>NC_050574.1:334819516-335489551 GCF_011100635.1 Trichosurus vulpecula
GAAAAATATTCTCAACCTAAAAAAAGAGGACTTAGGGAGGAAGGATGAGATAGCTATCTTCAGGTATTTGAAGGACTATCATTGAAAATGGGAGTTTCTGATGCCCAAAATCTTTATCCCTTTGCAGCTTTGCTTACCCTGATCCCGGCTATCTGGAACGAGTCAAGATGGAACTGAAGGCAAAAGGGATTGAGTAAGAGTGTTGACTTCAAGGATGCCTTGAGAGCAGGGCTTGTAAAAGCTGTGGCTGTGGAAAGGCATCCAAGCAGTCATTAACATGTGTGTCTATAGGCACCATTTAGACAAAAAGAAAAGAATTTGAGAAGAAACCAGTTTTGGGCTGAGTGGGATGAACTGCTATCCGCTAACCTGTCTAATTTCTTAGAGATTTTACTTTTTATTAGACAAACTGAGAGCCTGGTAGGAATGTAAAAGTTGTTTTAGTGAGAACCCAAAGTGTATCAGTTGGTCCTTTCCTGCCTGTCTCCATTTTGCTGCCACCAAGGATACTGGCATTAAGGAATCTTCCATTGTACCGTTTGCGCAAGGTGATGACTGCCCTTCAGGTACACTCACATTATTTGTGGTTAAGTTGTAGGTGGCCTCAAAACTCACCAGCGCTAGCTCCCCTTTAACTGGAATGGTAGCCAAGAACATTAAAAGACTGGAAGACGCTTTGGAGAAAATTTTAGTCTCCAAATATTTGTATGAGTCTTTCACTTCAAAAAGAAATCCATTCTTGCGACTCTGGCAAATGTAATACAAATTGAGGAATGGGGAAAAATATTTCTACAGTAAAGTCTAGTGACTTCCAAACACTTTCAATAACAGATATAAAAGCCTCTGGCATTCAAAGCCCTTCATAACTTTGGACCTCACTTTCATCACCTACTATGTCCTCTGTTATTAAGTGATACTGGCTTCCTTGATGTTCCTTGCACAAAAAACCTTCATCTCACCTGATTGTGCATTTTCACCCGATATCCCCCCATACCTTGAATTCTTTCCTCTCTCATTTCTGCCTACAGGCTTCCTTGACTTCTTTCAAATCCTACCTAAAGTCCCCCTTTCTACATGAAGCCTTTCCCAAACCCCCTTAATACCAGTGCCTTTTCTCTGTTGATTATCTCCAATTTATCCTGTATATAACTTGCTTGTACATAGTGTTTGCGTACTGTCTTCCCCATTAGACTATGAGCTATTTGAGGGCAGAGACTGTCTTTTGCCTTCTTTTGTATCCCCAGCATTTAGCATAGTGTCTAGCATATAGTAGGTACTTAATAAATACTTGTTGACTGACTAACTGTGGGCAGACTCATTGACCTGAGAATCAGAGTTTCCAGATTAATAGGCAACTGGCATTGGCTTGTGTGCTGTCCTTGTTCATTGTGTTCTCAGTTCACCTTTTGGGATGCACCTTGTGGCAGTTGCTCTGTTTGTCTAGCCTAGGGACGGAGAACCTGCCACCTGGAGGCCACATGTGGTCTTCTAGGTCCTTGAGTGCAGCCTTTTGACTAAGTCCAAGTTTTACAGAACAAATCCTTTTATTAAGGGGATTTTTTCTGTGAAGTTTGTATTCAGTCAAAGGCTCTGAACTTGAGGACTGAGAGGGCCACATGTGGCCTTGAGGCCACAGGTTCCCCACCTCTGGCTAGCCTTAGTGAGACTATAGTCATACCCAAATATTTTCTGACTTTTAACCTCCACAGCATTTTCTAATCAATTTTCCATTATTCTAAGTTCCTCCTCAAAAGTATAATTGTAGAGCAATAGATAACCTGCCCATTCATCTCCAAATGAATCTATTTTTTCTTCTTGCTACAAAACCTATGCAGAAATACTCCTTAGGAGCTTAAATCCAGGATCCTGTGGCTTGCTTGGAGAATAAAAGAGAACCTATGATACAGAGGGGTTCCTTTCCCAGTTACAAAGAGATTATTGGTGATAATGCAGCACTCCATTGCCCCAGGGCATAAGACTAATGATCTTTAGTTGGTTCTTCTCTAAATAATTAACACATCTGGATCTGGCTCTATGCTTTTGTTGGGGGAGATGTGATTTAATGTCTGTGTCAGTTGTTTTTAATAAAATAAAAACTGTGTAATGATCAGACTGGTGTCTTGCTTTTCAAATAGGGATTGGTTTCATTTATTGGATTTCTGTCTCCAGGCACTCTAAAGACCTGTGATGGAGAAGGCAAAAGACAGAAAAGCCACTGATTAGGGACATCTTTCACCACACTGACCATCCAGTTCCCCGTTGTTATTTTTTTTTAAATCAATTCTGGGGGAGATAGAAGGGTGTTTAGATTAATGGGAATGGGAGGATAAGGGAGGAATCATTGCAGGGGTAGGTTAAGTAATAGGAGAGCTAGGTAGTAAGTAGAAGTAAAGTGGAGGAGTCAGGAAAGAGATACACACAAAAATAAAAACAGATTAGGAGTAGAATCTGTTAGGGAAAGCATATGTCTATGAAAGTATGTGTGTTTATGTATGTATACTTGTATGTATATACCTATATGTCTCTCTAACCATGCTTAATTGTACCTTGGGTGGGGAAGGAAGGGGGAAGAAAAGAACAAACTAAAAAGTGTAAAGCAGGGAACAAAAGAAAACTTACAAGGAAGCAAAGAAAAGACGGACATCTCAACACAATGTGTATTTAATATGTAGACTTTCTTGAAAATGTCTTGCTATGTATTTTGAATGCTCTCATGTTCTGCTATGCACATGACATTTTTCCTTTTCTTATTTTATATTTGTTTTAATAAGTTTATAATGTTTCTTTTTCTTTTCTTATTATGTATTTAAGTTTTAATTTTAAAAAATCAGTTCTGATTGACTGACATTTCCTTTGCCCAATGGTCAGCAGACTTCTGTCTCTCCAGATTCGTAGGATGGGGTCACCATTTGTCAAAATGAAAACCCCTTTGCTGTGCTTTTTTATAGTCTCATCTCCAAATCACTCAATTCTACCAATAACTGTTCCTCGTCACCCTCTATGCTCCCCTTCAGCTGTGTGCTCTGGAACCCCCATTTTATGATTTTGAGACTCCTAGTTGTCCAAAATCTCTACCTGCACACTCTTTTTTATCATCTGTAACTCCCAGAGCTCTGGAATTTGCCTTATCTCTGAAAAGTCTCTCCAATATCGGTTGCTTCTTCACTCAGGGCAGTCAGGATGAAGAGCTGGCATACTCCTTGCTGCTCAGTGATACTTCTATACCTGCTCTGCACTCAGTAACTTTCCTGTCCAGATGGCTGCTGTTGCCACATGCTAGCCTACTGCTCACCAATCTTTCTTTCATTTTTTAGTGATTTCATTAATTTTAACAATACCTTCATTTCTGAATATATCCCTCTCCCCTCCCCGCCCCCAAATAAGTGATAACCCACATCAGTTAAAAAGAAAGGAAAAAAGCAGCAAAAGTAACCAACACAACAATAGGGTCTGAGAGTATGTATTGTGTTCCACACCTGAAGTCTGAAAAGAAGGCAGGGAACTGGACTTGCTGAACTTTTCTTTAAGACGAACAAAAAATTCTAATAACTGTATTCTATTATATAGTCTCAAGTATGCCGGATCCACTGCTGCTGAATTTATCATGAATCTCTATCCAAGCCATCATAGCTAGGAGAGAGAGATGATCCAACTGACATTAGCCTGTACAAGGTCAGCTGTTTGTGCGAAGTCCACCTGAGTGATTCCATCGAGAATTCTAAACTTTGAGTGGTGGCTTTAGTGAATACAGCACTGGGCTGAGAGTCAGAAAGATCTGAGCTCAAATCTGGCTAAAGGCACTTATAGCTATGTGACCCTGGGCAAATCACTTAACCTTTGTTACCACTGCAGAAGGAAATGGCAAACCACTCCAGTGACTGTGCCGAGAAAACGCCCTGGACAGTATGGTCCAGAGGATTATGAAGAGTCAGATAGGACTGAACTACAATAACGGTGGCTAGCCTGCATAAGGTGGCAAACATGCATTCTCCTTAATCCTCTATCCTCATAATTGTATGTGCCAATCAAAATACTTAGGGAGGAGAGGAGGTAACACTAACCCCATCTCCTCATTGAAATGTATGTCTATCAAGATTATCTTTGCCTCCTATGGAAGTTGTTTAATCCTATAGAGCAAAGCAGTTTACAGTTTCAATTCCCCACCATATTCTATACTGCTGTTACCTACAATAAATTCCTTTGTTTTGCAAACAAAGATTTCTATTAAAAGTCTCCTATGTGGGACGTGGGAAAATAGGTTTATTAATGAATTCTTGGTGGAGTAGTGAACTGGTCCAGCCATTCTGGAGAACAATATGGAACAATACCCAAAGGGCTATAAAACTACACATGCCCTTTGAGCCAGCAATACCATTATGAAGTCTGTATCCCAAAGAGATAAAAAAAGGAGGAAAGGACCTATTTGTATAAACATTTATAGCAACTCTTTTTGTGACGGCAAAGACTTGGAAACTGAGGGATGCTTACCAGTTGAGGAATGGCTGAACAAGTTGTGGCACAGGATTGTGATAGAATACTATTGTAGTATAAAAAATGATGAGGGGTGTAGTTTCAGAAAAAGAGAAGTAAAGTGAGGTGAGAAGAACCTGGAGATCACTGTGCACAATGACAGCAATGTTGTAATAATAATCAACTCTGAAAGACTTGGCTAGTCTGATCAACACAGTGATCCAAAGACAATTCCAAAGGACTCGTGATAAAAAAAAACCAATGCTATCAACCTCCGGAGACAGAACTGAAGAACTGAATGCAAATTAAAGTATAATTTCTTTCTTGCTTTTTTTTTTGCTTTGTTTTGCAATATGGCTAATATGGAAATATGTTTTGCAAGATTTCACATGTATTGTATAGTTGCTGTCATATTGTTTGCCTTCTCAGTGGGTAGGGGAAGGGTGAGAGAGAATCTGGAACTCAAAATTTAAAAAGAAAAGAATGCTTAAAATAAATTTTTTCTTCTCCCATATCTGTAATTTTCCTTTTTTGCCAACCTACCCAATATGATGGGTATGAGGTGATACCTTGGAGTTGTTTTAATTTGCATTTTCCTAATTATTAGTGATTTAGAGAATTTTTTACATGGCTATTGAAAGTTTAGACTTTTTTCCTCTGAAAAGTACCTATTCATGTTCTGTGACCATTTAGCAATTGGAAAAGGCCTCTTATTGAAAATTTGAGTCAGTTTCTTTTATATCTTAGAAATGGGACCTTTTGAGACTTGCCACAAAGATTTTTTTCAGTTTCCTGCTTTTCTTCTAATATTAGCCACAGTGGGGTTTTTTTGTGCAAAAGCTTTTTAATTTTATGTAATCAAAATTATCTATCATACCTTCCCTAAAACTTTCTATCTCTTGTTGACCACAAACTCTTCCACTCCATTTCAACTCTTCCCTTATTCCATTTCAAAGGAAAGTCTCTGCTTTTTTTTTCCTCTTTTCCTAAAGGGAAAAATCTTGGGGGAAAGGGAGGAATTTTAGGCTAGAGAAACAGCATTTCTTAATTTTTCTAAGGAAAGCAAAAATGTGTTTTGTAAACTTTCTTCTTCATGTAGAAAAAATGGTTCACATCTTTGACACTGCAAGATGACTGAAGACGTGTCACCATGCTGCTCTTTCTAGGTCTGCTGCCTGCTGGGTGCTCTATTGGACCACACCAGTCCATACTGAGCTTGTGTTAATGGCTGCCTCTATAGTCTAATAAGCTGTTCCAGGCTAACTGCTGTCCAAGTGACTTTTGCTGCTGCAGTACTCTACTGGTCTTATGGTTCCTCTGGTGGTCCTATTTCACCCCGATGGTCCCATTGCTCCAGCTTTGTTTTGGGCCCACACAAACTTATGTTTTGCATTCCCTTTGTTTTCTGGCTTCACCACAAGGTTATTGAATGCTTATATTTACTGATATCCATCTTTATCTTGCTTTCCAGTTACCTTCTCAGCCAAATTACCTAACTGCATACATGTGGCTCCTGTGCATCTACCGTTGTATAAATCCTAAATAATGTAAACCTGCCAGAGCTTGGATGGGAGGGAGCCACTCCTCTTTTCTGGCTCACTCTCCTCTACCAAATAACCTAATAAATTTCTTTCTAAAACTCTTTTAGATTTTTGGATTTATTCTTGTGAAAAACAAGAGTAATATACATGCACATATATGAAACAATCTCCATTTCACAATACTTTTAAAAATACACATAATAAATTTTAGACATGGCTTCATTTTTTTGTTCATTACAAATTTCTCTCTAAACTTCTATCTATTCTATGCATTTTAAAAATGTCTCGGTGTCCCCCCCCCCTTTTTGTCATCCCTAACTACTCTTTTCTTTCTTTTTTTCTTTTTTAAAAAATTATTCTATTTTTAGCTCCAAATTCTGTCCCTTCCTCTACTGTTTCCCCACCCATTGGAAGTAGATAGTATTTTTTTATCATGTGTCCTTTGAAATTGTGGTAGATTACTATATTGGTCAGAGTTACCAAGTCTTTCACCATTGAGTATCTTTATAATATAAGCACTATGTAAATTGTTCTCCTAGTTCTGCAGATTTAATTTCACATCAGTTCATATAAGTCCTTCCAGGTTTTTCTGAAACCATCCCTTTCATCATTTCTTTTTTTAAGTTTTTAAATTTATTTTAAACTTGAACATAAGAAGAGAAAAAATTGCCACGTATACAGCAGGACATAATAGAGGATTCAATATAAAGCAATAAATTTCCATTTCAAGAAAACCTATATAATACATGCCACACATTATTTTCAAAGCTGTCCAGCTTTTCTTTGCTTTCTTGTAGATTTTCTTTTGTTCTCTGCTATGCACTTTTAGCTATTTTTTCCTTCCATTTCCTGCTAAAAAGAAGGCTACAATTAAGTCTGTATATATATGTATATATATACACACACACATGCATATACATATGTATGCATATACACACATGCATGTATATATGTATCTATAAACATAGACATATATAAACATATACACTCATACACATATGTGCAGGACCATACTATGCTTATTTCTGCTTGTCATCTGTTTCTCTGGAGGTAGATAGAATCTTCTTTCATAAGTCCCAGTCTGTATGTTTTTCTAAATCAACCAACTCATCATTTCCTACAGCATAGTAATATTCCACCCGAATCACACTCTATCTGGGAGATTGTCTATGAACATTTCCCCCACCCCCTGATTTTCTGCATTCCTTCTATTCTTGGCTGCATTGGTTTTATTTATACAAGAAAGTTTTAATTTAAAATAATTGAAATTATCCATTTTATACTTCAACAATGCTTTCATGTTATAATATAGTATAAGGTCTGATACTACTGAATATACTTCCTCTACATCTTTTTTCCCCTGGTTTCTTTGAAGTTCCTGACCTTTTGTTCTTCCAAATAAGCTTTGTTATTATTTTTTCTAACTCAGTAAAATAATTTTTAATAATTTAATTGGAATGGCATAACCTAAATAGGTTAGTTAGATAAAATTATCATTTGTTTTATTGTATTGGCTTTGCCTACTCAAGAACAATAAATATTACTTCAATTATCTAGATCTAACTTTATTTGTATAAAACATGTTTTATGTTTATAGTCATATAGTTCCTGTGTCTATTTAGGCAGGTGTAATTTCAGGTATTTTATATTGTCTAGTTATTTGAAATGGTTTAAAACAATATTGAATAATATGGCTGACATATAGTGTAGTTTCCCTATTTTCTCTTTTGGTTAAATCTATTTTAGCTTTAACTTTGTCTGAAATCATGACTACTACTTCTGTTTTTTACATATAATAAATTCTACTCCTGACCTTTATTTATGTTTGTGTATATCTCTCATTTTTATAGGAATTCTTCAAAGACATATATTGTTGAATTCAAATCTTTAATCTATCAATTTCCATTTTATAGGTAAATTTATCCCATTCACATTCTAAGCTATAATTACTTGTTGTATGTTTTCCTCCTTCCTATTTTTCCTTCCCACTCTATTCCTATCCCTTCTCACTCCTCTGCTTTAATTCTAACTGCTACTTTGCTCTCCTACTTCTCCAAGAATCCCTCTCTTGTCCTCTCCCCCACTCTATCTCTTTGCCCTCTTACTTCTTTCTGATATTAGAATATTTTTATACCCTTCTAGATATACATGTTGTTCCCTCTTTAACCCATTCCCTATGAGAGTATGGTTTCAGCACTACTGACCCTCCCCCCACTAGCTTCTTCTGTGTCATTTTTTCCCTTTTTGCCTCATTAGTATGAGATAATTTCTCCTTTTTATGTCTCCCTATACAATTTTTTTAATCACCCCATCATACTCAGCTTAGCTCAAGCCTTTCTTTCAAATTACCCAAATAAAAGTGATAGTTATAAAAGAACTGATAACATTTTCATATATAAGAAGTAAACAATTTAACCTTTTTGTGTCCCTTATAATTGTTCCTTAATGTTTATATTTCTCCTGGAGGTTCTATGTTGAATTTTCCCTTAAGTTCTGCTGTTCCTGTCACAAATATCTGAAAGTCTTTCAGTTCATTAAATAGTTTTTTTTTTCCATTAATGATTATACTTAACTTTTCTGGGCCAGTTATTCTTGGTCCTAACCCCAGCTCTTTTGCTCTACAAAATATAGTGTTCCAAGAGCTATGGTCCTTGAACATAGTAGCTGCTAGATCTTGTGTAATCCTCTGCCTAACCCCTCCCAACTGCAGCTTGGCCATTCCCCTTGCCTTAGTACCCTATATAAACCCTGTTCCCAGCCCCCACCCCCACCTGAGAACCCCAAGCTGCAGCTTATTTGCCCCAACTAAAGACCTCCATTTTGCTATATTGGCTGTTTTCTCTTGAATTCTGGTTGACACTATCATTGTTTTTTAAATGATAGATAAACCATTAGCTAATTTGACTACAACTCCTAGAGGCCTCCTGTGGTTTAGTGGATAGAGCACTATGCCTAGAGTCAGGAAGATATGAGCAGAAATCCGGCCTCAGATATTCCTAGCTGTGTCACCCTGGGCAAGCCATGTAACCTCTGATTGCCTGACAAAATCGATCCACTGGAGAATGAAATGGCAAACCACTCCAGTATCTTTGCCAAGAAAACCCCAAGTAGGGTCACAGAGGGTCAGATAAGACTGAAAGATAAAAGTCTTGTTTATTAATTCAGTGTTGGTTTTGCTTTCAGTTTTGTTAATTTTTTCCTCTGTATCGTCTTTTAAATGTCAGTCTAACAAAAGACTGCTGGTGGAAAAGGAAACGAATCATCTTACACAGAACCCTTAGCCCTGCCTCAGAGCAAGAGTGGGAAGATGGATACAGATTTAATTTAGGGATGTTTAACTCATGGGTTTTTGCCCTAATATTTTGATAACTGCATTTGATAACAATTGCTTTCCTCTGTAATGCTGTGTATTTCATTTAATGTGCTCAAAAATATTATTGGGAGAAGGGGTCCCTAGGCTTTTACAGACTGTGTGAACAAGGGATCCATCACACACACACACACACACACACACACACACACACACACACACAAACTCAAAGTTTCTCAAGTGAGGGAAGGAGAGTCTGTGAAAACCTCAGTCAAAGAATCCAAGGTGGAGCGAGCACTTCTGGTGGAACTTGTATTAAGCTGCTTTAGCATCTGTGAGGGTGGCTGCCCTCTGGAGGTTGGCTAATGTAATCAGTGGAGGTCGGCTTTCCAAGAAAAGGAAACCAAAAGAGTTTTCTAAACTAGCGGGTAGAACCCCAGAGCCAGGACTGGCGTGGAGCATGGAGATCCCAGGCTCTTTCCCTCTGGTGCTGGAGGGACCCTGGGGTCCCAACCCCCCCAAGAAGTTGTGTAACAAGTTGCAGTGCTACTTCCAGAGCCCCCGGAGATCAGGAGGTGGGGAGTGTGCGCTCACACTGCAGAAGGGCCGTTCTGAGATCCTTCTGCTCTTTGAACAGGAAGAAGGTAGGTATTGAATTCAGCTGTGTAGGAAGGATTTGAAACAGGGGCATTACAAGTTAGGGAGGGTGCTAAGAACCCTTAGGATGTCAGAGCTGAAGGGGACCTGAAAGATCATCTAGTTCAACTTTGATTTGACAGAAATGGAAATCAAGACCTAGAAAACGGAAGAGGAGCCGAGGCAGGAATAATACTCATCTTTATTTACAGGCACACAGGGAAATGGAGGTGGGGAGAAGAGCAGGTGGTAGCAGCAGCGGCAGCTGCAGCTGTCAGTTCAGGGAGCTTTGCAGACACATCCCTGGCCACATCCCCCTGGGCAGCAGGAGTAGCACCTTTTCTTGCAGAGATGTAGCAGCACAACTTAGAGGCACCTGCACAGGTACAAGAAGCATTGCTCACAGTGGGGTCCCTGGCTGGTAGAGATCAGGCAGGTAGTTCTCTCAGAAGAAGGACTGACTGGGTGCTGTTGGATTGGGCTACACTCACATTTTCATAGAACCCACAGCCTCTCAGAAGTCTTTTGTGGCTCTCATGGACTGGCATAGATTTCCACACTTTTTGATACTCTATCCTGATCTACTTAAAAAAAAAAAGTTGATCACATGCCTTCAATATATGTATATTTTCTTACAAATTATAATATACATTTATTGTGGTGCTAATAATTAGGTACATTACACAGCTTACACAGAAAAGAGAGATTTTAAATGATGAAATGAAGATGGAATACATTTGATTCTAGTCTCAGTAGGGAGCCCTTGGAGTCTATGGAGCAGGGAAATGACATGGACGCATCTGTGCTTTTAAAAGTCATTGTGTCAGCTGTGTGGGAAAAGGACTGGAGTGAGGAAAGACTTAAGACAGAGAAACCATTTATGGCAAGCTAAATGTCGTCTTAGTCCAGAAATAGGTGATGAGGGCTTGAAACGAGGTATTGGCTTTGTGAGTAGAGAGAAGGGGTCTCATGCAAGAGATGTTGTAAAAGTAGAAATGGCAAGAATAACCAAGCAATTGGATCTGCGGGACAAAGGAGAATGAGAGGTCAAGGGTGATACTGTGGTTGGGAATCTAGGCCACTTGGAAGGATGGTAATGCCTTTGACAGAAAAAAGGAAATTCACAAGAGGGATGGGTTTGAGGAGAAAGATGATATAAAGCAATTTGAGATGTACAGGGTGTCCCTAAAGTCTGGAAATATAGGCAAAAATGCGTATTTTCAAGAAATGAATGAAATTTTCAACAACATTTTACTTACTTGGAATATTAACAAATAACATCTTCAATATGATTTCCATCATTTGTGATGCAAAGGTTGATGTGCTTTGCAAGATTCACGTGAACTCAGTGCAGTAACTCCACATTGCTGTCGATTGCCTATATGTCCAGACTTTAGGGACACCTTGTATATCACAACCCATTCACGCCTACTCATTCTGTGAGACTCGCTCAGCTCCACCGAACAGGAAAAGTGGACTTTGGGCTTTTGCCCACCAATAATAGCCACAGAACATAGCTCCTGCCCTTCAAAGGGTGTTTACCATAGCCAGCAAGTATGATCTAGTGCCAGGCTGGGCCTGGAGTCTGGAAGACCTGAGTTCAAATTTAGTCTCAGATATTTGCTTGTTGTGCATCTTCAGGTAAGTCACTTAGCCTCTGCCTCAGTTTCCTCATCTGTAAAATGAGGATGGTAATAGCACCTACTTCCCAAAGTTGTTATGAGGGTGAAATGGGATAATAATTATAAAGCACTTAGTGTGGTGCCTGGCACATAGTAAGTCCTTTCTAGATGTCGTTAGTTGTCGTTGCTGCTGTTGTTAGGACGGGAGGTGAATCCTCAGGGGTTGTTTTATTGGTTTCTTTCTTCTTCTGGACAGGCAACTTTTCAAGTTGCAATTGCACCATTGCTAGTTGGGTGATCCACAAGTGGTACAGCTATACCTGGCTTGAGGAGCCCACAGCTAGATCAGAAGGGCAAAGGTTGGGAACTCGTCCAGCTGTAGGGACGATTGAAGTAGGGCCGTGTTGGTGTAGGTGTAGAAGTATTGGAGAGAAACCCTATAATTGCCTATCATAGAGAGTGGAATGTGACCCATCATCCCATCCTCTAAGTAGTTAATCACACATCCCTTGGGTTCAGTCTCCTTAAAATCATGGACCCCCATGAAGCCACTTTGAAGAACACTGGACCTAAGAGATAAAATGCAAACTCCTTACCCTGGCATCCAAAGCCTATCATGGTCTGGCTTCAACTACCTTTCCAGCCTTATTTATAGTACTCCCCTTCACTTTATGCTTCAGACAAAATTGTCATCTTATTTTGCTCTGCCCCCCACCACCTTTCTTCTCTATACCTTAGCCTTTCTATAGGATATCCTGACCTCCAGTAGTATAGTAGATTTTCCATACTCCACATTCATCCAAATTTGCCTATTGATATCCTTTCTCTTTTTTTAAGACCCACCTTTTCCATGGAATTTGAAAACCCTGATTCTCCAAGCTAGAAATAATTGGTTCCTCCTTTTTTCTCTGAGGCATTTTGTTTGATCACTCCAGGCACTCAATCATTTTTTGCTTTGCATTATAGTTATTTGTGTACCAGGCTCATCCCCTTACTTGTAAGCCTCTTGAATGTAGGGACTAGGTCTTCGTGTCCCTAGGGCCTCCATATACCTAATAGGTACTTTATAAATGTTGGTCAAATATAATTGAATAGAAAATTGTCAAAAAAGAATTATGAACTATTAACTATCATACGAAAGATTTCAGAATGGCTGACAATAAGAGCAAAGCAAGAAAACATCTATGAGGTTTCTGTGACACCAAGCAAATTGACAAAATGACAAAAGAGATAGTACACTTAATAATTGGAGGACAGTTTAAACAGTGGTTTTCTTCACTTCTACTCTCTAACAAACATTAACATGTCCCTCCTGCACATGAGAAATCTTCTTGGTTTCAGAGCAGGTGAGGTTATCTGCTGAGAGAAGGTCAGAATAGGAATGGAATTAGAATTGGTGGGATTTGAGGAGAAAGATGTTTTGGCAGATAGCCAAAAGGAAGTGTGTGAATCTGTCAGAGGTGGAGGAAAAAAAGGGGTTTGCTTGCAGCTATGAGGGATGGGTTGATATCAGGTAGAATGCATCTGTTGTCAAAGTCAATCAATTTCATCCATTTGGTTTCAGGAACAAGAACACAGAAATATAATAGGACTCATGGATTCAGGTTGTTGACGAGTAAAGGCAACTGGTAGCTCAGTGGATAGAGAGTTTGGCCAGGAGTCTGGAAGACCTGAGGTTAAATCCAGCCTCAGGCACTTAGCAGCTTTGTGACCTTGGGCAAGTCATTTAAGCTCAGCTTCCTCATCTATAAAATGGGAATATTAATAGCACCTACCTCCCAGAGGTATGGTGAGGATCAAACGAGAGAATATTTGAAAAGCTTTAGCGCAGCACCTGGAGCACAGTAAGGGCTATATAAATACTAGCTATTATTCGATCAGCAAGAAATCAAAGGAGAGTAGGAATCACAAGTGTCTTGGGAAGTGTGCTTCACCATCAGTTTTCTGAAAAAAAAAAGGCCATTTTCTTTCTTAAAAATTTGATATCTTTTGTTTTAATTTTAAATTTAATTTGATTTATTATCAATGAACACAAATCTATTTTCTTTCCCTCCCACATTCAAAAAATAATGAAAAAAGAAAAACAAAATCCTTGTAACAAATTTGTATAGTCAAACAAAGTCATTCCCTTACTGACCATGTCCAAAAATTTTATGTTTTAATCTATATCCTGAGTTTATTGTTGCTCTGACAGGAGCTGGGTAGCATGCTTCGGTCACCGTAGGTCCTCTGGTCACTGTGTTGATCAAAGTGCTTACATCTTTCCAAGTTGTTTGAAATTTACAGTGTTGTAGTTATGGTATAAATTGTTCCCCTGCTCACTTCCCTGTATCAGTTCATACAAGTCTTCCCAGGTTTAAGAGAGACCCTTTTTCACAGCTGATCTCTTGAATAGCTTTCTTTACAGAGTAACCGCATATCACAAGAGATCAACAGGAAAGGGTTCATCCTGTGTTACTCCTTTTAGTCCTAACTAGTCCACCTGCCTTTCCTCTCCTGTGAAATCTTCATACAGTTGCCAATGTGATTAAACACAATTCTGGCCATATCACTCCACTGTTTGTGAAGTTTCAGGAACTCCCTGTTGCCTAGAGGATAAAATAGAGCTCTTTTGTTTGGAATTGAAAGCCTTTCATAAACTATCTTTCAGACTGCTTTAACATCGCTTTTGCACTCTATCCTCCAGCCAAATCTTGTAGTTTCTGGTACACACCATGCTGTCTCTTTCTTTTTGGAATGGGAAGGCAGGGCAGTTGGGGTTAAGTGACTTGCCCAAGGTCACACAGCCGGTAAGTGTGTCGAGTGTCTGAGGCCATATTTGAACTCAGGTCCTCCTGACTCCAGGGCCAGTGCTCTCCTCACTGCACCACCTAGCTGCCCCACACCATGCTGCCTCTAATCTTCATGCCTTTGCAGAGGCTGCCCCCATACCTAGAATACTTTTCCTCCTCATTTTGGATTCTTGGATTTCCCACTGCTCTTTAAGGCCCAGGTCAAATGCCACCCCCTACAAAACTTTTCCTCATCCCTCCCTCCCGCTCCATAGTTGTTAGAGAGCCACATCCATATATGAAACTATTAAATATTTATTTGTGTGTGTGTGTAGCTTTTTATTCTGATATTTTAGTTGATGAAAGGCAGAAAAGGACACTGAGAAAAGCAACCTGAGACAATTCTAAGGACCTGAGAGAAAAGAGTCCCCAAGATAAATGTCCTGAGAGGTTCTTTTTGATAGAAGCTCTGAGGTAAAAAAGCAATGACGATGTGGGGATGACTACATTGCATTATTATCTATCAACTATTTTACAAATGACAGTTTTCAGGGTTTTGAAGGGTACAGAAGAGAAACTATAAATCAAAGAAAGACCTGTTTGGGCACTATTGAAAAGTTGTACATTGCTTGTTAGTGTTACACTCGATAGAACTCTTGATTTGGGTTTTTCTGTCTGGGTTAGGATGGGTTACTACTTATGGGGAAGCCTTGATTTGAGGTTTTAATAATCAGTTAAGGAGAGAAGAAGCCAGAGATCAGAATGAGAAGATACAGTAGATGGCCCAAAGAGGGAAGCTGAGGATGGGGAGAAAAGTAAAAGGGAGACTACTTGCTGCTGCTTTAAAGGGGTAGAGCAGAGGAGAATCAGAAGATAAGGGCAGCTGATTGGGATTTGGTCAGAGATGATTGATGCCAGATAGGCTCTTAGCTGTTGGGAGCTCACAGGGAAAGAACAGACTCCTGCTGTATGAAGAGCTGACTTTACTTGTTTGTATTGCTCTTTACTGCCATCTACAGTCTGAAAGCTAATGGAGGCCAGCCTTACCCTACAACTAATGGAAGAGATATTTTCATTGGAGAAGAGTGCATTGGAGGGAACAGAATTCTTGTGTAGAGTTGGCTAGGGTTGTCTCCATAGGTCTTTACCGCCATCTATAGCTTTTGAGAGGGAAAAGCCCTTAGGGGCCCAAATAGTAAGTAACTAGTCTAAAGGGTTTTTGTATTTTGCAGAATTAATTAACAGCCTTTGACTTCTCATTGTTTCATTGGCCAGCCAAGGGAACTGAACAGCTTATCCTAGGCATAGGGCTACTATTTCGCTGGAAGAGTGTAATGCTGCTACAAAGGGTTTAATGCTGCCTTTGAGAACTGAGAGTAGTAAAGAATGGGATCCTTCCTGGTGGACATCCAGGTCTACAATTCATAGTCTTAAGCTGACCCTAACACGTTCCCTCACTACTAGGTTTCTGTAAGCACGAGCCCATTGCTTCCCCAGGTTTGTGGATGTTTTACATTCTGATTATTCCTGTGTTTATTTTCTATTGAGTAAACATCATACTCTTGCTTTTGCCTTTTCTTTAGTAAATGTTTCATTTATATGAGTCTGGTATCCAGATTACACAATAAATC
Source organism: Trichosurus vulpecula (assembly GCF_011100635.1). Lineage (NCBI taxonomy): Eukaryota > Metazoa > Chordata > Mammalia > Diprotodontia > Phalangeridae > Trichosurus > Trichosurus vulpecula. The sequence continues at coordinate 334,835,498 of NC_050574.1, forward strand.
CAACATGGATATTCATCCTATATATTAAAGATCATAGCGTAAAAATGAAATTGTGAGAGGTAAATTGTATACTTTTCACAGCTATGGGTAAAAAAAGTGATAGAGGCAATTTCAAAAGATATAATAGATCATTTAAATTATGTGAAATTGAAAATCTTCCACATGGACAAAATAAATGCACCTAGGCTAAGAAGAGAAATATTCTAATGGGGAAAAGATCTCTGTATCAATTTTCTAGAATAATGGCTTTGTATCTAAGATATCTAGATAACTGACAAATACATAAGACTAGATAAATTACCCAATAGAAAAATGGTCAAAGGACATGAACAAACAATTCTCTTTTTAAAAATCAATTTATTTTCAGTTCATAATTCTCTTCCTTATTGAGAAGGGAAGAAAAATAATAACTGTTACAACTATGTATGGTTAAGCAAAACAAATTCCCATATTATCCATATCAAAGAAAGAAAGAAAAGAAAATATGCTTCAATCTGTGCTCTTCATCCATCCAGCTCTGTATCAGGAATGAGATAGCATCCTTCATCATAAGTACTTTGGACTTATGGTTGATCATCAGTGAACAAACAGTTCTAAAAAAAATGGCAAACTAGTAGACATCTGAATGAAAACATAAAATTTTTAGTAAGAGAAATGCACATCAAAACAATCTTGAGATTTTATCTCATACCCAGAAAACCAGTCAAGTTAACAAAAGATGAGAATAATTAAGATTGGTAGGGTTATAGAAAGATAAGTATACTAATCCATTGTTGGTGGAGCTATGAATTAGTACAACCATTTTGGAAAGCAGTTTGGAACTAAGCAAATAAAGTAACTAAAATGTCCATACCCTTTGATTCCAGTTTTTCACTACTAAGCATATACCCCAAGGAAGTCATTGATAAAAAAAAAGTGTAGATAAATACTTGATAAAAAGTTTGGACAAATACTTGATAAATTCACTGATAAAAAGAAAATATTTATATCAGTACTTTTCATGGTAGCAATGAACTAGAAATAAGGTAGATGCCAATTAATTGATAAGTGGCTAAACAAACTGTTGTACATAAATGTAATGGAATATTTTGTGCCATAAGAAATGAATATAGAAAAATATGAAAACACAGGCACTGACGGATGCAGAGTAAAATAAGCAGAGTCAAGAAATACAGGACTAAAATAATGCAAATTGTAAAGAATAACTAGCAAAAGACAATTGTAAGTGACTGTTGCAAAATTACAAAGAATAATCATGGCTCCTAAGAAGAGATTTGAGAAGACACCTTCTTCTACTACTTTGCAACAGCTGAAAGGTCCACAGCTATGGAACAATATATTTTCAGATTTTTTTAATGTATTGATGTTTTTAATTGTTTCTTCTCTCCTTCATATTTTTATTTTTAAATAATTATTTATTATATGAAATGGCTCTCTGGGAAGTGTGGTGGGTAATTAATAATAACTGAGGAAACAACCCAAGCTATGTGACTTATTAGCAAAAGAAGAATAATGAATGGGTCAGGTGATCACCCAGTTGGTCCAAAGACACTGAATATAGAGTGAGATCGATTTTTATGTGTTCAAAACTATTAATCAAATAAGACCAATTAATTAAGAAAAAAATTAACAGCCTATAAGGTAAGATACAAAATTAGGTAATCTGATTTCTAATTGGAGGAAAGAATAGGGGCGCTCCAAATTGGGAGAGGGTAAGAGTGAGTTTTGCTCAAGTTGGGAGGGGGAGTGAGTAGGTTTTAGGGTCTTTCTTTTCTCAGAATTGAGAGATGCTGATTAATTGCATCTACCTGCATTTATGAAACAATAGATGACTTATACCATCTAGTTTCCCATGAATGATTTGCAGAAAATCAAGATGGAGGATAATAACATGTGACAGCACAAGGTGTAGTTAGTTTTCATGAGATAGAATCTAATTGGTTCTCTTGATTCCCACACCAGACCAACTCTGTTTTGTAACTTGTCTTCACTCCATTTCTTCAGAAGTTGAGGAAAAAGATACAGGGGAAATTTGAGTGATGTAATAACAAAAGGTATTCATAATTTTTTAAAGAGTTCATAGTTTCATTGTGATTTTACATCTGGGAAGTATACTATTGGAAGCTTAGGAACTATAATGGCAAGTAGTCTGAGTTTATTTCCTCCCCTTCCCCCATCATACCAGGATTACCTCTTGGATGATGAATAAGTTGTAACAGCGTAGCCACCTTTCACTGGTCTTTAATCCTGGAAAAAAAACCCAGACCTTCCAATGTGAGGGCATGTTGAGGTGAGTAAGCCACTCCAGCAAGAAAGGGTGTAGATGCCATGCTGGACACAATTCCAAAGGCTACACTGCCAATTTGAATGGGTTTATGGCAATGGTTGTGCCACATATGTATTTTGTAACCCAAATTCCTGATCCTGCTGTCATTAGACTGTCTCCCTTTTTGGTTGATTTGGTATTTCCATTTCTGTGGAAGTGTTATGTTCTTTAAGGAGAATGTAACTTCTTTGAGAGCAAGGACTATATTCATTTTGTACTTGTGGCCCCAGCTCTTGCTAAAATGCCTTGAATATAACAAGGAGTTAATAAATGTTGAACATAAGCAGGAATTTTCAAATTATTATTTGTATTTTCATGTCCATAAATATATCTTGTACCCTCAAAAGTCTGTAAGCTTTTAAGAACATGGCATTATGTACAGTTTTGCCCTGTATCATCCTTAGCATCTTGCCCTATGCTATGCACATAGTCAGAATCTGGGACATAATTATTGAATAAAAGAATTATTTAGTGTCCATTCTCTTTGGATACTTGACTAAATATATTACTTACATAAAAGTGTGTAAATCATGGAGCTATGGGACCGTCCTCACCTGTTTTACAGATCTCAGTGCTACAATCTGTTTTCCCTTTATTTTTCAGTAAGGCAACGGGTTCTGAAGAGAGAGAATCATGAGTTAGAACTGACAAGAGAGGAAAAATTGAAACTCACTGTTAGACTGCCTACAGTAAAGGATGGCAATAAAATAAATGAGAAACCAGTCACCACAGAGGTAAGTTATGTAACAGACTGGGAAGTGGTAGAAAGGCAGCAGAATATACCCTGCACAGAGATGCAGTGTAGTAGGGCTACGAAGGAAGAAAATGTTTGAAAGTAATATGAAGGTATAAATGTGGCAGTAAGTGTGAGCTCTTGGATGTATTGAAAAGAGCAAGTGTTGATTTTAAAAGGAATAGAGAAAGCAATAGACTCGGGAGTCACATGGTGGAGAACACTGAGAGCTAAGCCCAGGGCTTTACACTTAGCCTTTATATTGGTCTGTCCCTCCTCATTTCAGCCTCTTACAATCTGCATCATCCTTCAAAACATAGCTCAAATACTGCCTTCTACATGAGGCCTTTCCTGACCCCCCTTGAATTTTTAGTACTCATCTGGGACCATATGAGCATAGATTTAGAACTGGGAGGGCCCTTAGAGACCATCTAGTCCAACCCAGATAAAGAAGTTGAGGCACAGAGGAGTTAAGTGACTTGCTCAGGGTCCCACATCTTATTATTCAATTCAACAAACATTTATTAGGTGCCTTCTATATACCAGGCACTGTACTAAACACAAGGGATAAAAATAAGAAAAAAGATAATCCCTGCCTTCAGAGAGTTTATAATCCAATGAGGGAAGACAACACACAAAAGGAAGTTTAAAAGTGGGGGGGTGGAGAGGGAGGTACCAGGGGTAACCCAGTGTGAGGGCATTAGGTTTTGTGGAGTTCAAACCAAGAAGAGCTATGGATAGAAAGTGGGGAGTTAGTTGGAAAGTCCAGATTCCAACCTTTATTACAGATAAAGGCAAGCTTTGGGAGTTTTGTGCTCTACTCTCCAGCTGTCCAATCAGAAGGGAGAAGAGACAACATGAAATACTTGGGAGTCACTGCCAAGACAATCCCTCACTGAAAGCTGAGATTAGAATAAATTCCTCAGTGCTGAATAGCACATTTAAAATTAAATTCACCCATAAAAACATAGTGGAATGGAGAGACATCTTGCTTTCCTTCACTCTTTTCTTCCCTGAGCTAAAATTAAAACAGAAACAAAAACTCTTCCTCAGTCCTTCCTGGTATGGTACAAATGATTCACCATTCTAATCATTCTTCAATGATGATGCCTCAGTTAATCAAACTCTTAACTTGAGTGTCCAGGACTGAACATAGTACTCCAGGTGTGGTGCAAGTAATGCATAGAGTCAGCAGGATTATTGTCTCCTTTGTGTTATGAATTTGTGTGGCTTAGGGGAGCTCCAGGATTTGGTTTATTTATTCCAATTGTATATAATCAGGCTGGTTCAAAATATATCTTCTTGGAGTAGAGGAAAGCTTCTTAATATTTGGGTTTTGTTTGATTTTCAGGAATCCAAAATCAAAGATGGAGCCCAAGAACAAGGTAACATCTAATTCTAGATGAGTATGATATATAGCAATTAATCACTTCTTTTCCTCATTAAGGGAGGTCAGCATCCTTGTACCTGATTTTCTATAGTCGTAAGGAGTGCTCAGCTTTGTCATGGTTAAAATTCACTATTTGTGATGGAACATGGTAGAAAGAGGTAGGATGGCTCAGGCTAGGCAACTTATTTGGGCATGCTGCAGAAAGCTGATGGGGTTAAGGGTGATTTGAAGATTGTGAACATGGAGGGATTAGAACAGCAGTAGTCCTCTTGACAAAAATAAGGAAGTTCAGATGATGGATTGGTTTGGGGAAAAGATAATCAGTTCTGTTTTGGGCATGTTGAGTTTGAGATGCTTTCAGGGCATCTGAAGTTCAAAATGCCCAATAGACAATTGGTGGTATAAGCCTGGAAGTCAAGGGAGAGACTAGGGCTGGACAAATAGATCAGGCAGTCATTTGCATAAACATGCTACCTATGTGAATTAGCTTCTTAATATCAACTTTAACAATGGTCTTTATACCTGAGATAGAGAACCCTTGGATAATGTGGCTCTTCTAACACATGCCCTTCCTTGTCTGGGTTGTTATAATGAGAATTCTTGTAACTGGCTGGCAGATTGGCCTAGGTAACTTCTACATCACATTCCAGCACAGATTCCATGGTCATTTTTTTTCATTTTTTTCTCCCTCCCCCATCCCCCAAATAACTCTTATTCCTGACTTCTTATTTTTCTATTAATTGTATTACTATTGTTCCAGTTAGTCAAGCTTAAAACCTCAATGCCAATTCTTTATTCCTTCCATTTCCTCATTGTCCCATATCCCATCGGTTGCTAAGTCCTGTTGGCTCTTGCACACTTTCCATCTTTTCCATGCCCACTGCTGATGTTGAAGGTGAGGACCTTATTACTTCTTATTTGGCTTGCTACAAAGACCTCCTATCTGGTCTCTCTGCCTCCATTCTTTTCCTCTTCCAATCCATTTTATACATCAAAGCCAATAAAATTCTTAAAGTATTACTTGCATCATGTTGTTTCCTCTCCCAAATGCCTTCAGTAGCTCTGCATTGCTAATAAAATAATAGTCAAATACATTGGTCTTTCTTGTCTCTCCACTCAGACTATAAACTCTTTGAAGACAGGAATGATAGACAATTTAGTCCCACAGTGCCCTGCACAGTACCATACAACCAATTAATCAATCAACCGACCAACCAAACACCATCTATTAAGTGCCATCTATGGGCCAGGTACTGTGCTAAGCTCTGGGAATAAAATTACAAAAGCACAACAGTCCTTGTTCTCAAGGAGCTTCCATTATTACAGGAGAACAAATATGAAAGAATGAATAAACAACAAAAAATTCAATTATAAAGAACTATTTTCATTGTATGAATTGTTTTCTTGGTTCTGTTAACTTCACTCTTCATTAGTTCATATAAGTTTCCCAAGGTTTTTCTGAAACCATTTCTCTCAGCATTTGTTATAACATGATAATATTCTATTACATTTATATACCGTAACTTGTTTATCTATTCCCCAATTGATCAGTACACTCCTACAGATTCCCATTTTGGCCACCTCAAAAAGAACTATAAATATTTTTATGCATTCTCAATTTGTATTTGTTTTGCTTAGGACTAATCCCTTCCTTAATATGCCTTCCCTCTAATTTCTCATATCTGTGATTTGTTCTTGGCCCACCCATTGTTTAGGATTGTTATTTAATTTCCAATTACTTTCTAATCTTTGTTTCAAAAAACTTTTTACTAAATGTAATTTTTATTATATTATGTTCAGAAAAAAGATGTATTTAGTATATCTGCTTTTCTGCATTTAATGGGGAGATTTTTATGCCCTAATACATGATCAAATTTTGTGAAGGTGCCATGCCCAGCTGAGAAATAGGTATGAAGCTTTCTATTTCTATTTAATATTTTCTGGAGACCTAGGAATTCTAACTTTTCTAAAATTGTATTCAGTTCCTTCACTTTATTCTTGATTATTTTATGGTTTGATTTACCTAGGCCTGAGTGAGGGTAAATTGAGGTTCCTCACTATTATAGTTTTACTATTTTTGTCTATAAATCATTTAACTTTTCCTTTAAGAGTTTAGATGATGTGCCATGTGGTACACATATGTTCAATATGATAGTAGTTCATTTTCTGTGGTGTCTTTTAGCAAAATGCATTTTCCCTATTCATCTCTTTTAATTAGGTCTATTTTTGCTTTTGTTTTGTCTGAGATTATGATTGCTACTCTTACCTTTTTTACTTCAGCTGAGGCATTATAGATTTTTACCTTATCTTAACTCCATTCATATCTTTCTGTTTTAAGTTTGTTTTTGTGAACAACAAATACTGTGTATATTTTTGGGATTCTGGTTTCTAATCAATTTTGCTATCTTCTATAATTTTATGGGCTAGTGCATCTCCTTCACATTCACAGATAGGATTACTAACTGTACATTTCCATCCATCCTATTCTCTTATTTTTATCCTTTCTTTTACCCTGGCCTCCTCAAGAGTCTGGTTTGCTTTTGACTACTGCCTCCCATACTCTATCCTCTCTCTTATCCCCTCCCTCCTACTTTGCTCTTATCCCCTTTTCTCCCATTTCCCTGTTGGGTAAGATGTATTTCTGTGCACAATTGAGTATATGTGTGTATTCTTCCCTCCTTTAACCAATTCAGGTGAGAGTGAGGTTCAAGTGTCATCTGCTTCTTCTTCCCCACTACTCCCTCCTTTCACTCAGCCATCATATTAATGATAAAAGGGACTTCTCTCTGGTAGGTATGGAAATTTTGCTTCATTATCCTTATGTACTTCTAACAATTGTCTTTGTAAGAAGGATCATCATATAAACTGAATGTTGGATCCAAAAGAAGGTCTGTAACATTAAGCAACGAAAAACATCCAGGAGAAAATAATTCTGTTTGTCCTAGGTCATAATCCCCCAAAATCAATATAGGCAAGGAGCTAGTTCATCTGATATTTGTTAAATATTTGTTTACTAATACACTTAGGTCCACAAGCCAGAATGAGGGGGCAACTATCAACTCCTTTACCCTAAGCACTGATTAACTCTTCAGTGGCTGAACTGCTACTCTTTAAAAGAAAAGCCACTTCCTTTTGCACATTTCTTAATGTGCTTCAAATGGCTTCAACAGAATCCAAGGTTAAATATGAAAGGGTGAAGGATGATGTCTCCCATTTCTCCTGAAGTTTGTAGCCAAGGTCTCCAGATAGTCTAGATATGATAGGAAAAAAATGTTGTATCATACGAGATGCATTAACTGTTAGACAAAGAAAGATATTCTTTGATCATACCTTCATATTCTGCATGGTGTTCAAGTAGCTCACTGCTTCAATTGTTGGAGTGCAGTTGATGCAGAGAGAGTAGAAGTCGTAAACTGGCTGACCTGGGCTGATGATAAAACTAAATAACTGTCCTCAGCCATAAGGAGAAGTCAACAGACACTGCTTAGTGAAGGTTAAAGACTTTGTATTCCCATCAGCACCATGATGTAGGCCTTGCCCTTCAGCATAAGGTACATCTTCCTTTTTCCCTTCTTCCCATTCTCTTTCTCCTCCTCCTTCTTCCAACTAGAGGCATCAGAAGACCGGGACACAAAGCTTCCACTGGAGAGAAGATCAGCCCAGACCAAGGGTATCTCCAAAGGCCCTGGAACTACTTCCTCATTGGTTGTATTTAAAAACATCCAAGACACGGTGACAGAGGATCTATTGACTCTGTTGGTGGAGAATATGAGTGGCTTGTCAGAAGCAAGTGGAGACTTTACAATAGAAATCATACCAGAAGCTGAAGTTGCTGTGGTTACCTTTATGAAAACCATTGGTGAGAATGGGTTGAAAATCTGAAAGTTTTAATTTGACAAACAAATATGTACAAATAAACTATATAAAGGTTAATAGGAAGTAATGAAAAGAGAGAAGGCACTAAAATTAAGAGGAGTTAGGACAAGATTTCTGTAGTAGGTGGGGTTTTACTTTGGACTGAAAAGAAGTCAGGGAAGGCAGTAAGTAAACATGGGGAGACATAGCATTCCAGGCATGGAGGACAACCAGAGGAAAAAAACCAGAGAAAATACCCAAAGCCAACAGGTGGTTGTGGAATAACCAGAATGCCAGTGTCACCAGATCAAAGCATATGTGGCAATTGGTAATATGTAAGGAGACTGGAATGGTAGGAGAGGGTTATGAAGATTACTAATGTCAAACAGAGGATTTTGTATTTGATCTTGGGAGTGAGAGGAAGCCACTGGAGTTTATTGAGTAGAAAGGTGACATGATTGGATTTTCACTTTAGGAAAATCACTTTGGTGGCTGAATGGAGGATGGACTTGAGTGGGAAGAGACCACCATCAGGCTATTGCAGTAGACAGGCATGAGGGAATATGGACCTAGACCAGAATGGTAGCAATGTCACAAGAAAGAAACCTATTTGAAAAATGATGCAAAATGAAATCAATGGGCCTTGGCAATAGATTGGATATGGGCATGAGAGATAGTGAGGAGCTGAGAACTACTCTTAGGTTGCAAGCCTGAAGACTATGAGGATAGTGTTGCCCTCTATAGTAATAGGGAAGTGGCGGGGGCGGGGAGGAGGTTGGGGGAAAGAAAATGAGTTGAGTTTTGGACATATTGAATTTCAGATATCTACTGTACATCTAATTTGGGATATTTGAAAGGTAGTTGGAGATGTGAGATTGGAGGTCATCAGAGATGTTAGGGTAGGATAGGTAGATTTGAGAATCATCATCATGGAGCTGGTAATTAAATCCATAGGAACAGATGAGATTACCAAGTGAAGTAGTACGGAGGGAGAAGAGAAGAGAGCCCAAAACAGAACCCTGTGGGACACCTTCAGTTAGAGAGCATGACCTGGATGAGCATCCAAGAAAGGAGCCTGAGAAGTGTAATAGGTAGGAGGAGAACTAGGAGAGAGTGGTGTCCCAAAAACCTAGATAAAAGGGAGTTTTGAGGAGAAGAGACTGATCAACAGTGTCAAAGATGGCAGAGTAGTCAAGGAGAATGAGGAGAGAGAAAAGGCCTTTGGATTTGGCAACTAAGAGATCACTGGCAACTTTGGAGAGAGCAGTTTCAGTGGAGTGATGAGGTTAGAAGTGAGATTGTTAGGGGTTAAAAAAAGAGCGAGAGGAGAGAAGGTAGAGGAGTCTATTGTAGATGATCTTTTGAAATAATTTAGCTACAAGAGGCAGAAGACAGCACACAAACAACTACGTAGAAACAAAATACATACAAGATAAGCTGGAGGTGGTCTCAGGAAAGCACTAAGAATTAAGGAGGATTAGGAGAGGTTTCTTGGAGAAGGTCATACTTTTGCCTAGGCTTAAAGAAAGCTAGGGAAGCCACTAGGTGGACATGAGAAGGGAGAGAATCTCAGGCATAGGGAATGGCAAGAGAAAATGCTCTGAGTAGAAGTGCCTCAGGGGCCACTTTCTCCATAAATTGTTTTATGATTCAGCCAGCTAAGGGCTCTCTACCTCCTTGTATGACTATATTTCTCATAGCATTTATTCTGCTTTCTCCTGGGTAGTTCTTTGTGTAGGGCTTTTTTCCCAACTTTCTTGAGAGCAGGCACTATGAATTCTTCCAGTTTGTAGCACAGAACCTAGAACACAGGGGACATTTTAATCAACGTTTGTTGAATTTGGAATGATCAAATGTTGTGCAAGAGGTCAATGGATGATCTCTGATGTCAGGAACTACCCCCACTTCTTGAAAAGAAGAAATTCCCCTGACTTAGACCCAAGTGCTGCATGGGCACAGAGACACATATTAATTCCAAAATCACAATTATTTCCTAAAGATTATGTCAAGTATGTAAATTTTCATTTAGAAATTTAGCTTTTACTGCTGAGTTTTAGCTCTGTCTGATTTGTTTTTCTTCCACAACATAAGATTAAGGATGCAATCAGAGTATTTTTTTATTTTTCTTTGCAGATACAGAGACATTTATTACTATTTGTGCTGAGAATGACAAAGTAGGAAAACTTAAGATTTCTGCATCACTTTTAGAAGTGACAAAGACTATTCTGGTAGAAGATCTACCCCCAGGTGTTAATGAACATTATATCACTCTTTTCTTTGAAAACACAAAAAATGGAGGGGGACCAGTAACCAGAGTTGTGTATCTTCCAAAGGAGAATTCCGCTCTGATTCAGTTTGAAGAATGCAAAGGTAATTAACTTTTTTGCTCACTTTATCTTGTTTTTTTTTAAGTGGTTGTTTTTCTGTCATAGGTTCTAGAAGTTCATAGGATTTCGATTTAGAAGTGGACTAGTCCACTGGCACCATCTAGTTTAGCACCTTCATTTTGCAGATAAGGAAACTGTGGCCCAGTGAGAATAAGTGACTTACCCAACAAGGTCTTCTCAGAGAAGTGATTTGAACCCAGACCCTTAAACTACAAAGTCAGTAGCTGACACTGCCATTGCTCTTCTAGCCATTATGGCATTTGTACCTCAGAATAACCCTGTGACTACGTGGAGTTTTTTTTTAAACAAAAAGGTTTTTTTGTTTGTTTTTTGTCTTGGTATATCCCTGTGATATTACTAGATTAGAGAGCATCTGGTGCCTAACACACAGGTAGTGCCTTAGCAAGTGCTAAAGTACTGGAACTGCTCAGTGACTTTATTTTCAATTCCTCTGGCAAGTGTGTAGTAGACATCCATCTATTGGATTTTGCAGATGTATATAGAAAATTGGGTTTTGCTCTCAGAATACATCAATACTGCTTCTCCTGAGGGGAAAGAGAGGACCGATGATAAGATATCCCCTGCACACTCCCAATGTAAGCTTGTATTTATGATTAATTAATGTCCAGCAAGAATACTTCTAGACTCAGTATAAACTATCTTGATGGTCCAAGAACCACTAACGTTGAGCATGTATATTCATAACTTAAATGGTAAAAAAAAAAACTATTGTTCAGGCAAATGATTGAGTGATCATTATAGTAACTCACAAAACTGAGAACACAAAATAAATAGAAAAATCCCTTCAAAAATATAAAAGATCCAAACTATCAGGAGATGACAAAAGAGATATTAAATAACCCAGTCTCAAAAAACCAAATAGAACTAGCTGTAGAAAAGCCACCAAAGGAAAAAAACCTCTTGGTCTTGATAAGATTTGATCCTTATCAGATTCATAGAATTCTATCAAACTTTTAAAAAAATTAATAACCCTACTTCATAAATTATTTTCTTTTTTGAATATTTTATTATTTTTTCCCAATTACAAGTAAAAACAATTTTAACATTCTTTTTAAAAATTTTGAGCTCCAAATTCTCTCCCTCCTTCACCTCCCTACCCCCTCCCTGAGACAGTGAACAATTTGATGTAAGTTATACACGTGCAATCATGCAAAACATTTACATATTAGTCATGTTATAAAAGAAAACACAGACAAAAAATACCACCAAAAATAAAATAAAAAATAGTATGCTTTGATCTGCATTCAGACTCCATCAGTTCTTTTTCTGGAGGTTGATAGCATTTTTCATCTTCACTATTTATTTTCAAAAAATTGAGAAAGTACCCTACTAGAATCATTTTATGTGGCAGTATAGTCTAATACATAAACCAGAGAAAGGTAAAACACAAAAGGAAGACTACATCCATTAATGAATTTTTATTTTTAAAAATTTAGACAAAAATCCCGTCATATAGACTACAGTGATTTTTCAAAGGAGTCTAATAGGAATGTAAAGATGGTTTAACATTAGGAAAATAATCAACATAATCATGTTAAAAAACAAAATATCAAAACTACATAATTATCTCAATAAATATAGAAAGTAAGCCTCTGTCAGAATACAATATATTTTTATGCTAGAAAATCTACAAAGTATAGGCATAGAGAAACCTTTTTTGAATAATCATAAAAAGCAAAAACCTAAAGGAAGCATCATATACAATAGCAATACATGAGAACCTGTTCCAATAAATAGGGGAGTGAAGCAAACATGCCCATTCTCCCAACTATTATTTGATATAGTTCTGGAAATACTAGCCACAACAATAATAAAAGAAGTTAAAAGTCTAAAGATAGGTAGAGAGGAAATAAAACTATCCACATTTGCTGATGATGTGTCATGCTTTGAAAATCTTAGGGAATCAGCAAAGATACTAATCGAGACCATTTAAAGCTTCAGCAAAGGTGCAGGCTACAAAATGAACCCTCAAAAATAAATCCATTCTTATATAATAATAGAAAAATCCAAAAAGCAATAACAGAGGAAAATCTCGTTCCAAATAATTACAAAATGTGTAAAATATCTGGGGACTGATCTACCAAAGTACACACACACACACACACACACCGCCTTCTATAAATTCAATTACAAAATGGCCCCTAAAGAAATAAAGAATAAATTAAATAGCTGGAAGAATATTGAGTGCTCATGACTGGGCCGTGCCAATAAAATAAAAATGACAATGCCACCAAAATAAATTTACACTTTTAGTGCTCTACTGATCAAATTACCAAAGGCTTACTTTATAGAACTAGATAAAATGTTAACAAAATTCATTTGTAAAAAGTAAAAGATCTAGAGGATACCAAGAGAAATGATGAAAAAAAAGTAGGGACAAATGAGGAATAGCACTTCTAGACCTTAAACTATATCATGAAGCAGTAGTCATCAAAACTAGCTGGTTAAAAAAATTGAGAAGTAGATCAATGGAACATACTAGACAAAAGAAAATCAGAAAAAAATGAAATTCAATAGCAGTCTTTGATAAAGCAGAAAACCCATATTATTTAGCAAAGAACTCTCTATTTGATAAAAACAGCTGGGAAAACTAGAAAACAGACTCACAAAAATTATGATTAGAACAACATATTTCAGCAGGCAGGCCTGCAAAACATTCAGCCCATAGGTCACTTACAGCCTGTGCCGCTTGAGGCCCGCCAAAGGATTTTGGGTGACCCTCTAAAAATTTAGAGGATATAACTATGGCTCAGGCCATCCTCAGTCCACAAGTCTATTCTCAGAAAGAACTAATAGGGCTCATTGGCCCTTTAAGAAGAAGTGATTAAGAGGCCTGCCTTGCAACATATTCTACAATATGTTTTAAATGGACATGTGACCGTAATGTTAAAGATAATACTTTAAAAAGAATTAGAAGAGAAGAAGTAGGTCATATGCCTCTCACAGCCATGTGTTGGAGGTGTATTCTTCTTAAAATGTTTTTTTAATTTCTAGGAGACGTATTCTTAACCAAAAAAGGGATAGAGGCAATTACAAAATATAAAATATATAACTTTGATAATATGAAGCTGAAAAGTTTCTACATGGACAAAATTAATGTACATAGAATAAGAAGGGAAGTGGCTCAATAGGAAAAAAAGTATTTGTATTAAATTTCCCTGATAACGGTTTGATATCCAAGATTTGTAAGCAATTAAGCAATGTATAGATCCACATATATGTATATGTGTATATATGTATATAACATGCATATAAATACATATACATATAAAACTAATAACTGAAGTAGAGTCAAGGTAGTACAATAAGAGGAAGCATTAAGATCTAGCACTCCTCTTTGACAAAGATCTAAAGATTGCATTAAATTGAATTCTGATCAGAAAAAAAACAGCAAGAAAAAAGTCACACCATGAGTCACTTTTTTAGCCCAGGGAGACTGAGGGAGATAGAGAGATCTGCAGATACTGGGGAGGGGGTCTAGCCAGGAGTATATGAGTGATGCAGCAGTGGGGAGCATTCCAGTGCCCACAGATGGAGAGAGGACCAAGTGTAATAGTCATTAAGGTGGGACTTACTGCTGTTCTTCTCTTAAATGCCTTTAATGAGTCTGGCCTTTGTTTGAAGGGGGCAAAGTGGGATCTTTTTGTCTTGGAGGATTTCTCAGCACTGAGACAATTGGGAGTCATTGATTTGTATATGATGTGATACTGGGGATGGGTAGCTTTCCCATACCCAGCCTAGGTGAGGTCAAAGCCCTCAGGGAACAGGATATAATTGAGGAGAGCTTGGTGTTTGACTTTTGGGGCACACTCATGGAAGGAGTGTTGACACTCTGGGCAAGCTGTAACTGCCCCCCCCCCAGCTTCGCAACCCAGACATTGGTGTTTCTCTGGTAACTATGAATTGTGTTTTGAATCAGACAAGGTCTGTCTGCTGATGTTTGTAATTTCTGTTTGTATTTGCTCTGAGGTTCAGGGTGCTGGCTTTTTCCCCTGAACTAAGTGAATGATATTTGTATGTTTGATTAAACTGAGATTGTTAACCCCTTAAAGTTACTTTTCCTTAGTAAACCAGATCAAATAACCTGTATTGGAAGCTTTCTGTGTGCTGGTTGTTGGTGGGTCTTACACACCTACAGCAGCTGCTAGCAGATTGTTGCTACACCAAGACAGAGCACCAGAAAGATATCCCAAGATCCCTAAACAAGCACAGGGTACAGGAAAGGGTGCCATCTGGCAGCTCTGACACCTACCACCCAGTGCCAGATCACAGATCCAGGGCAGAGAGGAGCAGTCGTAAGCATTGAAGCTAGCTGTGACTGTGAACAGAACAAGGTCCAGGAAGCAAACTAACTGTGTGGCTCTGATGCCAGGAGCAGAAAGCAACATCCTAGACCAAAGGAAAAGTGGCAGATCAGTTTCTCTGAGCCTGTAGTACCTTCCAACTGGCCAATAGTAGCTGAGTCCAGCAGTAATCTACTGAAACTCCCAACCAGAAACAAGCCAATAGACCCAAACCAGGGTTAGGAACATTCAGGACTGAGACCAGAAACAGAAAGGAAACAGACTCCCCCTTCTCCACCCACCCAGAACACACCTATTTGGGGGCACTGAAAGCTTGCAGGTCCCCAGTCAGAACTGTGAAAGCAGCAGAAGGATATGGGGACAGAAGTTCAGGTCAGATACTGCTTCCAGAAGTACACGAAGCCAAGCACTAAAATAAAGTCCAAAGTCAAGAAGTAATGCTAGAAGAATGTGCAAAGAAAGAAACTAACTACCAAGAGCTATTATGAATACAGAGAAGCTCAAGACACAAACATAGAAGAAAAGAATTACTTGAAAACACCTACAAGCAAAGTTTTTAAGAAAAAATGCAATTGAGACTCATATCTAACAAGAATTTCTAGAACAGCTAAAGTCAGAATTTTAAATGAGGCTAAAAATGATTTTAAAAACTAAATGAGAACAGTAGAAGAAAGAATGGGAAAAGAGGCAAGAGCTAGTGAAGAAAGATATGAAAAGAGAATTAACATCTTGGAAAAAGAGGTGCAAAATGTTGCTGAAGAAAATAATTGCCTGAAAATTAGAATTGGCCAAGTGGAAGCTAATGACTCCATGAGATATTAAGAAATTATAAAATCAAGAAAAAGTCTGAAAAAGAAGATAATGTGAGATATCTCTTAGGAAAAACAACTGACTTGAAAAACAGATTGGAGATAATTTAAAAATCAGTAGACTACCTGAAAGCCATGAGCAAAAAAAGGGGGGGTGGCTTAGACATCATACTTCAAGGTATCATAAAAGAAAACTGCCCAGATGTCTTAGAATGAGTGGGCAAAGTAAAAATGGA
The DNA here is from genome assembly GCF_011100635.1 of Trichosurus vulpecula. NCBI lineage: Eukaryota > Metazoa > Chordata > Mammalia > Diprotodontia > Phalangeridae > Trichosurus > Trichosurus vulpecula. Next base: position 334,851,559 of record NC_050574.1, read on the forward strand.
AAGAATCCCATGGTCACTTCTTGAAACAAATTCCAAAATGAAAGCTCCTAGGAATATTATAGTCAAAATTCAGGTCTCTCAAATAAAGAAACAATGACATAGGCAGCCAGAAAGAAAGAATTTGTATACTGAAGAATCACAGTCAGGATCACACATGATTTATCAGACACTATGACAAAGCAGTGGAGAGTATAGAATATGATATTTCAGAAGGCAGAGGATCTAGGCTTACAACCAAGAATAACTTACCCAGTAAAACTAAGTATAATCTTACTGGAAGACAAATGTACTTTTAATGAAATAGATTACTTCCAAGCATTCCTGATGAAAATATCAGAACAGAGTAGAAAATTTGACATACAAACAGAGGAGTCAAGAGAAATATGAAAAGGTAAATATGAGTGAAAAATCATAAGACTAAAAAATGTTAAACTGTTTACATTCCTATATGTGGAGATGATACATACAGTCCTATAGAACTTTGTCATCACTAGGAGTCCTAGAGGGAGTCTAATTAGACAAAGTGCCTACATATGATTTTGTTGTGTTTGAACGATCCATCTAAAACCAAGAGCAAACATTATCTGTAATAGGGATAAGCTAGAAGTTTTCCCAATAAGATCAGGTGTGAAGTAAGGATGTGCATTATCACCATTACTATGCAGTATCTAGAAAATTTAAAGACTAAGCACAATGAAGAAACAAAAGTATCACTTTTTGTAAAAGATATAGTGGTGTTCTTTGGGGACTCTGGGCAGCCAACCTTAAAAAATGAGTCAAAAAATCGACAACTTCTACAAAGCTGCAGCATACAAAATAAAGCCACACATATTACACACATTTCCGTACATTCTCAACTAGAAAAGCTAGAAAGAGAAATCTCATTTAAAATAACCATGTATAGTATAAAATACTTGGGAGTCTTCCTGACGTGACTCACAGAAGAACTATATGAATGAAAATTTCAAAATACTCTTCACACAAATAAAGACAGAACTAAATAATGAGAGAAATTTTAATTGTTTATAGGTGAATGACAATACTACCTAAATTAATTAATGTATTCAGTGACATATTACTCAAGCTAATAAGAATTACTTTACAGAGCTAGGAAAAAATAATAACAAAAAGTCATCTGAAAGAACAAAAGGTCAAAAGTATCAAAGGAAGCAATGAAAAAATAACGGAAAGGAAGGGGGCCTAGCAGTACCAGATCTCAAACTATTACTGTAAAGATGTAATTATCAAGATAATTTGCTATTGAGTAAGAAATAGAGAAATTGATAAGTGGAATAGATTAGGTAAATAACATGCAGAAGCTAATGAGTACAGTAAACTTGTGTTTGATAAACCCAAACACAATACTTCACTAGTGGGTAATACTTCACTATTCAACAAAAACCACTGGGAAAATGAAAATAGTCTGGCAGAAACTAGGTATAGACCAAAATGTCACGCTGTATATTAAGATAAGCTCCACCTGGGTACGTGATTTACAAATAAAGGGTGACATAATGAGCAAATTAATGGAACATGGAAGAAATTAGATAAGATCTATGATCAGGGGAAGAGTTCATGACCAAACGAGGAATAGGCAAGTTCACAGCAGGTAAAACAGATAATTTTGATTGCATAAAATTAAAAAGGTTTTGTACAAACAAAACTGATGTAGCTAAAATCAGAAAAAAGTAGGATACTGGAGGAAAGTGTCTTTGCACCAAGTTTCTCTAATAAAGGTCTCATTTCTAAGATATAGAGGGAATAGTCATATTTACAAGAAAAGGAATCATTTCCCATTTGATAAATTGTGGAAGGTTATGAATAGGCAGTTTTTCAGATGAAGGAATCCAATCTATCAATAGGCATGTGAAAAATGTTCTAAATCATTAATAATTAGAAAAATCAAATTAAAATAATTTTAAGGTACCATTTCACACCCATCAGAATGGCTAAGATGACAAAAAAATATGACAAATGTTTGGGGGACTATGAAAAAGCAGGCCCTGTTAATGGAGTTCTGAACTAATTCATAATTTCTGGAAAGTAATTTTGAACTATGGCCCCCAAAGCTGGTAAATTATGCATACTCTTTGACCCAACAATATCCCTACTGGTTCTGTATCATCAAGAGATCAAAGAAAGAGGAAAAGGGTCCATATGTACAAAATATCTATAGCAGCTCTTTTTGTGTTGATAAAGAACTGAAAACTGAGGGTTGCCCATCAATTGTAGAATGGTTGAACAAGTTATGATATCTGAATATGATAGAATATTATTATGCTGCAAGAAATGATAAAGGTGAAAGGTTCAGAAAAGCCTAGGCAATTGCATAAACTGATGCAAAGTGAAGTGTGCAGAACCAGGAGGACAATTTATACAAGAACAGCAATATTGTGATGATAACTTTGAAAGAATTAGTAACTCTGATCAATACAATGACCCACCACAATTCCAAAGAACTCACTATAAAACATGCTATCCACTTCTAGCTATAGAGCTTCCAGACTCGGTGTGCATATTGAAGTGTATTTTCTTCTCTTTCTTCTTTATCTTTTTTTACACCGCCAATGTGGGAATTTGTTTTGCATGATTTGTAATGGGTTTTGTTTTTCTTGCCTTCTTTATGGGTGATGGAGGGAGAGGATGAAGTTAGTGAAATTGGAACTGAAAATGAAATTGAATTCTTTAAAAAGACTAATCATGATTCCTCAATAGATAAGTGGTCAAAGGATATAATTTAAAAGGTCTCAAATGAAGAATTGCAAAGTATTTGCAACCACATGAAAGAGTACTTCAAATTACTAGTAATGAGAGGAATGAAAACAACCTTGATGTTTCATTTTATGCAGCAAAAATTGGCTAAGAACAAAAAATGGCAATAGTTAATGATGGAGGAATTGTGGAATGATAGACATAATAATTTATTGTTAGTTAAATTGTGAAATGGTACAACTGTTTGGGAAAGCAATTTGGAATTATACAAATAAAGTGACTAAAATGTCAATACCCTTTGAACAAGACACTCTGTTCCTGGGCTTATGACCCAAGGATGTCATAATAAGAAGAAAGCCCCCATATAGAACAAAATATTTATGGTAGTACTTTTTCTGATGAGAAAGAATTAGAAACAAAATGGAAGCCCACATATTTTCTAATGTTTAAACAAATTATGATATATCAATGTAATGGAATATAACTATGCTTAAGAAATAATGATTGTGGGGCAGCCAGGTGGCACAATAGATACAGCACTGGCCCTGGAGTCAGGAGGACCTTAGTTAAATCTTGCCTCAGACACTTACTAGCCATGTGACCCTGAACAAGTGACTTAACCCTGATTGCCTCCAAAAATAAAGAAAGAAATGGTGAGCATGATAAATACCTAGAAGCATTGGAAGATATCCATGAAATGATGCAGAGCGAAGTAAGTAGATCCATGAAAATAATATACACAATGACTGTTGCTGTTGCTCAGTTATTTCAGTTGTGTCTGACTCCTTGTGACCTCATTTGGGGTTTTCTTGGCAAAGATACTGGGGTGATTTGCCACTTCCTTCTCCAGCTCATTTTACAGATGAAGAAAGTGAGACAAATAGGGTTAAACTCATGGTCACCCAGACAGTAAGTGTCTGAAGCCACATTTGAACTTAGGTCTTCTTGACTCCAAACCTGGCACTCTGTGTACCATAGCTCCACCTAGCTACCTCACCCCCCAACACAATGATTATCACATTGCTAATGGAAAGAATAGCACATGTGAAAATATCAAAAGTGAATGTAACAAAATTAGAAAGATCTAGCTTGAATCAAATGAAGAAAAATGAGAGGATATCCCCTCCCTACGCCTTTGTGGAGGCAGGAGGTTCACAGATATTGCATATTGTACATGTATTTAGATTTTTTGCAGTATATTTTTTCTGACTTTTCCTCTTTTTTTTCTTTGAAAAATATTATTTGTTCTATAGGATGGCTCACTGAGGAGGGGAAAACTGGGGGAAACTATGGTGATGTTAAAAACAAAGCACATCAATAAAAAATTTAATATCCTCACAATTATGTAATGCTTTAACGTTTTCAAAGAGTACCCCTCATAAAAATTTTGCAAAGTAGGTGATACAAGTATTAGGAGCTCAATTTTACAGATGGGGAGGCTTCTCAAGTCAGAGAAGTTTGTCATAGACACAGCTAGTCATTGTCAGAGTTAGGTTGTACACCCAGGTCTCCTGACTTCATGACTTGTATCCTTCCCCTGCAGTACCTTATGCTATCTACCAATATATTCTAACAAACTTTAAGCTAAGTATCCTTTGCCAAGAACTTATTTTGTACCTAAGAAACAAATATTTCTTAAATTAGATATTTAAGTGTTATTATCAGTTAGTTTTCAATGCTGTTATAATAAACTGGCTATAACTTGGTGAGTGAATATATTTGGAAGGAAAATAGTAAGTTCAAGTGACAGAAAAAATGTAAAGTGAATAGCAATTAACTTTACTTAAAATAGAAGTGAAGGTAAGAACTTCTTTCTATAAAAAGAAGACAACTTTTTAATTAAAACACCTTAATGCAACCAAATTTTTTTAGAGAATGAACCTCTTAATTTAAAGATTTTTCTTTATTTTTAATTTTTATTATATTTTTTTTTTTAGTGCTTGACACCATATTGACAAAGAAGCTTCTCTTCAACAACAGTCCCATCTCACTGTTTCCGTATTACCCTACTCTCGGTATAGCTTTATATGGAAAGGCAAAGCCACCAGTGAAACTGCCAGAGCCCTTAACAGTGCCTGCGGAACCTTATCTGTTGAAGTTCTTACAGAAAGATGATCAAGTAATTAGAGAGATAACCAGCACCATGGAGAGAGCTCACTGTGAGCTAACATGGCCCCAACCTAATTGTAAAGAGCCAGAAAATATACCCAGTGCAAAAATTACACTCAGTCCTTCAGCCACCTTAGTCAGCCAAAGAAGAAGGAGCAATATCCTCAAAACATGGCGTGAAGATGTTTCCAAGAAATTCTCTTGTCTTATGTCTGAATACCAGGTCACTAGGTATAGAGCAGACACAGTGGTGTGGGAAGCTATCAAAAACAGCATAGAAAATGAGAGCATTTTGATTGAGTTTGATAAGCTTCGGGAGACAGTGATTATAGCAGGGAGACTGGAGAATGTGCAAAGAACTGAAGGACAAATAAGGACTCTGATAGAAAGGGCGACCCAAAAAATAGAAAAGGAAAAGCAAAGTATAAGAGAGAACTTGAATGTGTGTCCTAGAAGGTTTTCCATTTTACACAAAAATAAATTAGAAGAGACTCTCCTCAGCGAATACCCAGAGCTGGAAGTCACTTATGATGCTCTCACAAAGAGCATTTGCCTGAGTGGATTGGCTGCAGATGTGTACAAAGCAAAGAGTGAAATTCTGGAGAAGCTACAGAGCTTGGCTCAGAAATCTTTCCATTTTCCTCCTCAGATCATCCAGTTTCTGCAGCAAGTAAATTGTGAGACATTCTCTGAATCTCTTTTTGGAGCTGAGAAACTTCCTGCTGTTTATGAGGTGGATGGTGAAGCAATTGTGCTGGTTGGCTCCTCTGCCCAAGTTCTTTCAGAAGCTGAAAAACATATGAAGAAAGCTTTGGACTTTAAGTGCATCGACATGGTAGACAGTGATATTCTTAATGATTGTCAGTGGAAAACACTCACTGGCAATTTAAACAAGAAATACAACTATTCCTCAAAGTCTGTAATAATAATGGAGCAAAATTCAGACATTGGAGTTAAGATAATAATTGCTGGTTGTGTTAGTCCAGTGTGTGAAAGCTACAAGGAACTTTATGAATTTATAGAAAAAAGCACAAAAATACAGAAGTTTGTCTCTGTGAAATCTCTAGCAGTTATCCAATATATGAAGGAGGAAAATAAGCATATCTGGACAAAACTAAAGAAAGAAAATGTGAAGGTCAGTTTCAAAACTCTGGCCAACCAAAGTGGCATTTCATTGAGTGGTCCAAAAGGAAAAGTAATGAGAGGAGTGGTCATGGTTAAACAAACACTGGATTCAATACATGTTAGAAATTTTAGCATTGACAAACCAGGGGCCAAATCTTTATTCAAAGACAGAGAAGAGTTTTATAAAATGGAAGCAAAGGAGAAGCATAGTTGTTCAATTTGGCTACAAGAAGATGGAGAGGAGAGCAGTGGGAGCAGCATTGAAGGGCAGAAAGTCCACTGCAAGATAACCTTAGAATCTGGCATCTTATTAACAGTTCAGGAAGGTGACTTAACCCAGTTCTCAACAGATGTGATGGTGAATATGGCAAATGAGGACCTAAAGCTCTATGGAGGCCTGGCAGCTGAACTCTCTAAAGCAGCAGGACCAGAGCTACAGAGGGACTGTGACCAGATAATCCAGAAACAGGGTAAGATCCCTCCTGGCTGTGCTGTTGTCTCAGATGCTGGACAGCTCCCATATCAGCAAGTGATTCATGCTGTTGGCCCCCAGTGGAATCAAAAACATGCTCACAGATGCATGCAATCATTAAAAACTGCTATCACAGAGAGTCTTTATCTGGCTGAATCTTATGGGCACACTTCAGTAGCTATCCCAGCTCTTAGCTCTGGGATCTCTGGCTTCCCCTTAAAAGAGTATGCAGAGACCATCATCCTGTCCATCAAAGAAAACTTCCAGGACCCACAAAATAAACATAGCTTGAAAAAGATTCATCTTGTATGTTCATCTGAGGAAACAGTTCAAGCTTATTCCAAAGCTATGAAAAACATCTTTAAAGATCTTTACCCTGATAACAGTTCAATGCCTTATACACAATCAGAAGGCCGGGAAACCAACCTGAGAAAAAAAGCTGAATATGGAAATGTGCTGGCTTCCATCCAAACTAGAGAAGGTCTGAGCATCTTGTTGATGAAGGGAGATATTCAGGATGCTGAGGTGGGTATCACCATTTACCCAACATCCCACAAGGTTATTTGGAAATTGAAATAGTCTAATTCCCATGTAACTAGGATCATGTACACAGCAAGTTATCCCAGTGAGGGTAATGCAGATTTCACCCGAGGTTGGAATTCTACTGTCTTGAGTGTGTGGAAGCTGAGTATATCTCAATCTGTACACATTTATTTATTAATTTATGTGTTTATGTATTTATTTATTTACTTAGATAAGCATTTATTAAAGTCTAACTATGTAATGGACACTTTGCTAAGTGCTGGTGACACAAAGAAAGATTTTCATCTTTGATCTCTAAAAAGGTACCAGTTAACAGGAGAGCCAACTAGGAACACAGAATAGATATACAGAATATACAAAGGTTATCTGAAATGGGAAGGCATTAGCAGTTAGTATGGAGGCAAACGGAAGAAGGGAACAGAAAGACCAATTGCACAAGGTAGGGTTCGATCTCAGTCTTGAAGGAAGCTGTGGAAAGTAAGAAGACAAGGTGATGGGGACAGAGCATTCCAAGCATTTAGGACAGCCTTTGCAAAGACACAGAGATTGGAGATAGCATTATGTCTGAGAAACTACAAATAAACCAGTATAGATGAAGCAAACAGTGTATAATTTGGGGTAAGGTATAAGAAGATTGGAAAGGTAGAAAGGGGCCAGGTTATGAAGAGCTTTAGATGCCAAATAAAGAAGTTCATATTGAGCCTGAAGGTAATAGGTTAGGGTGCCAGTGCGGCTCCTTGAGGATGGGGGTGACATGGTCAGACCTATCCTTTAGAAAAGTTACCTTGACAGCTAAATGGAAGGTATATTGTAGAAGGGAGAGACTCAAGGCAGGAAGATGAGAGTAAAGAGTATTGAAATATGCCAGGCTAGATGTGATGAGGGCCTGAACTAATGTTGTGACTGCGTAAGTGGAGAAAAGGGACTGTATATGAGAGATGGTGTGAAGGAATAGACAACATTTGGAAATGGATTGGATATGAGGAGTCAGGGAGTATGAGGAATTAAGGATGACAGCAAGGTTGCAGACCTGGATGACCGGGATGATGGTGGTACCTTCAACAATTTGAAGGAAGTTTAGAAAGGGAGAGATTTTAGGAGGAAAGTAATGCACTCTATTTTGGACTTGAGTTCGAGATGCCTGTCCAAGAAGCACTTGGAAAAGTGTGACTAGCTCAGCAGAGGGGGGAATCATCTGCATAGAGATGACAACTAAACACTGTGCAGATGCCCTGCTCTCATTAAATCCCAAAGGAATTGCCGATGCATTTGAATTTTCTCCTAGGACCACAGGGATTATCCCTTACATCTCTGATAAATAGTATTTCTCTCTAGTTGCCAGGCAGAAAGGTTTTAGACCAAGAACAATACAAACACCACCAGTCCCACAAGAAAAACTAAGAAGGGAATGTATTTGAAGACACAGATCAAAAATAGAAGCAGTCCTGAAAGGAAGGAGGCAAGAAATTCAAATAATAACCTTTCTGGACTCTACTTTTCTTTACCAGTAGAATGGAGTTAATAACAGTTGAGAACCAACTCAAATGACTGTTATGAGGGGAGTACTTTGTAAACTAATGATAATAATGCCTTATTAATTTACAGAGTCATTTTGCTAATGGAGACTTGAACAATTATGTTTCAGAGGTGAATTTACTCAGAACCAGATGGAACCACTTAATCAATAATGAGAAATGTGAATAATGATAAAGATACTGACATTTATAAAACTTTATGGTTAACCAAGTTCTTTTCACATCTGTTGTCTCACTTGAACTCATAATCACCTTGTAAGACAGCTCTTCCTCTTCCTTTTCTTCTTCCTCTCCTCCTCTTCTTCCTCTCCTCCTGTACTTCCTCCTTCCTCTTCATGACATACTTCATTATAAGTCATTTGAAGACAGAGCTGCTTTCTTTGACCAAAGTCCATAAGGCTTTCAAAGTTGTTTTTATTTATAACATTGACACTGTATAACATGGGGGTCACTGTACTCCTCATTATTTCCTACTTTCTAAGGTTCTCTGAAATATCTTCTTTTCTTATTAAGTAGTAATATTTCAATAATCCACCTACCATAATTGGTTCCACCATTTCCCAATTCATAGATATCCCCTTACTTTCCAATCTTTTGCTTCTCTTTTTCCCCCACTTTTAATCCCACTCTCCTTTTACTTTTAGTATTTACTTTGTTGGTGATTATCATTCACATTTAAGGCACCTAACCCTTCAACTACCTCTGCTTACTGTCCATATAAAGAAATTGGAAACCTAAACAATGAGCTGACACATGGTGGCACACACCCATAATGCACACCAGTAAAAAAGCTGAGACTTTTTTTGGATCTATTATGCTTTAGAGTTCTCAGCTCCAGTGAGCTAAACCAATGAAGTGTCCACACAAAGTCCTGCACCAATATGAAATAAAGGAAAACTGTCCTAGGTCAAAAACTGAACAGGGCAATGCTCCAGTGCAGATGAGGAATGGGATCTTGCTTGTGAGTGATCACTGCTGCACTTTCAACCTGGGCAAGATAGAAAGACCCAGACTCAAAAAATAAAGGAAGAAGAAAGAAAGAAATTAAACAATGGACATTTCTCTCCTCTTCAGAGAAGATTGTTAAAGAGGGGACAAACTGTATCCCAGTCTGAGAGAGTGATTTCTCCTGCAGTCCTGAAAAGGGAGCAAAGAGGAATTGAGGTAGGAGGAAGACAGGGAGAAAGGCTTCTCCTGAGAGGCATATACATATGATTATATTTGATTGTGACATCATAGACACACACACATACATACACACACACACACACACACACACACACACACACACACATTCAAAAGGTATTCCAAAGCCAAATGTGAATGAGTTTTAGATTATCTGGCCTCTGTTCTCCATTGCTATAAACTACGAAAATGTTAATATTATTTAATAACCTACACATTTCTAGGAATTCAAATTTCTTTGAAAGTGGAGGTTTTTGGAAGTGGCCACTCTTTCTAGCACTGGCTGTACCTTCACTCATTTTCTTCTGCTCATTGGCTGAGGCAGGGGAACTGGAACACTTCTTGCTCCTCATTACTACTTTCACATTCTCCTCCTGTCTTCATCACTTAGTAACTTCTCCTCCTTTGATGTTCAGGGTATTCATATATGGTATGTAATCAAAATCCTGGTAATTGTTGTCTACAAACCTCCAGGTTACTCGTCTTCTGAATTTGAAAAGACTCTTACCATTTTTCTGTCCTCCCCAACTCTTGCCTCTGTGGTAGGGATCTTCAGCATACATATTGATTCTCCCTCACCCTAACCACTCAGTTCCCCAACCTACTCACTTCCCATGAGCTCCTCCTCTACCCCACCTCAGCCACACACAATGGTGGCCATACCCTTAATCTTGCCATCACCCACAAATATATCGCCTCCACATTCAATAACTCCAAAATCCCCTTAACCTGCCATAACCTGTTGGCTTTTCACTTCATCCTCTGCCTTCCCTTACAAAACCGTATTCTTCATCCACACCATGACCTCCAACTCCTTGTCTTTTCAATCTTCTTCCAGGCCATCTTTCCTGAACTAGCCATTCTCTCCTCTTTCATCCTCTCATCTTGAACCTTGGCGAACCAATGCAGCTCTACACTCTCTTGAATCCCTATTCCCTTTGTCATTTTGTTGATTATGTCGTGCCAAGGCACAATTTATTGCCTTTGCTCCTACACACATGCTGCTGAACAAAGGTGAAGATAATCATACAACCCTTCTGACTAGATCCACTATAAATTTATTTTGCATAATGTCAACAGGGACCTCACTGCTACTAGGTGATCCTTCTATACCTGCCTTACCAACCCACTAATCTCACTCTCCAAAGCAGGCTCTTCTAAACATTTTCATCCCTCCTCAAACCTTCTATGGCTCTCATTCCCTTATTCTCTCAGCTAAGAATCTTGCTTCATACATTTTAGACAATATTGAAGCCATTCACTATGAGCTCCTTTTACTCACCTCATCCTCATTTCCTATGATTCAGATGCCTTCTGCCACCATCTCCTTCTTCACTGTGTCTTACGACAAAGCCTTGCTCCTTACCAAAGCTGACCCCCCCTACCTGTTCAAGCAATCCCATTCCATCCCATCTCCTCCAAAAGATTGCCCTTTTGGTCATCCCCACTCTATCATTGTTTTCTATCTTTCCCTGTCTACTAGCTCATTCCCTACTGCCTACAAACATGCTCATGTCTTCTCTATCCTGAAAAAAAAACCCCTCACTTGATCCTTCCATTCTTGCTATTGTCTTCTATCTCTTTTGTCCTTTGCAGCTAAACTACTTGAAAAGGCAATCTACAATAGATACCTCCACTTTCTCTCCTCTTACTCTCATAAGCCTTTACAATCTGGATCTCTGTGATCTTACAGTGATCTCTGACTTGTCAAATTCAATGTCTTTTTCTCAGTCCTCGTTCTCTTTGATCTCTCTGTAGCCTTTGATGCTCTCGATCACTTGCTCTTCCTTCACACTCTCTTCTATCTAGGTTTTCAGGACACAACTCTTTTCTGGTTTTCCTCCAACCTATCTAATTGCTTCTTCTCACTCTCCTTTGCTGGATCCTTATCCAAACCATGCCCTCTAACTGTAGGTGTCTTAAACTCTTTTCTCCCTCTGTACTATTTCATTTGGTGATTTCACCAGATCCCATGGATTTAATTATTATCTTTATGCTGATAATTCTCAAATTTACTTATCCTGCCCCAACCTCTCTGCTGACCTCCAATCTCATGTCTCTAACTGCCTTGCAGGCATCCCTAACAAAACTCACTATGTTTATTCAAACTCATTATCTTTCCCCCTAAACCCTCCCCTTCCTACTGTCCCTGTTACTGTAGACGGCAATACCATCCTCCCAGTCTCTCAGGTTCACAACCTCTTAGTTATCCTTGACTTCTCATTGTCTTTCACCCCCATATCCAATCTCTTGCCAAGGCCTATCAATTACACTTTTGCCCCTTTTCCTCCTCTGATACTACCACCCCTATCGTGCAGGCCCTTATCACCTAGACTATTGCATTAGCCAGTTGGTGGTTTTGCCTGCCTCAAGTTTCTCCCTCCTGCAATTCATGCTACATTCAGTCACTAAAGTGATTTTCCTAAAGTACAGATCTGACCACAGCACCCTACCTACTCACTAAACTCCTGTACTCCCTATCACCTCCAGAATCCAGGATTGCTTGAGCAGGTAGTGGGGATCAGCTTTGGTAAAGAGCAAGGCTTTGTTGTGAGCCACTTCCTGCCTTTCCAGTCTTATGACATCTCTCTCCTTGACACGTGCAGGTGGCTGGCCTCCTGGCAGTTCCACAAAAACAATCAATCTCTAGGCTCTGGTCATGTTCTCTGGCTGTCCCCCATTCCTGGAATACTCTCCCTCCGCAACTCTACCTACTAACTTCCTCAACTTCTTTTAAGCCTAAATTAAAATCTCATCTTCTACAAGAAGTCTTTCCCAACCCTTCTTAACTCCAGTGCCATTTCTCTCTTAATTATTTCCTCGTTATCCTGTATATAGCTTCTTGTATATAAGTGGGTCACAAAAAGTCAGATAACGGCTGAAATGTCTCAACAACAACAAAAATATATTTGTTTGCATGTTGTCCTCCCACCCCTTTAGATTGTGAGCTCCTTGAGGGCAGACAGTATTTCTTATACTTCTTTTCGTGGTGCCTCACATTTAGGATAGATGGTCAATAAATGTCTGTTGATATGATTTGATTTTTAACAAATTCTTGATTTTTGTCTTTAAGACTGATATTATTGTCAACTCCATTTCTCCGGATCTTCCCCTTAATGGAGGGGCACTTTTTCAGTCCATATTGAAGAAAGCTGGTCCATTTCTCAAAGAAGAATTAAATGAAGTGAGAAAAAGAATGGAAATGAAAACAGGATCTGTTCTCCTGACCAGTGGCTGTGATCTGAACTGCATCTTTGTTCTCCATGCAGTAATTCCTGTGTGGAACAATGGAAAAGCTCATTCACAAAAGGTAGAGAAATATTTAAATGAAGTCCTCAAGGCCCCCTTAGCCATGGATCTCCAGAAGCTAATCCTGATTCTTGAGACTTTATAGATCAGAATCCTCTCCAAGCCACAGCTGGTGAGCCCCCAACAGTATGATGAGTTTTACTAGCCAGCTAGACAACTCATTCAAAACAAATGCTTTCAATGAAATAAGCCAAGCAATCAGAGAATACTCCCCCTTAAATTTTGAACCCACATTTCCACAAATACACACACCTTCAGTGAAAAGAATAAACATGTATATAGGAATTAGGCCCCACATTAGACATTTGGGGAGCATTTACAATCAGCAAATCTATGTGGAAGATACCTAGAAGAAACACACAGCCTGTGTGTTTTTCATGGATTGGTTTCCTACATGCATTATAGCTCTGCTCTCACTAGTTTTCAAATATACAACTGCTTTTAGAAGCACCTAATACACTGTCAACCTTCCACTGGATATGTTATTCCTCTTGGTAGTTCAATTTTCTCTCTTCTTTCCTTTCACTGTTCTGAATGAATGTGAAGCTCTGTGATGTGCTCCTATATTTTTGTACTCATCTTTTTCTCTTCTTTCTTCCCACTTTCCCCTTTAAAATCCATCATTAACTCCCAAAGGCATAGAAAGCTGATACTCCTCCCATAATGGAAACCCCCTCCCATCATGGTCATTTCTAGTACCCACATTCAGTATCTTACATTGCCATCTTCTCTCTATCCCCCACAACACGTACTTTCTTCCTAAAACACTCTAGGGGGAATTCAGAAAATACCCACTTGAGATAAATGGCATCTCATCACCGCTCTTTTTTGCTGTTATATATTCCATGCTTTATGGAGAGAGGTGTTGGAGAGCAGGGAGGAGATGTTTGGGCAATAGGACCCAGAATCCTTTAAACAGCACCTTTTGGATCAGAGCTTTCATCAAACAAAGATTCAGGTCCATTACACATTGGCCTTAGCACTCTCTTCTGTACACACTGCTTTCTCAATGTGTACAGAGTTCGTTCATATTGAATGGACTCTCATCCATGCCATTGTCCTATCTCTTCATCCACCATCTCATCTATACTCCACATAAATGCTAGTTTTCTTTCTATCCTCAGCCCATTTTCATCCACTCTTAGCACTTAAAGTGAAATGCTGATGTCATAAGCCTGAAGAGTAATTATCAATTGCATGAGTATAGAACTGTTTTTCATTTCCCAAAATCCTCTATTTCTGACAGGAGTCTTATTTTACATATATACAAACATTTTACATATATTTACATACATATGTAAATAGACACATGCACATAAATACACATACACATACATAATATGCATATTTATACACATGTGTATGCATTTTTTTCAGATCATGGAAGATATAGTCAGAGAATGTTTGGACACTCCTGAGATTCTCTCTCTTACATCAATCACATTTCCAGCAATTGGAACAGGAAAGGCAATGTTTCCAAAAGCCATTTTTGCTCAATTAGTCCTTTCACAACTGTTTAAGTTCAGTTGTACAAGACCTTTGAAAACCCTAAAAGAAGTTCACATTCTGTTGCAACCCAATGATATAGAAAACATTAAGGTAAGGTCATTTGTCTCAGCCAAGAATATTTTTGTGGGTAAGTTTTAATTCAATCAAAGTATATTTTGCTTAATGTGGTTCCTTCCTCACATAGGAACTTAATAAACACTTTTTAAAATTATTTTTCTCTATAGCCCTTTAGATCATGACAGAATTCCTTTTATACTTCTTCTGACATTTTAGTCAGTCAATAAAAATATATTAAAGATCTGCTATGTGCCAGGCACTATGCTAAACACTAGGGATGCAAAGAAAGGTAAAAGATAGCCTTTGCTCTTGAGAAGCTCACTATCTAATAGGAGATAGTATAGTTATCTCTTCCACATCTTGGGGGTTATGGGCACAGTGCCCCCTTGATCTTGAAAATTCATGTAAAATTTTTTTGCCCTCCCTTCATTCCAGGGAAGAAGTCTGAATTTGTTTGTTTTTCTTTTGTGTGGTGTTTATAGTATTAAAAGATAAAATATATTGATGTTATACATATTTTATGCATTTCTGAGTTTATAAACTTTATCTGCTGGCCTCACTGTGTTGTCTGAAGCTTCTGCAAAACTCCCCCAAAATTCCCTTTTAATTTCTTATGCCAACCCACAATATATTGAAGCTGTGATGGGAAAAGTCATGATGTGGAAGGGATAACTGTAAATGCAAAACTTATGTACAAACAAGCTATATACAGAATAAATTGGAAATAATCAATAGAGGGAATACACTAGAATTAAGAAGGATTGGGAAAGCCTTCCTGTTGAAGGTAGGATTTTAGCCAAAATTCGAAAGAAGGAGGGGAGGCCAGGGAACAGAAATGAGGAGGAAAAGCATTCAATTCATGTGAGACTGACAATGAAAATGTGGTATAAGAAAATGGATTGTCTCACAAGTAGCACTTGCAGAGTGTGCCTGGTGTGGACCATATACTGTAGTCCCTTGCATGTAATGTAGCCATCTTCTCTCCTTTCTTCTTCTCTTTTCTTCTCTCCTTTTTTCTTCTCCTCTCTTCTTTTCTTCTCCTCTCCTCTCCTCTCTTCTCCCCTCCCTTCCCCTTCCCTTCCCTTCCCCCCTTGTCTCTCTCCTGACTTGCTCACCCCAACTTGCCCTACATTGGAGGGTCAGAAGTTCCCAGAGAAGTGCCACTGCCATGTAGCTATATCTAAGATTCTTAGAATTCACAGCAAAATTTAAGGGTGGCAGCAGAAATCAACTAAGCATTTTTCTCTTAAACTGTACATGGCACTAAAGGGCAATAGGCTGAATTCATCTATCTTCTAACAAGCTTTAACCTTTCTCCAGCCAGTCAACAGCCTTCCAAATACAGCAGCTGAAGCCTTCCTGTTAGTTGCCTCCTCCAGCTAGCATCTTCTCACTCAGCTACTGCTACCTTCTTAAATGTTTCTGCTCCTGTTGGAGGTCCACAGCTCCTGCTGTTTTCTTCACTATTCTCAATTACTTAATTAAATCAGGGTACAGTATATTGGGGAAACTAACACCCTTGAACTATTCTGCAGTTCAAAGACTTGCTTCTTAAAATTTTGTCTTAATAAAATAATTTCTCTCCCTCTTTTCTCTCCAAATGTGTAAGGAAAAAACAAAAATCAAAATGAAACAAAGCCCTTGTAATAAATGTGCATAATTAAGCAAAACAGATTCCCACATTGGCCATATCTAAAAAGTATATGTCAAATTCTGCATCCTGAATCTATCACCTCTCGGTAGGTAAGTAGCACGCCCCCTCATTAGTTCTCTGGAATCTTAGTTGGTCATTGAGTTGATCCGAGTTCTTAAACCCTTCAAAGTTGTTTGGAAAAACCATCATTCAATATAAACGACCTCACGACTCTCCACATATTTTTGTTGACTCCCTCACTAGAACATTGTTAGAAGAAATTATTTCACTCTTTGTATTTGTGTTTTCTTTCCTCGATATAGTGCCTGACCCATAGCAGGGGCTTAATAAATGCATGTTGATCCCCTGACCTCCCCACGTCTCCTTCTGCACCTGTGAGGGTAGCTGATGTAGCCCTTTGTGGGTATAAACAATCAGGTCTGAGGAAACAATAGCTTTCCTGCCACCTTCCCATTATGTCCAAGGGACTGCCAGATGCTACATCAGCCGTGAAAATAATGACTTTGTGGCAAAGTCTCCTTAATTCCCTTGATTCTATCTGTATTATAGCCTAAGGACTTCCCATCGGAAATCCCATTTGATCTAAAGGGTCCTTAATGTATAGGCCTGGCTATACAAAACCTACACCACAAACTAACAGTGCACACAACATTCCTTATCAAATGAGTCTTGTTCTGCTGTCAATAACCTCCTTGTTCTATAATCTTTTGGTGGAATTTCTGGGTTAAACACTTTGCCATACTTAAGGTGGTATATAAATGTTAGTTATAATTATCATTTTAATGTACACATTTTTAAAAATCGCACCGTTTTTCTTACATACATACAAATTATGTTCTGAGATGGTTGATCCAAGAAGCAACTGTGAATTGACATGGTGAAATATTTTGTTTCTAGCTTTTAATTATCACGACTAATGCTGCTGTGAATTTTTTTACGCATATGGGACTTGATGTCAAGAGCACTTCCCTAACCTCCCTCTGGTTCCTGACTTCAATTATGTAACATTATGTATCTTAATGCCAAATATCGTGGATTTTCAGAAACCAAGGTCAATCTTGGGGACTTTATCAAAAATTCTCTCATTGGCTTGCTTTGTCCTCACCTAGAATTCCCTGTAGGAATTTCAGCTTACTGGTTATGTCTTAAAAGATGTGATCTAAAAATGGCCACAGCTCTCAGGCAAGGACTAAGCTCACAATATGAGAAAAAAGACAACCTATATTTGACACCATAGAAAATAGAAAGAACTCCTCTTGAAATTCCCAAACAGAGCGTCCTCTTTCTAGAGAGAATTTGCCAGCCACAAGGGCCTTGGGCACTGGGGTCCAAGAGCTAGGGTCCAAGTGATCCAGTCAGGCCTTCTTAGGTGCTTGAAGTACCTAGAGTACCTAGAGCTAGGAGAAGGGAAAAAGATAGGCTTACCTTGGGATTAGAGGGGGTCAAAATCAGAGACTCTGCTCCACGGGGGTCTACCAAGGGACACCAAAAACTATTTTGGTTTCATGATGTGTCGTTGTAGAACAGTCTCAAAGAATTCAGTCAGACCACCTCTAATCCAAGTACAGGCATTTATTGAGATTGACACCTCTCATGAAGTGGGCTAAGTTCCAAGAGGAACCAGCAACTTCAGAGAAAGCAGGATAGAGTTTTATAGGGTAAAGATGTAATTACATAACAGAAATTACAAATATTAAAAAGACAGGAGGGGTTTGTTAAGGGATTAGGTAATAGGGGAGGGGTCCCAGCCACAATGGAACTTTCCATGCAATTACCCACAATGCATATAGAAAAACACATTTGGGTGGGTATATATGAATGATAATGATATTATAATAAGCCTCTCTGTGTCACAAGTTCACCTAAAAGACAGCTTTTGCTATAACTGTGCAGGTTCCTACTTAGGGAAAGTCTCTTCTATTGTTTTGGGGTCCACATCCTGCTTGGGCATCCTGGTAGTTCTGCTTTCTAATTGGCTGGCTAATGTGGTCTTGTCTGAGGCTAGATGGAAGTTATTGTAGTTGAGTACATGGACACACCTGCTATTTCTATGGGAAATATGAGTAATGGGTCTGGGGGTAGTGACTAGCTGGAGGCAGCACAGTTGCTGTTTCTGCAAGAAATATGAGTTCATGGACACACCTGTTGATTTAGTGAATAGTGAGGCGTATATGAAGAAGTTAGGATATGGGGGTGGGTGGAGTGAGTGGCTAGGTAGAGCCAGTAGGCCTGCTGTTCAGTGGGGCTCATAAGGAAGTTAGAATGTTGCAGCTGGGGGCAGCTTTATTAGGATTCCACTAGAAGAAGAGCTGGATAAGGTGTAATCTGTACAGTTGTCAGTCCTACTGCTTCGCTTGTTCCACAATCTAGGGGCCATGCCTGGGAAGATCTAAACCATACATTCCCTAACACCTTTTGTCCTTGTCTTTGTCTCAGCCATTTTTTTTCCATGCTGCCGTGTGACTGTTTATGGGTATACTTACAGTCTCCCCTCCTTTGCAACTCTATCTCTGAGAACTATAATCAGATCATCACCACCATTCCTTCTAGAAAGTATATGTTAATAGACCACTCTGTTGTTACTCACCATCTTTATGATTTTCTAGACCAAAACTTTCTACCCATCTTCCACTCCCTCATTTGCATTATCTTCTCCATTAGATTTTAAGCTCCTTGAGGGCAAAACTCTAGCTTTTCTATTTGTATTCTCAGTTCTCATTGCATTTTAAAATTGAGGATTATTCATATTAAGCATTCAATAATTATTTAAATAAATTTTGTCATTAAATTTCTGTTAAACCTTTGTTTAACATAAGAAATCCTTCTGTTGGGTAAGTGGCACAGTGAGCAGAGCACCAGCCTCAGAGTCAGGAAAACCTGAGTTCAAATGTGGCCTCAGACACTTGACATACTTACTAGCTGTGTGACCCTGGGCAAGTCACTTAACCCCAATTGCCCTGCCTTCCCCCCTGCAAAAAAAAAAAATCCTTCCATGGCAAAATCCTTGAGGACCCCTGCTTAAGTAAGGACATGTAATTCTACTTAGAAAACAATGCTTCTCAAGTAGTCTTGCTTTAGAATTCAAAATATCTTCTGCAAAATCACAGGAGAACACACATAGAACTGGAAGAGACCCAAGAAGTCACCTAGTCTTATCCCTTTATTTTTGTAAATGAGAAAACTAAGGCTCAGAGAGATTAGATGACTTGCCCAAGGTCACACAGGTATTAACAAATGCCCTCTACGGAATTAGCATAGGTTCCTCTGACTCCAAATGTAGTGTCCCTTTGAATTCTAGTCCTGGCTCTACTACCTAAAGGATTAGCTTCCTTTATTTTTCTCATCCAAGATTTAAGAATAGAGTTTCTACTAGGAACATGCACTGTAATGAATAATCATCTAAATAAATCTTTGTTTACTTGCCGGGTGTATTTGATAAAGAATCTGATTTATATTTCTACCAAGAATTGTTGTACTAAATACTTGTGTTTCTATTTCTAGGCATTTTCAGATGAATTCACTAGATGGGGTGGTGGAAATGGAAATGGAAATCCTACCAGTTACAGAGTTGCCGAGACTATTGATAGACAAGGTCTAGTAAAATTATTCTGTTGAAGAATTTACTGTTACTTACTAACCACTTAGTAGTAGTTAAAATTCTAAGCAAAGTAATGATGATCTAAATAAAGAATAAAACATCAGTGAGAAGATGGCAGAGCACATACACTATTCATGCTGTATTCTTCATTTGATCTGAAAGCTCTGGATTTTGGTGATGACGTCCATGGGAGTTTTCATTTTGGCATTTCTTGCTGTAGGTGATAGATGAATTTTCAATTTTCTTTCTGGTCCTAACAGTTCTGAGCAGTTTTTATTCATAATTTCTTGAAATATCACTCAAAAATTTTCAGAAAGTATGGTAGTTCTTGGATCATCTCTCTGACCTGTTTTCCTTTTCGTATCTTTGATATATACACACACACACACACATATATATATATACACATATATATATATATATTTCTTACATTTACTTCTGTTTTTCAATATTTTGTTATATATGTACATGTATGCTTATATACGTGTGTATATAGTGTGTTTATATGAAGTATGTATATATAGTTATCTTATTGTATATAGTATATATTGTGTGTAGTATATACATAGTATATATATATTATATGTATATATATGTGTGTGTGTGTATATATATATATATATATATTAGATAGATAGATATATGTAATGATCTTATTGGTCACTATTTTCTGTCCATTCTAATTTTGAAGGCTTTGAGTTCTTCAGTGAGGTTTTCTGTTATCTGTTCTAATGTGCCAATTTTCCATGCTGTTCTTTCCTCCTTAGCGTTTTCATTCTATATCTTTCATTTCATTCCATTTCCTTCCAGCCACTCTTGCATTTTCTGTGACCATGACATGTTTTTCTTTAATCATGCCCCTGGACTTATTAAGGAGTTGCTGTTATCCTTGGGGTAGCCAAGGTATTTCTCATGTTATTCAGTTTTCCTTGTTTCACATATCTCTATCATCTACCTCACTATCTGGGGTGGGGTCCTGTACTGGGATTAAGCTCCACAATTTAAGGTCAGGAATAGGGACTGCCTGGTTCTGAGTATAGTGGCCCAGAGAAAGCTCTATTTCAAGAGACTCCAGGTCTGGGCTCTGCCTAGCAGTTCCTTCTTGCCACAAAGCTCTGGGACCTTATCCTGCTGAAGTCTCTGCCTACAGATGCCAGGGTCTTTTCCCAATGTTTCTGATATCAGGTCAGGAATGTTATGATGGACCCCCTGGGAATCTACAAGGTCTGCCTGCCCTCCATCTTCTATCTACCCTGGCTTTTCTATCCCAGAGTTTCCACAGGGCTCCAGGGCTGGATCCGTCAGTTGGATGGGGGAGTCTACAGGTGATTTTTCTTTTTTCTTTCCAGACTGATTTCTTTTTTTAATATTTTATTTTTCCCATTAACATGTAAAAACAATTTTTAACATTCATTTAAAATTTTTTGAGTTCCAAATTTCCTCCCTTCCTCCATTACCCACCCCCTCCTATTCAGAAGACAAGCAATTTGATATAATATACATGTGCAGCCATGCAAAACATTTCCATAGTAGTCATGTTGTGAAAGAAAACACAGATTTAAAAAAACAAGAAAAATAAAGAAAGTAAATAAAAATATGCTTCAATCTTCACTTGAACCCCATCAGTTCTTTCTCTGGAGGTGGAGAGCATTTTTCATTAAAAGTCCTTCAGAATTTTCTTGGATTGTTGTATTGCTGAGAACAGCTAAGTCACATTCACAGTTGATCGTCATACAATGTTGCTGTTATTGTATACAATATTCTCCTGGCTCATTTCACTTTGCATCAGTTCATGTAAGTTTTTTCAGGTTTTTTCTGAGAGCATCCTGCCTGTCATTTCTTATAGTATTCCATTACAATCGTATACCACAACTTGTTCAGCCATTCCCCAATTGATGGCTATTCCCTTAATTTCCAATTCTTTGCCACCACATAAAAAGCCGCTATAAATATTTTTGCACTTGTAGGTCCTTTTCCCTTTCTTAAAAAGTTTCTTTGTGATACAAACCTTGTAGTGGTATTGCTTGGACAAATGTTATGCATGGTTTTATAGCCTTTTGGGCATATTTCCAAATTGCTCTACAGAATGGTTGGATCAGTATACAACTTCACCAAGAGTGCATTCGTGTCTCAATTTTCCCACATCCCCTCCAACATTTGTCATATTCCTTTTCTGTCATATTAGCCAATTTGATAGATGTGGAGTGGTAGCTCAGAGTTGTTTTAAATTTGCATTTCTGTAAACAATAATGATTTAGAGCATTTTTTCATATGACTATAGATAGCTTTGATTACTTCATCTGAAAACTGCCTGTTCATATCCTTCGACCACTTATCGATTGAGAAATGGTTCTTATTTCTGTAAATTTGACTTATTTCTATACATATTTTGAGAAATGAGGTCTTTATCAGATAAACTTGCTATAAATTTTTTTTTCATAGTTATGATTACTAACTCTATATTTTCCTTTATCCTGTTTCCTATTTCCCTCCTGTTTATCCTGTTTATCCTACTCTTTCCTTTCACCCTGTCCACTCTCAAAAGTGTTTTACCTTCCCTAACCCTTCCTTCTATCAACACACCCCCTCCCCTTATCCTTTTTCCTTCATACTTTCCTGTAAAATAAGATAGATTTCTATATCTAACTGAGTATGTATATCATTCCCTCTGTTTGAGTCAATTCCAGTGAGAATAAGGTTCACACTCTCCCCCCCACCCCTACTTCCCCCTCCACTGTAAAAGCTTTTTCATGCTTCTTTTATGATAGATAATTTACCCCCTTCTACCTCTCCCTTTCTCCTTCTCCAGTGCATTACTTTTCTCACCTTTTAATTTTTTAGATAATTATCCCATTTCATTTTAGATAAATTTCCCATTTCATACATGAATAATAATTCATTTGGACCCCTACTCTATTCCAATCAATAGTAATCAATTTGATATGAGTCTATAGGAGTAATACTATAAGTTCTGTATATTAGGCCCCAAAGCTACGAGCTGCAGATTGTAAGTTCACATGCTTAATCATGGGAAGCTAACTAGAATCCCTCTACCCTCATTTTTCCTTGTCATAGTGACCAATCCCAGTGTAGCAGAGGAAACTTAACTACATGGAAAGTCCTCCAATTTATTTTTGTCCCTCTGGACCATTCCCTCTTGTCCAACATGAACAGGTGACCATCTTATAACTACTTAGTCAATGGAGATGCCCCACGCTTCACCCAACCTATGACTTCCCCCTGGTGATATGTCATTTTTGGCCCTCAAGAGCAAGCCTATCAACTAATGAGATTCTGTATTTCACCATGCCTCTTTTGCATATTTTGGTATCAAACTTTACAAATCAAAGGCCCTGGAAGAAGGGGGTATCTCAGATCATGAGGAAGATCTGAGGTCCACTTCATTAGAGAGGACCATGGACCCTTTAATAAAGTGCCATTGGATCAGAGCTCTGCCTCAGTTTTTTTATTGTAGGCTGGACAATTTTAATCCCCACAATAATTAGTTTACAACATTTCCTCTGTCTATGTATACTCCTTCGAATTGCCCTAATAATAAGAAAGATTTTAGGACTTACAAGTATCATTTTTCCATGTTGGAATGTAAACAGTTTAACCTTATTTAATCCCTTATGATTTGCCGTCCTACTTACCTTTTCATGTTTCTCTCGAGTCTTGTATTTAAAAGTCAGTCCTTCTATTCAGCTCTGGTCTTTTCATCAGGAATGCTTGAAAGTCCTCTATTTCATTTAATTTCTATTTTTCCCTCGAAGGGTTATACTCAATTTTTCTGGGTAGGTGATTCTTGGTTGTAATGCTAGCTCTTTTGCCCTCTGAAATATTGTATTCCTAGCCCTCCAATCCTTTCACGTAGAAATTGCTGACTTTTGTGTTATCCTGACTATGGCTCCATGATACTTGAATTGTTTCTTTTTGGCTGCTTACAATGTTTTTTCCTTGACCTAGGAGCTCTGGAATTTGGTTATAATATTCCTGGGAGTTTTCATTTTGGGATCTCTTTCAAGAGGTGATTGATGGATTCTTCCTTTTTTTTTTTTACCCTCTGGTTCTAGAATATCAGGGCAGTTTTCCTTGATAATTCCTTGAAAGAAGATATCTAGGACCTTTTTATTAGCATGGCTTTCAGGTAGTCCGATAATTCTAAAATTAGCTTTCCTGGCTATGTCTTCCAAGTCAGTTGTTTTTCTAATGAGCTATTTCATATTTTCTTCTATTTTTTCATTATTTTGATTTTTTTATTGTTTCTTGATGTCTCCTAAAGTCACTAGCTTCCACTTGCTCAATCTTAATTTTTAAGGAATAATTTTCTTCATTGAGCTTTAGTAATCCTTTTTTCCACTTGGCCACTTCTACTTTATAAGGAGTTCTTTTCTTCAGTGAATTTTTGTATATCTTTTTTTGATTTGGCCACTCTGCTTTTCAAGGTGTCTTTCTCTTCATTGGATTTTTTTATTTCTTTTACCATTTGGCCTATTCTATTTTTTAAAATGTTACTTCCTTCAGTATTTTTTGTGCTTCCTTTACCAAGCTGTTGACTCCTTTTTTCCCATGATTTTCTTGCACCACTCATTTCTCTTTCCAATTTTTCCTCTACCTCACTTATTTGATTTTAAAAATCCAGCCTATTTCTTCACTTTTAACTCTATGCTAAAGTGGGGCTCTGCTTCTGGAGTAGAAAGGGTAGTATTTTAAGCTTTAGGTTTTTGTGCAGCCGTTTTCAGAGATAATTTTAGAGACTTGTAAGTTTTCAATTGTTCCAAGATGGTATGATCTAGGGAAAGGTGTGTTTACTACTCTCCTGGACTGTACTCTAATCTATGAGCAAGCACAAGCACTCTTTTCTACCCTTGAACTGTGACCAGAGTCCCAGTTCCCCTGTGTGTAGTGCTCCTCCTTACTCTGGGGCTGAGACCCAGGACTATGACCCAGATTCAAGTATGGGCAATGCAGCAGTCTTGTCCCCAGTGCCAGCGAAGCAACTCCTGTAATCTCCTTCCAAGTAATTATCTGATTAATGAGGTTTGGGGTTGAGGGGTGCTCGAGACCCCAAAATACCGACATGCCGGTTCCTGCAGATTGAATTTGACTCAAGCCTTCTCAACCAGAGAAAAACAGTTTATTAAAGATTCTCCATATTGAATAGACTCTTAGGGAGCCTGAGCATTTGTGACACTAATGCCAGCGAGCCAGATTAATCTGAGCTGAGCTAGATTGAATCTGAGCACCTTCATGGAGGCAAGATGGAACTTATGTACAGAAAGATTGTGGGAGGGATCTAGGGTGGTCTGGTAGTCTGGGGTGATGGGAGGAGGGGTTTAGGGCAGACTGGGGTGGCTGCAGTGAGGTCAGATTCCAGGGTGGGAAATAGATGAAGGCTACCTGAAGCTGACAGACCAGGGAGAACTAGGGTAACAGAGTTAGGGTAGAGATATTTTGATCAGGATCAAGAGTGGGAAATAGCCAGAAGGCAATCCAGAGGTAACCAGACAATGGAAGGCTGGACAAGGCTATTTGGGCCTGAAAAGCCAGATCAAGTGGGAAGATTCAGGTTGGGGTTCAAGGGAGTTCCCACAGTCTAAACCCCATCATGACCACTTTACTGTCTGTGGGCTGAGAGGTCTGGAAACTGCCACTGCTGCCAGTGATTCAGTCAAGTCCAAAGCCTACTGCTGGTTTGCTGGGACAAAGACTGCACTGGACTGTTCTTTAGTCTCACCCCAGTGCAACAGACCTTTCCTGACAACCTTCCAAGCTGCCTTGGGCTGGAAAATTGTTTCACTGCATCCTTTTGTGCATTCTGCTACTCCAGAGTTTGTTTTGAGGCATTATTTAAAATTTTATGGTGGGGTTTGGGGGAGAGCTGAGGGGATCCTGCCTTTTCTCCACTATCTTGGCTGTGCCTGAGACTGATAGCTTTCTAAGCCTCACTGAATAGTTTTCAAGGGATCTATGCTCCTTTTTGTCCTAGCATGCCACCACCTTCCTGAAATCTTTGCAACTACAATATTCTTAGGCTTTTAGACATTAGTCACATTTATCTGGCATGAGTCAATCAGATACACGACCAACTTGCCTGGTAAATTAGATTGTCTAAGCTCTTTTATCAACCCCATAATGGCTGAGACTAGTATTTTCTCAGCTGAGGACATATGATTTCTATATAGATGAACTTAAACTTAATTAACCAAGTATTTCTGTCTCATCAAATTTCACTGTGCTGATTCATAGGAGAAAGGGAATTGCACAGTGGATGGAGGACCAGTTTTAGAATCAGAAGACTTGTATTTAAGTTCTACCTCTGATACATACTAACTCTGTGGCCATGATCAATCATTTAACCTCTAAACGCTCCAAGAATTCTCAGTTACATTGTCAGTCTACATTGGTAAATAGGATCTCTGTGTTAAAAGTTCCTGACTTATGTATAATCATAGGTTGGGGGCTAGAGACACAAAGAGATTGAGGGGAGGGGGAACACCTATCCAATTCCCTAAATCTTTTCAACCAAAAGATAATCCGTTGAGTCTTGGAAATTAAAGGCAAGAAATTTCTTGAAGGGATAAAGGAAGGAATAAAAGAGAAACATACAGCAAAGCCTTATAATACTAGTCACAGGATCCATCTTGGTGTCTTATTTTTCTTCTTTTCTCTTTAGATTTCTTTGGGACTATTTCTAATACTGCACCTGGAGTTTATGTAACAACAATTGGTTTCATTTCCTTTATTGTTGCCTCTGGAGACATTTCTGAGGAACAAGAAGATGTTATTGTAAATTCTACAAATGAAACATTTAGCCACAAAGGAGGTATTATATGAATTGGTATTGTTACATAAGCTATATCAATGGCTTAAGACACTTGCTATGATTGAAGTAAACTAGACTGAATTTTGATTCAGTAAAACATGGAATGAGAAGACCAGAATTTAACTTCCAGATTTGCCACTTACTAGCTGTGTGCTTTGCATGTGCCTTATTTCTCCTCTCTGGGCCTCAATTTCCTTACGTGTAAAATTAAGTGGGGATGGGTGAGTACAATACATGGTCTTTAAGGTTCCTTATATCTCCAATATTTTATTATTCTGTGATTCATGCTCATTCTTATTATGATTTTCTTGTCTAGGGGTTTCCAAAGCCATTTTAGAAGCTGCTGGACCAACTGTGGAATCGGAATGTGCACGATTAGGTATGGTATCAATGTTTATATTTTAGCCTTAATCTAGTCAAAGTAAAAGGATTGGGTGTGTGACAGGAGGATGTGGGAGATGATCAGAACAAATGAGAAGTCTTTTAGGAGCCAGTGTTCCATACCAAAGTGTCATTGTGATAATTTCGCTTTAAATTTAAGGTTGACTATATGCATGACTATGTGAAAAGTAACCACACATTATGTGGCTTGAGACCCTTTTATTGGCTCCTATATCTATTTTTTACCAACTTACCACAATATCTAAAACTTTCACAATGAAAAGAACCCCCAGGGGTTGACACTAGACTGTTAGAAGAGTTCTGGAATTACAATACATGCAACAACTACAACTCTAGCCTTGAAAAACTATTTGACTGAGCCCAGAGGGAAAATTCATCCTTGCTCCCTGTCAGCTTTGGTGTCTGGCATGCTTATTTAGCCCATGTTTGTCTTAGGGAGCTTGCCTCTGCCAAAAGGACTCCCTCGTGTCACATTTGTTGGCTCATGGCCAGAAGCTGCCCACTTAACTTGGGGGGTACTGACTAGATTTTTTCTCTTTCTTTTTCTTTCTTTCTTTCTTTCTTTCTTTCTTTCTTTCTTTCTTTCTTTCTTTCTTTCTTTCTTCCTTCCTTCCTTCCTTCCTTCCTTCCTTCCTTCCTTCCTCCCTCCCTTCCTTCCTTTTTCTTTCTTTCTTTCTTTCTTTCTTTCTTTCTTTCTTTCTTTCTTTCTTTCTTTCTTTTTCTTTCTTTCTCTTCAACCCAGTTCACTCTGAAGCTCATA
The DNA here is from genome assembly GCF_011100635.1 of Trichosurus vulpecula. Classification (NCBI taxonomy): domain Eukaryota; kingdom Metazoa; phylum Chordata; class Mammalia; order Diprotodontia; family Phalangeridae; genus Trichosurus; species Trichosurus vulpecula. The sequence continues at coordinate 334,879,355 of NC_050574.1, forward strand.
GATTGGACCACAATATGTCCCTGTCCAAACTCCACTTAATGGCTGTATTTTGGGCCCTCCTGCTTTAGAGTGAATGTCAATGGTAACTTTTTCCCTTTGGAACAGCAACCCTGAGGGGCTTCGCCTTCCACCCGAATTTTTTTTCTTTTTTTCTAATTAAAGGGGCCATCCCTTGACTCATCTCTTAAAGAGACCTATTCACTGAATGGGCATTGCCTCATGCTAATTGAGTACCTGAAAAGGCCTTAACCTAAAAGGGCCAGGGTCTCCCATTGCATGGGCTGTCTCCAATCATCCTGATGAATATCTGGTCACTGGATCCAGATGACTCTGGAGGAGAAAGTGAGGCTGGTGACCTTGCACAGCCCTCCTTCACTCAGATCATGCACTCAAATCTGCAAGTCATGTCATCATTTCCCTGATACCAATTGTTCGAGCCCCTTACCATCTGTGGGCTGTGAGAGCTGCAGAAGCAGCCACTGCCCTTACTGCTGTTGATTCAGTCACTCCCAAGGCCTGATCCTGGTTTTCTGTGGCCAGGGCTGTGCTGGCACAGCCCGCACCAGACCATGCTCCACTTTCACCCAGGCGCAGCAGACATTTCCTGCTGACCTTCCTAGTTGTCTTTGGCTTCTGTGAACTGAGAGGTCTGGAAAGGTACACTAATAAACTGTTTGGTGTGTTGTGTAGTAGTCTCAACATTCTGTAAAACATTTTGGAGTTATGCCCAAAGGGCTATAAAGCTCTGTATACCCTTTGAGCAATATCTGTATTAGATCTGTATCCCAAAGAGAGCAAAGGAAAAGGAAAAGGACTTGCATGTGCAAAAATGTTTATAGCAACTTTTTTTGTGGTGGCAAAGAATTGGAAATTGAGGTGATGCTCGTCATTTGCGGAATGGCCAAATAGGGTGTAGCATATGATTGTGATGAAGTACTATTGTGGTATAAGAAATGAAGAGTTGGGTAGTTTCAGGGGGAAGAAAAACCACAGCAAGACCCATATGAACTGAAGCAAAATAAAGTGATAAGAACTCTCATTGTATACAGTAACAGTAATATTGTAATGATGATCAACTATGAAAGACTTGACTATTCTGATCAATTTAATGATCCAATACAACTCAAAGGACTCATGATGAAACAATGTCATTCATGTCCAGAGAGAGAAGTGATGAACTCTGAGTGCAAATTGAAGTACAATTTTCTCATTTTGTTTATTATTTTTTCCTTTTTGTGATATGACTAATATGGGAATATGTTTGGCATGATTTTACGTGTTTAATTGATGCCATTTGCTTGCATTCTCAGTGGATGAGGGAAGGGTGGGGGAGGTTTGGAATTCAATTGAAAAAAGAAAAGAACAATGAAAAATATTTTTATTTAAAAGGTAAAAAAATAATCGTTTAGGGCTTTAAGGGAGTTGTTTCTCCAGGTACTGTCATATGCAACAGACTTTCATTAGCCTCAAAAAGAGACCACAGAACAGTGGTAGGAGATGGAGTAAAGTTCATTATTTTCAAAGGCCCAAAGCCTTGGCATATGGAAAGGGGACTGGACCTCTTCTATGAAGCTCTGGAGGGCAAAACATGAATTACAATGAGGCAGTTTTTAAGCCTGATTTAAAGAAGACCTTAATATTATAGTTGCCCCCAAATGGAATGGGCTTGCTATCACTGGAGGTGTTTACATAGAAAGTGGATAATTACTCATCAGTAATGTTTTAGGAGTTCATGTATGGGAGACAATTGTACTTGGGTGACTCATAAAGTCCTTTTTGTCTTTGAGGGTCTATAAAAACATAAACAGAGAAAATCAATAAGCATTGTGTCATTCAGAACTCATTTTTTCATGTACTGTTTTCCTTTGCCTAAATACAATATTTTATATTCCTAATAACCAAGGGATTTGAATAGTTCATGTTTTATGTCCTTTACTTTTCTTCTCCCTTTCTCCAGCTGAACGGCCTCATGGCAATTTTATAATTACACAAGGGGGAAATCTGAAGTGCCAAAAAATAATTCATGTAATTGGTCACAAGGATGTTAAAGAAACAGTTTCCAGTGTCCTACAAGAGTGTGAACGGATGAAGAGCAAATCCATTGCCCTCCCACTCATTGGAACAGGTATGTAGCTTCTTGGCAGAATTAGTTTCTAAATCATCAGGGTCCCTTAACCTCTGTACTCACCAATAAATTAAGAATAAAACTTGATAAGGCAAATAACTATGAGGTTAGTCTGTCTTGATAATCCTTTTAACTCTTGCCTTTGTGAGAATTAATGAGTCTCACTGAATGCTCAAACCCTGATTGAGCTAGGTGAAAAAGCAAATCAAAAGACTAGCCCGGGAGGAGGAACTTGCCTGAGACCTTCTAGGTCTTCAGGTTTGGCCTTTGAGTCCGAGTTTTACAGTACAAATCTTTTTATTAAGGGGATTTGTTCTGTGAAATTTGGATTCAGTCAAAGGGCTGCACTTGAGGACTTAGAGGGCCACATGTGGCCTCGAGGCTGCAGATTCCCCACCCCCAGAACTAGAATGATAAAGAGCAAGAAAGGAGTACAGAAGAATAGAGAGAGGAATAAATGGAAAGGAAAAAATAAATTCAGTGTTCAGTTTCTTTCAGTGGCTCTTCTTCCTCCTCTTTTTCCTCCAAGGCTTAATCCTTCCCTTATCTCTCTCTCTCCTGGAAGAATAATTGCACCTACCTCACATGGTTGTTGTAGGTACAAAATGAGATAATATTTATGAAGCACTTTGCAAACTTCAAAGTGCTACACAAATGTTAGCTATTGTCATTACCTCCACTTTCTAGATGAGGAAAGTAAGTTAAGTGACTTGTCCAGAGTCACAAAACTAGTAAGTTTCTGAAGCAGGATTTGAACTCAGAACATTCTAATTCCAAGTCTAGCACTCTACGCACCATGCCACCTACCTGCCTTACTACCTCCATTTCAAGTTCTAGCTGCTGCCTAAAAGCTACCACATCAAACTCATTACAGAAATGGAATTATCAGATTTTTGGAGCTAAAGAGGGCCTTAGATAGAATACTACATTTTTAGGTCACTCCCTCCTTTTTCAGATGAGGAAATTGAAATCTAGAAAAGTTAAGTGACTTGCCAAGATCAACACGGTGAGTTAGTACAAAGACATAATTAGAACACAATTGACTTTCCAGTGCTCTTTTCACTATCTTCTACAAATTGGAGTCATTTTCCATTCTCATCTTATGACTAATGGCATTGTTATCTTGCTTTCTCCAAAGACTTACAACCTCCAAAGCCAGGCTTTGGCCTCTTCTTTGTGCCACCCCAATCCCTTATCCAGATATACTATATTTGTTGATTATCTTTTTTGGTTTGTTTATTAAATAGTATTTTATTTTTTCTAATTACATGTAAAGACAATTTAAAACATTCATTTAAAAATTTTTTGAGCTCTAAATTTTTTCCCTCTCCCCTCCCTAAGAGGCAAGCAATTTTATATAGGTTATATATATATATAAATATGTATATATATATGTATATATATAAATATGTATATATATATATATATATACAATCATATAAAACATTTCTGTATTAGTCATATTGTGAAATAAATTTGTTGATTATTTTTGCCGTGATTATTCCACCATGATAATTTCTCAGACTCAGTTCTTCCTTTTCATTACTACCATCAACAGCACCCCGAGCCCAGATCATTATCACTCTATACTTATACTACTACAATAGTCTCCTGGCTGTCAAGCCTCTTTGTCTTAGCTCCACCCTATACATAGCTTCTGAGACAACTTTTATTTTAAACACATATGTGCATACATACATATATGTATATACAGTTAGCACTGTTAATTTGTACTTATTCTTTTAAAAATATATACTTTTTTGACCCAACAGATATTGCTCAACAAGCACTCCTCAAAACTCCTTTATAACATATATTCCTCCCCAAACAGTTTGTCAGTTATTAAGAGAAAAGAGGGATGTGTCCTTTACTTTGGACAGTATGACACTAAATTTGGCCATAATCACTCGCCAGAGTTTTGTTCCTTTTCCATTTTGACTTCTTTTTACATCATTGTAGTCATTACATATTTTTTTCTTTTGGCTTTGTTTCCTTCGTCCATCATCACTTCATATAAGTCTTACAGTGATATTTATTAAATATTTCATATTCACATAACAATTTAATTCTTCATCCTGGATTTAGAGTCTAGAACCTCGATTAAAATTCTGACCCTCTGTTATGTTACACAAGTCACTTCCCCTCTCTTGGCTTCAGGTTCTTCATCTTTAAAATGAGAGGGTTGGATGATTTCTCTAAGGTCTCTTTCAGCTTGGAATTCTATGATCCTGTGTAAAGATGCTGCTGCTAACCCACTTTGGACAGGTTCTGAGTTTAGAGAGTGGTGATGGGGTTACCCTGTTTACCCTAAGTCTTTTGTTTAATTACCCTTTTGACCAGTGATAGAAAGTTTTGGTACTGATAGTCACACTTAAGGGTGCAGGCTAGATTCATCAGCTAGAACCAATGATAAGAATTACATCCCTTACGTTATAAACTCCCTGTGGGAAAAAGGTATTTTGTTTGGGTTTTTTAAAAAATCTTCCTTGTTATCCAGAGATATACAAAATAGTATAGATAGTGAATAAATGACCTTTGCAATGAGATAACTCAAAGGGGTGTTATGTTCTTCTACTTTTAAAGAAAATGCAGCGTATGAACCCACATTAGACATCATCTCTTCATATAACTGTCCTTCAGAGTTTAGAAGATAGGATCAGTTACTTACCATAAAAGACAACCTGCCTGAACAAAAGAAAAATAGGGACCTGAATAGGGGAATTCAAAGTCTTAATCAATCAGATGCAAGGGTCCATTGCTCTAGGGACTGTAGTTTCCTAATAGGAGGGACTACCGTCTGCCAAAGCACATAGATAGAGTTCATGTTGAGAGCGGGGGGTGGGGGGGAGGGAGGAGGGAGAGGGAGAGAGGAGGAGGAAAGAAAAAGAGAGAGAAAGGGAGGGAGGGAGAGAGTACAATTCAGGATAGATTAGGATGAATGAGTATTTATCCATTAAGACAGGACATACCAAACCCTAGGCACATCATACATATCATGGTATTGTGGAAAGGATGCTGGAGCTGGAATCAGGAAGACCTGGGCTCAAATCCCATGCCAGGCACTTCACTAACTGTGTGTGCATGGGAAAAACCACTTAACTTCTCTAAGCTTTAGTTTTCTCATCTGTAAAAGGAAAAATTTGGACTAGGTGACCTCTAAGGTCCTTTCTAGCTACAAATATTTCAATCTACAAGTTAATTGCTTGTTGGTATCTTTTTTATTGTTATATTCTTATAGGTAATGCCAAACAAGACCCACATATTGTTATTAAAAAAATAATCGATGCTATTGAAGACTTTGCATGGAAAGGGTCTGTCCAATCAGTGAGCAAAGTAAAAGTAGTCATCTTCCGGCCAGAGCTACTGAAAGTGTTTTATGACATTATGAAAAAAAGGGAAGGCTCTGTGGTGCCAACCTCAATGTTCTCCAAATTAAAAGGTAAGTTGTATATTTGTTTCTGGTTGGCATTATTTAGAAAATGTTCTTGGGTATATTCTCACAGTATCAATTATGTTTTAGTACTTTTAGGTCTTGCAAAACATAATTTGATTTTTGGAAAGAAAATAGAATCAACCATGTTTCAGATATGTGGTGAAAGTAAGGAGAACGTTGATAGCACTGTCTCTTGGATACAAGACTTAATTTTAAAAGAACAAAAGAGTTACCTCTACTCAGATGAAGCCATCCAAAACTTTGGTGAAGAAGAATTCAAGGAACTGAATAAGCTGCAGAGAAATCTGAATATCATAATTTCCCCCCTAAATAACTTTTGTCTTCAGGTTATAGGATTTGCCAGAGATGTGTTAAAGGCTTCCCAGACAATTGAGGACATGATCCAGAGAGTTCACTTACATAAAGAATAGGAGTCTGAGGCTGAACTGTTCAGTGAGATCATTGAAGGGCAGTATAACAACAATGGCGTTAAATTTTGATTTCTTTTTTCCCTTCCCTTCCCTTCCTTTCTCCATTCCTTGTCTTTCCTTTCCCTGCCCCTCAACCCTTTCTTGACGTCTATTCATCCCCTGGCAAAGTGTACAGCTATCATCCTTGTATAACCTTGTATATTAGTGCAAAGACAGTGCTTATTTAGTACAACATAATTTAACCCACCACCACCAAGAGCTTTTTTTACAGCCTGTCCTCCATTTGTAAATCACTTCTTTAGCTTAAAACTTTAATTTTTATTGCAATGCAAAAACCCTAGAGGAATAAAATTAAGGTTCTGTCTTTAATCTGTCATTTATACCTAAGAAAACTGATTCATATGTTCCCCCATTAAAATGAGTAAAGTAGTAACTTTCTCATTTGCAAACCAGTCTCTTCTCAGTTTTCCTTAGCATAAATTAATACTCCCAAATACCTGCAGGGATTGATTACTTTTTTGGGTAAACAGATAAAAACAATCTTCTGAATCTGCCAAACTTATTATACAATAAGCAATGGTGAAAGCATGAATGAGTCCACTAGATTTTTCCAGAAATCAGACTATAATGGAGGAGCAGGAAGATGAAGAGGAATAATAGCAGGATACTCGAGACCTTATTTTCTTTTTATTTTTTAGAAAGCTAATTAGCCCATTGGTGGAGCCAACATGAACATTCACAAGCACATCTGAATGTGACTCAGGCTCAATTTTCTTATCCAATTGCTTTCCCAACTCCACTCTTCACTGATCACAGTTGCTGACATCCTAGATGATACCCTGAACAATGTTCCTGGGTGCGTATGTAACAATTTAGGGCTCTAAGAACAAATGGAATGAGCTTTGTGGGGATGATTTCCCTCAGAGACCCCATGGGGCAGGTTTTCCAGGTCATTCCTGGAGCTTCTTGAGTTCCTCTGCTATCTTCCCCTTCATCAGAACCTCAGTCTGAGCTGGGAAGTTAGCTCAGTGGATCTTGTAATAACAGTCATTAAAGATTGGAAGCTGTGCCTAGATGGGGTTGGGAAAATCACAAGGAATTATCAAGTACTGTGGTGAATTACCTGGCATAAAGCATAGTGGCTATTGGTCCTTGGCTCCCCCCAAGCAATGGGACCATTTGACCTGGTGATATATTTCCCATTTTACTCTATGTTGCCTTACTGCAAGCAAGCAGCAAAATGGTGCATGGGGCAGTGTACTGGTCATTATAGGGCAGCAGGGACTGAATCTAGCTCCAAAAAGAGTTAATGTACCATATGGTTGATATGGCAAACACCACAAGGGCATTCTTCTGTGGTGGGATCATGTGGAAGTGATCAACATCCAGTGAGCCCTGACAGTAGCTACTCAAGGTTGTCAAAATCAACATGAAAGGTGATTGAAAGAGAGTTAATCATAGTGAATTTATCCCAACAATCAGGCCCAGAATTCAAACATTTTAAGTGTCAATTCCAAATTCTAACTTTTGGTGCATTGGTAGACAAGGCCACAAAGTGTTTTGCCACAGCTGGGGGATCTCATTGGGACCCAAAGTATTCCTTGGTTGTATCATCATTTCCAGGGTGGTGAAGATCTTCAAAACAATGATGAAGCATATAATCTATGGCTTCAGGGCAGCAAGGGTCTTGGCAATAAAGGTGCCATAACACTGGAGGCATGATAGCCTCCTTGGGAATAGGACTTCAATGTTTCTGTCACCATCAGAGAACCGAAATAAAAATTTGCAATACCAAAGGTGATTGTGTCTGTCAGCATCTTTCTAATGTAACCCTTTCTTTCCCCACCATCAACATACTGACAGAATGCCTTCATTTGGTTTACTTCAGATATCACATCCTTGACCTCCACCAGAAAGGGTGTATTGGAGCAATTTCAGATCCAATGTATAGTATGAGCTAGTTGTCAATGAAATTGATTTCCTTGAACAACTATTTGTTACTGAACTTTCTCTGCTCCTCTGGACTTGGAAGGCCTGGTGTAGATCTTTATCACATCTTTGTGATAAGGTTGTTAAAACAATCTATAGCAATGTGTCCATTGTTGGTTTAGAGATACTTAACCCTGAAAATACCAAAAAGCTTACCAAGGTTGTGCACCAAGTGTCAACTTTGAAAAATAAATGACTAAAGAACCACAAAAGTTACAGCAAAAAGCTTTATACCAACTGTCAACTCTGAAAAATAAAATAAAATACAATAGAGCTCACAGAGGTTGTAGGCAAAAGCCTTCTTTATTACACTGGAGGAGGAAAACTAAACACTCATGCCAGACTAAAGAGACCCAAGGCAAGAGGCTAAGTCATGATACATATAGTTGTGGCTAGATAAAGAACCAAGCAGTGAGGTGTAGCAACAGCAGGGAGGTATAACAGCAACAATGAGGCAAGATTGCCTAGGGATAAAAAGTCTATTCATAGCAGGGCTTCATGCCCAAGACATGGTTTCTGCTGGTGTTTGCCCAAGCTCAGCAGCTGTCAGTTCTGTGATTTAGCTGCATCAGAGTTCATCCAGAGCATGAGCACAAAGGATTGTTGTTATGCCAAGCTCAGGGCACAGCTTGCTTGGTGGGCCTTAGACCTGGAAAACAAGGTATCTTCTAATAATAAGAAAAGGGAGGAGCAAAAAGAGGGATGATTTTGGAATAAAGGCCCTGACATTTCCCCCTTTTGGCCAAGGAGGAGCCCCTCCCACTCTGCCCAAGAAAGGAGAGGCAGCTATAAGCCAAGATGCCATGAGAGGAATTGCAGAGGAAGACATGATAGAGAGGGAGACAGACAGTAATGTGTTGTGACATCAAAGGCAGTGGCTAGAAGAAGCAGATAACTGGGAAGTTGGAAGAGAAGGGTAACAGTGAGCCCACCTAGAGATGGGAAACTTGTAGGTAGCTTTGACAAGGGAGATCATGGTTGCAGCTGTAACTATAAGGAAAGTCTTATTTGTCACAGTATCTTCAGTAAGGTTAAAGCCCTGAACTGCTAGTGCTAAAAGGAGAGTCTTAGCAGAAGAGATGTTCCCAGAGACAGTGATACTAAGCAGGGACTTGTCAGTAGCAATTTGAGAAGAGGCAGGCTCAGGATGACCTGAGAGACAGGAGAGGTCCTTAAAATCACTGTGGAACTCAGTAGAAATGGGGTCCAGCCATCGAGATACAAGATGTTGAGTTGAGGGACAGATGTAAGGTTAGGTTGGTGAGCTTGGGGGATTACGGTGGCAAATCCAACGATTTGTTAGCCTTTCCCCTTTAACAATGATGGAGGATAGCTGAAGAATGACATTTTTGTCCCAGGAGGTTAGTTCCCTGAGGGGACCTATTGGGGAAGTGTGTAATAGGTAACAGTGTGAAACTCCCAATAGGGTGAAGAGTGTAAGCAGATAAAGTATTAGGTCTTGCCTAGCCATTGTCTGTACAAGTAGAAAAAGAAGAGCAAGTCAAGAAAGTAAAGGGAGAAAATGCCAACACATGCTTAACTCAAGGCCTTGGTGCTTAGACACATAACAAAAGGGAAGAGGAAAAAACTAGGATAGTACAGTCAGCCCTTGTCCAGAATCTTGGGATAGCTCTCTCATCTGGCTGTCAGCTGCTTCTGGGTCCATGATAGACAAACCTTGAGGTCCCTAGAGGGCTCTGCTATCCACTCAGGAGTCAGAGCTTTCTTCAGATGATCCATACCCACAAATTTGGCAAATGTGGGAGTATTCAGAAGGACCTGGTAGGGGCCTTTAGATTCAGGAGGGGAGGGAACAGGTGCAATTTCCTGAATTCAGAAAAGGGGGTGTCCCATTCCCCAAGTATCTGTAACATGGAAACAACCACTGATTGATGAGTATAGGGCCAGTTTTAAGACAAGGCTATGGGTTGCTTGAAATGTGCAATTGTGAGAAAACTCTGTTCATCAATCTTTGGATCTGCGTTTATGGTCAGCATAACATAGGTCCTTATTTAAGAGTCTCTAAACAGCATGTAGAGATGGTCCAGTTTCCCAGCAAGGCTAGGTTCAAACAATGCAATAAGGTTTTCTCTCAATTCCCACAACTGAATAAAGCTTTCTCACAAGATAGAAGTTGTGCTAGACCCAAAATTGAATAGATACTAAGCTGGTTCCAGGATTGACTCACAAGACAGAATCAGGGCGGTTCATTCAATTCCCACTACTAAACACTTGCTTTCTTAGTCCCTTCAATTCACTCAATTTCCCCCTTTTCGCCTTATGAGGGAGTGGGCAACCCACTAGTCTATAAGCCAAATCTATAAGGTTTTTCATAAATTCATAATCAAAATTGCATTAAGTCAGGTTACAGATCAAACTACTTAGAAGTCTCACAGTAGACTAGTTTTGAGAAAGGAGATTTGCATGTCACCAAGGTAACTAAGAAAACTTAAACACAAACACTATGAAACAAAAGACCAAAACAATACAATGATTATCATCAATATTAACTAACACCAAGTCTCTTTACATCCTAGTGATCCATCCTCAGTGTCCATTTAATCGGACAAGTTTTGAGCCACAGATGTCTTGTGTAGTCGTCTGCTCCCTAGATATTTTCTCTTGGACAATAGGTTTCATTTTCAGGGCACCTCTGAAGAGGGCTCTGCTTATTTGGTTCCAAATCTAGAGATTCCTAGGTAATTCTACTAATAGCAAGACTTAATACAATTTAGTAAAATCACTTAAATTTGGTTTTCCAATCTTAAAACTTGAGATAATTTCAGTTTATGTTGTTTTTCTCCTTACTTAAATTCTCTGCCTGACCAAGATGGTGGCTGGAAAGCAGGGACTTACGGAAGCTCCCAGCCAGGTCCCTCCAAAAACCTATAAAAGATGGCTCTGAACAAATTCTAGAACTGCAGAACCCACAAAATAGCAGAGGGAAGCAGGGATCCTGCCCAGGACAGCCTGGATCGGCACTGGATGAGGTCCATCTGCACGGAGCTGGGGGTGGAGAAGAGCAGAGCCCAGCATGGGCGGCAGCAGAACCAACCAGACCAGGAGCAGAACAGGACCTGGCACCCTGAATCAATGGGCTATGGCAGTTACCAGACTTCTCAACCCACAAACACCAAAGACAACAGAGAAGGTTAGTGGGAAAAGCTGTGGGAGTGGAAGGAGTTCACAGTTTGGCAGCGGCCCGGGGGCTGCAGGGGAGGTGCAGCTACAAAACTACAGCTGCATTGCTTCTGGCCCCAGGCCCACCTGGTGGGAGGAATTAAGTGGTGGATCAGAGCAGGAGTGAAGAGCCTGCTTAAGATCCCAGTCAGGTCCTGGCTGGTGGTTCTTGGGGGGAGGAGTGCTGGTATGGCAGAGCTGGCTGTATAGAAATAGCTCTGAAAACAACAGTGCATCCCCCCAAGCTTGGAACATAGCACTCTTTACAAGCAGTCATATCCTGACAAAAAACTCAAGGGTCAAGTAAGTTGGCTGGGAACATGACCAGGCAGCGAAAATGCTCTCAGATTCAGACTGAGACTTTGGAATCTTTCTTTGGTGACAAAGAAAACCAAAATATACAGCCTGAAGAAGTCAACAAAGTCAAAGAGCCTACATCAAAAGCCTCCAAGAAAAACATGAACTGGTCTCAGGCCATGGAAAAGCTCAAAAAGGATTTGGAAAAGCAAGTTAGAGACGTAGAGGAAAAATTGGGAAGAGAAATGAGAATGATGTGAGAAAATCATGAAAACAAGTCAATGACTTGCTAAAGGAGAACCAAAAAAATACAGAAAAAAGTATTGAAGAAAACATCTTAAAAAATAGACTAACTCAAATGGCAAAAGAGCTCCAAAAAGCCAATAAGGAGAAGAATGCCTTGAAAGGCAGAATTAGCCAAATGGAAAAGGAGGTCCAAAAGACCACTGAAGAAAATACTGCCTTAAAAATTAGATTGGAGCAAATGGAAGCTAGTGACTTTATGAGAAATCAAGATATTGTAAAACAGAACCAAAGGAATGAAAAAGTGGAAGACAATGTGAAATATCTCATTGGAAAAACCGCTGACCAGGAAAATAGATCCAGGAGAGATAATTTAAAAATTATTGGACTACCTGAAAGCCATGATCAAAAAAAGAGCCTAGATATCATCTTTCAAGAAAGTATCAAGGAGAACTGCCCTAATGTTCTAGAGCCAGAGGGTAAAATAGAAATTAAAAGAATCCACCAATTGCCTCCTCAAAAAGATCCCAAAAAGAAAACTCCTAAGAATATTGTCGCCAAATTCCAGAAATCCCAGATCAAGGAGAAAATAGTGCAAGCAGCCAGAAAGAAACAATTTGAGTATTGTGGAAAAACAATCAGGATAACACAGGATCTAGCAGCTTCTACATTAAGGGACTGAAGGGCTTGGAATACGATATTCTGGAGGTCAATGGAGCTAGGATTAAAACCAAGAATCACCTACTTAGCAAAAGCGAGTATAATGCTCCAAGGCAAAATATGGACTTTCAATAAAATAGAAGACTTTCAAGCTTTCTCAGTGAAAAGACCAGAGCTGAATAGAAAATTTGACTTTCAAACACAAGAATCAAGAGAAGCATGAAAAGGTAAACAAGAAAGAGAAATCACAAGGGACTTACTAAAGTTGAACTGTTTTGTTTGCATTCCCACATGGAAACATGATGTATATGATTCATGAGACCTCAGTATTAGAGTAGCTGAAAGGAATATGCATATATATGTGTGTATGTAAGTATATACATATGTGTGTATGTATGTATATATGTAGGTGTATATGAGCATATATATATATAGAGAGAGAGAGAGAGAGAGAGAGAGACAGAGAGACAGAGAGACAGAGAGACAGAGAGACAGAGGGCACAGGGTGAGTTGAATATGAAGGTATGATATCTAAAAAAATAAAATCAATTTAAGGGATAAGAGAGGAATATATTGAGAGAGGGAGAAAGGGAGAGATAGAATGGGGTAAATTATCTCACATAAAAGTGGCGAGAAAAAGCAGTTCTGTAGGAAGGGAAGAGGGGGCAGGTGAGGAGGAATGAGTAAATCTTGCTCTCATTGGATTTGACCTGAGGAAGGAATACCATACACACTCAGTTGGGTATCTTACCCCACAGAAAAGAAAGAGGAAGAAGATAAAAAAGAGGGGACAAGAGAAGGGAGGGAAGATAGGGGGATGAGGTAATCAAAAACAAACACTTTCAAAAAGGGACAGGGTCAAGGGAGAAAATTCAATAAAGGTGGATAGGTTAGGAAGGAGCAAAACATAGTTAGTCTTTCACAACATGAGTATTGTGGAAGGGTTTTACATAATGATCCACATATGGCCTGTGTTGAATTGCTTGCCTTCTTAGGGAGGATGGGTGGGGAGGGAAGAGGGGAGAGAATTTGGAACTCAAAGTTTTAAAAATAGACTTTCAAAAACAAACAAAAAAAAGGTTTTTGCATGCAACTAGGAAATAAGATACACAGGCAATGGGGCGTAGAAATTTATCTTGCCCTGCAAGAGAAAGGAAAGGGGGATGGGAGGGGAGTGGGGTGACAGAAGGGAGGGCTGACTGGGGAACAGGGCAACCAGAATATATACCATCTTGGAGTGGCCAGGGGGGTAGAAATGGGGAGAAAATTTGTAATTCAAACTCTTGTGAAAATCAATGCCGAAAACTAAATATATTAAATAAATTAAATTTAAAAGAATTCTATGCCTAATACATGAATCTTTTAAAAATTCATGAGGGTCCAATCATAAAATGAACTCTTTTGCCTTTTAAAATTATCAGACATGGGGCAGCTAGGTGGTGCGGTGAGTAGAGCACCGGCCCTGAAGTCAGGAGAACCTGAGTTCAAATGCAGCCTCAGACACTTGACATACTTACTAGCTGTGTGACCTTGGGCAAGTCACTTAACCCCAATTGCCCTGCCTTCCCCCTTCCAAAGAAAAAAACCAAATAAAATTATCAGACAGATACTTTATAAATAGGAAAATAATTTCACTTTCCTTACTATCATCAATACAGCTTTATAAGTAAAATCTTTAATCCAATTTTGAGAACTTTTTATGAAAACATACTCAAAGCCTGAATTTCCATGACAGATAAATTTGGAAACCAATCGTATACACGTATATACTTTTAAAAGAAAACAGTTTTATCTTGTTGCTTCCTCAAATTTTACTATTCCATTTAATTAGAAAATTATTACATTATATCTTTGTCTTATGACTTTTTCTAATCATTCCTTCTCTTTAGGAGGACATCATCCTCAAATACAGGTTGAAATTGTAAGATTTTCATACTTCCATCCTATTATACCACCCCTGAAAAAGTGGTATTTCACAGTCTTGTTCATAAGGCTTGTAGTAGGATAATGTCTGCAGTAGTTGGTGAAAAAAAGAGACATAGTTCTAAAAGAAAAATGGACACCAGGATCTATGAAAAGAGGAGACAGAGTATCGGTCCCAGTATCCCTTCAATTGAGCCTTAGCCATGAGGACTGATCTCTGAACTAAATCTTATCACCATAATCCTAAAATGTTAAAAAATAAAGTATGTACAAATAGTTGTTTGGACTCATTAGATCTTTTTACAAGCCAGAGATACATCACATTTTCTGTAAGTTTTCGTGAATATCTGTAATGAACCTTCCTACATAAACTTTATACTAAGCCTGCCTGTTTGAACTTAATAGATTCAATTTTCACAAAAAAAGGCTTATTATACCATGTTTCTAATATGGAATAGTAAAAGATTTGATGCTTTGTATGGATATCACTGCAAAGATCCTTCAAAAAACATGATGGATGAAGAGTCTAATCCAGGAACACACATAAATTATGTCAGACTTAGACCTGGAGTGAGTCCTAGTTCTGACATTTACTAATAGCTCTCAGGTTTGCTTGTTTTTCATCTAAAAGCAAGCTACTGGGTGACTTTTTTTATTCTATGGGAACATATCTCTGACTATACAGTGGGAGTAAGAGGAAAAATAGGATTATCTTTTTAGAAATTTGTTTTATTAATAATAACTCAGAATCCTTTGTTATAAGAAATAGCTCTCTAAAGAGGAAGTGGAGTGGATGGGGAAGAGAGAATCTAGACTATAGAAAACAAAAAATAAATAAATGTGTATTTAAAAAACAAGAAAAAGAGGGGAGTGAGGTATTAGGGTATAGTCACAGATGATGAAGTATTAACATGCTAACACTTGCTGGTTCTTTTACAAAGTGTGAATACCTATCTCTGATGAAATTAGAAGAGTATTTTGCTAAATACTAAAAATTATATCTGTAATTAAGAGGTCTCACAGTGGACTAGTTTAGAGAAGGGAGATTTACATTTCACCAAGGTCACTAAGAAAACTTAAACACAAACACTATGAAATGAAAGACCAAAACAATACAATAATTATCATCAATATTAACTCACATCAAGTCTCTTTGTATTCTAGCGATCCATTCTCACTGTCCATTTAATCAGACTAGTTTTGAGTCACAGATGTCTTGTGTAGTCATCTGCTCCCTAGATATTTTCTCTTGGACAATAGGCTTCATTGTCAGGGCAGCTCTGCTAAAAAATGCTAAAAATTAACCATATCTTCCCAGAGGGAGGAATGCAGTCCCTGAGGGAGAATTGCTCATTAGAATGAGGATTTTTCTCTCCCACCCACATACCCTCTATTGGTCACTTTGAAGCAGAGCTACTCTATCAGAAGGAGTCACTGGATTCCACAAGAAGCATATAAAAAAAGATTCCAGGCAGATAGGAATAAAGAGAGGTAGCCAGTTAAGGCTGGAAGTGAAATGTTACCTGAAAAAAAAGAATTCCAGAAAAAAAAAGAATTCTTCTTATTAATAGGCCTACATTACCCAAAAAAAATATTCTCATTATCATCATTACAATTCAAATTTTACCAATATAGATTTATGGAAATTTATTTTCTTTTTTGTTATATAGAAACCTCCACAATATTCTGAATTTTGCCTCTTGGCCTATAAAACCTAAAATATTTATTATCTGTCCTTTTACAGAAAAAGTTTGTCAGCCCCTTCTTTATCATATAGTTATTTGTGTAGGGTTTTTCACACCTATTAGATGGTCAATTCCTTGAGAGTAGGGCCTATTTTCTATCTTTCTTTGAATCCTTCCAGTCCAGTGTCTAGCACATGGCCTGGAATATGGGAGTCATTTAACTGGTGTTTGTTGAATTTTGAATTAAACTATCAGGTATTGGGTAAGAAGTCAATGGATGATCTGTAAGGTCAGAAACCAACATCTCACCTGCCTTAAGAAAAAGATATTTCTCAGTCCAATTAGCCAAAGTGCAGCATGGGCATAGAAACATACAGATCCCAAATTCAGTATTATTTCCTAAAGGTAATTTTAGATATTTGAATTTTCATTTAAAAATCTACCATATACAACTGAGTTTTAGGGTTTAGCTTTGGCCCCTTGGTGTAACTGCTTTTCATTTTTTCTCCAACAACATAAGGCTTAGGATGTAATCGTAATTGTTTCATTTTTTCCTTGCAGATCTAAAGGAGTTTATTATTATCTGTGCCCAGAACCACAGAATGGGAAAACTTTATATTTCTACAGCACCTCTAGATATGACAAGAACCATTCTGGTAGAAGATCTACCCCCAGGTTTCAATGAATATGACATCACTATTTTCTTTGAGAACCCAAACAATGCCACCCTCTAGTTTAATGCCTTCATTTTACGTATTAGGAAAGTGTGGCTCAGAGAGGTTAAGTGACTTACCCAAGGTCACCAAGTCAGTGCATGTCAGAGGTAGGATTTGAATTGAGACCTTTAAACTACAGAGCCAGTGCTCTTTTCACTTGATCATAATAGCTGACATTAATATTGTCTTTTATGGTTATGACATTGGTACCTCACAATAATCCCATAAGGTGACTATATGGATTTTTAAAGCATATTTCTATGATTTCACTAGCATAGAGAACATCTGGGACCTAACATACAAGAAATGCCTTAGCAAGACCAAAGGTACTGAATCTGCTCTTTGGTTGGTTTATATCAATTTCCCTGGCATCTATCTAGGAGATATCCATTTATTGGATGTTGCAGAAACATGTAGAAAATTGGCATTTGCTCTCAGACTACATCAACACTACTTCCCCTGAGAGGAAGAGGAGAACCAACAATAATACATTCCCTGCATGCCCACCCCGTAAGCCTATATTAATGACAGCTAGGTGGCTCAGCAGATAGAATGCCGGGCCTGAAGTCTTCAGGAAGACTCATCTTTCTGAGTGCAAATCTGGCCTCAGAGACTTCCTAGCTGTGTGACCTTAGGCAAGTCACCTAACTCTGTTTACCTCAGTTTCCTCATCTATAAAATGACCTGGAGAAAGAAATTTCAAACAACTCCAGTGTCTTTAGGCCAAGAAAACCTCAAATGAGGTCACAAAAAGTTGGACACAACTGAAATGACTGAACAACAGCAACAGCAAATGTACAACAGTGAATTCATGAATAAATGAATAAAGTATTTATTAAGCTTTAGTATAAGCAAAGCACTGTGCTAAGTGCTGGGCATACAAATATAAACAGGTCCCTGTTCAAGAAGCTCACAATCAAATGGGAGAGACAACACATAAAGAAAATTTCAGCTCCAAGTCAAATGGAAAAGTCTCACAGTCCTTAATGTGCAGCCACAAAATAGATATTAATTTCTCTTCTTTAATATCATTTCAATGACAAAAAAATCAGCTTCTGATATCAAACCATTTGACAATACTAAGGACTTCAGGGGTAAGAACTTTCTTTTCTAGGTCTTCAGTAGTTGTGACTGTCACAACTGCAGAAACAGTTGCCAGGCAGCATCTTCACAAATTGGTTCCCAGGATGATGATTGAGGGGCACAGAACTGGTCTAGAGGCATGGCCAATCCCAAGGCTGTTGGGTTTGGGGGTCCTAGGTTTTCTCCATCAGGGTCTGAAGAGAGAGTGTTGGTGGTGGTTTGGCTTGCCTGGCACATACTGCCTCCTGTTTCTCCCTCAGGGTGCTTTGTGTAACATGAACAGTCATCAACTTGTATTTAAAGTAGAAGTGAAGGCAAGACTCCCTTTCTGTAGAGAAAACAACTTCTTTAATAGTTCATCTTGCTCCTGGCCTGGCCTGGCCTGGCCTGCTTACCTTCAGGGAAAAGAGAGAAACATGATTTCATTCTATCAGTTTCCTCTTTAGTCCTCTCATATGAGGTACCTAACACCTTGAGAGGAAACTGCCCTCATGCCAGACCCCTAGGGTTGTTAATAAACTATCTGAGCTCATTCCTCAACAATCAATAAACTCCTGTCCGGTTATACTTTCCCCCTCTCAGTGATATTGTACCCATGGTTGTTATTATTCCAACCCATTCTCCACCCTCCACTGTCCACTAGCTTCTTGACATTCCCTTCAAACCACCCTCACCAATGTTTGACTCTAAAGCTACCCACCCCTTCTGCTGGGATGGCTGCTCCATAGGTAAGGTACTAGTTTTCATCTTAAGCCTTTTCCTTTTTCACATCTTCTCTCACCCGGAGAAAATAATCTCCTCCCTGGTGTCACAGCCTCCCTGGTCACCCTTTCTGGCACTGATTACAATTTTGCTCATTCTCCCTGAAATGGAGATACTCCTTGCTCCCCATTGCCATTTCTAGGGTCTCTCTACCACATCATTCTCCTCCTTTGAAGTTCACCCAGTCTACAACTATCACTCAATCAATATCCTGGTAGCTTCTGTCTAACAGCCTCCAGGACACTCCCCTCAATGAGTTCAGGGCCTGGATAAAAATCTTTGTCTTCTCACCACCTCTTGGTTTCATACTAGGGGATAGCAATATGCATATTGATACTCTTTCAAACACGCTAATCTCCCAGATCCTCAACCTACCCATTTCCCATGATTGACTCCTCTACCTCACCTCAGCTACAAACAGAGATGGACATACTTACCCATAAATGTACCACTTCCATGTTCATGAACTGTCATATTACCTTATCTGATCACAATCTGTTCTCCTTCCACCTCTCCTTCTGCCTTGCAATCCCAAACCTTATTATTCATCCTTGCTATAACCTCCAATCCTTTGACCCTTCAGTTGTTTCCCTGGCCATCACCCCTGCACCGGCTCCCTTCCCCATCTTGATGTCTTAGTGAACCAGTGCAACTCTACACTGTTCTCTTGAGTCCCTTCACACCGTATCCTATCACCAGTTTTGCCTTGCCAAACATCAGCTTTAGATTACTCCCACCATACACTGCCTTTACTCCTACTTACATGCAATTGAATAAAATCGTGAACCATAGTGTCCACTCCATATCTATGTTAAATAAGATCAACTGGACTCTCACTATAGCAAGGCAATCCATTTATATCTCACTAATAAAATCAGTATTCCACATGCTACAATGACTTTTCCGAACCTTCTCATTCCTCTTTAAACCTCCCATAGATTTTTCTCCCCCTAAACTCTCAGCTGAGCACCTAGCTTCACATTTTACTGAAAAAAAATGAAGCCAGTCATGAAGAGCTTTCTCTTTTTCTCCTCCCTTCATCTCACATCATGGAGGTGCCTTTTCCAACTATATCCTCCTTCACCCTTGTCTAATTTGAAGAGATGGCACTTCTCCTTACCAAAGCAATCTTCTTTACACGCACCGGTGATCCAATTCTTTCCCATCTTCTCCAACATATTGCCTCCTCTATCATTCACATGTTCTAACTTACTTTCAATCTTTCCCTGTCTACTACCTACAAACATGCCCACATCTTCTAATTCCTCAAAAAAACCCTCACTTATCAGTCTTTCCCATTCTGCTATCAACTCCTATTATTTTTCTTTTTTTTTTTGACTAAACTCATCTATCAATGCCTCCAATTCCTTTCCTTTCACTCTCCTTTTTTACTCTACAGTAGTTCAGCTTCTGGCCTCATTTTTCAACTGAAACTGCTTTCTCCAAAGTTACCAGTAATCACTTTCTTGCCAAATCTAATGGTCTTTTCTCATTCCTCTAACTTCTTGACATTTCTGCAGTCATTGGTACAGTTTATCATCCTCTCCATGATACTTTTTTATAGCTTTTTGTGATTCTGCTCTATCCTGATTCTCCTGCTACTTGTCTGACTGGTCGTTCTCAGTCTCCTTAGATGTATCTTCATCTAGATCACTCCCACTCACAGTGGTATCACCCAAGGCTGTGCCCTGGGCCCTCTTCTCTCTCTCTAACTTTTCATTTGATGATTTAACCAATTCCTGCAGATTCAATTATCATCTCCATGCAGATGATTCTCAGATCTATTTGTCCAACCCTAACCTCTCTCCTGTTCTCAAGTCTCTCAACTCCAACTGCCTATTGGACATTCGAAACTGGATTCCCCGAGGCATCACAAATTTAAAGTGTCTAAAACTGAACTCATTCTCTTTTTACCTTAAGTAGTCCCCTTTTCCAAACTTCCCTATTACTATTGAGGATATAACAATTATCCTCAACTCCTTACTCTCTCATGACCCCATATCCAATCATTTGTAAAGTACTGTCATTTCTCCCTTTGGAACAACTCTCATATAGTCTCCTTTATCTCCTCTGACACTACAACAACCCTGGTGTATTGTAATAATCACCTTAGGCCTGGATTATTACAATAGACTGCTAATTGGTTTACTTACCACAAATCTTTTCCCATTCTTGTCTTTCTTCCATTTACTCATCAAATTCATCTTCTTAAAGTGCACATTTGAAGATGTCACTCCCTGCCCCATTCAATTAACTCCAGTGATTTCCTGTCACCCCACGATAAAATATAAGATCTTCTGTTTGCTTCTGAAAGCCCTTCACAACCTGACTCTCTCCAACTTTTCCAGTCATCTTATAGCTTACTCACCCACAAGTACTCTGCGATCCAGTGACACTGGCCACTTTACTGTTCCTAAAATAAGATACTCTATCTCCAGATTCTGAGCATTTTCAATGGCTGTCTCTTAAGCCTAGAATTCTGGCTTCCTTCATTTCCTTCAAGTCACAGATAATATCCTACATTCTATAGGAAGCCTTTCCCAATCTCCCTTAATGCAAGTAAATGTCTTCAATCTATTGATTATCTTCAATATGTCCTATATGTAGCTTGTTTGTACATAGCGGTTTTCATGCTGTCTCCCTATCAGTCTATGAATTGCTTGAGGGCAGGAACTGGTTTTTTTATGTGTATCCCCGGGGGTTATTATAATGTCTGGCATTTGGTAGGTGCTTAATAATTGCTTGTTGACCTAGTGACTTAATTGATTAAAATACTTCAATTCAATGAGATTTTTTTTAATTTTTGGTTAATAAAATTTTACTTTAAAGATTTTTTTCAATATTTTTAATTTTATGACTTCTTCCCCCCCCTTTTAGTGCTTGACATCACACTAACAAAGAAACTTCTCTTCAACAACAGTTTCATTTCAATGTTTTCATACTAACCTACTTTGGGTACTACTTTATGTGGAAAGCAAAACCACCAGTGAAGCTTCCAGAGCCCTTAACAATACCAATGGAACCTTATCGAAGTTTTTACAGAAAAATGATCAAGTAACTGGAGAGATAACCAGCACTATGGAGAGTTGTCATTGTGACCTAACATGGCCAAGACCCAGTTGTAAAGAGCCAGAAATTATACTCAGTCCTTCAGCCACCTTAGTCAGTCAAAGAAGAACAAAGAGCAACATAATCAAGACATGAAATGAGGATGTTTCCATGAGATTCTCTTGCCTCATATCTGAATACCAGGTCAGAAAGTATAATGTGGACCCAATGGTATGGGAAGGCATTACAGACAGCATAGAAAATGAAAGCATTTTGACTGAGTTTTATAAGCTTCAAGAGACAGTGGTCAGAGTGGGGAGACTGGAGGGTGTGCAAAAACCTGAACCACAAATAAGGACTGATAGAAAGGGCTGCCCAAAAAATAGAAAGGGAAAAACAAAGCATGAAAGAGAACTTAAATGTGTATCCTGGAAGGTTTTCCATTTTACACAACAGGTTAGAAGAGACTCTCCAGAAGGCATACCCAGAGCTGGAAGTCACTTACAATGCCCTCACAGAGAGTATTTGCCTGAGTGGATTGGCTGCAGACGTGTACAAAGCAAAGAGTGAAATTCTGGAGAAGCTGCAGAGCATGGTACAGAACTCTTTCCATGTTCCCCCTCAGATTGTTCAGTTTCTACAGCAGGTAAACTGTGAGACATTCTCTGAATCTGTCTTTGGAGCTGAGAATATTCCTGCTGTTTATGAGGTGGAGGGTGATGTAGTTGTGCTGGTTGGCTCCTCTCCCCAAATTCTTTCAGAAGCTAAAAACCATATGAAGAAAGCCTTGGACTTTAGTGCATCAACATGGTAGATGGTGGAACTCATAATGATTGTCAGTGGAAAACATTCACTGGCAATTTAAATAAGAAATACAACTGCTCCTCAAAGACAGAATAATAGAACAGCAAAATTCAGACACTGGAGTTAAGATAGTGATTGCTGGTTGTATTAGTCCAGTATGTGAAAGCTACCAGCTGTTTTGTGAATTCCTAGAAAAACCTCCAAAGTACAAAAATTTGTTACTATGATTTCTTTAGCAATCATCCAGTACATGAAGATAGAAAATAATCTGGCATGGGCTGAGGATGAAAAATGTGAAGGTCAGTTTTGAAATTCAGGCTAACCAAACAGGCATTTTATTGAGTGGTCCCAAAGAAGTGATGAGAGCAGTGGCCATGGTTGAACAAACACTGGATTTGATATTTGTAAAAAAATGTTAGCATTGATCAGCCAGGAGCCAAAATCTTCTTCAAAGACAGAAAAGATTATTATACTTTGGAAGCAAAACAGAAGTATAATTATTTAAATTGGCTACAAGAAGATGGAGAGGAGAGCACTGGGGACAGTATTGATAGATGGAAGGTTCATTGCAAGATAACCTTAGAATCTGACATCTTATTAACTGTTCAGAAAGGTGACTTGACCCAGTTCTCAGCAGATATGGTGGTGAATGCAGCACTAAAGCCGTATGGAGGCCTGGCAGCTGCACTCTCTGAAGCAGCAGGCCCAGTTACAGAGTCACTGGAATAGATAATACTTCAACTGGGTAAGATCTCTCCTCGCTGTGCTATGTCTCAGATGTCAGACAGCTCCCATATCAGCAGTGATTCATTCCGTCAGCCCTCAGTGGAAGTAAGAACATGCTCACAGATGTCCGCAGTTATTAAAAACTGCTATCACAGAGTGTCTTCATCTGACTGGATTTTATGGGCACATTTCAATAGCTATCCAAGCTCTTAGCTCTGGGATCTCTGGCTTTCCCTTAAAAGAGTGTGCAGAAAACACCATCCTGTCCAGTCAAAGAAAACTTCCAGGACTCACAAAATAAATATAGCTTGAAAAAGATTCATCTTGTAGTTTCATCTGAAGAAACAGTTCAAGCTGTTTCCAAAGCCATGAAAAAGATCTTTAAAGATCTTTTCCCTGATAACAATTCAATGCCTTATACACAATTAGAAGGCCAGGAAACCAACCTGAGAAAAAAAAAAAAGCTGAATATGGAAATGTGCTGGCTTCCATCCAAACTAGAGAAGGTCTGAGTATCTTGTTGATGAAGGGAAATAGCTGGGATGCTGAGGTAGGTATCACCATTATCCAACATCCCTCGATTTTGAAATTGAAGTAGTTTGACTTCCCTGGAATCATACACACCTCCTGCTTTGGCCTTACCTTAATAAAGCTAATGAAAGCTTAGCCCGAGGTCAGAATTCTACAGTCCTGAGTCTGTGGAAGCTGAATATATCTATGCAGATGTCCCATGCTCATTATTTCCAGAATCACACAGGAGTTGTTAGTTCATCTGGGTGTTCTGCTGGGGTCACAGTGATTATCCCTCAGCATTCATTATAATACTTATTTCTAGCTGCTAGGTAGAAGTCTTCAGAACTAGAAGCAACACAGAACCTGCCCACCCCACAAGAAAAAATGAGGAACATACTGGTAGGAATAGGTCAGAAAGCCATGAACAAGTCTATTCCTACAAGGATAGAGGCAAGAAATTTAAGTCACTTAAACTTCTATTAATTTAATAATCCTTGCTTATAAAATAGGGATACTAGGACTTGAAGTACCTACGCCCAAGTAATTATTTTCAATAAAGTGTTTTGTAAACTATAGATTATATTTGTGCAATTATAATAAAATAAACAATTAATATGGCATATTAATAATTTGCTAAGTCATTTTGCTAATGGAGAATTAGTCAATTACATTTTAGAGGCATATAACCTACACTTGAATGGGACCACTGGATGTATAGTCAATAATATCAGGAGTATCTGACAAATAGTTTTCTTTTTTAATTTTATTTTTAATTTGTGGAATAAAACAAGCATTTTCTAACAGCATAATAAAAAAGAAGATTGTATATGAAACTGCAAATCTACTATGCACAATTTGCTATGCCTTTAAAATATACAACAAAATCATTATATAATTTTTTTTTCTTTTTCTCTTCCCTCTCCACTGCCCTACCCTAGAGATGGCAACCATTAGACACAAATACACACACACACGTATGTAAAATTATTCTATTCATACTTCTATTTATCAGTTATTTCTCTGATTGCAGATGGCATCTTTCTTCATGTGTCGTTTATAGTTAATTTGGGTATTTATAATAGATAAAAATAACTTATTGACTCAAAATTATTCTCAAAACAATATTGCTGTTACCATATGCAGTGCTCACTTGGTTCTGCTCATTTCACTCTTCATTATTCAGTGCAAGTCTTTCCATGATTTTCTAAAATTGTTGAGCTCATCACTTCTTACAGCACAGTTGTATTCCTTCACAATCATATACCACATCTTGTTCAGCCATTCCCTAATTGATGGGCATCCCTGCAATTTCCAATTCTTTGCCACCACAAAGAGAGATGCTATGAACATTTTAGAAGGTATAGGTTCTTTTCCTTTTTCCTTAATCATCTTTGGAAATAGACTAAGTAGTGATACTGCTGGGTCAAAGGGTATAGGTAATTTAGTAACTCTTTGGGCATAATTTCAGATTGCTCTCCAAAATAGTTGGATCATTTTACAATTCCACAAACAATGAATTAGTGTCCCAATTTTTCTACATCCTCTCCAACATTTGTCACTTTCCCTTTCTATCATTTTAGCCAATGTGGTGGGTGTGAAATGATATCCCGAGATTATTTTAATCTGCATTTCTCTAATCAATAATGATTTAGAACATTTTATATGACCATAAGTTATTTATATTTTCTGTAGTTTTCAAAACACATGGCATATGTTATTTCCTTTGGCCTTCACAGCAATCTTGTGAAGTATTGTACCAAACGGGCTCCACTCGCACTGAGGCCAATCAGTCTGTAACTTGGTGATTTAGTCAACTTGAAAATTCTATAAGTATCTTACATTTTAATCCTTTCCCAAGGATTTTGCATCAAGGTTTCACCAAAGTAAAGCTTAAATGTATTGACTCCTGCTTCACTTGAATAATCACTTTGTTGGGGATTGCCATTCATTGTTAGATTAGCTTAGCACTTACATAAAGCTTTTAGGTTTGCAAAGCATTTTACAAATGTGCCTCATTTTGTCCTCACAACAACCCTGAGAGAAGATGCTACTATTATCCCCATTTTATGGTTGAGGAAACTGAGGCAGACAGAACTTAAGAGACTTTTCCAAGGTCACAGCTAGTTAGTATATGAGGCTAGATTTGAACTCAGGTCTCTGACTCCAGGACCAATGCTCCATCCACTGTCACCTATCTATCATCACTTATCTCTCTCTAGACAGATAAATATGGATACATAGATATACATGCACACACACACATCTATGTGTGTATGTATATATATATAATATATGTGTGTGTATACATGCACACGTGTATATAATATACATTTGTACATATATTCTAATATTACATTCTACCTATCCTAAATGTGTTTATTCTACTACATTCTTTTACATACCTAGTTATTTACCTGTTTTTTCCTCCTTTGGAATGTAAACATCTTAAGGCAAGGGATGGTTTTTTCACCTTTCTTTCTATCCTTAGCGCTTAGCATAGTGCCTGACACATAGTAGGCATTTAATAAATGGTTATTGATAGATTACTTGATTAAGTAATTATGTACAACCTGAGCCCTCTTATTTTAAGGCAGGGGAAAGATAAGTATATTTCTTAAATATACTTCATATTTCACACTTTATAATTATTGTCCTGGTGCTATTAATGCAGAAGTAAGTGGCTTGGCACATAAAACTGTATAACATTACTGTACACTAAAGGAACCATCTTCTCCATATGTCCAGCAGTCTCTCTATCTCCCTCTACCTCCTCTTCCCTGGCTTTACTCTCCACTTTCATACTGTCTGCTTGTTTTTTCTCCTTTTCTGCTTGTTTTTCTTCCTTTTCCTCCTTTCCTCCTAATTCTCATCACTGCTCCTCATTCCTGCTTCTGAATCTTCCACTCTGACTACTCTTTTCTCCATTCTCTCTGCTTCTTATCTTTCCCTTCATTCTTCTCTCTTCTACAAGCAGGAACTTCTCAGATTTTGTAAGGAAAGGCTGCCCTTCCTTCCAGCTTGTTTTCTTTTTTGCTTTTACATTTCTGAAAAGACTGTAGTTGTATCAACTTTTATTTAAAAGCCGCAAAATACGTGTGGAGGACTTATGCAGTATTTGGAAGATAATTATGAAAGTACATTACTCAGAAAGCATAAATAGCATAATCCTCCAACGTGTATGGGTGCCCCAGCCAGAGACTGAGACAAGCAGAGACAATTTCTGGTGGTGATCTGGGTTTTGTCTTTGTTTTTTATATTTTGTTTTAGATTGTGTTGGGGGGGCATTTTAAAAATTTTTTCCCTTAGGGTCCCCAAATTTGAGCTCACTCATTAATGGGAGGCTAGCCTCCTTTCTTTAAAAGAAAAATTTATTAACTTCTTTTTTCCTCACTGTTGCTTCAAATGTTGCAATATCTTCTTATAGATTAGACAACAAATTTATTTCCAGAAGGCGTTCAATAAGAATTTGTCAAGTGAAACTCCTCCTGCTGACCACCCTATTAAAATCTTACCTTATAACAAAGAAGTACAGGTAAGTAAAGCTAACCAACACATTGACCTTGTATAGCAGTTTTATATTCTCCTACCTTGCTGCTGAATGGAGGGGAGTATATCTTACCATAAACCATCAGAATGGATCTAGAGATACCTCCCTGCCTCCCTTCACCCCAAACAACCTTGTAGTTCCAAGTCTTTAAGCCTGTGATTCTGTGATTTCCTCTCTTTTGACTAAATACAGGAAGCAATGTCCATATTTTCCTGGCTGTCACCTAATTGCCAAGCACCTCCTGTCTCTTCTGCCATAATCAGTGTGGCAGGAAGGGACAAAGGTAGATCAGCTGATTGATCTCCTTTCTTCCACAAGTAATACTGCAACATCACCACCATTACCCCAGTCACTCCTAAGAGACAGATATAGAACAAGAAGAACTGGAAGCAAATAAACCCCTAGTATGGGTGTAGGTGTTGAAATCTCTTCCTGGTTCCTGCTTGTAAGTCTCTCTAGTCTCTTTCTTTCCTCTTTTTCATTTATACCTGTTACTTAGTAAAGGAGACAAGTTACTTCCACCACCACTTCCTTCCAACATTGTTTGGATGCTTCTATATCTTCCTATTGACTGATAGTTTTAGCACTTGATATTTTCTTAAAGATGACTACCATCCTCTCCTTAGCATTCATCAGCGGTTGGAACAGGGAATTGGGGTTTCCTTAAATCCTTTTTGCTGAATTAATCCTATCTCAAGTGTTCATATGTAGTAGCAGAAGACCTTTGGAGACTCTAAAGGAAGTTCACTTTCTGTTGTATCCCAACGATACCGACAACATTAGGGTGAAGTCAATTTGTATTATTTTTTGTCATTATGGTTAACAAAGTGCCTTCCTCATATAGAAATTTAATAAATGTTGCTTTGATTTTTAAAAAATGTTCTCAATAGTCTCATAGATAGCAATATTTGCAGTTTCTTGCATTTCTCACATGTTTTAGTTCTTGTAAGGCTTTTTTTTTGGACTGCAGGTATAGTAACACTGACAAACTCAATAACAGGATTTTCTTTTATGAAAAGATCTGCTGTTTTGTAACAAAAGCAAGTTTTTTGAGAGAAAGACAGAAAAAATATATAGTACTGGTGGTCATCTAAAGTGTTCCTGCTGAAGATCAACTAAGTTTAAAATGGATCAGTTCCTAAGCAGTCAAGTGACCATTAGGTCTTGTATTCTTTTACCATGGTAAACCATAAAGCAACACAAAAAAAATTGAGTGGCTTTCAGAATTATGAGACTCTCTTCTTCCACAAAATGGTACTGGAGTGGCTGAATGGGAGTGGAGAGGGATAAGAATCATACCATTTCTAGGTTGACTACAAACATTAACCATATAACGTGAGGTAGATATTCTAAATAAGATAAATGCTCTAAATGAGAGTTACTCATAATCACAGATACTCTAAATGTCTCATGATCTGTGAATTGACATTCTATTTGAAGAACTGAAACACAGCAGTTTGTGTACAGTCAGACTAATGACTCTGAGAAAGATTTAAAATCAATATTAAGCCAGAAGGACCTAAGATAGGAAGACACTGAGCGATTCCAACAGCCTTTTCCTGACTTATTTGAATGAAATCAATGCCAAAAGGTGAGAAATGTACAAAAGATAAACATATTAATGATGGTTAATGTTATTTCCTTCAACAGTTTATCCAATGTAAAGCATTCAGCATAATGAGGAAGTCAGTAGGCCTAGAAATTGCCTTAGCTGGAAAACACATAAAGTCCTTGTCAAGAGGATAGAGAAAGCAGCTAAGGGAAATAATAACTTAAAATATAAACTCACTTGTAAAACACAAAGGTCAACTTATAATGCACTATAACTTTGTGTAACACTTCCTTCACCATCTCCAGGAGAGGTTCACTCTCAGCAGTCTCTACAATTGTAAGCCCTGGAGATCGGGAGCAGGATGGTGCCAGTTTCCCATACATGTACAGGGTTCCAAGGACTCCAGTGAGTTTATATTTTAAATCCTTATTTCCCTCAGTTGTGTGATCCTGGGCTAGTCACTTAACTTGTGTTCATCTCAACTTCCTCGAGTATAAAATAAGGATGCCAGAGAAGGAGATGGCAAACCATTCCAATATCTTTTCCAAGAAAACCCCGCTGGACCCATGAAGAGTTGGACATGACTAAAAAATGATTTAACAAAATGACTCCTTTAAATCTGAGAGAGGCCTTCTTTTATTAAGCATCTCTCAAAGCAAATGAGTGATGATGTCCATTAGCAATACAAAGACACCCAGTCCCAGCAAGGAGAGAACACTTCTAATCCTCCAGTATTTGTCCCTCACAGTGAAGGCGAAACCATTGTTTTCAGTCCCCTTAAAATTAAATTCTTCTTAGATGCTTTAAAGGCAAAGTTACTGAATTTTAAGTAAATCCCCCACTAGAACTTGGAGTAGGCTGAAATTACCAGGAACAATACAACCGATGGGCCTAAAAGACATTTTCTTTTACCATAATTATCTTCAAGGTATAGTTGTTAAGGACACAGATCATGTTCATACCAGTCTCTCCTTACTGAATGGCCACAGGCATTTTACTCTCCAACCTCCCAGAAGCAGGGAACACCTCACAGTAGGTAACCACCATCTCACTAGACATCACTAGAAGCATGAAGGCCAAGGTAAACTTGACATACTCTTCGTTGCCCATCCCTCACTTCAAAGAGATCATGACACGCCAATCTTGTATAACTACAGCATGTATTCTGGGCTGGGCATGGCTCAGATATTTTAGACTGGATAACAAAACAAAATGAGGCGCTCATAGATCATTTGACAGTTAACGAAAGTTGTACCAGGAAAAAGATATTCAATAAGGAAAGGCATGAGGTTACCTTTTGCTGACTGAGCTTGGTGAGTCGCCCATTATTTTCTGTTGGTCACTCTTCATAAAGGGTGCTACTTTGTTATTGTTTAGTCATTTCAGTCATGTCCCATTCTTTGTAACCCCATTTGGGGTTTTCTTGGCAAAGATACTGAAATGGTTTGCCATTTCCTTCTCCAGCTCATTTTATAGATGAGGAAAATGAGGCAAAAGAGTTAAGTGACTTGCCCCGGGTCACACAGCTAGTAAGTGTCTGAGGCTGGATTTGAACTCAGGTCTTCCTGACTCTAATGTACCACCTAGTTATTTACTAATGGCTGTTTTGTACTTTGGTGACTAGGAAGTGATGTCAACAGTCTGAGTTAAATAAATTTCAAGGATAGTCTCAATACCTTTTAGAACTGTTCCTCCTAAGGAAAAACTTGAATAAGGACAGGAATCAGGCTATTGTTCCTACCAAAAGCCAGTATCTGTCAGAGACAGGACTCGAACCCAGTTTTCTATCCACTATGCTGTGATGACTTCAACTGATTATGATGTTCAATTGGAGAGCCATCCTGAAAGTTTAATAGATCAAAGAGAGTAGAAGGGACTGCATTTTGGAAATTGTCTGGTGTTTTTAATGATCCCAAACTACTCTAAGTTATAGATAAATTACTGATCTGTATCCATGGAGGGAGTTTCCACATTTGAAAGAAATCATGAGGATAGTCCCAACATAAACACAAAAAAGGACGCCATTCTCCAATGAAAAAATCCATACTTCAAACAGAAATGTTTTCTTGGCTGTGTTCTAAAGTTGCAAATCCTGTATTGTTGTAGTCTCTGAGAAACTAACATTACAGGTAACCCAAAGAACAATAGAGAAACATATGGCCAACATGTCAGTGACAATGTATTTCCAAAGGTGACTGGAACTCCAAAACTGTCCAAGGGATGTCATTTAAAAAATCAAGTGTTGGAGAAGGAAAGAGATTGTTTATGTTTTGAGGACAAGGAATAATAGGTCTGAATATTCTACTGGCACCCTTGAAACACAAAAGGACCTTAAAAAACCCTCAAGCATGTTGGGTGGATCATTTCTGAAGGTTCTATGGAAGAACATCAACAAGAAATCACATGGAATAAGAGGATATGGATGGGTTTCAATCTGTACCGAGAGAGGGAATAACCCACATCAGTGATATCATAGATTCACTGAAATTTTGAAGTATGGACATATAAATCACGCCTGAAAATGCAAGCACAGAACACATGCGTAACACTGGATTTCCAACTGCCTCATCTTTTCTCAAGACTCTTTTCCCCTCAACCTATGACCATCCTAGCAGGGTGGGGTGCCCAAGAGGGGACTGTTAATACTATTACTCTCAAGGTTTTAGGTATAACCCTTGTAGGTACCTTTTCCTGCTAACGCTATAGCTCTTGAACCCTTATTCATGGGTTTTCTTTTAACAAACAGGTTAATATTACCCAAATAACATTAAACAAAATATTTATTGAAAATTCTAGGTAAAAATAAACGGGAATTGCATAACATTCCACCCATAAACCAAGGATGTATTCTTCTCCCAAACATATAGTAACCATGGGGAGAGTGGGCATTTAAAGAACTAATGCGGTAAGGCATACATATAGGCAACACATGGTCAGCACAACTCTAGAACTCTAGAGCCTTGACACCCTCAAAAACCATCCATATATGTTTACTTAATGGATATAACTTGAAAAAGTATCTTTGCTACAAACCTAGCCTACTTTTGGGGTACACAGAACTAACCCCTTTGGGGCACTTAGTCTCATCTGAACAGATTTTTTATTATTTAATCAATTTGTTCTCAATTACATGTAAAAAACAATTTTAACCTTTTTTTCTCAAATTTTGAGTGCCAGATTCAGTCCTTCCTTCCCTTTCCCCTCATTGAGAAGGCAAGCAACTTGACATAGGTTTAAGATGTGTAGTCATGCAAAACACATTTCTATGTAAATCATTCTGTGAAAGAAAACACAGACAAAAAAGCCAGAAAAAATAAAGAGAACAGAGAAAAAGTATCTTGATCTGCAAGAACTCTACCAGTTCTTTCTCTGGAGATGGAGAGCACCTTTCATCATAAGTCCTACAAAATTATCTTGGATCATTGTATTGCTGAGAATAGCTAAGTTATTCATAGTAGATCATCGTATGAAATTGCTGTTACTATGCACAATGTTCTCCTGGTTCTGCTCATTTCACTTTGCGTCAATCAGTTCATGCAGTTTTTCCATGTTTTTTTCTGAAAGCATCTTGATCATCATTTCTTAAAGCACAATAATATTCCATCATAATCATATACAACAACTTGTATGTCTAAGTGATGGACATCCCCTCAATTTTAAATTCTTTGCCACCACTAAAAGAGATGCTATAAATATTTTTGTATACATAGGTCCTTTTCCTTTTACATTTGGATAAATTGATCTGCTAGATGGCTTAATGGTTGATCTACTTCTAGCCTGGGCTGTTCCTCCACTCAGTTGGAGTTGTTCTTCAAGAGTACCTGTAGTAAACAACATTTTCAGCTTCACTCTTTAATTAATTTATTTTTAGTTTTCAACATTCACTTCCACAAGATTTTGAGTTCCAAATTTTCTCCCCATTTCTCTCCTCCTCCCACCCTAAGACAATATGCATTTTGACTATCTTTTCCCTCAATCTGCCCTCCCTTCTATCACACCCCCCCCTTTCTCTTATCCCCTTCCCTTCTATTTTCCTATAGGGCAAGATAGTTTTCTATATCTCATTGCCTGTATATCTTATTTCCCAGTTGCATATGAAAACAATTTTTAACATTCATTTTTAAAACTTTGAGTTCCACATTCTCTCCCTTCCTCCCTCCCCATGCACTCTCATTAAGAAGGCAAGCAATTCAATACAGGTTACACATGGGTAGTCATGCAAAACACTTCCACAACAGTCTTGTTGTGAAAGACTAACTATATTTTCCTCTATCCTATCCCACCCTCCATTTATTCTATTCTTTCCTTTGACCTTGTCCCTCCTTAAAAGTGTTTGCTTCTGATTACCACCTGCTCCCATTTGGCCTCCCTTCTACCATGCCCCCCTCTATTATGCCCTTCCTCCTTACTTTCCTGTAGGTAAGTAAGATTTTCGTACCCATTTGAGGGTGTATGTTATTCCCTCCTTAAACCAAATTAAATGAGAGTAAGGTTCATTCATTCCCCCTCACCTCTCCATCTTCCCCTCCATTGCAAAAGCTTGTTCTTGCCTTTTATGTGAGATAATTTATCCCATTCTACCTCTCCCTTTCTCCTTTTCCCAGTACATTCCTCTCTCATCCCTTAATTTTATTTTTTAGATATCATCCCTTCATAATCAACTCACCCTGTGCCCTCTGTATGTATACACACACACACGCATGCACACATATGTATGTATGTGTATATGCATGTGTATGTATATGTATGTGTATGCGTGTGTGTATATGTATAGAATATGTGTATGTATATATGTATGTATGTGTATATACATACATACATACATACATATATATATATATTCTTCAACTACCCTAATATTGGGAAAGGTCTCATGAGTAACAAATATCATCTTTCCAGGTAAGAATGTAAACAATTCAACTTAATAAGTCCCTTATGATTTCTCTTTCCTGTTTACCTTTTCATGCTTCTCTTTATTCTTGTATTTGAAAGTCAAATTTTCTATTCAGCTCTGGTCTTTTCATCAACAATTCTTGAAAGTCCTCTGTTTCATTGAATATCAATGTTTTCCCCTGAAGTATTATACTCAGTTTTGCTGGATAGGTGATTCTTTGAAGCCGACCAGCAGCTTCACACTCTCCGTGGAGGAATGAAATGACATGAGTCAGGTGGAGCCTGAATCAGAACTCAACTTTATTCAGGCAAGCAACAGACTTTTATACTGTTTCTGAGCCATTACTTCATGCATTGCTTTGTTACTATACTGGAACTGCTTTGATACTTTAATGGGACATCCTGCCACGTATCTTACATGTAGCTCTGATACATTGATGCTGGCTATATTGCAACATTCCCGATCATTCCCATGCAGATACCCATACTGAAACATTTCTGTTCTTTCCTATGCAGATCACAGCTGCAAGGGTGGTTCCTTGCCACATCCCCTTAACTTTATACGGTCTTGCCTTGCAAAAGACCTTGCCTCAAATGGCCTTGCCTTGCACAGGCCTAGGAGGCTTAGCAAGATATAACTGGATCTCCACATGCTGTTCTGCACGTTTTCAAGGATAGCTAGAACAGGCTCAGGCTTAAAGGAAAACCTGTCATTTACCTTTACTATCTCAGAGCTGTCCCCTACAATTCTTGTTTTTAATCCTAGCCCTTTGACCTCCACACTATCGTATTCCAAGCCTTCCTATCCCTTAAGGTAGAACCTGCTAAATCTTGTGTTATTCTGGTTGTGTTTCCACAATACTTGAACTGTTTCTTTCTGACAGCTAGCAATATTTTCTCCTTGACCTGGGAACTCTGGAATTTGGCTACAGCATTCCTAGGAGTTTTCCTTTCGGGATCTCTTTCAGGAGGTGATTGGTGGATTCTTTCAATATCTATTTTCCCCTCCAGTTCTAGAATATCAGGGCAATTTTCTTTAATAATTTTTTGAAAGATGATGTCTAGGCTGTTTTTTGATCACAGCTTTCAGGTAGTCCAGTAATTTTTAAATGATCTCTCTTGGATCTCTTTTCCTGGTCAGTTGTTTTTCCAATAAGGTATTTTACATTGTCTCCTATTTTTTCATTCTTTTGGCTTTGTTTTATAATTTCTTGATTTCTCATAAAGTCATTCGCTTCTATTTGCTCCATTCTAATTTTTAAGGAATTATTTTCTTCAGTGAGCTTTTGGACTGCCTTTTCCATTTGGCCAATTCTGCTTTTTAAGGCATTCTTCTCTTTTTGGACCTCTTTTGCCATTTGGATTAGTCTATTTTTAAGGTATTATTTTCTTCAGTATTTTTTTGGGTCTCCTTTAGCAAACTGTTGGCTTGTTTTTCACGATTTTCTTACATCATTCTAATTTCTCTTCCCAATTTTTCCTCCACCTCTCTTACTTGATTTTCAAAATCCTTTTTGAGCTCTTCCATGTCCTGTGACTAATTCATATTTTTTCTTGGAGTCTTTGGGTGTAGGAACTTTGACTTTGTGTTCTTCTGGTTGTGTTTTGATCTTCCTTGTTACCCAAGTAAGATTCTATAGTCTGATTTTTCCCATTGTTTGCTCATTTTCCCAGCCAATTACTTGACTTTTCAGCTCTTTTGTTAAGGTAGAATTCTGCTTCCAGTGTGGGGGGTGTACTGTCCCATGCTTCAGGGGTTTTGTGCAGCTGTTTTCAGAAATATTTCTAGGGACCTACAAATTTTCAGCTCTTCCAAGGTAGTATGATCAAAGAAGAAGTGTTTACTCCTCTCTTGGTCTGTGCTCTGGTCTGTGAGTGACCACAAGCACTATTTTCTGCCTTGGAACTGTGAGGATTCCCTCTCCACTGCTGCCACAAGCTCCACCAAGCCAGCAGTCCTCCTCACACCAGGACTGCCACCCAGCACTAAAACCCAGATTGAAGTATAGGCAAAGCAGGAGAATCCTACCTCAGAGTCCCCCCGCCATCTGTGGGCCAAGAGCTCTGGAAGCAGTCACTGCTGCTACTGCTATTGCTGCCACCCTGGGGCTAGGGCCTGGCCAGACCATGCTCCTCTCTCATCCAGGTCCAACAGACCTTTCTTACTGACCTTCTAAGTTGTCTTTGGCATTGTGGGTTGAGAAGTCTGGAAACCGCCACAGTTGCCAGTGATTCAGTGCCCTGCAGCCTGCTCTGGGTTGGCTGGGGCCCCATCTGTGCTGACCCATGCTCGACTGTGCTCTTCTCTCAGACTGGTACAACAGACCTTTCTGTCGACCTTCCAGGTTGTCTTGGGCTGGAAATTTGTTTCACTCTGTCATTTGGTGGGTTCTGCTGCTCTAGAATTTGTTTATAGTCATTTTTACAGGTGTTTTATGGGGCTTGGGGGAGAGCTCAAGCAAATCCCTGCTTTTACTCCACCATCTTGGCTCCACCCCTCAGCTTTATTCTTAATGATATCTTCAACTGAAAGTGTTTTGCTCTTTTAAAAGTGCAGCAATCCTTACCCTAAAATTGTCAAAAAGACTCCAGTTCTACTGCTTCCATGGGATTCTTGACATGGTTCTTCCCCACCTTGATGGATGGAGGTGGTGGTACAGAGAGATGTTTAGCCTTTCTTACCAACCTGGTCTTCCTAGCAATAGATAACAGTGCAGAGAACTATAGCATCTCTTCCAAACTATTTGGGACAGAGTGATCCAACAATCTTAGTTCAATAAAGCTTAAACTGCACTGGACACCCTATATTTTCATTTGATCCAAATTCCTAATTCATTGGAGGGTCCTCTTAGCCAGAGACTTAATTTTAGGTTATAACTAACAAAATTCTCTGTCACTACATCATAATTAGGCAATGAACATTTTTCTAGTAATCACAAAATAGTTCTGAGATTTAAAGTTCCCTAGTTTTTAACTCCCAAGTTCTCCCTGTCCTATGCAAATGTATAACTGTAACTCAGAACAGCCGACTTTGCTCCAGATGAGTGAATCATCTCTGCAGCTGTTTTATTAGTATTGTTCATATGTAAATTTCATATTTATTTTTATCTTTGACTCATTTCAATCATCAAAATTGTAAGAATCTAAAAGCGTCACCCTTTTCCATGTGTAACCTTTGTTTCAAATATTTATGTTACAGAATCTATAGAAAATGTTACTGTCTCTAAGATTATAAGAGCCAGAAAGAATTTAAATAGAATCTTTGGGAAAATTGTTTTGTCTTGGCAGTTGAAAATATCAATTGAGAAAATAGCTTAAAATAAAGTCTTTTTCTCCTTGGAGTCAGGAAGAAGGTATATGTTTTATCTATGCTCTACAAGGATATATGATTAATACATGAAGTACCAAAAGAATATGAAAGTGACAGCTGATTGTGTTATTTTATGAGGAAATTCTGAGAAAGAGAATTCTGTGAAGAGTTTGAGAGAAGCTAAAAGGCTATTCTCTGTGATTACAGAAGAGAAGACAATAAGATTAAGGACTAACCTTGAGGAGAAATATCAAGAAAATGCTTATGAGGCTTTAATCATCATCTGGAACCAGTTAAATCATTTGAGACTAAGTTAGTAGACTAGTGAAGAGGACTCAACTACTGATATATAGAGGTTGTGAGGTGGCTCAGGCCATATATATTACCTTTGTCATATAGTTATATATTTTTATGTTTATTATCAATTCAATTTGCTAATAAATTGCGTATGCAGTAACTTTTATATTCACTTAATTATAAGTAAATTACTATTGGGAAAGGAGGTTTCAATGGTTCAGTAAATTATTAACATATAAAAATGGATTTGAAGATCAAGATAATTAATTAGAAAGGTTAATATTTGATTATAAAAAAGAAGTTATCCAACATGCTAGATCACTATGGCTCTCAGGAAGATAACAATGTGATTTCATCAGTGTAGAGAACTCCCAGATGAGGAAATGCTTCCTTCCTATGCAGGTCTGCACCTTCTCATTTCAGAGAATTGCCCAGAGCACCCAGAGGTTAAGTAACTTACCTTAGAGTCACATAGTTGTATTAGAGCTGGGACTGGAACTCAGGTCGATAGCCAGCTCTCCATCTATTACGCTATGATATCTCTCAGGAGAATAAAATAAAATATATATCAATCTGAGGCTGGGTAACTTACAAGGGAGTATTATCAGACCCTATACTCTTTTTAACCTTTATATTTATACCTGTTAACTCATGATAGCAAGGTTATGACCAAGATATCTAGGGTCAGAAATGGGAATCCTCTTTACAGCATTCTAGCAAGTAGTCACTGAATCTGTTATTCTTTTAAACTTTATTTTATTTTTAATTTGTGGAATAAACTAAAAATATTTCTTTGAAATATACAACAAAATTATTATGTAAATTTCTTTTTTCCCCTTTTTTCTCCCCCCCCCCAGATGGCTACTATTAGATGAAAATATATGTATGTACATAAAATATATGTAAAATTATTCCATAAATACTTCTATTTATCAGTTCTTTCTCTGGATGAAGATAGTATCTTTTGCTATGATATGTTCTTAGATGTTGCTTAGATATGTTCTTTATAGTTAATTTGGGTATTTATGATAGACAAAATAACTTATTCACTCAAAGTTGTTCTTAAAATAATATTACTGTTACTCTTGGTTCTGCTCATTTTGCCCTTCATTATTTCATGCAAGTCCTTCCCTTTTTTCTGTTCTTAAAGACTCTGCATTACAAAGAGTTCTGAACTTGAAGTCCCTGGGCCTCTGTTCTAATTCTTACTCTTCTGTTTGACTTTGGACAAGTCATAGCCCTCTAGGCTTTGATATCCCCACCTCTAAAATGAGGATGATCTCTAAGGTCTCTTCTAACTCTAGAACTGATTTTATGTGCCTAAGAGATTGGATTCGTGACTTCTGAGGCAGTTCCTTCCATTTTGAGATAACTAATAGTCAGGGAGTATTCTTTACCTTAAGCCAAAAGTTCCTTCTCTATACCTTTTATCCATGGTTCTCCTTATGCCTCTAGGGTAAACCTTCCATATGACAGCTCTTCAAACATACTTTAAAGGTAACAGTTGCATCTCATATAAGTTTTCTTTATCCACCTTTTGTTCAACTAGTCTTCATATGGCATGTCTTCAAGTGTCCTTATTTCATTTACCCTTCTACTTGATATAGTCCAGCTGATCTATGTCTTTGCTAAAATGTAGCCAGTCAATCAACATATAAGCACCTATTACGTTCCAGGTACTGTGCTAAGTGATGGAGATACAAAAGAGGCAAAAGATAGTTAGTCCTTGCCCTCAAGGAGCTTAGAGTCTAATGGGGGAGACCATAAGCAAATAAATATGTACAAAAACTATGTACAAGATAAATAGGAAATAACCGAGAGGGAAGGCACTAGAATTAAGAGTAGTTAGCCCTCAGAAATGAACATAATATTCCAGGTGTGATCCGCTAAAGGAACAATACAGTGGACATACTGCTTCCCTGATTGTAGACATTATAACTCTCTTTATTGCCCAAGTCTGTATTAACTTTTTTGTTGTTGTGATATCTGTGACGTATATTGAGCTTGACATACATTAAAACCAATGAATCTTTTCCAAACGTCTAGCTCTACCACTCTCGGGTTATGTTGCTGAAATTTGTTTTTTGAATTTAAGAGTAAGACTTTACAATTATTCCTGCAAAATTTTGCTGTTTTAAATTCAACCCAAAAATTTTCCACATTTTTAAATGTTGTTACATTTTGGCATTCCAATCACTAGGGGGAGTGTGAGCAAAATCAGGCCTCTCCAGCGGTCAACAGCTTCAGCCCCTTATATCATTATGATAACCTTACATGCATAACTGAAGCTCACTTGCTAGGTGGCATAGGAGGGAAGTACTTGCCCCTTAGATCCCATGTTTTTCTTTCAATCTGCAAAGCAGAAATGGGCAAGGTGACTAAGATCCTACAATACAACTTTCTTACCTTCTGGGTAACTATCCTGTAGGAGTAACTCTATTCTCCTAGAAAGCTCATATGTACCTCTCATGTGGGGGAAAACATCAACATTCTACTTTTTATGGGTTACTGGTTCTGCCTCCTACATAGCTTTGCTGAGCAAAATAAATCTTCCAGCTTTGAAATGGAACTTCCCCATCCATTCATTTGTTGTTCTCTGAGTGTGACCGGCAATCACAGTAGACAACTCAGTTTGTTGTATAGCCCACAAGTAATTTTTTTAAAAAAAATAAATAACAACCAGCCTAAATGACATGAACATAAAATTATATAGGTAAATCAACAGTCTTGCATCTTGCCACTGTAGCAAGAAAGAAACAATGGGAAATCAGAAAGTTAAAAGTTTTGATTAATAAACAGAGAAATTAATATTTTCCTTAAATGAAGAAAGGGAGGAAGAAAAAGAGTCACCATTTCATCCTACCAGCTCAAGTTTGGTCATCAATGCAGATTCAGTACAAATCATAGTAATGCTCGGAATATCTTCTTTATATCTTGTCTCCCACCATCCTTCTGCTCATGTTGGCACAATTTCCATCAGCTCTAATGGCTTCTATTCTTTGGCCACCTAGAATGGCTTCTCCTCACTATACACTATATACACTACAGCTTCCAGATAGCCTCTTCTCATAAACCCAAATTCAAAGTCAGGGGCAAGACCATCAAAACTTGAGGAATGCTGAGTAAACTATCTAGCCAGCAGTAAGCTCCCTTTCCCCAAGGCTTCTAAGTGTTCACTGTGGGTTGAGTCAAAAGATAGGTTCATTTTGATACAATGGACACTTCTTAACAAACATCCAAATAAGCCCCCACTCCAAAGTATACTTGGGTATTTTGCAGGATTTTTATGATTTTTTTTCATATTAGCCATTTCAGGATAAATGATGCCCACCCCTGGAATCTAACATATTCTTTTAAAAAGGAAAACCAAGGGGCATCTAAGTGGCTGAGTGGATAGAGCACCAGCCCTGGAGTCTGGAGGATGTGAGTTCAAATCCAGGTTCAGATACTTTCTAGCTGTGTGACCCTGGGCAATTCACTTAACCCTGATCACGTCACCAAATTTTTTTTTAAAAATGAAAAACAATTAATATATAGATATAATTTTTTCTTACAAAGATGAGCATCCAAATGTGTTCTGAATTATAGGACAGCAAAAAGTTACACCACTCTCTTTAATTAGGTTCTTTGTAATGTTAGATTTGGAATTATAGTTTTGAACAAGAAGATTTTTAAAAACCTTTTATTATTTAGTACTATTAGCACTAAACATTTAAAATCATTTTAAAAGTTCATAGGCTAATGGATTAAGAACTAAAAAGATAATCTAGTCCACCTCTCAGTTTGCTAACAAGGAAACTAACATCCAGAGGTGTTCAGTAGCTTGCCCAAGATCACGTAGGCAGGAGCCACAAAGTTGACTTCAAATGCAGCACCCTTTGGGTTCAAAGTCCACTTCATTTATTTAACATACTAATGTCCTTTAACACTTTCTTGTACATTCTTCATTACCCATGATCCAGAAATGGAATTCTCAATGGGGATAACCAGCAGCTATAGAAATAAGTCCTAGTTTATTCATCAGTATATTTCCCTAATGAATTTGATTCATGTTTCTGTCAAAATTGCACTCAGTAGCCGTGTTCCTATTTCTAGGCATTTTCAAAACAATTCACCAGATAGATTAATGGAAATTCTACTAGTGACAGAGTTGCTGTAACTAATGATATTCAAGGTCTAGTGAAGTTATTTACTAACTATTTAGCAGTAGTTGAAATCCAGAAGAAAACCATCATGATTTGTTTGCAGAATAACTCAGTAAGAGAAAAGATCTCAAAGCACTATCATACTATGAACCATTACAAGAAGCTAATTATTTTCATGTAGTATGTGTCATTCAGGACCAATCAAATGACTTATCCACTTTTGCCTGAGGCTGTTTTATTGATCCATGAGAGTTGAAACCTTCTTTCATGTTACTTCCACATGAACTTAGACACAACCAATCAAATGCTTCCATCTTAACAAATTTGGTTATGCTACTATGAATACTATATATGGCACATGTCCTAATGCTTTTGCACCCAAAGGATGACCTCTTGAACCTGATGGAAAAGTAATCCAAGAGATTACTTAACTAAAGGAGTAAGAAAGAGACAGAGCAAAGCCTAATTACAATAGACCCAGTATCTGTCTTGGTCTCTCATTTCGTTTTTTGTCTCTTTAGGTCTCCCTAGGACTATTTCTAGCCTTGATTTGGAAGAAACGAAGATTGATTCCATTACCTTCAAGTTTGCCTCTGGAGATATCACCAAGGAAAATTCAGAAGTGATTATAAACTCAACAAATTCCACATTTGTCCTCAAAAAGGGTATTTTGTTTGAAGAAGTTTAATTAATATAATGATTAATGAAGTAATAACATAGGAAGATGTCATGAATCTATCTCACAATTATGCGTGCTCCATACCCTAGAGCATCCCATTCCCTGTGGAACCTCTCTTTCAAAACTGGGTAAGAGGAATTCAGAATGGCTGATTTAGATAATTGTTAGAAAACAAATCTAATCAACTCTCATTACTATTATATTTTATAAATATATCTTTGATGTTATCAATAAGCCCTAGCATCTAGATTTCTCAAATCCACCTATCTTTCCCCAGCCTCTCTGCTGACTTCCAATCTCACATTCCCACTGCCTTTCAGACACCTCAAACTGGAAATACAGTAGACATCTGAAACTCAACATGTCCAAAATGGAACTCATTATCTTTCCCCCTTACCCTTCCCTTCTTGTTACCTTCTCTATTAATCTTCAGGGCACCACCATCCTCCCAGTCCCTAGTGTCATCCTTGATTCCACCCTCCTTCTCTCTCATCCCCCCTCCCATAGCCAGTCTGTTGCCAAGGCCTGTCCATTTCTCAAATACACCCCCTTCTCACCTCTGACACTGCCACCACTCTAGTGCAAGCCCTTATCACCTCACACCTGGGCTATTATAATAGCCCACTTGTGGGTCAGCCTGCCTCAAGTCTCTCTCCACTACAATCCTTCATTTAGCCACCAAAGTGATTTTCCTAAAGCACAG
Source organism: Trichosurus vulpecula (assembly GCF_011100635.1). Taxonomy (NCBI): domain Eukaryota; kingdom Metazoa; phylum Chordata; class Mammalia; order Diprotodontia; family Phalangeridae; genus Trichosurus; species Trichosurus vulpecula. The sequence goes on from NC_050574.1 coordinate 334,922,099, forward strand.
TCTGACCATGTCATACATACCCCTCCCCTCCATTGCCCCCACCCATTAAACTCTAATGGCTCTCTTTTATCTCTGCAAAGATATGGCATGGTTTCCCATTTCCTTCTCCAGCTCATTTTACAGATGAGGAAACTGACGTGCACAGGGTGAAGTGACTTGCCCAGGGTCACATAGCTAGTAAGTGTCTGAGGCTGGATTTGAACTCAGGACCTCCTGACTCCAGGACCAGCACTCCACCCACTTTGCCACCTAAATGTACAATAGTAAGGAGTCAAACAAACCACCCTAGTATCTTTGCTAAGAGAACCCCAAATGGAGTCACCAAGAATTAGACACAAATGAAACGACTGAATAACAACAACAAAGGGGGATATGACAGGTGAATGAATAAATGAATATATGACAATTTGAGAGAGATAGCAACAATAACTGGGGATATTAAGAAAACTTTTCTAGCTCAAGATATGATTCTAAGACAGAAATGAGAAAGGAGTACATTGCAGCTATGGAGGACAGCCTGTGCAAAGGGTTTTTGATATGGTAGAAAGAACTTGGGCTTTGGAGTCAGAGGATCTGAGTTCAAATTCAGTCTCAGCCTAGCAGGGGCAGTGGATGGAATGTGGGGAACTGGACTGAGGAGGAACTGAATTCAAATCAAGCCTTAGACATTTCTTAGCTGAGTGACCTGGAGCTAGGCACCAACCTTTGTCTGCCTCAGCTTCCTCCATTGTAAAATGAGGATATCAATGGCACCTACCCCACAAAGTTGTAGTAAGAATTAAATGAGATAATATTTGAAAAGCTCTTAGCGCTTAGCCTGAAGTGTGATACTAGCTTAATAAATGCTTATTTCCTTCATTCCTCCATCATTTATCTATATGACCAAATCATTCAATTTCTCTGGGTCTCAGTTTCCTCATCTACAAAATGAGGGAGTTGAACTAGATGACCTCAGTTTCTTTCAATCTCTAAATCAGAAATCCATGATAGGGATGAAAATTACATCTATTATTTCCACTTTTAACTAAAACTTGGCATTTCTTTCAACTATGAGTTAGAAAAAAAGAATTCTAAGGAATGCAAAGGCTTCCCCAGACTGCCCAAGAGGTCCATGCCAAAAAAGAAGGATAAGAACCCTGACTCTAAATCTTTGCCTTCATGTTAGAACCTCACTGTGAAAGTTAAAGGACACAACACTCCTTTAAGTCAAATAGATAGATGATAGATAGATAGATAGATAGATAGATAGATAGATAGATAGATAGATAGATGATACACACATACACACATACTCTTTTTTAGGAATGTACATTACAATGGGACTTAATTGGATCTTGAATGTGAAATGTCTTGGGTTTTATTAAGTTAATAATTGTTTTAAAAAAGTATAAATGCAAAATACAGCTGCTAATAGGAATGAAAAGTATACTAGAAGCTGCATACAGCACCTAGGCTTTTTATGACTCTCTAGCATCCTTCCTCAGGTAGCATTCTCTGTACCAAAAGTTCTGTCTTAAGCTTTTGGTCAAGGAAGGGGGTAAGTGAGGACATGTTCTCAGTTGTCAAATGTTGACAATTTATTATATGGAAGAGAGATTATTATCCTTGTTTCTTTTTCCACTTCACATAAAAAAGCATTTCCTATTACAACCTCTCAAAAATGGAATGGGCTACTTTGTAAGTTTCCTATTACTGTAAGTATTTAAGTGGGGACAGGGTGACTATTTGTCAATAATGTTTTAAGATGTATTCACAAGTGGGAGAGATCTGTGATAGAGAGCCCTGAAAGATCTTATTCATCTTTGAAAATTTATAAAAATTTGAGCAGATGAAACAAACAAGTATCATGTCCTTCATGACTCTCTTTTTCATGTTCAGCTTTCTTTTGCCTAAACAGAACACTTTGTATTCGCAGGCATCTAGCAGTTTTAGTAACTAATGTCCCATGCCTTTTTTTTCCTTTTTCCATTCTCAAGCTAAACAACCTCACAATAAATTCATAGTTACACAAGGTGGAAATCTGAAGTGCAAGAAGATAATTCACAAACTTGGGGCAAATGTTGTAAAAGAAAGTGTGTCTAAGGTTCTGCAGGAATGTGAATGGAGGGAATACTCATCCATTTCCCTCCCAGCCATTGGAACAGGTTTGTAATCCATCAGTGATTAGAATTAGTTCAGTGTCCCTTAGATTATGTATTCCCTAGTAAGGATATGTATGTAGGACATGTAAACTGTATGAGGATGATAAAAACTATATTATTCTGGGTTCAGGTGATCTTTTAAACCCTGAACACCACAGTGCTCATGTGTACTATTGGATTTCACTGCTGAAATTAAGATATGGGAAAGCAAGAGGAAAAACAGAGATGGAAAAATGGATAGGTAAGGAATAAGGATGTGGGTTGGGAAAGAAGGAAGAGGGAGAAGAGAGATGGGGGAAATGGAAAGAAGAAATTGCTCCATTCAGCAATCATTAACAAATACAAAAATTCCAATATACAAAGAACAAACGAGGGAATTGCATAAGAGACCAAGTTTCTCTTCTTTTTTAGCTCTCTTGTAAGGGATATTTCTTGACTCCAGACTCCTCTCCCTCTATATTTAACCCTTTTGGGAAATTCATTTATTCTCATAACTTCTGCAACCATCTCTATGCATATGATTCCAAAAATCAATACCTCTAGCACTGACGTCAGCATCCTTCTTTCTTGTATCTGTCTAGAGGACAACTTCACTCAGATGACTCATTGTCGTGTCAGATTTAACATGTCAATGACTGAATTTATCATGAAATTGTAGAATTTTTTGAATTGAAAAGTCTTTTAGTGCAATTCTAGCCACACTTTTTGTCTTTTAGAAGAAAAAATGAAATCCGAGAGTTTAAGTGACTTTCCCAAAATTTGCAAAACTACTTTAGTGGCTAACCTCAATTAAAGTTCAATTAAACCAACTATTTTTTCAATGATCTTTCCACCATCTTTCCCTACAAAATGGGAAACATTTGACATTTTCCGTTTCCCTTTTTACTGCAAATGGCATTTTTATCATTGTTTCCATCAAGGCTTCTTTTCCTTAATCTCAGACTCTAGAATTTGATATTTACTTTTTTCTACCTATCTTCCCTTTTTAGTCTTACTACATTGTGCTAATTATTCCTTCACAATGTTTCTTAAATTAAGGGGTTTTTTTACTGTTCAATGTAATTTTTTTCATTATTTTGATTTTAGTTTAATATTTCTTGTCTCATAGAGTCCTTGCTCTATGTGTGGACCATTCTAATTTTCAGGAGTTTATTTCTTGGCTAAGGTTTGCCACTTTCTGTTCTAAGCTATTGATTTTCTTTTCCACTCTCATTTTGAAATTTTGTACCTCGTTCTTCATTCCTTCCCATTACTATTCTTTTCTCTGAGGCTTTGCTTGTTATAGAGGGACTTTCTTTTCCTAGATTCATGTCTTGGGTTTCTCTAAATCTGTAGTATTCCTTCATTGTTATATTTTCTTCTGTTTACTCATATCCCCAGCCTTCATTTACAGATTAAGCCTTTATGTTCATGTCAGACTCTTCTCCCTCTTATCCTCTTGGATACAGTGGTGAGCTCCTCCTTGGTCCTGACTGTGGTAGCTAAAACTTGGGCCTACCCTCAGCAGGAATCCCTAGGTTTAGGCTTAATTCCTAGATGTTTTGATTTAAGTTTTGACCTCAGCCCTTTCTGTTTCCTTCTTATTGCATAGTTCCAAATTCAGAGATGGCTCCATCCCTTGCTGTGACCCTGACAGCCACTAACCAGATGTTGTCAATTGTACTGGTTTTCAAGCTTCCTGCAAGACCCCAGGTGCTGCCCTTGTCTCTTGCTGTGGCCCGAGTGTGCACTGCTTGGATACTTGGCTGACTGGTTACTGGGCTGTCCTTGTCACTTTCTGTGGCTCAGTCATGGTATGCCAGAATCCTGCATAACCTGTTCAGTGGGTCTGACATTGTCTTTTGCGACCTGTACCCTCTGCCTACTCCAATTTGTTTCTGCTTAGAGTATCTGCAGGTTTCTAGCAGTGCTAGACTTGGCAGAGGTGTTTATAACTCCTTCTCTTTGATTCTGTTTATCATTGTTCCTTCTCATGCATTTTTAGAATTTTCATGGAGTGTTTGTGGATAATCTGGGCTCCTTTTGGTCCTATTGTGTCTTCATCTTAGTTAGAAGTTTGGACCATGGGCTTCTGAATGGTGAGCCTTCACTATTTCTAGTCTCTTCCACACTACACATATACCATAATACTTCCTGTTCTCTAGCCCCTTGCTTCCCCCTGTAAACTTCCATCCAGAGACCCTGGGTTCTAATTAGTAAGCATTCACTATATCTATCCTGCAGTCACACCAATCATGCTGTATTCCCTAGTTATCTTCATACTACATTGCTATGCATGTACCCTTTATCATCACTCCCTTCCAACTCTTTTTCTGAAAATGGTAATTAAATCTCTACTACCAAAATACCCTTTCATTCAATGCTTCCTTATATGCGATATCTTCCCTGTCAGAATGTAAGCCCCTTTAGGACAGGATCTGTCTTGCTTTCTTGTACATAATATCCCCTGTAACGCCTATATTTAGCATACAGTCAGCACTAAATAAATGCTTTTTCATTCATTTATTATTCCCCTCAAGATTCTTGTGGTTTTGTTTATCCAGATAAATTTTGTTTATATTTTTCCTAGTCCTCCAGGCATTGGAAATGTAAATTGATTTGGGCAATTTTATCATTTTTACTCTACTGGTACAGCCCAAACATGAGTAATTATTATCTTTCCAATTATTTAGATACATCTTTTTGTTCTGTAAAGAGTGATTTGGCTGAAAATAGTATTGCACGCTTGTAATCCCTGCTGCTGGAAGAGGCTGAGTCTAGCGGAGTGCTTTAATTTGGGAGTCCTGAGATCTAGCACAGCTAATGCCAGTTAGATGTCTTTACTAAGTCTAGAACTGCTATGTTGAACCCCAGAGAGGAGAGGGCCATCAGGCAGCTGAAAAAGGACCAAATTGATCCGGGTCAGAAAATGGAGCAAGTTAAAGCTTCCAGACCAATCAGTAGGAAGATCAGGCCATGAGTGGCTGCTGTACTTCTAATGTTGGAGCAATAGAGGAACCTCTTTTTTTAAGCATTTTGTGGTTTTATTCATATAATACCTGTTTGTCTCAGATGGGTGTTTGGACACCCAGATATTTTATATATTTTGTAATTGTTTTGAATGACATTTCTTTCTCTATCTCTTCCTGCTAAGGTTTGTTGGCAATACAGAAAAGTTAATGATTCTTGTTGGTTTGTTTCATGCCCTCATAAGACTTTTCCAGATTTTTCTAAGTACATCATCATGTTATCTGCCAAAAAGCAATCACTTTGTTTGCCTATGTATATTCTTTCAATATCTTTATCTTTTCTTATTGCTATAGATAGAATCTCTAAAACTACATTTGCCCTGTAATTCTAATAAGTTTGGGGAGAGTTATGATTTTTCAAAACATGGTGCCCAGGTTTTTTGTTTGCTTATGGTATTCAAGGAGATCAGTGATTCTTAAATTATGTCTTCTCAACCTGTTTTCCAGGTGAGTTGTTTTTTATAGTAGATACATTATAATTTCTTTTATTTTTTTTTTGACCTTATTCTTAGATTTTTTGTCTCAGTCATTGAGTTCTGTTGTAGAATTTTATTTTACAGGGAGTCTATTACTTAGGTAAGGTTTTCTACTTCCTATTTTAAGCTATTTATTCTTCCTTCAATTTTTTTCAAATGAAACCCTAATCTTACTTCGAATTTCATCTTTTGTCTCTTACTTAATTCTGTAGACACTCTTGTACCTCTTGTGATCAAGTCTTTTTTTTCTCTGAAAATCTTCTTGCAGTTATTGTGGGTTTACTCTCTTCTTCTGGGTTTATCTCTTACACTTCTCTTAAGCTGCATTATTTATTCTTTATGTTTGGTGTTTTCCTTTATTCACTTCTTGTTTGGGGATTTTGTACTCTAGCACTCTTGGATGGGTTGTGTAGGCCTTACTTATTCTGTCCCCTATGAGGTCTGGATGCTGCTGCCACTGCCAATCTACACAGAATGACTGTTATTGGGCCCTACTCTGTTCCTAGATCCCTAGCATTGGTCTCAGTCTCTTGATGGTCCACTGAAAATTCTGATCTCAGCCAGACTCTGTCTTCTTCCCCTTGAAGCTTCTTGGCATTTCTCACACGAGTGCTTCTATCTTAGGTGGTTTGGGCATGAATCTTATTACACTTGTAACCAATATCAATTCATTTATATCACTCAAATAAAGGATGGCATTTGGTGTCGCAAAATTTCTAGAAAAAACCATGTCCTGATACAAAATATAAAAGAAGGTTCATAGAAACTACAAACCAGACACTATGGGATGAATTGTGGTAGCAATAGTTTGAGGAACCCTATATGACCCTTCAAATAATTTGGAATATCTATCATTTATCTCTTCCTCTAAGTGTTCTCTTCTCCAGAATAAAAATCACCATTTCCTTCCAATGATCTTCATTAGAAGATTGGAGACCATGTCATAAAACCTGATTGTCCTCATCTGTACCTGCTCTGGTTTATTCTTTCCAAAATGTGGTACCAAGAACTGAACATGGCACTCTGAGTGTGATGAGATCAGAACATGTCATCAGTGGGACCATTGCTTGCCTCATTCTGAACACTATGCCTGTATTAATGCATTCTTAGATGGCATATCTATCTATCAATCTATTGCCTGATCTATCTTTGTATTTGTTGTGTTCATCCTACCTTCACAGCTTTCTTGCAACGTGCCCTTCTCTCTACTCACAAAGCTACCACCCTAGATCAAGTTCTCATTACCTTCCTCTTGGGCTATTGCAACAGCATAAAAAATAGTCTCCCTACCTCTTGTCTCCCCCCTTTCCAATATGTCCACATACCACTGTAAAACCTAAGTAGCTCCCTATCGTTTCAATGGTAAAATACAAACTCCTCTCTTTAGTGCTTATATAACCTTTGATAATCATGCTACTACCCACCTATCTTTGTAGATGGATAGAACAATTTGTAGAATACTAGTAGAATAGTCATTGTAGAATAATTTTACATTATTCCCCCTCATGCATCTGACATTCTAGTCCAGATGGTCAACTCACTGCTCCCCATATCCAGCCTTTCATCACTCATCTTTGTGCCATTGCCCAGGTCCCTTCTGGCCAGACTGTTCTCCATCTTACCTCTGCCTTTTAGAATCCTCGTTTCCCTTCAAGATTCAGGTCAAGTGGTAACACTCCACAAAGTGTTGAGAGAGAGAGAGAACATTCTCTATGGCACATAAAGCAGAAGGGAGCTTGGTCTATGTCCCTGAAAAGACTGATTGCAAAGTAATGACAAAAATAACATAGGAGGAAGGAGTACTTATCCATTAAGAATCAAAACCTAACAACTTTTAGTCATGTTTTTTCATAGTTTGTGCCTTGGAGGACTTTATTTTTCATTGCTTTGTTCTTGTCATTTATTATTTTGTTCTTTCAGAAAATGCTGGATAAAACCCAGCTAAAGTTGCTAAAGACATAATGAATGCTATTGAAGTCTTTTCATGCAAAGGGTCTGCTCAATTCATGAAAAAAGTAAAAATAGTCATCTTTCTGTCACAGCTACTGGAAGTGTTTTATGGAAGTACGAAAAAAAGAGGAGGCTTTGTACCATCAACCCCCATGTTCTCTGAATTAAAAAGCAAGTTGTTCATTTCATATAAATGCATTTGCCTGTGATCAGTATTATTAGAAAGTGTTTATTCATAAATTTTCATAGCATTAAATTATTTTTTAAACATTTTAGGCCTTGCAAGTAACTCTTCTAGGAAGCAAGATAATTTGGTTTTAGAAAAGAAGAAGGAGTCAACCATTTTTCAGGCGTGTGGTGAAAAGGAGAATGATGAAAGCACAGTCTCTTGGATACAAGATTTAATTTTAAAGGAACAAAACAGTTATACCTTTTCAGATGAATCTATCCTAAATTTTGGTGAAGAAGAATACAAAGAACTGAATGGACTGCAGAGAAGTCTGAATATCACCATTACTCTAGAACATGAAAGCTCTTGTCTCTAGGTTTTAGGGATTGCCAGAGGTGTGTTAAAGGCTTCCCAGATGATTGAGGACGTGATCAAAAGAGTTCATTTGCAAAAAGATGAAGAGTCTAAGGCTGAACTGCTCAGTGGCATCACTGAATGGCAGCATAATGTCCATGGTCTTTTTAAGTCTTGTGACAAAATAACTAATATGCATTTAGAGGATTCAAGGACAGAAAGAAAAATAGTATTGATGTTAAGACTGAGAATGAAAACTACACGGTACATAGTGGACTTTCACAACAAGACTGTTACAGGTGAAATGGAACAGTTTTCCAGGAGAGTGATACACTGAATCTGAAGGTTGATTCATTTTTTCTCTTCTTCCTTTCCTTTCCCACTGCTTGAGCACCTGCCCTATACCTCATGCTATTTTAGGCACTGGAGAGATTAAAAAAGGGGTAGAAGACATGGCTTTTCACCATTGCTTGTATCCCATTTGTATGTAATTCTTAGCACAGTGCCTGGCATCTAGCTTTCGAAATGATAATTGACTCATCTCTGTTCCCAGCTCTGTGTTACCTTGGGTAAAGTCACTTACCCTTTTCTCAGCCATAGATCATCATTTGTAAAAATGTAAAGCATTGTAAACCTTTCTATAAATGAATAGTACTAATTTAGTGTAGTTGAGTGTTCCGCATCTCCCAAAAAAGAATCATCCCATAGTTTGTTCCCTATTAGCAATTCATTCCTTTGGTTTAAGGCTTAAGAAAAAAATCTTATTAAAGTATAAATATCCACCCTATTCTATAAAACTGTGAGCTTCATCAAGCATTCAGACTTTTGTAAATTGATTTGTCATATATTATATATGAATAAATCAGCTTTCTGATTTGTGAATCAGTCTTTCTTTGGGTCCCCCTTCACCTGGAATCAGCTCTACAAAGACTAATTCCTTCTGGGCAAAGCTACAAACCTTGCCAAGCTAAATACAGAATCATCCTGGGATTAGAGGAAAGAGTGAAATGTGAGAAATGTCTCTACAGTTGTTCTCCTACCTAGCACCCAATGTTTATTGAATCGCAGAAAGCCAGGGATACTTGTAGCAGCAGAAACCCAACAGATGACATTAGCTGACATTAGTCAAGGAAGAGCTAGTGTGAATGAGAGGTTAGACCACAGAGCTAAGCTGATGGAGGAAGCTCACATAGGATGCTGACTTCCAACCTTAAGCTTTGGTACTTTAGCTTATCTTAGAGAGATGCAAGCTTGGTGCAATGAATACATAGCCAGCATCCAAACCAGGAATCCATGGGTTCAAGTCTCACTTCTTGCATATACAAGTTGTAGGACCCTTGGTAAGTTACTCCACCTTGTGGTACCTAAGCCCTTCTCTAAGACTAGAAGTTGCAAAAAAATTGACTATATATGAAAAGAGAAAGAATTTACAAATCTAGTCCTTATGCTAGATGCCAGGATTCTTAATGTATTATTATAGCTACCCATTATAAATTCATAAATTTGTTTTGTGATCTTAAATCAGGTTCTTAAGAGCTTTCTTTACTCTGAATCTGTTCTGCAGAGAATGATCCCTTCTGGGTGAAGTGACAAAACTGGGATTCTGAATGTCTAGGCCAAGTACAGGACCCTGACAGAAATGGAAGGTACATCCTACCAGATTTGCCTATTGCTTTACTGTACCTGCTTTTTATTTAAATCTTAAGAATCTTGCAAGGATGAATGAATGAAAAAAGGAGCTATTAACCATTCCATAAAAAAGTTCACACCTGTTAATATTTAGAAATGAAATAGGAAACCTCATTTTAGTACAGTTCCTTAAATATAGTAAGGATTTAATGAAAGTTTGTTGAATTGAATTGAAGCAATTGCTTAAAGACTTAGTGGCACTGGAAAGATAAAAAAGAAGAACATAGGCTCAGATTCAGTCTAGCTCAGTAGATTGAATCTGGCCTGCTTGTGGAAACAGGCGTCACAAAGAGTGGGATTTCTTAAGACAAGCCATTATGGTGAATCCCTAATAAACTTTCTCTTTTCCCTTGGCTGAGAAGGCTTGAGTTGAATTCTTTCGGCAGGACCTGGCATGTTGGTATTTTGGGGTCACGAGCACCCCTAGAAACCTATGGTTCAATAACAATCATCATTTTTACTTTAAACCTCTTCATTTTTGATTCCCTGAGACTGGGAATACTGCTCATCTCAAGTTCTTCTCCAGCCAAGACTGGAAGGTTTGTCTCCTCCAGCTCTAAGACATCAACTTCCAGCTTACTACTCAGATTATATACTCCCTGAACTGGACCCATCAAGGCAGGGACAGCTCTACGCCCCTTGCCAGCAGGAAGCAGTTTCAGAAGCTGAGACCTTCATCCCTGACCCCAAAAGAATTTGGGTCCTATTTGTTTGAGGGGGGAAATGATGAGGGCACAGTCTCTGGGAACCCCCTTTAACCTGGAATACAGTCTCTGGGAGCCCCCCTGAACTGCCCTTGAATCTTCCAACTAGATCTGGCCTTTCCCTAAGGCCATAAGCCTTACATTATCATTAGGCCCAGATCTCTACCTAGCCTTGCCCCCTGTTGTCCAGCTACTTCCCACCCTTGATACTATCAGTATCCATGCCTTCAGCTACTTTCAACCCTTAATTCCATTTTCTTGGTTCTTGGACTCTGACCTCATCTCACCCTCCTTAGACTCCTGCTCAAGACCCTCCCTTCTCTAGTCACCCCAGACCACCCCTCGAATCCTCCCACAATCTTTGTGTATATAATCTCCATCTTGCCTCCATGAAGGTGCTCAGATTCAATCTAGCTCAGTAGATTGAATCTGGCACGCTTGTGGAAACAGGCGTCACAAAGGGTGGGATTTCTTAAGACAACCCATTATGGTGAATCCCTAATAAACTTTGTCTTTTCCCTTTAAAAAAAAAAGAACATAGGTAATATTATCGTTTTAAAGAGCCCTGGGAATTCAGATGATGTAACCAGGTACATCCATATGGGAAAGAATTAGTTACTAAATGTTTATCTTCCAGGTGAGCTCCCCCAAAACTGGAATGACATGGAAAAGTAGAACTTCCTCTTTGTGAAGTTACATCCAGGAAAGCCAGGGAACATGGCCATAGAGAAGCATTTTCACGAGACCTGGACTAATTATGGAATAGAGAAGGTAAGCCTGCTGGGAGAGAATCAGCTTTTTTAGTGGGGGTGTAAGTAATATCATTGGCCACTAGATGGCAGAGTGGATAGAGTGCTGGGCCTGTAATCAAGAAGACTCTTCTTGTTGAGTGTAAATCTGGCCTCAGACACTTCCTAGTTGGGTGATCTTGGGCAAGTCATTTAACTCTGTTTGCCTCAGTTTCCTAATCTTTAAATGAGTTGGAGAAATGGTAAACCACTCTAGTATCCCTGACAATAAATTCCCAAATGGGGTCATGAAGAGTTGGACACAACTGAACAACAAAAACAACAACAAAGTAGTCACATAGTTGAGTCTTCTCATAATGCCTGGCCTTCTGTGGTGTTAATATGATTAAAGATCTTCCATGCCCATTCAATAGGACCTTTACTCACACCCTTTACTTACTAGGTATGAAACCCTGGGCCCACACACTTTCACTAACTAGGAGTGAGCCCTGAGGGCCCTGAGGAGAGGTGCTAAGATCAGAGTCAATTGTATGTGCACTGAGTTCTAACCAATCAGATGTGCACGAATTCAGCCAATCAGAAAACTGGGTTCTAGCTGGCTAGGACTGTATATAAAGAGAGCCCAGAGTGTGAGAGAAGCAGAATTGAGAAGCAGACATCAAGAAAACATTGAGGCAGCAGACATTGAGAGGGTGTTGAAGAGAAGACATCGAGATAGACTGCAGAGCTAAGAGTACAGACCAGAGAGTTGCAGAGATCAAAGAGCTGAGAATATACAGCATTGAGAGAATGGAGAACTGAGAATCCAGAGAATCCAGGAGACTGCAAGGACTCTGAAAACTGCAAGGGCTTTCGGAACTGCAGGAGACAATTTCATGAAAAGCAGACAGTTAGGATTTGTGAGTGATTGTTTATGGGAAGGCCCTATCAGGGGAGAAGTTTACAGGATGACTTGGTTCCTTGCGATAATACTGTGTTATTATTTCCTTGTGCTACGTTGAGGTGGGCTTACTGGTTTTAGAATATAATTACTGCTATATCAAATTGGGGTTATTAGTCTTGGGACTGGATCCTCTGGTGTCTAAATAAATGTTATATTTCCTCTGCTTTCTACCTAGAGAGCTTTTCATACTTTGCGATTCTGAACCATGCAGGCATGTTCATGGTCATCCTTGAGGTCATGAATCTTGCCTTACTGATACACCTTCATTCTCTTAAAACCTATACTCATTTTCCCTGGAATTAGAATCATCAAACCAGATTCACCTCATAGCTGCATTAAGTGGGACTAAATAAAGGAGATGAATTTCCAAAAGCTGTGCAGAGTCAGAATGTTAACTACAGACTACCTAAAACAATGCAGCAAGGCAGAATACCCAGAGTGTCAGACTTGAAGTCAAGAGGACTTGGGTTCAAATCCTACCTCTTAATGACACTTAATGGCTGTGTTACCATGGCCAGGTCATTTAACCTCTTAAAGCCTCAAGCTCCTCTTTTAAGACTCTGAATTACAAAGAGGTCAAAATCCAAATTGGTAGGTTGACTTCCTACACAAACAAAATCAAAGATTCTTAACGTATTGACCACATGTAAGGCTGAGGCATAATTCATAATGCAGTGAGCAAAGTACTAAACAGGAAATGAGGGGATCTGGTTTTAAATAGATTCTCTGGTTCTAGACTCACCTGAGCTACTGTATGATACTAGGTAAATCACATCACCTGTCTGGTCCTCAGTTTCCTCATCTGTAAAATTAAAGGGCTAAGACAGATGATCTCCAAGGTTCCTTCCAACTCTTACATCCCACGTTTCTGTAACTCATGAGACAGGCTATGAATTTAGTTTGAGGTTAACAATTTTTTGAAAAATCTACCTTCAGACAGAACACAAGCAAATCTTTAAACTTTCAAAATCTGATTTTCACACCCCGCCCCCACTACTGAAATATCTCTCTTAAACAGTAGCAGAGACTTTCTCCTGGACAAATCTAATATTTACAGCCTCCTCCATTTATGACCTTTTTGCGTGGCTTGCCACTTTTGACTCCTACTACTTTCATGAAATTCACCCTTTCTTAGCTTCTGACACTTGTCAGACACAAACATAATTGATTCCAAAGTTCTTCCAAGAGACCTTGAGAGTGTGCTTGTTTCTCTTTTTCTGACCACCATGTGGGTTCCTTCCTTGCTTGAGTTCTCTGTAAAATAATCTTTTAGGCAAACATATGTTTGGCATTCAAAAAATGTGGCCAGCCCATAAGAATTGTGCTTTCTGCAACAGAGTTTGAATGCTTGGTAGTTTAGCTAAAGAAACTCAGTATCTGGTACCTTATCTTGCCAGGTGATAGTCAGAATCTTTCCAAGACAATTCAAATGCAAGCGATTAAGTTTCCTGGTGTGGCACTTACATACTGTCCAGGTTTCACAGGTATACAATAATGAAGTCAGCACAATGACTCCATAGACTTTCAGTTTAATAGGCAATCTAATACTTCTTCTCTCCCACACTTTCCTTCTAAGCCTCCCAAACACTGAGCTAGCTCTGACAATGCATGCATCAACCTCATTATCAATGTGTATATCCCTGGAAAGTATACTGCCAATGTAAGTGAACCTATACACAGTATTCAAAATTTTCCATTTGCTGTAACCAATGGTTAAACACATGGATGGTGTGATGCTGGTTGGTGGAGCACTTGTGTTTTCTTGGTGTTAATTGTTATGCCAAAATTAACACAAACAGCAGAGAATCAATTCATATTTTGTTGTATCTCAGCTTCAGAGGCTGCATTGAGTGCACAATCATTTGTGAACAAAAAAAAGCTTGCAGTAACTCTACGAAGAAGAAATAGAAGAGCCAATCCATCAGTTGCCTCCTGTAAGAAACCCCAAAATGAAAACTTCCAAGAACCTTATAACCAAAATCCAAACCAAAATAAAAATACTGCAAGTGGGCAGAAAGGAAGAATTCAAGTACCAAGGAGCCACAGTTAGGATCACACACAGTTTAGCAGTCACAACCATGAAGAGGTAGATATCTTGGAAAATGAGATTCCAAAAGACAAAGGATGTAGCATTACACTAAAAAAAACTTAGCAGCAAAATTGAGTATAATCTTACAAGAGTAAAAAATACCCAGATCTTTGATGAAAAAGAAGACTTCCAAGCACTCCTGATGAAAAGTCCAGAGTTAGATGGAAACTTTGAAGTGCAAACATACAGGAATTAAGAGAAATTTAAAAGTTTCAACAATCATAAGGGACCATACAAGAGTAAATTGCTTACTTCAAATATGAGGAGGTGATACATGTCCCCTCTGAACCTTATCATCATCAGGGTCATAGTGTCTAACTAGACAGAAATATTTTTGTGTTTACATACATATATATATATGTATATATATATACGTATGTATATATATACACATATATACACATTATATATACATATATAATCTTAAGAAAAGAATGGAAAGAGAGGGAAAGAAGAATACATACTGAGAAGGAAAAGGAAGGCTAAGAAAAATTATTTCACAAAATCATAGTGTACAAGTAGATATCTATACAAACAAGAAGGAGGAGGTGATGGAATGGCTGATGCTTGAAACTTACTCTAATCTGCACTGGTCATAGAAGAAAAGAAGGCACACACACACACACACACACATATACACACAGAATTCAGAAATACATTTTATTCAATGGGGAAATAGTAGAGAAAGGGGAGGATGGAGAATCAGAAGGAGGGTATATAAGGAAAGGATTAGTACCAGACAAAACAAGTTCTAAGGATATACAAATACATTTATAGTTTTTTTTTTGAGGTAGCAAAGATAGGGAATCTGATGTGATGCCCATAAATTGGGGAAGGGCTGAACAAGTTATGCTATATAAATATGATGAGAAACTATTGTATTGTAAAATATGATGGTACAGACAGTTTCATAGAAACCCAGGAAGACTTGTATGAACTGATACAAAGTGAAGTGAACAGAACCAAGCAAACAACTTATACAATGATAAACAACATGGTAAAGACAAACAACTGAAAAAAATAGGAACTCCAGTTAGCATAATGACCAACCATGATTCCAGAAGACTAATAATGAAATATGCTACCCATCTCCTGAAAGAGAAGTAAAGGACTCAGAGTGAAGAATGAGACATTTTTAATATGATCAATGCAGAAATAATCTGACTAAACATGTTTATAACTTTTTTTTTCATTTTCAATGACAGATTTTTGCTGATTAAAAATTATATGTATATATATATATATATATATATATATATATATAAAATAAAACAGTAAGTACAGATTGTAAACAACACTAGGCTAAAGTCTATGAATAAAAAAGATAAAGTAAGTCAGAGATCTTATTTTAAGGAGTCTAGTAACCAGGCAAAATATGATGAAGGGAAAGGAGAATTGGAAAGTAGAAAGTGAGGAGAAATTGTATGAATGCTATGTCCATGTGTCCAGAAGCCATTATAATTGGTGTAATCTCATACATTGTATAACTTTTAGTTCATAAAAGCTTTTGTATTTTATAATAGCTATAAAATGGGAAAAGGAACCTACTTTGCCATCTGTGACAATTATTCAGCTAATAATATATGCTCCAAAACAGACATAAATGGGAAGAAGTATATATGTATACATATATAATATACATATATATATATATAATTATGCACAAGTACTTACTAGTGATTATACTCACAGAAATTCATCATTCATTGTCCCTCCACAAAAGGACACTCAAAACTCTGATATTCTGTATGATGATGTCATTGACAACCTTCAAAATCCAAATGTATTTGTCATATTTGATGACATTCGGTCTTATCCAGACTATCTCATTACTTTGACAAAGTAATGTTTTGATTTTGCATCTAAGAGAGATTGTTTGTACATACTTATAAGCACTATATTGCCTTCAATGTATTTTCCTAGGTCAGAATATCCATCCCTTGCTGCTGAAATTAGACCTTCCTCACTACATTTCTATGATTTTTTAAAAGTCTATGTCTCTCGTGAGTCAATCAATGGCAGGAGCCTTGGGGATTTCAACTAGACATTGTGCCTGTATTGATCTATGGATACCAGAGCATAAGAAGGATGAAGGGTAGATTCCACTTTTCTTTAATAAGTGATGAGAAATAAAATTGATTTCTTTGAAAGGCAGAAGATGTAGCTCCAGGAGTCCCACTTGCCCACTAAAGGTGCCCTACTCCATCCCCTACAGTTTCATAATATAATAGATAGGATAATGAATGGAAAAAGAGGACACAGGACTGATATGGCTGATATAGTGAAGTAAGCTATTTATTAGAGAACATGGTAGCATAACATTGGGGTGGGGAGAGTAGTACTTAAATGGAAGGGGCTTCTCAGGTGTACCTTGGTCAGTGAGGAATTTGCTTGTTGTGAGAACAAAAAACCTACAGAAGTTGTCTCATTTAACCTTGACCTCATGGTGGAATTCTATTACAACATCCTGGACCTCCAACTTCTGCAGAGAAACTCACTATTTACAAGACAGCCTGTTCTACTTTTGGATAGCTCCAATTGTTAGAAGTTCCACCTTTTATAATATTAAGGCTAAATATTCCCCCTTGTGATGTCACATCCACTTGTTAGCACTAATGGTGTCCTCTGGAATTACTCAGAATAATTCTAATGCCTCTTCCATATGGCAGCATTTCAAACACTTAAGACACCTATCTATCACTTCCTTTGCCATCCTGACTTATGAGAGTTGGCCCTCTGGGCAGTCACAAAGGGTACGTCTTCACAAAAGGTCAAGAATATCAAGGGAATTAATGAAAAAAATACAAAGGAAGGTGGCCTAGCCATAGAAAATCTAAAAATATATTATAAAGTGGCAATTATTAAAACTATTTGGTACTGGCTAAGAAATAGAGTGGTGAATCAGTGGAATAGATTAGGTACACAAGACACAGTAGTCAATGACTATATTAATCTGCTGTTTGATAAACCCAAAGACTGCAGCTTCTGGGATTAGGACTCACTATTTGACAAAAACTGGGAAAACTGGAAAATAGTATGGTAGAAACTAGGCATAGACCAACATCTCACACTGTATACCAAGATAAGGACAAAATGGGTACATGATTTAGACATAAAGGATGACACATAAGCAAATTGGAATTGCTTACTTGTCAGACCTATGGAGAAGGGAAGAATTTATGACCAAACAAGAGATAGAGAACATTATGAAACGCAAAAGGGATAATTTTTGATTAGATTAAATTTTAAAGTTTTTGCACAAACAAAGCCAATGCAACCAAGATTAGAAGGAAAGTAGAAAGCTGGAAAACAATTTTTACGGCCAGTGTTTCTGATGAAGGCCTCATTTCTAAAATACATAGAGAACTGGGTCAAATTTTATAGGAATAAAAGTCATTGCCCAATTGATAAATAGTCAAAGGATATAAACAGGCAGTGTTGAGATGAAATTAAAGTTATCTATAATCATATAACAATGCTCTAAATCACTATTGACTAGAGAAATGCAAATTAAAAAACTCTGAGGTATCACATCACATCTATCAGATTGGCTAATATGACAGAAAAGGAAAATGATAAATGCTGGAGAAGAGGTGGGAAAATTGGAACATTAATGCATTGTTGGTAGAGTTGTAAACTGATCCAACCATTCTGGAGAGAAATTTGGAACTATGACCAAAGGACTATAAAAACATGAATACTGAAAACACCCATAAAAATGGCTCTGAACAAATTCTAGAATTGCAGAAGTCACGGAATAGCAGAGGGAAGCAGGGCTCCAGCCCAGGACAGCCTGGATGGTCGCTGGGTAAGGTCTATTGCACAGATGTCTATGCCCCATTACCTGTATATCTTATTTCCTAGTTGCATGCAAAAACTTTTTTTAATATCTGCTTTTAAAACTTTGAGTTCCAAATTCTCTCCCCTCTTCCCTCCCCACCCACCTTCCCTAAGAAGGCAAGCAATTCAACATAGGCCACATGTGTATCATTACGGAAAACCCTTCCACAGTACTCATGTTGTGAAAGACTAACTATATTTTGCTCTTTCCTATATTATTCCCCTTTATTCAGTTTTCTTCCTTGACCCTGGCCCTTTTCAAAAGTGTTTGCTTTTGATTACTTCCTCCCCTATCTGCCCTCCCTTCCATTGTCCCCCCCTTTTTTCTTTCTTTTGGCTTTTCCTTTTTGTTTTGATTCTTCTTTCATGGCATGACTAATGTGGAAATATGTCTAACATGATTGTACATCTATAACCTATATCAGATTACTTTCTGTCTTGGGGAGGGAGGGAGAAAAATTCAAACTCAAAATCTTACAAAAACGTGTGCTGATATCTTCACATGTTACTGGAAAAAAAAACCACTATTAAATGCAAAGCATACATCTTCAATTCTGTGACTTTCTCAGCTAACATGCCTTAGGGTCAGAGAATTGCAAATCAAGAGTTAGAAGGAACTTTAGAAGCTAGTACAATACCTTCATTTTTCAGATCAGAAAACCAAGGCCCATGGAAGTTAAATCACTTAGTCTAAGGTTACACAGGTAGTAAAAGTTAAAGAACATATTTGAACTCAAATTCCCTGGACTCCAGAGCTAATGCTCTTTCCACTATGTTATGGATAGCATAGCCAGTTTAAGTGTAATTCAGGACCTTTGCAAAGTCTTATCCCTCCTATATTACTCAGGCTAGAAGCAATGCCACTATAAAGTGGGCAGGCAAAGAAAAAAAAAAGATTTAACTAAATCCAACAAATATCAATGAAAATAAGAGGATATAACATGCACACTCAATTGGGTATCTTACCCCACAGGAAAGAAAGAGGAAGGGGACAAAAAAGGGGGGACAATAGAAGGGAGGGCAGATGGGGGGGGAGGTAATCAAAAGCAAACACTTTTGAGAAGGGACAGGGTCAAGGGAGAAAATTGAGTAAATGGGAACAGGATAGGAGGGAGCAAAATATAGTTAGTCTTTCACAACATGAGTATTGTGGAAGGGTTTCACATAATGATGCACATGTGGCCTATGTTGAATTGCTTGCCTTCTTAGGAAGGGTGGGTGGGGAGGCAAGAGGGGAGAGAATTTGGAACTCAAGGCTTTAAAAGCAGATGTTCAAAAAAAAAGTTGTTTTGCATGCAACTGGGAAATAAGATATACAGGCAATGGGGCATAGAAATCTATCTTGCCTTACAAGAAAGTAAGGGAAAAGGGGATGGGGAGGAGTGGGGTGACAGAAGGGAGGGCTGACTGGGGAATGGGGCAATCAGAATACATGCCATCTTGGAGTGGGGGGGAAGTGTAGAAATGGGGAGAAAATTTTTAATTCAAAATCTTGTGGAAATCAATGCTGAAAACTAAAAATATTAAATAAACAATAAATTTTTTTTAAAAAAGAAAATAAGAGGACTCTTCCACATTGATAATCTTCAGGGATAATATACAAATTTCTAGAAAATACCAGGAAAAAGAGCTGCAGTGGCTTAAATCCTTGCAAATTCCTCTGCCCATGCCAGTGTAATGTCCCAATAGTTTGTGATTGTGGTGATCTGCTTGACCTATATCAAATATATGTGCTCCAAAAAAAAATATGTGCTCTTAGATCCTAGAACATGGAAAATCAG
Organism: Trichosurus vulpecula; assembly: GCF_011100635.1. Lineage (NCBI taxonomy): Eukaryota > Metazoa > Chordata > Mammalia > Diprotodontia > Phalangeridae > Trichosurus > Trichosurus vulpecula. The sequence continues at coordinate 334,941,992 of NC_050574.1, forward strand.
AAATGGAAGTGTCCTTAATCTAACCTCCTCTCTGACAACTGATGAAACACTTCTGGGTTGCTTAAAGCATACCTTTGTCAGGTGTGTTTATAATATACAGTAAAATGTCTATTTGGGCTAGATTTTTTTGTCTAGACCTGTCATTTCACTGGCATAAGGATTTTCCAATGAGGAGATTTTCTCTATCAGTGTAGCTGTTCTATAACTTGGAGCTACAGGCAGTTTTTTGGGGTGCCAAGAGCTAGAGTGACTTGTCCAGGATCACAAAATTACTATGTGTGAGAAGCAGGCCTTCAGCCCAAATTCTTTTTTACTCCAGGACCAGCTCTTTATCCATGACAACATGTTGCCTCTGAATATGTGCTATATAGTACTTGAAACCACCCAAAGTTGACTAGTCTGGGGTACTACTTAGTTGTTAGTATTGAATAAGATATGTATTTACCAGAGTCAGAACAATGACAACAACAAAGATCAAAAGGACATATTTTAGAAAATAAAAATTTTAGAATAACATCAAACATTCAAGTTAAGAGGAAAACAGATTAAAATAAAGACATTCATAATTAATTAATCATCACTTCTAAAATGATGTTGATTTCATTCTTCACTGATCTCTATCCAAACCTGCATTAGTCACATAGATAAGGCTTACCAATCATCAGATTGTATTTTTGTTCCAGGGGAATAAAGTATAACAGTGAAAGTACAAAGAGCAGTGGAGGAGGGGGGAGGGGAATAGATCATTTGTATAGGAAGAAGTAAATGGTTTGTACTATGGAGTCAGAATCAGCTTCTCACTCTGACTCTTTCACTTTCCCAGGAGGGAGGAGAGACAGAACTCAGATGTATTGGGCATTTAATGGAGTGTTGATTCTTTACTCAGAACAGAGATGAGGGGAAGGTAGGTGTGTGCATTGTCTCATCAGCCAACATTCTCATCTCTTACAACAACCACCTGCTAAAATCTAGGAGGGAGAGGAAGGGAAAACAATGGGTATTCATTTGGTGTAGTGGATGAACCATTCAGTCCTGTCCACTGCTCTTCCTCTTGTGCAACCCAGTAAGGACAAACTTCCAGCTCCCTCTTCCCAAAACTCCCCGAAAGCCAAGTTCAGCAAACCAACACCAAATAATTGCACTCTGAGATCTCCATAGCAATGCTCTCTAGGCAGATCAGGATCTCATTTACAAACACTTGTATAAATTTCATGTGACTTGGATAACAAATGTTGATAAGATAAATTTGCTCCAAAGATTTTTTAAGCTGCTCTCTTCTTATTCTAGCCTCACTTATAGTCTTCAGGTGATACCTCCTTTAGGATCAACTGCTACTATGTTCTGCATCCACTAGGGAGGGGGCAGGGGAAGCTCTCATCTTGTGGTTAATAAACCTCTCTCCCTTCAGAGGAGAATAGCAAATCTAATTCTTCCCTTTAGTAATGGTCCTTAATTACAGAAGATTGTTAAATGCGGGGGCTAATAACTGATCTCTTTTTTAAACCGCTCTTCTTGTAACTAACTTCTATGAAGTTGCCTATAGAGCTTAATATATCTTCATTTTTAATTTTTATTGCTATCTTTTGTTTTGGAATTACCTTCATTTTCAAAAATATATCTCCTCTTCTCTCTACCTCACACAGTAAACCATCCTTTGGAGCAAAAGATAAAAAAGAAAGAAGAGGAAAAATGCAGTATAGCAAATCTAACCAATACATGAACTGAATCAGACAGTATGATCAATGAAGAACATAATTCCTAACAAGTTGTTCATGCATTGATGAAAATAAAAGGAAGAAAGAGTGGCAAAGATGGCAGAGTAAGATGACACGGTACAGTCTAGCTTTCTCCTACAACTATTCCAACAGAGATAGAAGAAAAGGACTATACCCAGTGGTGACCAGGAAAGCCAAGCTTTTTTCTAGCTCCATATAAGGAGAAGAGCTAAAGAATGGCGGGTACTAGGGAGGAGATTTAACTATAAAAGTCCCATACAGAGGTGTCCAGCATGGGACCTGGGCTGGGCCTGCTGCTGAGTGACATATCAAGAAACCTTGGATCCAGCAGGCACTAGGCCTGAAGCTGTATACCATGTGGGAGAGCAGGTGCAAGGGTGAGATTGCAGTTCTATCTAACACAGACTAAGACTGAGACTTGCAGAGGCAAGGAGCCACAACCTGAGTATAGATATCAGGCAGGGAGTAAGAACAGAAATAGGGCTGAAACTCTCAATTTGACCACAGAGCAGAATGGTAGTTGTAATTCAGCCAACAAACCCAGGCTGAGGTCTATAGCTAAGTGGACAGAGCAGGGAGCTTGGACCAACTACAATCTTGAAGTTCTGTTGCTGAACCTACAAAGCCTTCAAATTAGTCAACAGGGGTAAGGGCCAGCAGCTTTCTACTGGTGCTCCAAACAGGAGCAAGTTCACAGTTGTGTCACACATTCCTAAACTGGGGGCTAAGAACCCGAAAAGCTCAGAACAGGAGGACAGCAATAAGACTTCACCTTAGATCACCTAGATCACCCTAGATTAGGGCACACTGAAAGTTTGCAGCTCCCTGGCTTGAGCTGTTGCTGACATAATTGAAGTACAGAGCAATCAATACCCAGGCAAAGAATAATCACAATGCTATAAAATTTTGATCAGGACAAAACAAGACTTCAACATTCTCTTCAGACGTGAACACAATCTGGCACTAACACAAAGTCTCAATACAGGAGATAAGGCTGGAAGAATGAAAAAACAAACAAACAACACATTTTAGAAAAAGTTATTATGGAGCTAGCAACATGTAAGGCACAAATGCAGAAGAGAGTAACTCTACTATATCTATAAGCAAAGCCTCAAAGAATAACAGAGATGGGCACAAGGTTATCTAGAATAGCTAGAAAAGGTGAAGCAAGTATTTTTTTAAAAAAAAACTATATTATAGAAAAGGCAGAGCCAAGATGATGGAGTGGCAGGAGGAAATGAAGTCCAGCTCCCTTACCACATTTCCTCCAAAAGATCTATAAAACACACCAGACACAGTTGTAATCAGAAAATCCAAGGAAAAATGGTCACAATGAGTCATTTTTCCAGCCCAGGTCAATGTTGAGAGACAGACAGAGACTTGCAGACACAAGGAACAGGAAATGGTCAAGAGTGAGCAGTGCAGAGTATCCTAACATCTAGGGACTAAAAGAAGACTAAAGCGTTTTTATAAAAATTTATTTATTTTTGGTTTTCAACATTTGCTTCCACAAGATTTTGAGTTCCAAATTTTCTCCTCATTTCTCCCCTCCCCCCAACCTAAGACAGCATAAATCCCCCAATCTGCCCTTCTTTCTCTTATTCCCTTCCCCTTTATTTTCTCATAAGGCAAGATAGATTTCTATATCCCATTGCCTGTATACCTTATTTCCCAGTTGCATGTAAAAACAATTTTTAACATTCATTTTTAAAACTTTGAGTTCTAAATTTTCTTCCTTCCTCCCTCCCTATCCACCCTCATTGAGAAGACAAGCAATTCAATATAGGTTATACATGTGTAGTCATGCAAAACACTTCCATAATAGTCATGTGGTGAAAGATTGTATTTCCTTCCAGCCTATCCTACACCCTGTTTATTCTATTCTCTTTTTTGACCCTGTCCCTCCTCAAAAGTGTTTCCTTCTGATTACCCCCTCCCTTAATCTGCTCTCCCTTTTGTTATCCCACCTCCCTTATCCCCTTCTTCCCTACTTTCCTGTAGAGGAAGATAGGTTTCCACACTCAATTGAGTGTGTATGTTATTCCATCCTTAAGCCAAATCCAATGAGAGTAAGGTTCAGTCATTCCCTCTCCCTTCCCCCTCTTCCCCTCCACTGTAAAAGCTTTTTCTTGCCTCTTTCATGTAAGATAATTTATCCTATTCTCCTTCTCCCTTTCTCCATCTCCCAGTACATCCCTCTCTTACCCCTTGATTTTAGTTTTTAGATATCATCCCTTCTCATTCAACTCATCTGTGCTCTCTGTCTACACACACACACACACACACACACACACACACACACACACACACACTCACACACCCTCCTAATACTGAGAAAGGTCTCATGAGTTACAAATATCACCTTCTAATTAGAAGAGGTCTTGAGTAATGTCACCACTCTCACTTGAATATGCTTGAGAAAAGGATACTTTATTTGAACTCTAACTGGAGGGTTGGCTGAATCCCAAGTTAAATTTCCAAGTACCCCATATATGAAGTTGAAGAAGAATATGAAAGCTATCTTCCTAGCAAATGTCAAGGGTATGTGATACTAACCTGAGGTCATCTATATACTGTACCAAAGGGGATACCTTGAAGGTATTGGAAGCTAAATCCTATTGTAATTGAAAAAACAAGGTGGGGTTTTCTACATACTTTTGAGATAGAAAAATCAAAGTCTTCTGTGTATTCCTACAGGTGAAAACAAATAAATATTGGAAATCTGGGTGAATGGGCATACTAAAGAAAGTGAACACAAATCAATCATGGTAAAAAAAAAAAGAGTGGCAGGAGGAAATGAAGAAGAGACAATTGCATCAGGGTTAGGTACTACTTGATATCTACCTATAACATAAGCATTAACAGCACATAAATCTTCTACAAAGAGATAAACATGTCTGCCCTCTGGGCATGACTTGGGTTACTTAACAGGTAGACTAGGAGCAGTACAAGGAGACTTGCACGGCACAATAACATCTTGCTTCCTAAGAGAATCAATAATAGGCAAGACTCCAATAATTTCTCAAGACAAGAGGTAATGAGGTATAGAGAGTAGGGGTTCCTTTTTGGTAGTAATTATAACTGAGACAGTGGATTTTAGAAGTTTCACATTGGAAGATGAATTAGCCCATAAGGAGTCAGAAATGTATGGTGGGACCAGGATTCTTGTTTGTCTTTATCAGGACAATACAGGGAATAACAGAACAATCTATTCCTCATCATCATCAGTGAGGTCTATAAATACAAAGATCATAGAATGGAAATCATATGGGAGATATGACAAAGAATTACTGGGAAGACATGAGATGGTAGCCTGTAGTTTGCACAAAAGGTCCCTTTCTATTAGATTACCTGGTACCTCAGACATTCAAAGGAAGGAATGCTGTACCCAAAGAAAGCCTATAATAACAGTTTAGGGTGACAAAATGAGCACATCTTGGGGTTCTCTTGTTCTAACAATTCTTTGGAATACAGTGGAAATACACTTAGGACTTGGTTTCTTTTGAATAGAGGCAGCAGTGTCTATCAAACAATTATAAGAAGCATCAAGATGGGCATGACAGGGGCAAGGCCACCTAGTTCAGGAAAAATGAAATTTTCACCAGAGTCCATAATCTCTGTATCTCCCATGCATCTTCATGCCAAAGGACAAATCATTTGTTGTTTGGAAACTGAGATCCTGGAAAGCCATCTCAATTCTTAGAATGTAGATCTCACTTTCTCTTCATGATTCCCTCCTTAAATGCCCTTTTATGACAATAAAAGCATATTGGTGTCTCACAGCTTGGAGCCAGGGCCACTTGGGCAGTGGCAAAATTGAGGGAATTTCCTTTTTAGCCTTTTCTCTTAGGCTTTTTACATTTCTGTCACTTCCTTAACATACTGGGCAATTGCTTTGAGTTCACCTATAGTCTTCTCATGCCACCCTGGACAATTCTTTTGGCACTGATTGGTTGACAAAAGCAGAACTAAGAATTCTGGTATCTCTTGGGTCTTATAGGATCTTTTACAAAAACTATTGTAAAAATGTTTGGAGGCTTTACCTTTCTCTTTCTGGGTCTCCTGAAATTTATTCCAGTTATCAGAGCATACTTCACACACTCCCATTCCCCCAAGTAAAGCCTGTCTAGCATGAAGTAGCCTAATATAACCAGGTGGATTACTAGGGTCTCATTGAGGGTATTGTAATGGACAATTTGGGAAACCCCCTTGACCAGCAGAGGCTACTGCCAGTGGTAGTCAGTTTTGTGTTTTTATTATAGCAGTCTTTCCTCCAAGGAAGAATAAGGTTTCCACTAAATCCATAACATCTCCCCCAGTTAGATTATAACCTCTGAATATAACCCGAAATTGGACTACAACATCAATTGAATTTTCATCAAATTTCAGGGTGTCCCTTTACTATACAGAAAAGTCAGAGGGACCAAAAGTTTGATAATGCCTTACAGAAATTAAATTTTCTGCAGCATTATCATAGGTTGATTTATTTTTCTTGAAAAGGAAAAAGGTCAGTAGTCCTTCCCCTAGTTTCAGAGGAGCCTGGGTTCTCTGCATTAGAGTATTAGAGGAATAAGTCAGAGAAGCAGATGGAGAGAAACAGTAGAAGACTTAATAGAATGAATAGAGGATATAGTAGAAGAAAGAGAGAGAAAGGGGTATAATTCATCACTGAGAGATGCCCAACAAAACCAGTAATGTATTTGATATGGGTGAAAATTTTCGATAGCCAATCTTAATTTGTCTAAGATGCAGTAATCAAAAGTGCCAAACTTAGGCCAAAATAGTCCATCAGCTGAATCTCTAGCTGTCTTGGACCAACAGTCACTCAGTTTAATAGTGCATGCTTTCATTGTTCCTAGCTGAACTGGCACTTTGCCTTGACTCCAAGATTTAAGCAATTTTCCCAAGAGTGTCCCCAAGGAATACTACTACCTGTTCCCATTGTCACCCTTTAAAGGAATACTAAATGGAAAACTACCAGCAGTGATAACAAGTGTCTCAGGGAGGGTAATTATTAGGAAGTTGGCACAGGTGACCCTATAGTGGCATCCTCATGGAAGAGGACAGTGACTAGTGGGACATCCCCCACTCATGAAAGTCAAGGCATGGAGTTCTGGGATTTTTCCTTTCAGACAGCTATAGGTTTCTCATGCCAATTATACAGAGCATGGTCTTTAGGGTTACCTTAGGAGGCAAAACCACCTGTTAAGGATTTATTCCTCAGGAGTTACCTTCCAAGGGGTCATGTGATTCAGCTGAGTTCCTTAGCCATTCCTCTCTTTCAAGATGGAGTTTACCTGGCCAAGTAGATGTGGCTTCCTCAGGAACTTATTCACAGACCTGGTCTTTGGTTCATGGATCCAGTGGCCCATGGTGTTCTAATTAGTAGCTCTTGCTTTCAAGACTGTTATCATAGCACCATGCTCAAAATAGCCTCAGGGCATCTACTATTAACCATTGTGCCAGGGTGGGTGCCCAAGTGGCTGGTTTATGAAAAATGGTTTTCAAAGGAGGTTCCAGGGATTGATTTTCAATTCTGAATTTGATGGTTGTAAAGGAGCTAAATAACCATTAAGAACTTAAGTGATGCCAATTGTCTTATTAGCTGAATGCTATTGTTAGAAATATGCTTGACACTGAAATTCAGGTATCAAGGGAAATTTATTATTATTGAGGAATTCAAAGGAATTGGCAAACATTCCTGGCCAGGAGCAGACTCCACCCTTCTTTAGGAAGGCAGGGAGTGGAGAGTACAGGAGCGAGACCAACTTTATTCTGTTAGACTGACATAGATTGATGCACTGTCAGCTCAATACCTCCCTTCAAAGAATGGACTGGTCCGCTCCCTTCTAGGTCACAATCTTCCCTATACGCCCCCAACATGCAACTCCTTGGCATGTTCACCCCTCCTCAACATGTGTCCCATGTTCAAATATGGTGGAAAACTCCTCCCTGTGGGTGTGTGAAGTAATATTCAATTAACCAATTAAGCATACATGATAGCCCTTTGACCCAGTTCTCTCTTCAACCCTGACCATTATCTGGCCAGTTTAGACCAGTTTTGCCTATATCCTGAAACTGAAGTTTCTGCAAAACCACAAACTCTATTCTCATTGGTTGAGGGCTCTCATTTTGGTTAATCTTTACTCCTTCTTTGTTCAAGCTGACACTTAATTAATTGTTCTGTGGAACTCAATTAACTCTTCTGTGGAAACCTAACTTTTACCCTAACTTTACTCAATTAACTCTTCTGTGGAAACCTAACTTCTACCCATTTCTCACACTATTCTGCCACAATGAACTGCCCCTTGTAAAGAGAGAGATATTGGTGTTACAAATTTTTTCTTCAACCCTCCCCATTAAGTTTTTACTTTCTCTTTTGAAATCTTGCTAAAAGGGGAGGCAGAGCCAAGATGGTGGAGTAAAGGCAGGGACTCGCCTGAGCTCTCCCCCAAAACCCCTTCACATACTTTAAATAATGACTCTAAACAAATTCTAGAGTAGTAGAACCCACAAAAAGACTGAGTGAAACACTTTTCCAGCTCTAGACAATTTGGAAGGTTGCCAGGAAAGGTCTGTTTCACTAGAGTGAGAGAGGAGCATAATCCAATGCAGGCCACAACAACTCCAGCCCAGCAAACCAGGAGCAGGCCTTGGGAGTCACTGAATCAAGAGCAGCAGCAACTGCTTCTGGAGCTCTCAGCCCACAGATGGTAAGGGGGCCAAATAACTGGTCAAAAGGAGATGATAGAAGTCTCTTTGCTAGCACTAAGGGAGGATTCTGTTGCTTTGCCCGCACTCGGATCTGAGTAGCAGTCCTAGGCGGCAGTCCCAAGGCGAGGAGGAGCACTACCACACCAGAGCATGCAGCCACAGTGGAGGGGGACCTGCCTCACAGTTCCAGGGCAGAAAACAGTGTTTGTTGTCACTCACGGACCAGAGCACAAGCCAGGAGAGTAGTAAACATGCCTCTCCTTAGGTCATACCACCATGGAAAACTGAAGTCTTGCTAAAAGCCTAGTATACACAATCAATTTTGAAGTCTTTTTATGTTTTTAAATTCTGATTGTATAATAACTAAGTGCCTCAAAGCTTTGCTTAGGCACAAGAGATACTATTCTATCTGCGGTTTGTTGGAGAAATAAATCTCTTTCCCTTCTTGCATAAGAGAAATTGATCTATCCACAATAGAGGTTATTATTTTCTTATCACAGACTGCCCTATACAAGAAAGAGGACCTTTTGGCTAGTTTACAAAATCTCCCATTCAGTAGCTTATCTTGGCTTGAAGAAAATTTGGGATTGAGGCCAAGGGGAGAAATCTTATCCATGGGGCAATCCTCTTCAGTGAAGTTTCACAGTGAAAAAATGTTATCAGAGCACTCTTAGAGGTTTCCTGGACAAGGGGCTAGGGTCCCACACTCTACCTCCCAGTTGGCTCACCAACTGTCACAATAAGAATCAGCAATAAACTGAGGCACAAAGGTCAAAGCACAATCAATTTATTAGCAAGACTAGCAATTGCCAGTAAATGGATTCTGAGACTCCAGAGGTCAAGGTTGCATCTGATAGTCAGCAGCCTTTTATAACATTGGTTACATAAGGTGCAAAACATATTCCAGGGATGCAAACTAAACTAAGAATGAGATTGCTCCAACATAAAGATGAATGTGGGTTTATATTTGACTTAACTCAAAGGGGATTTCCAGGGTCTGTGGCAATGGGAAAAACAGAGTTGACCAGCATCCTCTGGAAAGTGCCATAGCAGGCACTACCTAACACAAGAGTGGTCCATAGCTAGACAAATCAGCTTATGACCAGATTGGCTCATCTTCCATTTTTGCACTCCTCTCTTCTATGGTGAACAAAAAATATAAAGATTTGAGTCTTTGTGGTCAGGCTGTACCCTTCGAAATAGGGAAGTTTAACTCTTACAAACTCTACCACTGAAGCCTATGTAATCAAGTCTAAGTCTAATCCATAAATATTGATTCCAGTGATTACCTACAACTCTTAATCATTAAACAATCTATTCTATTCTGTAATCTAAATTTCAAGGAAAGAGCCCTTTATTAGTGAAACTGTCTGTAGAATTTTTTATATTACTTCATTATCTATGGTACCATTTAGTATAGAGTAATTTTCCTGATTATTTCTTTTATCTAAGTCTATTTTTTTTGCTTTGTCTGAGATAATAATTGCTATGACTGCCTTTTTTACTAAAGCTGAAGTATAATAGATTCTGCTCCAGCCCTTTAAGTGTGTGTGTGTGTGTGTGTGTGTGTGTGTGTGTGTCTCTGTTTCATGTCTCTTATAAACAACATATTGTTGAATTCTGGTTTCTAATCTGTTCTGCTATCTTTTTCCATTTTCTGGGTGAGCTCATCTCATTCACATTTACAGTTATGATTGCCAACTGTATTTCTCTCTATCCCAATTACTACTTCTTTTTCTTCTTCTTCTTCTTCTTCTTCTTCTTCTTCTTCTTCTTCTTCTTCTTCTTCTTCTTCTTCTTCTTCTTCTTCTTCTTCTTCTTCTTTTTCTTCTTCTTCTTCTTCTTCTTCTTCTTCTTCTTCTTCTTCTTCTTCTTCTTCTTCTTCTTCTTCTTCTTCTTCTTCTTCTTCTCCTCCTCCTCCTCCTCCTCCTCTTCTCTTCTCTTCTCTCTCTCCTTCCCTCTCTCTCTCTCTCTCTCTCTCTCTCTGCCTCTCATCCTACCCCTCCTAAAAATTCTATTTTACTTCTAACCACTGCTTCCTTTCCCCTTCCCTACCTTCCTTGCATGCTTCTTTTATGTGAAAAAAAATTTTCCTCATTCTACCTCTCCCTTCCCCCTTCTCTCACTGCATCTCTATTTCTCACCCCTTCATTTTTTTGGAGATAATTCCAACATCATCTATTCACACTTCTATGTAAACTCCTTTTAATTGCCCTAATAATGATAAAGTTTGCAGGAATTACATGTTTCATCTTCCCATATAGAAATGCAAACAATTTAACTTTGCTCAGTCCCTTATGATTGATTACTCTTTGATGTTTACCTTTTTATACTTCTCTTTTTTAATACTGGAAAACTTTTATTGTAGTTGGAGTGGGATAGCTAGACACAGTTTAGATGATTCCAATTTTGTTGGCAACATCTAAAGCATCATAATCTGGAGCAAGTTGGACACAGGCCTTCTTCTCTCCATCGAGCTGGATCAGCATGTTGACCTTGGCCACACTGATGTCATACAGCTTCTTTACCATCTGCTTGATCTGATACTTTTTGGCCTTGAAATCCACAATGAAGACCAGGGTGTTGTTGTCCTCAATCTTCTTCATAGCAGACTCAGTGTCTTGGGTCATCAAAAGGTGGGGGGATGTTCAGATCTTTTTCTCTTTGTGGCTATGGACATCCTTCAACACCACCTTCTTAGCCTCCAAGGCTTTGGACTTGGCTTCTATCTTGGGGGGACAACTGTTTCCTTCTTCGCCTTCGCTGCCATCTTGGGGGAAAGGCCTTTTTATACTTCTCTTGAGTCTCATGTTTGAATGTCAAATTTTCTATTCAGCTCTGTGCTTTTCAACAAAAATGCTTGAAAGTCCTCTATTTCATTAAATATCTATTTTTCCCCTGAAGGACTACAGTCAGATTTACTGGATCAGTGATTCTTGTTTGTAACTACTGCTCCTTTGTCTTCTGGATTGTTGTATTGCAAATCTTCTACACCTCTAACATAAAAGCCACTAAATCTTATGTGCTCCTGACTGGGGTTCCATAATATTTGAATTTTTCTTTCTGGCTGCTTGTGATATTTTCTCATTGACTAGGAAGCTCTGGAATTGAACTAGAATATTCCTGGGAGTTTTTATTTTAGGATCACTTTCAGGAAGTTAACTATGGATTCCTTTCAATTTCTACTTTGCCCTCTGGGAAGTTTTCCTTGATAATTTCTTGAAATATGATGTCTAGTTTCTTTTTTTCATTGTGGATTTCAGGTAGTCCAACAATTCTTAAATTATCTCTCCTCAATCTATATTCCAAGTTAGTTGTTTTTTCAACGAAATGTTTCACATTTTCTTCTATTTTTTCATTCCTTTGACTTTGTTTTATTGTTTCTTGATGTCTAATGGAGTCATTAGCTTCCACTTGCCTGATTCTAATTTTTAAGGAATTATTTTCTTCAGTAAGATTTTGTACCTTTTTCCCATTTGCCCAATTCTATTTTTTAAGGAATTCTTCTCTTCAGTGGATTTTTGTATCTCTTTTACCATTTGATCAATTTTGTTTTTTAAGGTGTTATTTTCTTTGGTATTTTTGTGCCTCTTTTACTAAGCTCTTTATTCTCTTTTCATAATTTTCTTGAATCACTTTCATTTCTTTTCCCCATTTTTCCTCTACCACTTTTATCTCTTTCTCCAAATTTTCCAAAAAGTCTTGCCGCATTTGGGTCCAATTGGCATTTTTTTTCTTTGAGGCTTTTTTTTTGGTAGCTATTTTCACATTGTTGTTTTTTCTGAGTTTATGTTTTTGTTTTCTCTGCCACCACAGTAAGATTTTTATGGTGCATTTTTTGTTGTTGTTGTTGTTTATTCTTCCAGCTTATTTATTTTTTTACTTTGAACTTTATGTTAAAGTTGTGTTCACCTGACCTGGGGGTGGGGAGGCACTGACTCAGCTTCAGGTTTTTTTCTACTTCTGTTTTCAGAGCTAGTTCTAGTTTTCAGTGTTTTCAAGGTGGTATGATCTGGGGAGAGGTGTGGTAATTACTCTACTGTTCTGTGCTCTAATCTTTACACAAGAAAGGCCCCTGGCCTCTCACAGCCATAGGTGCTAGCACTCCTCTTTGTTCTGATATTGGCCCTCCTCCATTGTGGCCAACCAGCATCAAGAACCCTCCACCTTCAAACTTCAGCCCAGAACTGCATATAGGCAATAGAGTTGCCAATCAGTGCCAGCTTTACCCCATGCCAGCAAAGGGTACCCTGTAATCTCTTTATGACTAGTTGTTCAACCTTCTTACCATCTCTGGGCTAAAAATTCCTAAAGCTCCCAACAGCCCTCTACCCTGGTATCACAAACTTCTCCTGTCAACTTATTAGAAAACGTCTCATCCTGACATTTTGTTGGTTTTGCCACTCCAAAATTTGATTTAAGGTATTATTTAAAGTTGTTTAGAGAAGAATGTTGGGAGAATTAAGCTGAGTAGCTGCTCCTAATCCGCCATTATAGCTCTGCCCCCTCTGTCTGATAATAAGAAACAGAAAGACTCATTTTCCAAGTCAGAGTATCATGGATTTTTTAAAAAGTTTCTTCCTTCCCCCAGTTGATGGTATTGTCCATATCAAATATGGAGTTTAGCTAAAGATGGAAAGAGCAAGTTACATGTGAAAACTGTAATTCTCTGTAGTTTTGGGTGAATTATAGGTTTCTAATTTGATGTTCTTATAAATGTTAATAGTTATAGTTGTTAATAGGATCAGAACCATAAGGCTTGAGGTGGTTTTCACCACATGAATTAGTTACTGGAAAGCCAAATTTAGGAGATTGCACTAAATAACATAGAGTCATGTTACTGAGAGATTTTCACAGAATTACTGAGGAATCTCTGAAAGAGAAGTGGAACTATTAGGAGGATTCCCTTTCAGAGCTGTCCTGAGAATGAGACCTATTGCAGAATATCCAAGGGAAGATGTTTCCAGCAGACCTATGGGACTCAAGATGAAATATGCTGATTAAATGGACATTGGAGGTGGGTTACCAAGTTACAAGGACACTTGATATTATTTAATAGTGATGATCATTATTGTATTGATTTGGCTTTTTTCATGTTATTTATGGTTGCTGAATTTTCTTGGTCACCTTGGTGACCTGTAAATCTCCTCTCTCAAATAAGCCCATGGTGAGTCCTCTAAGTAGTTTGATTTGGTAGCCTGACTTAGTGTACCCTTTGTTCTTGTTTTTCAGTTGTTTTCAATCCTTTTCAACTTTTGTGACCCCATTTGGGGTTTTCTTTGCAAAGACACTGAAGTGATTTGCCATTTCCTTCTCCAACTCACTTTACAGATGAGGAAACTGAAGCAAACAGGGTAAAGTGACTTGCCCAGGGCCACACAGCAAGTAAGTATCTGAGGCCAAATTTCAATTCAAGAAGATGAGTTTTCCTGACTCCAAGCCCAGGACTCTATCCACCACATCATCTAACTGTCCGAGTTTATTTATAGAATTCATTTAACAAATTTTATTTCAATAGCGGATATATGAGATTATGTCTCTTTGTGTCTCTCAACCCACCCTTATGATACTTAAGGTAGACTATCATTCCAACCAAAAATATCTAACAGATAAAGCTTTTAAGTGATCCTAGGGATTGAGAACCCCAGGATCAAAGGGGGGAATGTTGAATTAAAATAGTATTAGTGATTACATTTTGCTCTTACCCACCATTCTGTGAAGTTAAACTTTGACTTCTTGGAAGTCACCTGATTTCAGAAAAGTTGCAAGATTACTCCCCTTTCCAACTGTCCCCTGACTTAAGGAAAGTCATAAAACTACCTCTTTCCTCTCACCTCAGTGTTTCCCAATCCTTTCCACCAATAAGAAACCAGGTGTCTGTAAAAACAAGGCAATAATCACAATATGGATGATAATTGTCAAAATGCCTACATGGTTCTATATCACAAAATATACAAGACTCTCCACATAGAAGGCAGAAAAAGTAAAACATTTATTCTGACACCAAAGGACCAGATCCCATAAGCCATCGTCACAATCCATCACAGCAACAAAGAATTCAATATACAACATCACAACATGGAGCCTTGCCATCCCAAAACCATGTGCCCCCTGCCTGCTGGGGCCTTCCCACAAAACTTACAGCACAGCTATCACAGGTCTGCTCTCTTTCCCTCAGCTCTAACTGTCATAACTGCTCTCTTAGCATTTCCTGTGACACAATTTCCTTTTCCTCTCAGCAAGCTCCTCCTACCACATGTGACTTAGACTTCCTGTGATGTAAGCAGGTCACATGGCCTATTAATGGGAAAGATCTTCAAATCTAATTTGCTATTACAGTGTCTTAACCCCTATGGTTATTTTTCAGTTTTTCACTCCCTCCAAATTGTATATCAACTGTGTAGAAACCAATGGTTAGTGTCCTTGGCTACCAAGAGACTTGGACTGGTTTGTTTCTATAATGGCATACTTTGTTGAGTAAATTGCTGTCTGAATGTAACTACTCAATTTCTCTATTCTACGATAACACAGTCTAATTCTCTCTGAAATGCCCTTGGAGTCTATAATCTTCTCTCCCATTCTTCCATCCATTATTACCCATATGGTTTCTCCTGTTTCCTTCCCAATCTTTGTAATAATTAGTCACCAACTACATAAGAGAAGACTGTCTCCTGTATCTCTGCATCTTTTCTCCCCACGTCCCTCACTGTGACCCCAACAAAGTTCCAGTCCAACCTTGACTACCTCTTTTCACAATGTCCTCCAGAATTCCCATTCCATAGTAAACAAACTTCCCCTTCATCGTGGACCTCTTTATCTCAATCTCATCTATTATTCCTCACTGAGACCTGGCTATACTCTGATGACAGTGCATCCCCAGCTATCTTCCCCAACATTGGCTGTACCTTCTCTTGTATCTTCCTTCACATTGGTCCTAGAGGGTGTTGGAATACTCCTTGCTTTCACCTGTAACTTCCAGACTCTCTCTTCAGTTCCTTGACTCTGTAACTTTTCTTCTTTTGAATGAAATACATCCAATTAAAATTTTCCAATCAATCAAAAACATGGTGGTTGTAGTATATCAATCCCCAGGTCATCCTTTCTGCTTTTTCAAGAGTTGAGCACCTGGCTCATCACCTTCTCTTCTTCCTTTTCACTCAGTTGAAACATGTCTCCCCAAAGTTACCAGTGATTTCTTAATCAATAAATCTGGTAGTCTTTTCTCAATACAAATCCTTCTCAACCTATCTAGTTCATGTGACACTATGGATGGGGTGCTTGTACTTGGACCCTAATTCTAACAGCCTCTGCTTGGGTGCCTGTGCCAGAATCCCAATTCCAAAACATATCTAGTTCTCAAAACATATTCTCTCTCAGGCAGTCTCTCTCTAGCTAAAGGGCAGTGTGCCCCAACTAACTTATCTCTGCTTCTTTCTCAGTAAGCAGCTATGCCCAATTATAGATTGATTTCTAGATGCTGATAATTGACTGTACACTGAGTCATAACCATATTTACTATTTACTGACCTTTCTAACATGTATCCCAGACATAGTATTTTGTCTAACAAGACACTAGATGAGAAATTATATAGAGATTCCCTTTAGCCCTGACCGATAGTGAACTCAGTGATGTTTCACAGTAAAAGCCATGCCCCTAGTAACCTTGCTGTGGGCTATTTCCTAGAGAACTCTGGGTAATATGCCTGCACATGTTCCTTTAAGAACCAACCACTCTTTAACCATGCCTTAACCACTCCCTAATCCCACCCCAAAACATCTAACTGACATGGTTCCCCCCTGCCCTTTAATCCCTTAAAAACTTCTATAAAAATTCCCCCTGTACCTCTTTATGGTTGCAGGTTCCCTAAGAACTCTTGCCCACTGTAAAGCATAATAAATCATTGCCTCCTTGACTTAAAGAATGCTTGGGTCCATGAATTCATTCCAGGCAGCCTGGCCCTGGGAACTTTGGTTTGGGATTCCCGCATCCATGGATTTCTTTTCCCCCTCAACACTATTAGCTACCCTCTCTTAGATACTCTTGCCTTTCTAGATTTTCATGACACTACTCTTCTCCTTGCCTGACTTCCCATTCACAATCTCTTTTGCGAGCTAATCATCCACTTCACAACCCTTCACTTTGAGTCTTTCTCTCTCTGCAGATGATTGCTGTATCTATATATCCAGCTCATCTCTCCTCTGAGTTTCAATTCCATATCACCAATTGCCTATTAGATATTTCAAACCGTATGCACTAGGGGTTTCCTATAATTAAACATGTCTGAAACTGAAACATTATCTTTCCCCTTCAGAGTCTGGGTCTCTTCAAATTTTCCTATTTCTGTTGAAAGCACTGCCATCCATCTGGCATCTCAAGTTTATAATCTTGGCATTATCCTGGACTCCTCAGTCTCCTTCACCCTGCATATCCAATCAGTTGCCAAATGTCAATGTTTCTATTTTCATACCATTTCTGACTTCTTGTTGTTGAGTCATTTCAGTCATGTCCAACTATTTGTGACCTCATTTGGGTTTTGCAAAGATACTGGAATGGTTTGCTAATTCATTCTGCAGCTCATTTTACAGATGAGGAAACTGGGTTATGATGTCTTCTGGCTCTGAGCCTATTAGCCAAAAGTGTATACATACTCTGAGGTGAGATTTTGCTCACTTACGAGAAGGACCTTTTGATTTCCTGGTCAAGACTCTGAGTAGTCATATGTTCAGACCCCCCACCTGCTCAGATATAAAAGCTCTCTTGATCCAGTGGTGTATGTAAAATGTATAGCAATATTGCTTTGACTCAGGCAGTCAGAGCCCTGTCTGTTGGTCTTTGTGCTAATTTCTCTGCTTGTATTTTCTCTGAGGTTCAGGGTGCTGACATTTCCCCTGAACTACTGAATGTAATTAAAAGTAAGATCGTTCACCCCTTTAAAATTGCTTTCTTTTAAAAGCAAATCAAAGAACCTGTGCTAGCAGGACATCCTGGGTATGCTAGGGTGCTCTTACAGATCCATAAACCACCAAATGGCTCAGGGTCTGCTTCAAAGCTGGTATGAGTTTCCAGCTGGGTTTACTCTTGATCACTGCAAAGGACTGTTGGTATATCAAGCTACTCCCTCTGTGTCTTAGTTCATACAGTCAGTCCTCATACGGCTTTTCTCAGTTACCTGTATAATTGGGGAGCTCATGCACAAATTCACTTGAACACAGTCTTTTTAGAAATACTACCTAGAAAAGCTATGGCTATAGTATATTCAGCAAGTGCCCCCGGTCAGAGCTCCATCCCCAACACCAGGACAATTAGATGCATTTAACATGTTCAGTGCAGAGAGAGAAGGTGCTTCCAAGCCCACAGTTCGTGTGATTATACAATCTACCTAATCCCAGGAACCCAAGTCCCAGCTGACTGGATATATTTACTTAACAAGGCCAAAGGCAGTGTCCCTGAAGGAATTTTTGGAAAAGAAAAGAAGGAGGATCTATTTGCCTTTCCTTCTTCCTTAAAGAATCCTGGTATTATTTCTTGGTAACAAGATACATGGAACCACTGAAGGCTAGAGTTTTCATACTCTCCATGGAAAGGTCTCTCTCAATTCTAGACCTACCTGTGTGGACCAGATGCAGTCCTAGAGGAGGGAGAGAGGTTGATGGAGGGGTAAAATGTTATAAAGAAATAATGCTTTCCCCACACACACACTTTGACTTTTTAAGGCCTTACCCAGAGCCTCATGGAGAATCACTTAGAGCTTAAGTTTGGCTCATATCTAATGTCCCCCTGAATTGGAGCGAGTAAAATGGTACTTAATATACAGTGAATATCAGGTATTGGACAGCAACTTATTTCCTCCACACAAAACAAATGCCAAATATAAATGACTCAGTAACTTGGAATAATAAAATATTTCAATAAACAGTAGTATTAATTTGTAATTACTGCTACACACCACTGAAAGGATGAGACAAAATATCAAAACATGAAGCAGTTTACAGAAATGATGAATTGGCATTTTACCTTCATCTCAGTTCTGTATTGTCCAAACAATTTGCTCTAGATCCCTGTCTTCTAGCAAGACACATCAGGGAGACTAGAACAGTTAATGATATAATCTCTGGAGAGAGACAGACAGACAGACAGAGAGATAACCAGAGTAGAGTTGTTCTTTCAGGGTCCACTCTGTCCTCCTGACACCACCAAACCCTCTCTGATGCAGCCCATTTTTCATGGCCTTTAAGAAGCAAGGAGCTACTCAGGATTTGCTGCCTTATCCTTAACCTCCAAGTCTTTCAGAATTGAATCATGTGTTTCCCTAAAATAAGTCAGGACACAGGCTCAGCATTCCGTGAGAGGTACTCTAGTTAGATCAAACCAAGGGACCTAATTTCTACCCCCATTGCATTTTTAAAGGAAATTACCTTTCACTTAGATTATTGCAATGTTCTTCTAATTATGTTCCCTACCTCAAGCCTATCCCAACTTCAATCCATCCTCCAAATCTTCAACATGATTTTTTTTGAGGGGGGAAGGTGGGGCAATTGGGGTTAAGTGACATGCCCAAGGTCACACAGCTACTAAAGGCATCAAGTGTCTGAGCCCGGATTTGAACTCAGGTACTCCTTACTTCAGAGCCAGTGCTCTACTCACTGTGCCATCTTGCTGCCCCCAATACGATTTTTCTGAAGTACAACTCTGGCTGTGTTACTGCCCTACTCAATAAATTCCAGAGGCTCCCTGTTACTAGGATCAAGTATAAACTTCTTTCTTTACCATTCAAATCTTCACAACCTGTATCCTTCCTAATTTTCCAGTCTTTTTCACATATTACTACCCTCCACACACTCTAAGATCCAGTCATATTGGCCTACTTGCTGTTTTACACACATTATGCTCCAACTCTCAACTCCATGACTTTATCCTGGCTGTGTTCCATTCCTAGATTACACTCCCTCCTTACCTATGCTTCCCAGAAACCCTGGATGCTTCCTTCAGGACTCCAATCAAGAGCCAACTTCTATGTGAAACTTGTTCATGTACAGGTGGGACATGGATAGAGTGCTGGGATTAGAGTCTGGAAGACCTGAGTTTAAATCCAGATTCAGATATTCTATTAGCTGTGTGGTCGTTCACAAGTCATTAACCTCTGTTTGCCTCAGTTTCCTCAACTATAAAACATGGATGATAATAGCACCTACTTCCTAGTGTTGTTATGAGGACCAAATGAGATCATGTTTATAAAACATTTAACACAGGAACATACTAAGTCCTTAATTAATGATTATTTCCTTCCTTCCTTTATTGATCCTCTTACCTACTAGTATACCATTTCCTAAAATTACCTTGTATTTGTATCTAATATATTACATATATATTGAACATTGGAAAAATCAAATTGATTCTATTTTGTTATTGATTCCACTCTGTATCACTGCCAACATTTTTGTAATTGCAAAGTCATTTGTTTCAGAGTTAAGTTTGGAAATTCAGCTTTCCTGTAAATTACTCATTGCCCCTGAGGTAAGTTTAGAAGTTCAGCTCTCCTGCTAATCACTGTTCTATACTTGTGTCAAGGAAATCTGTTATTCCTGGGAATCTGCTCTGTCATCCAAGATAGTCTGATCCACTGTTGCAAAACTGTCCTTGCAGGTGGGCTCAAACAATGAACGTTCTTTAGTGACACGATGGAAGGATCGATTGTTGCTAGCCCTTCATTCCTAATTTCCAGCCAATCATATTATTCCTCATACCTGTGATGCTTCAGTCTGTGTAACCAATCATATTGTTTTCCTCGTCTACAGTGCCACAAGCTTTGTAACCAATCAGACTGTATTCTCCATCTATGATGCTGCCTTCTAGTTTTTAGATGCTCCTCTTTTTGTCTGTAAAAAATGATCTCTCTGCCCTCATTTGGGCAACAGAACCCATCCGTATTGTGTCTGTATTGAAACTCTTTTTTCTGCCTCATTCACATGCTGGCTCACTCCAGTTTTTGTTGTTTTGCAAATGTAACATGAGAAGTGGTAGAACCACTCCTAGCCCATTAGGTTCAATCTTTTCTGAATTGGCAATTGCCTTGACATTTCCCCTAGATCAAACATACAATTTATAACAAGATGTTTATCTGGAAGAAATGAAAACCACTCTGCAACATGGCCTGAAGGAACAAAGAAAGTTCTCGGTATGATACAATTGTAAAGACATGGAGTGTTCCTCTTAGAACAGAAATCATCCTGTCCAACAACAGAAATCATAGTGTTTCCCCCATGCAGTTTGGAGACCATAAATCAGCCAGGATTCTCTGCCTACTAATAAAGGTTTTTTAATATTTTTGCACAGTCTGGAATCCTCTCTTTTCCCTTTCAAAGTAGACCCAGGACATCAGCCTTTTCCTTCTTCCCTGTTTTCCTACAATTCAGCTTTAGCTCTTTAGTTCTGGATAACCTTTCCCCAATACCAAGGTCCAATCCTCTTCCATTGACTGGTCTATTTTGCAAATCCAGTGTGACAATTTCAGTCTTTGTCTTGGGCCACAGCCCAACAGTCTGCTCTTTTCTATTCCCAGACCAGAGATCTCATTAATCTAATTCCTGCTACCTACTGTAATCCTAGTGTATATGACAGTGAGGAAGAGAATACTGAATTCACTGAAGAAATTGAGGATCACCCAAAAGCAGAGGCGTGTTAGAGCTAGCTTTTGAGAGAACAGAGTATTAAATTATCAGTGTGAGCATTTATGTCTCAGGAAACCAGCGAATACAAATCATGGCTTGATTTATTGTTTTGTTGCTTTCTAGACTTTAAAAAGTGATGGAGAAAATATGAATAATGCAGATTAAACTTAAAAGTGCATGGTGGAAACATCCCCCCCGCCAAGAGCTGGTTGTTAAACATTTACCAGCATGCCCCCTGCCCAAAAGGTAGTAGGAAGGCACATAATGGGTCATAAAAGATGACATCAGAGAAATATATATCTGGGGAAAAAAGACAGGCCAGGTACTTAGTGAGAGAAAAAGGGTGGTGGGGAGGGAGGACAGTTTCGTGCTTCATTGCTTTTCATGAAATGTCAAGAAAGCCTGAAAAAGGTCCTCAGTATATTGGGTGGACCCTCTTTTGTGAATTTATGGAAGGACATGAACAATAATCTCAAAGTATGGTCATAATTTGAGATCTGAACATAGTTGGAGAGACTAACCACTTCAGTGGATCATGGATTGATTGATATATTAAGAGTGTTATCACCCTGTGATTCTGGCCATGGCTATTATGTTTGCTCCAACTTCACCCAACTCCCTTATCTTCCCCTGATCCTCAGCCAACAGACTCAAGATTTCATAGCTCTGGCCTGGGCTTAATTCTTGCTGGAGTTAAATGGCCCCAACAATTTGGTTTTACTGAGAAATCAATAGGAACAAACATTACATGCTTCTAATTTGCCACTCACCTACCATGCTGCTTTTAGGAAAATGATGTATGTGCACATGTGTGCATGTGTGTGTGCGTGTGTACCTGTGTGAGAAAGAGAGAGAGAGACAGAGAGAGAGAGACAGAGAGAGAGAGAGAGGTTCCTAGTCCAATGCAGTAGCAATAGCTATCAACTCTCTGTAGAAGGTAATTATTATAGTTTAGAGAAATAAAAGAGAGAGACTATCAGATATTTATCCTAAGGAGTCTCTAAACAAGTTATTGACAGTTTCAGTCTTTTAATGGTATACATAGTAATATAATTTTATATAATAGTTTCTTTTCTTTCCATAGCAAACACTGGTATTATACATTTATATAGCACTTTAAGGTACAATTTAATTTATGTTAATTCAACAAGTACTTATTCAATGTTTACTATGTGCAAGGCACTGGGTAAGGAGATGAAAATACTTTTTCTTTCACAACAACCTTATAAAATCTGACTCCTTTAGGACTTTGGACTTTTTCATATAAAAAGTGCTTAATTTGGAGTCAGAGAATCTCAGTTTTAAGTCATAGTTCTGTCATTGAGAGCTTATGTAATGAGGCATATTGGATAGAGTGCAATCAGGAAAATCTGAGTTCCAATCTGGACTCAGACACTTGCTAGTTATGTGACCCTGCGCAAATCACTTAACCCCTTTTGCCTCAGTTTTCTCATCTGTAAAATGAGCTGGAAAGGAAAATGGCAAACCTCTCCAACATCTTTGCCAAGAAAACCCCAAATGGGGTACTCAGACATGACCTGAAACAACTCAATGACAACCACAACAGCAATTTTGAGAAAGTCACCTCATCCTTCTGAGTTTGTTCCTTCATCTATAAAATGAGGTGTTTGGAGTAGATAAGTTCTAATTCTCCTCTACTTCTAAAGCTATGATCCTAGTGACCTGTTTGGAGGAGGAGGAATGGGATGTTTGAAAGTCTATGGAAATAATCAAATGGATAGGTTCCTTGAAGAAAGCAGCAGTCCTAGGATATCTTTGAGTGTCTTCTTTTCCCCAGTAGACTTATAAAGCCACCTCTCTTCTTTTCATTAGCTTTTCTCACCTGTGTCAGATCATTCCGGGTTTTAGCACTCTTTATCCAGTTGCTATAATATTATGCCATGCCTTTTCATTTTTTGCATCCTTATAATGGCTCTGGGAGAAGTATATTTGGTGTACTTAGCAAATATGTAAATAGCCCAAAGAATCTAGTGGATAGTAAAAGTGGAGAGAAAAGACTCAGTTTTTAAATCTTGCCTGAGGCACACAAATGCCTTGGTCCTGCTTGGGCTAAATACTTCTCTGATAACCAATGTTTTCTCTATCACAGATAACAAAGATCAATTCACTGTCTGAAGAGGAAGAATTTGAGAAAACAGCAAGAATACGGCTAAACTGCTTCAGTTGCTAAGGGTGAGTTAGGGAAAGGGGGAAAAATTGGTTGCAGAGACACCTGGTTCCAGCTGTGGAGGGAACTCAGAGAAGAGCCATCAGAATTTGAAAGTCATTAACGAACTCTTCCTCTCCTTCACCCTTTCCACATCCCCAAAACAGTAGTTGGAACTATAGGATTGAGAAACTTGTGGTGTAAATTTGGTGAAATTTTGGTTAACTCTGGCCCTGGCAGTATTTTTCGCTGACTAGCTTAAACCAGTTCCAACTGGCTAAAACAAGTTTAAGACAATTTAAACCTGTCCAGACCAGCAAAAATCAGTGTGAAAACCAGTATAAACCAGTTCAAACAAGTTTAAACTGGTTAAGACAAGCTAAAACCAATTCAAGCTGGCCAAAAGCAGTTCAAATCAGTTCAGAGAAGCTACAATAAAATTAAACCAGTTCAGAACATTTTAAGCTGACCAAAAAGTAGTTTAAATCAGCTAAAACAAATTTATATTGGTTCAGACCAGTTTAAACCAGCCAACAGCAGCTCAAACTGACTCAGAGAAGCTAAAATAAGATTAAGCTGTTTCAGAATATTAAATCAGCTAAAACCAGTTTAGTCCAGTATAAATCAGCCAAAACCAGTTTAAACTGGAAAAAAATAGTTTAAACTGGCCAAAACAAGTTTAAATCAGGAAAAAACTCATTTTGGACTGGTGAAAACCACTTTAAACTGGAAAAAAAAAAACATTTAAAACCAGGCAAAAACAATTTAAATGGGAAAAACCAGTTCAAACCAGTTTAAAACAGACAAAACCAGTTCAACTGGGGGGGGGGGAAGGTTTTAATCAGCCAAAACCAGTTCAAACCAGTGAAAACCAATTAAAACTACTTTAAACAGGTTAAAATTAGCTAAAAAATAGTTGAACCACTTTAAACCAGGTTAAACTACCAAAAAAAAAAGTTTAAAGAAGTTAAAACCAGTTAAAACTGAGAAAAAAAAAGTTAAAATCAGTATAAACAAGTGTAAACCAGTTCAAACTGGAAAAAAAGAGTAAAACCAGTGTAAACCATTAAAACTGGAAAAAATACTAGTTAAAACTGGAAAAACCCAGTATAAACCAGTTCAAATCAGTATAAACCAGTTCAAACTAGAAAAAAAAAGCTTCAAACCAGTTAAAATAGTTAAAGCAGTTAAATGCAGTGTAAATCAGTTAAAATCAGAAAATAACCACTATAAACCAGTAAAAACTGGAAAAACCAGTTCAAACCAGTATAAACTAGTTAAAAGTGGAAAAACCAATTCAAACCAGTTGAAAACTGGGAAAAAAAGTTAAAACCAGAAAAAAAAAACAGTATAAACCAGTTAAGACCAGAAAAAAAAACCAGTTAAAACTGGAGGAAAATAACATAAACCAGTTAAAACCAGAAAAAAAACAGTTCAAACCAGTATAAACCAGTTCAAACCAGAAAAAAACAGCTCAAACTAGTATGAACCAGTTTAAACCAGAAAAAAAAGCTTCAAACCAGTATGAACCAGTTAAAACCAGTATTAACTGGTAAAACCAGTTCAAACTAGTATAAACCAGTTAAAACCAGTATAAACCAATTTAATCCAGTTAAAACCAGAAAAAAAACAATCGAAACCAATTAAAACTGGGAAAAAAAAGTTCAAACCAGCCAAAACCAGTAAAAATGAGGAACAAAAAACCAGTTTAAATTGGCTAAAACTGTTGAGGGAGAAAAAACCCAGGGATTCAGGAATCCCAAAACTAAAGTTCCCAGGACTAGAGTTCCCAGACAGTGTTGTTCAGGGGGAGTGCCCCTCAAGGACCCCAGTACTGGAGAGGGTTGGGGCCATCCAGAATGAATTCATCATCTCAAGCATTCTTTAAGTGAAGGTGGCAAAGATTCATTACACTTAACTGGGCAAGAGTTCTTAGGGAAACTGCAACCTTAGAGGGGTGCAGGGAGAGCTTTTATAAGAGATTTAGGGGTGAGACATGTCAATTAGGTGTTTTGGGATGGGATTAGGAAGTGGTTAAGGGGTGGTCAGTTTTTAAAGGAACATGCACTTTTTGTATCTACTGTGCAGGCATATTACCCAGAGTTCACTGGGAAATAACACAAGTGGGTACTACTAGAGGGAGTGGTTTTGACTGTGTTAACTAGTGGTCAGGGCTGACTGGGAATATCTAGGTGGCTCTTATCAAATGTCTTATTAGACAAAATAAATGTAAAAAAGTATACATTTGACTATATCTAGAATACGTATCAGTAAGGTCAGTAAGTAGTGAATATTGTCATAACCCAGTGCACAGCCAATTATCAGTACACAGAGAGTAAATAGGCACAGCTGCCTACTGTGAAAGGAGTAGAGATAAGTGTGTTGCTGGGGCATGCTTCCCTTGAGCTAAAGAGACATTATTTTGAGGCTAGGGAGAGAGGTGATTTTAGAACTGGATGTGGTTTTGGAATTGGGGTTCAGGCACAGGCACCCAAGCAGAGGCAATTAGAATTAGGGTCCAAGCACAAGCACCCAAGCATGCCATCAAAACCATTAAAACTGGGGGGAAAAGTCAAGTACCAGGCAGAACTGACCAAAAGTAGTTCAAACCAGTTTAATCCAGGGGAGAAAAAAAACACATTTAAACTGGAAAAAAACTCAGTTTAAATTAACCAGTTTAAACCAGTTTCCAAGTTTCATGTATTTGGAATATCTTCATGATATTATCAAGTCTGTGGTGTTATCTTTTATCTCTTATTAGATCATTAGGAAATCAACACTCAGAAAGATTGACCTAAGGTCAGAGATCTAGTAAATAGCACAACCAGAACTAGAATGCAAGTCTTTTGATTTCTATTCCTACCTTGATTAATTCTTGCAGAATTTTTATGGGTAATCCATTTTAACTTTTTACTCCTTCTCACATAAAGCCATATGTCTTTTATGGAGAGGTTGTTGCATTGGTTGTACTACAGAGCAGCAGTCATCAAAACTACCTGGTACTGGCTAAGAAACAGAGGTGCAGATCAGTGGAATAGGATAGGAATACAAGATGGAGAAGTCAACAACTATAGCAATCTACTCTTTGATAAACCCAAAAAGGCCAGCTTCTGGGCTAAGAATTCACTATTTCACAAAAACTGTTGGGAAAATTGGAAAATGGTAGGGCAGAAACTGGGCATAAACCAATATCTTACACCACATACCAAAATAAAATCAAAATGGGTTCATGATTTAGGAGTAAAGGCTGATACTATAAGTAATTTGGGAGAGCGAGGAATAGTTTACTTATCAGTAATTCATGATCCAACTTATCAAGAATTCATGATCCAACAAGAGATAGAGAGCATTACAAAATACAAAATGGATAATTTTGATTATGTTACATTGAAATGTTTTTGTACAAAAAAAGCCAATGCAACAAAAATTAGGAGGGAAGCAGAAAATTGGGAGAAAATCTTTACAACTAGTATCTCTGATAAAGGCCTCATTTCTAAAACATACAGGGAACTGAGCCAAATATATAGGAATACAAGCCATTCCCCAATTGAGAAATGGTCAAAGGATATGAACAGGCAGTTTTCAGAGGAAGAAATTAAAGGTATCTATAGGCATATGAAAAAATGCTCGAAATCACTACTGATTAGAGAAATGCAAATTAAAACAACTCTTAGATACCACATCTCTCCTGTCAGATTGGCTAAAATAACAAAACAGGAAAATGATAAATGCTGGAAAGGATGTGGGAAAATTGGAACATTGTTACATTGCTGGTGGAGTTGTGAGATGATCCAGCCATTTTGGAGAGTAATTTCAAACTATGCCCAAAGGGCCATAGGAATGTTCATACCCTTTGACCCAGCAATACCACTTCTAGGGTTGTATACCAAAGAAATCACACAAGTGGGAAAAGGACCCATATGTACAAGGATATTTATAGTGGCTCTTTTTGTGGTAGCCAAGAATTGGAAATCAAAGGGATGCCCATCAATTGGGGAATGGCTGAACAAGCTGTGGCATATGAAGGTAATGGAATACAATTGTGCCATAAGAAATGGGGATGATATGGACTTCATAACAACCTGGAAAAACCTACACGACATAATGCTGAGTGAGCAGAGCAGAGCCAGGAGAACATTATACACAACCACAGATATATGGATTCCGTGAGGACCAACCCTGACAGACTTAGCTCTTCTCAGCAACACAAGGTGCAGGGACGACTCCAAAGGACTCACGATGGGGAATGCTATCTACACCCAGAGAAAGAACTATGAAGTTTGAATGCAGATTGAGGCACACTTCATGCTTGCCTTTTTTCTTCTCTTTTGTTTTTGTGGGGTTTTTTTTTTTTGGTTCTGTTTCTTCTTTCTCATGATTCATTCCATTGGTCTTAATTCTTCTCCACAACTTGACTAGTGTATAAATTAATTCAATGAGAAGTTATACGTGGTAGCTATATGAGATTCCAAGCCATCTTGGGGAGGGAGGGGGGAGGGAGGGGAGAAAATCTGGAACTCAAAATTATGTAGAACCGTGTGTTGTAAACTAAAACTAAAAATAAAAAAATTAAAAATTAAAAAAAATTAAAAAAAAAAGAAAAGATGAATGGGCTACTGAGGTTAATTAGAAAAATGAGCTAATGTTGGGGGTGGGGGTAGGATATTCATATTTGGGAAGTGAACTGACTCTTTCAAGACTCCCAGGGTGTCATTTGGTGAATGAATTTCTCCTGTTCACAAAATGTCATCCTAAACCATTTGGTAAGCAAATTAACCATTATTTACCATAACAGTGCTTTGTATTAATTCAGAATCTTTTTCAAGCTAGTTAAAATGCTTAACATTCCCTGGGCTTGTTCCTATTGGGAATAGGGGACAGAAGCTGATGGAAAGAAACAATTCATTAAATGCAATTATAATGATCTGAGAAATTATTCAATGCTATTTATCTTTTTTCTTCATCATGCATATTCTTTACTCAATATATATTAAGATCTCTGAAGAGACAGAGAAGAATTCTAGGTCTGTTCAAGTCAAAACAAACTATTGCAGGTGGATCTTAGACAAAGAATGAGACAGGAAGAGAGGTCAAAGCTTTACCTCAAGATACTGAACAAAGTTAACAGTGTATTGTAGCTGCTTCAGGGGACGTAGAGATTTCCAAAGAACATACAAGCCAGATGATTATGCTGAAAGTAATGGATTTTTTTTAAGCACACAGGGTCAAGTAACTTGCCCAGGATCACACAGGTAGTAAACATCTGAGGCTAGATTGGAACTCAGGTTCTCCTGACTCCAGGGCAGGTGCTCAATCTATTGCATTCCCTTGATGCCACATAATGAATGTTTGAAAAATATATTGTAGACTAATCCATTTATCTCCCTTAAAGGAAGGCACTTACTTACCGTGAGATGCCTAGACTGGAGAGGTGGAATCAATGGGGTAGGGAGGAAGGGAAGAATTGCAGGAATATAACAGGATCACAGCTGTCTAAGAGGAACAAATATACAGTCAGGTCTCAGGAGGGTACACAGGTTATACAGGGTCCCAGCCTTGGGGAAAATGGCCTTCAGGCTTGAAAGGAGAAAGATCAAAGATATAGATGAGAGACATTCTTTTGCCTTATCATCTAGATTAGCTCCTACTCTCAGTCACTTCTCCAGTACTTTAGGAAGAGACAGAGGAACTACTCCACGTACTGTACATGGAAGAAGGTAAGTGTTTTATAAGTAGTATGATTTTGCTTATGTGAATTTGATTGTTATTCTACATCTGATGTCACAAGCAAGAAGGTGCCTGTTAGGTAGGAAGATGGAAGTTTTAAGATGTAGGGAATTCGAGAGAAAAGCCAGGGAGGGGATATATCTAGGAAAGGGGCAGCCTGTTTGAAAAAGGCTAGATCTGGGCTACCCCCAGAAATTCATGTACATTATGAAAACTACCTCCCAGAATGAATTAGGTACTTCCCTTTGAAGTGTAATTAATGTAAATGATTCTCATGGCAAAAGCATGAGGAATACATGTGAGGAGAAAAAAGTCAGTTTGCAAAATGGTGAAATCAGAGACTGGAGAGAAACTACATTAACAGGCATCTAGCCTTACATACCAGAAAAATTTAATCTAAACCCAGGTTCATCAAAGTTTGCAATGTTGATAGCATTGTCAATTTCTTTCTCTTGGTCACATTACATATCTGGCCAGTTGCCAAATCTTGTCATTTTTTTTTCTCTGCAGCATATTTATTATACATCCTTTCCTTTCCACTCACAAAGTCACTACCCTTCTTGCATTAGAAATCCTAGCAATAGAAACAAGAGAAGAAAAAGAAATAGAAGCAATTAGGTAGGAAATGAGGTAATAAAACTATCTCTTTTTTGCAGATAATATGATGATAAACTTAGAAAATTCCAAAGACGCAATAAGAAGTTAGCTGAAACAATTAAAAATTTTAACAATGTAGTGTAATGGTAATTTAAATTTGAAGATCTTTCCCACCCATTAATAGGCCCATGTGACCTGCTTGCATCACAGGAAGCCTAAAGTCACATGTGGTGGGAGGAGCTTGCTGAATGAGAAGAACTGGAAGGGTGGAGCAAGAAATGCTCAGAGCGGTTAGAGCTGAGGGAGAGCAGATGTGTGCTAGCTGGACTGAGTGTTGGTTGGTGGCAAGGCCCCAGCAGGGGGCAGGAAGGTAACGGGATGGTTTGGCTCCCTGCTGTGATAGTGTGTTTTAGGTTCATTGCTATTATTATAAAATGGACATACTGGTTCTGGAATTTGCTTGCTGCTTGGATGGGTCAGACTTATTGGTTTTGAGATCTGGTTCTTTGTTGTCTGAATAAATGGTTTACTTCTTCTACCTTCTATACAGAAACTCTCTTGTGTTTTGCAATACAGAAAAACATAGGCATATTTACAATTATAGTCTATATTGTGATATTGCCTTGCTAATACAAGTAGCAGGATATAAAATAAATCCATATAAATCATCAGCATTCCTATATAACCCAAACAACACCTACAAGAAGAGGTGGTAAGAGATACCCCATTTAAAATAATGCTAGAAAGTATAAAATACCTGGGAGTATACCTTCCAAAACATACCCAGGAACTATATAAACAAAATTATATTAAAAAAAAACTTTTTATACAAATAATATCAAATTTAAAAAATTATAAAAATATTAATTGTTCA
The DNA here is from genome assembly GCF_011100635.1 of Trichosurus vulpecula. Taxonomy (NCBI): domain Eukaryota; kingdom Metazoa; phylum Chordata; class Mammalia; order Diprotodontia; family Phalangeridae; genus Trichosurus; species Trichosurus vulpecula. The sequence goes on from NC_050574.1 coordinate 334,972,476, forward strand.
TTGGCAAGCAGGGTCAATATAATAAAAATAACAATTTTGCCTAATTTGTATATTCAAAGCCATCCCAATTAAACTACTGTAATGAATTAATAAATCAATAAATCAATAATTAATTAATATTAAAAATAATAAATCAATAAATTAAATTTATTGAATTAGAAAAAATCATAACTAAATTCATTTAGGAGAAGTAAAAGTGAAGAATATCAAAGAAAATACTGAAAAAAAAATTTAAAGGAAGGTTTAGTGGTACCAGATCTTAAACTATATTAAAAGGAATTATCAAAAAAGAATGAATGGATTAGGAAGCTGTTAGGTCATTCTATCAGCCTTGCTGACTTGGTGTTGGTAATATTCTGAAGTACTATTATTTAAAAGGAAGTTTCACTTAAAATTATTTGGCTATCACTTATGAAAATTATAAGTTTTTTAACTAAGCTATTTGGAGTTATTGTTTTATTAAAGTATTTACAAATTAATTTTAAAAAGAAAATTGGTAATTGTACAAAGAAAAGACCTTTTAAAATCTCCTTTGTCAAACTACAAGAATTCTTGGAACCATCTAGTCATAAATTCTTATCAACCCTGGGCAAGAGTTTTCTGTGTTAAATGGGAATCCTTGCACAAAATGAGGGGTGTAATTTTCAAGCCTGCTTAAGATATATTTATATATGCATTAATCTGAAGGTTTGCAACAATTGGTCAGTATTATTTTTCAAGGAGTTTAAGTGAACTATTACCTATGTGGGATTCCAGAATGTAATTATTTTCTTGATTTCTAGAGATAAAAGGCCTGCTAAATTTTGTTAATGTGATAAGGCTAATTTAATTGGGTATATTTGTTTTAGCGTAGAAAAACCTGAATATCCTCCCCATTGCAAACACCTTTTTGACTAGAGTGGGATGGCACTTAGGAATTTGTGGTAATTAGGAATTTATTTTGTCATAGTACTTTTGGGTACTTAACTTTATGTTACTTAAAGACAATTTACATCAACATAATCTTGAGAAGTTCCAATTTTTAAGATTTATTTTTGCTTTAATATTGAATAAGAGAGAGATATCTGTCATTTTAGAGGTTTCTAGCTAATTTACTTCATGAAAGTTTTGTTTCTATCTTTTTAACATCAAGATAAACTTTAAGCTATTTTTAAGAAAGGGAAATACTTTTAGGAAGCAATGTTTAGGTAAAAAAAACCAAAGCTTTTGTGTGATTTGCATAAAACTTGATAAATTTTATTTGTAAGTCAACATATTGCAGTAATTTATTAATAACAATTTTATCCAGACCTACTGCGATTAGTGAGACTTTATTGTTTGAGGAGAAAGCCTTTTTTGGGACCCTGAATATTCTTTTTGGAGTTTTGTTCTTAGGTTTGTTGTGTTCTTAGACTGGCCCTAAGTGGGCACTTAAAAAATAGCCAGCAGCTGGCAGTTCAATGCAAGGACATCTGAGATCTAAGTCCCTGGGAATAAGGTTACCTTATTTATAAATTTATAAATTACTTTGAGAAGGCTGACGTGGACTCTTCTTAATTCCTTTTCCCGAATAAGAAATCTGGTTCCATATGCTAAGCTACTTATGGTGGTACAGGCCTTGAGTACCAGTTTTGATGCTCTTATAACCATTTCTCTGCTTACAACTCTCATAGTAAATTTCTATTATTAGGGCAGATAAACAGTGGAAGTTTGTTATTGCAATACTGAATCTATTAGTTATTAGATTAATACTAAGACATCTGAAATTATTGTAATAAATCTGCAAGTATGAAAGATCTTGCTGTTTCTATCTGAATTTATAGTCATTCCATGGTCCAAGTTAAAATTAGTGCTTGTACTTATTGTGTGCAGTTCCTGAAGTATCTCATTCTTTTGGAATGATATAAGTATAAACAGAAATGGTAAAGAAGCATGTGAAACAAAGATATGAATCTTTGGTTAAAGTAAAAAAGCTCTTTTCTTTATGTTTTAAGGAATAGGATTTCTGTATAGTCAGTCATGTTAGTGAAGAGCAGCAAGTTATGAGCTATCTTGTGTCACCTTAATGGGAAATCTGAAATGCATGCTTAAGAGTCACCTTAAAGATGTTCCCACTATTTAAAGAGATTCTGAGGATAGTAGTCTATGCTTATGTCCATTTGAACATGGTTAAAAATGGAACATGTTTTACTATAGACAATACTTCATTTAATGTTTTTTGTATACAATTTAGGATTACTATATTTACACATCCCATCCCAAGTCTTTTGTTGTTTATTATTAAGCAAGTTAAAGCAAAATCATATGTGTAGTGTTGAACTTAGGAATGAAAAGGCATCTACTTAGTATGAGTACAATTATATCAAGATAAGTTATAATTTTTCATGCTGAATCTCTTACTGTTATCAATGTGAGATTATAGTCAATACTTATTATTTAGGCAATGTGATCCTTGAAAACTGATTCCACTCAAAGCTATGGTTATTGGAACTTGCTATTAAGACCTTATGGGACTGTTAACTGACTCTAGGTATGATTATCAAAGAATGCTATTAAGTCAATGAATCAATGATTCCAGTAACCCTATGGAGTTTACATGCATGAACTGCTGGTGGAGGTCTCATGGAAAAAAGTTGGGAAAATGACTTTTGACGTGGGCTGAGGTAGGATTCTCTTGACTCTATATCTCTAGTGTGACCTTTTCTCTTGAATGGAAAATACTGAACAATGCCAAGTATAAAAATTGGGCTGTAATTTTCACACACACACACACACGCACACGCACACACACACCCCAACATGACAATTGGACAATGTAACATTGTAAATTCCCTGCCCTAAAAGGTTCTAAATTTTATTTTCTAATAATAGAGACGTAAGGTCTGAGCTAGCTTTCATTATCTAACCTGGTTATTGGCAAAGTAAATTTAAGTTTGTATTAAGACCAATGATGCAGGAGATTTTTTAGCAGAGAAGAGAGATCTCTACAAGTGACCTGAAAAAAAGAAGACAGCTGGAAACTGCTCCGAGGTCACACTCAGTGACCAGATAGCTGCATCAGATGGTGTCCTGAGAACCAAACAGCTGTACGAGATAAGACTTATTAGATTTAAATGGATAATTTTGTTTCATTGTTATACTTTTTATCTATAAGGTCTATTTATCAAAGGGGATTGCCCCCTTTGATTTTGTCAAAATGTTATCAGAGGGGATTGACCCCTTTGATTTTGTCAAAATGCCTGTCTATCTTTCTCTTTTCCTCTCATGTTGTCTTCCCTCTTAAGTCTTATAGTTAAAAACTGTTGATGAAGTATTTGCTGTATCAGTTAGTGATTCATCAAGGAGGCCACACTTGTCAATAGAATCAAATGGGGGAATGACAGAAACGATTATTAATAACTAATGATTTGGGAAGATCCAGAGCTCTCCCCTTCTTTCTCTAAAGTCCTGATTTTTTATACATTGAGTCTCTTTAAGGACATTGCTGATAATGAGATTGGACTAGGACTCCACCCAGCTATTGTCTTCTGCACAGGTTTGGATGGAGCATACCTTCTTTGAATAGATGGCCTAATGCTGAGGGTGTTCTGGGTACAGAGATATGAGGTCTAAGCCCCTCATTTTAATATAAATCACCTCCCATTGTGTTAACCAATCAGAGTTGATTGCCACTCCTCTTCCAAGAGAACACATAAGCCCTGAGCCAGCCTTCCTTGATTGTCTTTGATCTAAGAGAGACAATCAAATGACCATCCTTTTATTAATAACATGCTGGCCTTATCAATAAAATGATTAAATTACCAAGAAATTATGTCTCTCAAACCTTTTTAGTTGCCACTATTTGTGTCTAATGGTGGCTACATCTAGGGTGGGAGGGGAGGGGACAGGAGGGAAGAAAAAAAATTTGCACAATAACTTTATTATATATTTAAAAGAATAGCAAGTTGTACCTAATAGATTTGCAGTTTCATGTGCAATTTTCTTTTTGTAAATTATGCTATATTATGGAAATGCTTGTTTTATTCCATCAATTTTTTTTAAAAAAGTATTTTTTTAAAAAGAAAAATAAAAAAATTTACTCAGAAAAAAAGAAAAGGCCTTACTTATGCAGGAGATTTTTAAACTTAGTCTTAAAGGAGGCCAGAGAAGCCAGGAAGCAAGGTTAATTAATAAAGTTAATCCATAAAATTAAGTCCAGGGATTGAATAAATTAAGGAAAAAAACTAATTTAAGGGGGAAATTCCCTCCCCCCCCACAAATCTTTTTTCATGAATTTGCAATAGTGCATTTTGGCCATTTTCACGCTCATGAAAGCCTTGTTACTTTGCTAGCAAACAGGAAAATTTACAAAACTATTGCTTAAAAATATGGTAGGGCAGGTATAAACTTGGCTGCAGGAATACTCTGTAAGGATGACCCCTCAAAGTCAATCCAGTTTGAAGCTATCAACCTGGTCCAGATCTTAAGGGCTCTGTCCATTTATAGAAAACCACCATTATTCACTATTAAATCTCACCACCAGAAACAAGGAAGCAGACTACATACTAAAAAAATTCATGTTGCCACCTGACTGGGGAAGGTTTCCCCTCCCTAGAAGGGCAGGAGGTGAGATGCAGCTAATCAAAAATTCTATTTCCAGGACCAAAACAACAGAAAGGTCCATCACATAGAGTGATTATTCATCAGCAGCCTTTTGGGTGTTGAGAACAATATGAGCCATGAAATTGCCTGTATCAGCTATTCTTCAGTAAAGAAACTGAACATCATCTTTAGGCATTTTCATGAAGGGGGAAAGAAGGTGAGAGGTACTGATCCTATCTCAGGACAGGTGACTGCTCTGGAGGGTCTCCATCTCTATCAAAAGTAAATGAACCTGCAGTGAACAAGGGAAACTTTGACAGAAATAAGCAGAGGCTTTGGTGAACACATTTCAACCTAGAAAAGGCATTCATGATTAGTTAGTACTTCTGGAAAGAATCAAGGGTTAACTCTGATTTGGTACCTCTTCTGATGAAATGCCTTGATTCTCCAGTTCCATTACAGTCCTAAATCAATGACCTAAATGGGCCTAAGGTGTCAAAGATGCTAAGTAAAGATGATTTCCACCAACACAATAATTAGTAGAGCTCCATGACCCAGGTTTTAACAAAAGCACTGTTGTGCTACAACCTGGGATATGAAAATTAAAATTCAACTTAGTGCATAGTTAAAGTTTTCCACACAAGGACCCTTGATAGGTGGAGTCTTGCTACTTGTTCCCTTCTTGATTCAATCCTCTTGGGCTACCTCCACTGTGGCCTTATGCTTGTTTTGGCATTCTTAATAGTCAGTTTCTTTGAGTGATCATGTTCTCCAAAAACAGTACTTCCTATATGGACATTTGTGGATACCACTTCAATCTTGTGTTGGAAATTCATGGACATGCCCATACTCAGTTTCGCCTGGTCAGTAAGCACATGCCTCAATCAACATGTCAGCAGGCTTGGTTTTGCTCACAGCTACTACCTGGAAGTTGAATGGTTGGGAGACCCCAGAGCTGCCGTGCTACCACCTGCTGTACCTGTTCCTTCACTGCCCGCAGTGCCAACCCAGCACCCAGCTAAGCCAACATCCCAGCAGCTCTCCATACATCCCAAGCAGCTCCAATCTGTACATGATACATTGTTTCACATGCAAGATCCTTTTTCTACCTTGTATGTGGAAATATTTGTGTTTGTTGATCACTGCAAAATTCATAAAAATATTATTTAATTTTAAAAACATCCCAAACTATGGCTTGTATATCCTTCATTTCTCATAGTCAAGTTTCCACAGTCAATGAGTACCTGACAGAACTAGAAGCAACTCATTGTGACCTGCAGAATGTGTAACCTGAATGTGGCAAACCGCCATACACACAAGGGACCAATAACCATCATACTCCTTGAAGGAGGGAGAAACTAGATCTGACCTCCTAGAAACTGTAGGAAATGATTCTTCTCTATTAACGAACTGCTAAGTTCTGTGACCAAACAGTTGGGATCACTCTACATCTATTCCATGTTCTACTGACTTTTGCTAAAACATATTCATCTTTATCCTAAACCACCAAAAATTATGAATATGCAGGAACAATACATTGCTTTGGACAGAATCTAGATACTCGAGTAGCAGGAAGAAGTACAGTAAGCTCCATTAGTTTCCAAAAAAGATCTAGAAAACACATCAGATCTAATCCTAGTTAGGAAATCCAGGTGGAAAAAAAAATCATGAGTCATTTTTCTACATGTTAGCATAAGGAGACAAAGAGGTCTTGGGACACTGGTGACAGTATCTGGCCAGAATGATGCTATGTGGAGAATTCTAGCATAGACAGAAGGTATGCACCATGGCAAGAGGAGGTCCTAGATCCAGTATAAAGGGGTCTAAATTTGTGTAGGGTTCAGGAAGAAGTGCAAGGTGGTAATTCTATCATACTACTCAGTTCCATATCACAGATCCAGGGAGAATAGAGAAGAGGACCTACATCTATGGGTGGTCATGGGCCCTAGTGTGTACCAAGAAAAAAAGCAAGTTCAAAAGCAAATAGTAGCTGTGTGGCTCAAATTCTAGAAGCCCAGAAAGGTCTCATTTTCAGCTTTTAGAGCATTCTGAAGCCTACAGAAGAATAACCATGGTAGGAATACCAGACCAAAGGGAAGCCTGCAATTCTATCACTCCGAATCACCAGTTTCCCAGCTGGCCAGTAGTGGCCAAGCTCAGGAGGAGTATACCAAACTCCAAAAGAAGCAAGATAATTGGCCTGTTTCTCAGACCCAAACCCAGGTCAAGAACTTGCAGAGCTGAGAGGAATCAGGCTTTGACACAGTACTCCCTTTGGGAGTACTTTAAATTTAGAGGTCCCCAGACTGAACTGTCTCTGAGATTTAGGAATAACACAACACTTAATACCCCCAAGAAAGTAGTAGCCAAAGTAGCCCAAACATTCCCTTTCTACTTCTCAGTACACAGAGCCTTTCCCTAAGTCTGAGGGCAGGGAGAATGAGTAAACAAAAAAAGAATCCCACCATTAAAAGCTATTATGCTGAGTAACAATAACATTCAAAACTCAAATCCTGAAGAGGAGAATGACTCCAAGACATCTACAAAGAAGTAAAGCCTCTAAGAAAAACACAGCTTGACCATAAATTCAACTAGAATTCCTGGAAGAGGTGATACAAGAGTTAAAGAAAAAAGAATTTAAAATGTTTTTTATAGATGAAATGAGAGTTGTAGAGGAAAAAATTTTTTAAAAGTGAGAGTTATGGAAGAAAGAATTAGAAAGGGAATTAATGGCTTGGCACAAGAGGTACAAAATCTTGCCCAAGCAAAAAATTTCTTAAAAATTATAAATGGAACAAATAGCAGCTAGTGACTTCATGAAACAACAGGAAATACTAAAACAAAATCAAAAGATTGAAAAAATGAAAGAAGATGGAAGGTATCTATAATAAAAACAAATGACTTAGAAAATAGAATGAGGAGACAAAATTTAAGAATCATTGGATTACTTGAAAGCTGTGATTAAAAAAAAGAACCTAGTCAAAGTATTTCATTTTTTAAAAAGGAGAAAAATGATATATGCTCTTTATTCTTTAATATTATTTTGTTTTTTCCACAGTTACACATAAAGACAATTTTTAACATTCATTTAAAAATTTTTTTGAGTTCCAAATTTTCTCTCTCTTCCTCACCTGCTCTGACACAGTAAGCAGCTGGATATAGGTTATACATGTTCAATCATGCAAAACATATTACCATGTTAGTCATGTTGTGAAGAAGACATAGATCCAAAGGAAAAAAACACCAAAAAAATACAGAAAGTGAAAAATAGTATGATTCAATCTGCGTTCAGACTCCATCAGATCTTTTTCTGGAGATGGCTAACATTTTTCATCATGAGTCCTTTGGAATTGCTAGACAACATATTTTAAGAAACTATAAAAGAAAACTACCCAGATCTCTTAGAATGAGAGGGCCAGACTGAAATAGAATCTACCAGTCACCTCCTGAGATAGAAACAAAAATGAAAACTCCCAGGAATATTATAGCCTAAATCCTGCATTTCCAGGTTTAAAGAAAAAAAAATGCTACAAGCCTCCAAAAAGAAAGAATTTAAGTGCTGAGGAACCACAGTTAGGATCACGCACAATTTATCAGACCATTATAAAGAAGCCAAGGATACAGAATTAAAACCAAGAATAACTGACTCAGAAATCATGAGTATAATTCTATAAGAGAAGAAATGGATTTTTAATGAAAGAGCAGTTCCAAGCATTCCTTATGAAAAGACCAGAGCTGCATGGAAACACAAAAATTAAGAGAAACATATATTGTTTTAAGAGCCATTTTGAGTGACTAAGTTATTTTGACTATTATAAACACACAAATTAAAAATAAAGCACATATGAAGAAAGATGTTATCTGCATCCAAAGAAGGAATTGATAAACAGAAGTATGCGTAGAATGGTTTCACATCTATATGTATATACGTACCCATATATACTTATGTGTATGTATATACATATATATGCACACATGCATACATACATACATACATACATACCATCTCAAGGTCTGGGTGGTGGGAGGGAAGAAAAAAAATTTACATGATAATTTTGCTGTATATTTGGAGGGAATAGCAAGTTGTACAAGGTGGATTTGCAGTTTCATGTGTAAATCATCTTTTTTATTGTAGTGTATTATGAAAAAGCTTGTTGTGTTCCGTGAATTGAAAATAAAATAAATTTTTTAAAAAGTGAAACATAAAATGGGAATAAACAAGGAAGAATTTACATTCTAATATGGGAACATGATACATATGGCCCCTCAGAATCCTATCATCATCAGGAGTCATAGGAAGATTCTATTTAGAAGGCTTGGGAGTGGTTCAGTTATATCTTGATTTTAAAAGAAGAATGGGAAGAGAAAGGATGAGAAATATAATGGGGGGAAAGGGGAGAGAAAGGCTAGGCAAAAATATCTCACACTTGAGGTGGGCAAGTAGAAGCTGATACAAAGTGGAAGGGGTGGAGGGAATGGTGGACACAAATCTCACATATATACAGTTGGGTACAGAAATACATTTCACTTAACAGGGAAACAGGAGGGAAAAGGGAGAATGAGGAATTAGAGGGGGAATAAATTAAGGGAGAGATTAGTTGCTATGCAAAAGAAACTAATTAAGAACATACAAAAATATAGTTCTTTTTTGTGGTGGGAATTGAAAATTGAGGTAGTGCTTATCAATCGTGGGTTTATTAAACACTAGATTACTATGGTTTTTTCCTACTATGTATTGTGTACCTAATCTATTCTACTGATGTACCAAACTATTTCTTAGTCAGTACCAAATTGTTTTGGTGATTACCACTTTGTAATATAGTTTGAAGTCTGGTACTGTTAAGCTACCTTTTCATTAATTCTTGACTTTTTGTTCTTCTAGATAAATGTTATTTTTTCTAGCTCTATAAAGTAAGTCTATTGTGTACCTAATCTATTCTACTGATGTACCAAACTATTTCTTAGTCAGTACCAAATTGTTTTGGTGATTACCACTTTGTAATATAGTTTGAAGTCTGGTACTGTTAAGCTACCTTTTCATTAATTCTTGACTTTTTGTTCTTCTAGATAAATGTTATTTTTTCTAGCTCTATAAAGTAAGTTTATGGTAGTTTGATTGGCATTGCACTGAATAAATAAGTTAATTTAGAAAGAATTGTCATTTTAAAAATATTGACTCAGCTTACCCATAAGCGATGACTATTTCTCCAGTTGTTTAGATCTATCTTTATTTGTGCAAAAAGTGTCTTGTGACTGTGTTCATATAGTTCTTGGATCTGTCTTGACAAGTAGACACCTAAGGATTTTATATTGTCTGTAGTTATTTTAAATGGAATTTCTCTAGTTCTTCCTGCTAGACATTTTGGGTAACATACAGAAATGCTGATGATTTATTTGGGTTTATTTTATATCCTGAAGCTTTACTAAAGTTGTTAAACATTTCAACTGTAATTCAACTCTGAATTCTCTAAGTAAATCATCCCACCATCCACAAAAGCGATACTTTTATTTCTTCATTGTCTATATTTATTCTCTTGATCTCTTTTTCTTATTTCATTGTTATAGCCAGCATTGCTAGTATATTACTAAATAATAGTAGTGATGATGGACATCCTTGCTTCACCCCTGATCTTATTGGAAAGGCTTCTAGTTTATCCCATTACAGATAACTTCTCTCGTTTTCAGATGCATGTTATCTATGATTTTAAGAAAAACTCTATTTATTCCTGTGCTTTCTAGTGTTTTTAATAAGACTAGATGTTGCATTTTGTGAAAAGTTTTTCTTCATTTTATTAAATAATCATGTGATTTTTGTATATTTTCTTACTGATATGGTCAATTATGCTTATAACTTTCCTAGTATTGAACTGGCCCTGTATTCCTGGCATGAAGCCAGCCTGGTCATAGTGTATAATCTTTGTGATATATTGTTTTAATCTCTTTGTTAGGATTTTATTTAAAATATATACATCAATATTCATTAGGGAAGTTGGTCTATCGTTCTCTGTTTCAAGATCATATTTGTGTCATAGGGGGAATTTGGTAGGACTCTTACTTATTTTTTCAAACAGGTTGTGTAATATTAGAATTAATAGTTACTTTAATGTTTGGAAGAATTTGCTTGTAAATTCATCTGGTCCTGAGTTTTTTTCCCCCTTAGGGAACTCATTTATGATTTCTTCAACTTCTTTTTCTAAGATAGAATTCTTAAATACTCTATTTCTTTTAGTGTTAATGTAGATAATTTCTCTTTTTGTAAATATTTATCCATTTCATTTAGAATGTTAGTTATAGGTAAAATAGCTCCTATTAATTGCTTATATTTTATCTTTATTGTTTGTCAATCCAACCTTTTCATTTTGATACTGGTAATTTGATTTTCTTCTTTCTTTTTTTTTTTTAAATCAAATGGCTGGTGGTTTATCTACTGTATTATTTTTTTAAAATAGCTCCTAGTTTCATTTATTACTTCAATGTTTGTTTTTATAACATTAAATTTTATTAATCTCTCCTTTGGTTTCTAGGATTTCTCTTTTGGTGTTTAATTGGTGATTTTAAATTTATTGTTTTTCTGGGGGTTTAGTAGCATGCTGTAGCAGTAAGCACCCTAGCATACCCAGGATGGCCTGCTAGCACAGGTTCTTTAATCTGTTTTTCTAGGAAAGACTTCTCAAAAAGGGGTTAATAATCCTACTTTTATTTACATTCACTAGTTCAGGGGAAAAATCAGCATCCTGAACATCAGAGAAAATACAAGCAGAGAAATTAGACCAACAGAGCTGCAGCAGTTACCAGACTTCTCAACCCACAAACACCAAAGACAACAAAGAAGGTTAGTGGGAAAAGCTGCTGGAGTGGAAGGAGTTTGCGGTTGGGCCACTGCCCCTGGGGCAGCGGAGGTGGGGCAGCTACAGAACTACAGCTGCTGCTGCTTCCGGCCCCAGGCCCACCTGGTGTGAGTAATTAAGTGGTGGGTCAGAGCAGGAGTGAAGAGCCTGATGAAGATCTAAATCCAGTCCGGGTTGGGGGTTCTTGGGGAAGGAGGAGTGCTGGTGTGGCAGAGCTGGCGCATCCCCCCCCTCCCCCGCCTTGGAACATCATTCTCTTAACTCTACAAGCAGTCATACTCTGCTGAAAAACTCAAGGGTCAAGTTAGTTGGCTGGGAATATGGCCAGGCAGCGAAAACGCACCCAGATTCAGTCTCAGACTCTGGAATCTTTCTTTGCTGACAAAGAAGACCAAAACATACAGCCAGAAGCAGTCAACAAAGTCAAAGAGCCTACAACAAAAGCCTCCAAGAAATTAGACCAACAGACAGGGTTCTGACTGCCTGAATCAAAGCAATATTGCTATACACTTTACATACACCACTGGATTGAGAAAGCCTTTACATCTGAGCAGTTGGGGGGTGGAGGGCGGGTCTGAACATATGGCTACTCAGTGTCTGGACCAGAGAATCACAAGATCCTTCTCATAAGTGAACCCCCAAAGCAAAATACCAACTCAGAGTATATGTACACTTCTCAGAGCCAGAAGGCATGACAACCCTTGTGACTCAGTGTCTAATCAACTTAGTACCAAAAGGTGGAAAAGCCTTCCTACAAGCAAGCCTCCCCTAAGCAAGCTCCAGGTGAGGCCTATTAATGGGCGGGGAAGATCTTCCTATCCCATTAACATTACACATGCCTAGTTCATTGATCTGCCCTGAGTACTGCTTTGGCTGCATCCTACAAATTTCAATATGTTGTCTCATTGTCATCTTTAATAAAGTTATTGTTTCTTTCATTTATTCTCGGATCCATTCATTCTTTAGGATTGGTTGATTTAGCTTCTAAATTTTTAGTTTATGCTTCAAAAGACCCTTTATTAAATGTAGTTTTTATTGCACTATGAACAAAAAAGATGTATTTAATATTTCTGCCTTTCTGCATTTTTGGTGAGGTTTTTATGTCCTAATACATGGTCATTTTTGTGAAGGTGTTATATACAGTTGAGAAATAGATTTACTCCTTTCTATTCCATTAAATATTCTCTGGAGGTTTATTATCTAACTTTTCAAAAATTCTATTTATTTCTTAAACTTTTTAATTTATTTTATGGCTAAATTTATCTAGGTGTGAGAGGGATAAAATGAGATCCCCCACTATGACAATTTTATTTTCTATTTCCTCCTGTAACTCGTTTAACTTTTCCTTCAAGAATTTAGATGCTATACCATTTGGTATGTTGGAAGATACTGTGAGCATCCAGAAAGAAAGAATTCAAATACCATGGAGCCACAGTCAGGATCACACAAGTGCTAGCATGAGGTTCCCTAGGATCTCCTTTTGCCCAGGTGTACACTTCCCTTACCATGACTGGGTTCTGGGTTACTCCCCACCACTGCTGCCATTACCCCAGACCTCTGCTGTTTCAGCCTGTTGCTTCACTGCTGCTGCTGCTGCTGCACTTTGCTCCTGTCCAGTCCCTACCCTAGTGTCTTCAGTCCTTTTTTGTTTTCCTTTCTAAGCTTCCCTGACCAAGAAAAATGATTTACTACGACCTTTTCTTGGCTTTTCCAATAAGAACTCAGTCTGGTGCTCTTTACCAGCCTTATAGACAAGGATGTGAAGGAACTAAGTTAAAACTGTTAGTCATCGCTCCACCATCTTGACTCTGCCTCCCTGGAAGGACTGGTATGAACTGATGCAGAGAGAGTGAAGTGAACAATGTATATGATGACAACAATTTTTTAAAGAGAACATCTTTAAAAGAATTAGAACTCTGGTTAGTATAATAACTAACCATGATTTTAGAGCACTAATGAGGAAATATGTAACCCCTACCAATAGAGAGGTATGGACTCAAAGTACAGACAGAGACATAACCTTTTTTGGACATGGCCAATGAAGAAATTTATTTTGCTTCACTATACATATTTGTAGCATGGATTTTGTTTTTCTTTCTTTCTTATTTGAGACGGGATGGGATGAGGGAAAGAAGGTGGATTTTTACTGATTGCAAGAAATAAAAATACATTGCTTGGGAGATCCTTAACATAAAGGTAACATAGACCTCTCTAATATCTAGCAGACTAAAAGGAATATGAGAACATGGGAACCAGTGTACAATCCCAAATCGATAGCATTTTTCTACTATTCTATTAAGTCACAGCCTCAATGTTTAGAGAGCAATTCTGGAGGAATAAGTAAAGTCTGAGCTCAAGGTATGACTGGCATATAATTAACTCAGGAGTGAGCGTGGTAAATCCAGTCCTGGGTCATGTTGTCTCAGCAAAGCAGAGTTGGGGATATAAGCAACTGCTACAACACACACACACACACACACACACACACACACACACACACACCCCTAAGCTTTGGGGGAGATGAGTCAAACAAGTGGTCAGTCCCTTCAATATGTCCCATATGTCATCTCTCAACTCAGTACCCATCCCCTAGCTCCAATTTCTTCTCATCTTGGTCCCTTTGATTATAGAGACCTTGCTATCATCCCAACTTCATTTTTCTTTTTGTGGTTTCCATTTTGGCCCTTTCACATCTTCCTGAGATTTCCCACTCCTTGACCTAGGGTTTGCCTGTTCTCTGGCACCTTGACAACCCTTCCCCAGGAAAGATGATGGTGTTAAGGAGTTAGCTGTTGTTGACCTTATGACAGAGTCATTATCACCCAAACCTTCATGTGTGCCTCAAAGTTCAGGCAGTTGGTAGCATGGCCCAATGTACAAAACTTTCTCAGAACACACATTACACAAGCAACACTTTCTCAGACACACAAGGAAAGAACCCAATTCCCCAGAGCCACCCTACTCTGCTACAAAGAAGTCTCACCGGACTTTCTTGTTTCAGCCTTAACATTAGCCCAGTGGTCTAACTTTTCATGCCTTTAATCAACTGGCTACACACAGCCTTAGAATAGAGGAAAGGCTAATGCTTCCATTATAGGTGCTAAGCTGTTGGCAACAGCTGCTGCTATCCTGTTAATGGCTGCTAATATAATCTACTGCCCTGCCACTGCCCTGCCCTGGATACAGTAGCATAATCATCCTGCAAGATCTCATCAGCCTTGATACTATACCTCATCACCAGTCCCTGTCCCTCTGACTGCAGGGTGGAGCCATGAACTCCAAAACCTCCATTTAAGGAGGAAGCTTAACTCAGACTGTCTCATTTCTCACTGGCCTGTTCCACTTTGACACTTCTGGTTTTCCCACCATGCCCTTGGGTAGGTACCTTCCTCATTCCTCTTCCCACTTTCCTTTTCTCAATCTCCACTTGCCTTTTGTGTGTCTTTCTCCATTAGATTGCAAACTCCTTGATGGCAGGGATTCTTTTTCTTATTTGTATCTTCAGTGCTTAGCACAGTGTCTCTATGACATAAATGACTGATAGAGCATACAGATGTTTTTCCCATTTTATAGATGAGGAAATTGAGACTTTAAGTAGTGTAAGGTTAACGGGGAATAAGATCTTCCTGCCCATCAATAGGCCTCATGTGCAGCCCATTAAGGGAAGCTTGCTTGCTTGTAGGAAGGCTTACACACCTTTCGCTAACTTCTAATTAGGCAGAGGCAGGTGGGTTCTGGCTCTGAGCCTATTAGCTGAAAGACTATATATTCTGAGAGGTGAGTTTTTGCTTTAGGGGTTCACTTATGAGAAAGATGTTGTGATTCCCTGGTCGAGACGCTGAGTGGCCGTATGTGAATATAATATATATATATATGTATATATATATATATATATATATATATATACATACATATATATATATATATATATATAGCAGTTTTGCTTTGATTCAGGCAGTAGAGCCCTATCTGTTGGTTCTTATTTCTCTTCTCTGTATTTTTTTCTGTTTAATTAAAGAAGATTGTTGACCCATGAAACAGCTATCTTTCCTTAGTAAAGCAGATAAAATAACCTGCACTAGCAGCCATCTTGGGTATGAAAGTGTAATTGCCATTACAGGTAGTTAAGTATCTTGACCAGGGCTACATGGCAAATAGCAAAGTTCAGACTAGGACTAGTGACTCTAGATACCTATCTACATGAGTTGGTTGGATATTAGGTGTGTCATTTTCTCTCTAGAGCAGTTTTGTCAAACTCAAATAGAAACCCGGATAAAAGTCTTTTTTTGTATGTGGAGTAAAGCATTTTTAATAATATTTTTCCAATTGCATGTAAAGACAATTTTTAACATTTGTTTTTTATAAAATTTTGAGTTCCAAATTTTCGTCTTTCCTCTCTCCCCTTCCCCCTAAGACAGCAAGCAATTTGATAAAGGTTACATTTGTGGAATCATGTAAAACCTATTTCCATATTAATCATGTTGTGAAAGAAGAAACAGTTTGCAAAAAAAAAATTACAGTTTGCAAACAGAAAAACTATGAAATAAAGTAAAGAAAGTGAAAATAGTACACTTTGATCTGTATTGAGACTCCATCAGTTCTTTCTCTGGATGTGGATAGCATTTTCCATGATGAGTCCTTTGGAATTGTCTTGGATCATTGTATTGCTGAGAAGAGCTAAGTCAATCATAGTTGATCATCACACAATTTTGCTATTACTATGTACAGTGTTCTGCTGGTTCTGCTCACTTCACTTTGCATCAGTTTATGTAAGTCTTTCCAGGTTTTTCTGGAATCTATCTGCTCATTGTTTCTTATAGAACATAGTATTCTATTAATTCATATACTTGTTCAGTCATTCCCCAACTGATGGGCATCCCCTCAATTTCCAATTCTTTGCCGCCACAAAAATAGCTGCTACAAATATTTTTGTACCTGTAGGTCTTTTTGCCATTTTTATGATCTCTATGGGATATAGAGCTAGTAGCGGTATTGCTGGATCAAAGTTTGATTGCCCTTTGGGTATAGTTCCAAATTATTCCCCAGAATGACTGGATCAGTTCACAACTCCGCCAATAGTGCATTAGTGTCCCAGTTTTCCCACATCCTCTCTGACATTTATCATTTTCTTTTTCTGTCATATTAGTCAATTTGATAGGTATGAGTGGTACCTCAGAGTTGTTTTAATTTGCATTTCTCTAATAGTGATTTAGAGCATTTTTTCATATGACTATAGATAGCTTTGATATCTTCTGGATGAATATTTTTTTTTTGGAGGAGGGAAGGCAGGGCAATTGGGGCTAACTGACTTGCCCAAGGTCACCCAGCTAGTAAATGTGTCTAGTGTCTGAGGCTGGATTTGAACTCAGGTCCTCCTGACTCCAGGGCTGGTGCTCTACTCACTGTGCCACCTAGATGCCCCCCTGGATGATTATCTTGACATTTCTGCTTAGGGGAGCTCTTTCCTTTCCCAGGCCACCAATGTCAGGGGAATCAGTACTGAAAGGAAAAGACCCTGTTGTAGAGACTATTGACTTTAGGAGAGAGTCCAATTTGAGTCCTCGTATGTTTCCACTAAATAATGGGTACTTTTAAGTTTGCAGAAAAACACTTTTTCAAAGACCCTTTACATTTTTTATCTTACTTTATCCTAATTCAGCAAGGCTGCATGCTAATCAGGAAAGCTATTTTTGTTCTTATTTTACAGAATATGAAAGTGAGAAGTTGTGTGCTAAATGACTTTTTCCATTAAATCAGACCTAGGGCTCAAATCCTGCTCTTTGGGCTTCCAGTCCCAGGCTCTGTTCTATATGCCACTTCCCTTGGCAGTCCAGGGATCAATTTCCAACTTAACTGAACAAGGGAGAAAGATATGGGCTGCGGTATTACATAGCCTTTTTAACATCTATCATCCCAGCCTTCAGACAGACTTCTCATTCAATTCGTATTTGTCTTCTGAATATCTGTACTATGTGATATTATGGGAGAAAAAAGTACAAAACAAAGAATAGGCATGATTGCAAATTATTACTGTCACTGAGAACATCTTCCTCCAGCCTGGAGTCTCCTCTGGATCATGGACCTGAGACTACTTGAAAGCTGCTGGGCCTGGCTTTCATCCCTGTGTCCTCATCTACTGTCCTGGAAAGCAAGGGTAAGGTAGTTCAGGCGGCAGGAGCTACCTCAGTGACTGTGCAAGGACAGCAGAGCTTGAGAGGCCCCTTGGATGCTGGACCTGGATTCAGTGGGTTTGAATTCTGCCTTTGATACTTCAGACAAACAGGTCCCAAAGTGGGCCATATCACCCCCCCCCCCCCCGGGGCACTGGAATGATCCAGAGTAGGGCAGTAGTAGTCTTCGGTATAATTGGGTGGCACTGAATAAAGGGGTGATGGAAGCATGAGGAAAGAAGAGAAAAATTTTTTGAAAAATGGTTGGTACATATTTCATTTGTTGTGTAACAGAATTAAAGTCATAGTGATTACATTATTTTCCAAATAAACACATAAAGTGCAAGTTATAACCAATCAGTGGTCAAGCCATGATAGGTCTTAACAGGCAAGCGTTGGCAGGTGAGCATGCTGCCCATTGTCAGGAAGTCCAGCATGGTTGACAGGAGTATGTGCACATAATGACTTGTTTACAATATGATATTATACAGTCAAATGATGGAATATTGCATCATCAAAATTTCAATGAAGGAAAAAACCAACAAATTTACAATAAATTGTTAAACTTAAGATGCGTCATTTAAAAATATTTTGTATTTTTTTTGAAATGACATAAATTAAAAAAAAAACCCATTAAAGGGTTAAAGAAAGTAGATTTCCAGGGGGTACTGAGTAATTTTTTTTAGAGGGGGGTGATAGAGCAAATAAGTTTGGGAACCTTTGCTTTAGAGATAGGTGACTGTGGCTAAAGGGTGACTATGGCCAAGTTACTTATTCTCTCTGAGTCACAGTTTGCTCATGTGTAAAATGGGAATAATAATTTTTATTATCATACGGTGGTTATGAGGAAAGTGCTTTACAAACCATAAAACATTATACTAAAGTAAAAGAGTATTTTAAATTAAAGCTTTGGTGTTGTCTTCCCCACTCTCTTTTAGGAGATTTGGTTGTGGTGCTCACTTCCTAGATGGTCCTCAGGTCCTTGTTCATATTTAAACGTACATTTTATTCTCCAAGTTTGTAGAAGACGGATTAGATTTATTTAGCTTGGCTTTAGAGAGCAGAAGTAGCAGTGAGTGGGAGTTCCAGAGAGGTAGATCTTGCTTTGATTGTCAGTGAAATTTTTCTAATGATAGAGCATATAAAAATGAGATGGAGGTAGTGGTCTCCTTCTAAGTAGTTTTCTTCAGAAAAAGGTTGGATAGTCACTTGTTTCAGATGCTGTAGAGGGGAATGGGTTATTTTTTCAGCTACAGCAATTCTCAAAAACCACATGCAAAGTTCAGAGAGTGGCTGAGAATCCTCGGGGTGGATGAAGTGAAGTTGGACCAGAGTTGGACTAGAAGCTGCTCCTCTGAAGCTTTCTAACTCTCAGACTCTGCGATTCTAAGACTCCTTGAGTAACTGATAGAAGAAGAAAGACCAGCAGGTAGAAAGAGATCAGATGTGTGACTGCTCAGGTCTCATAGGTTAGCTCTATTTTGGTGGGATCAGCATCTGGTCCCCAACTTTGCAAGGTCAGGAAATCACAAATTCACTCCAGGGGGCTCAGGCTCTGGGGGATTCATTCATATTAATAAAACTCCTAAGAAGCTAATTGATAACCAGAATCCAAACTTATTCCTTTACATAACTTCCAAACTGCATTTGAATGACCTGGTCTGCAGCACATTTGCAAAGTCAAACATCTGGCAGCCTGCTGTAGTGGCTATAGAGCTGGTCTCAAGTCCAGAAGATCTGGATTCTAGGTCCATATCAATATTTAACCACTCAGTGCCTCAGGCAACCATACAAGACTATAAACTAAGATACGGATCTGAATTGGCAAAGGGAGTTTCCTCCTCTGGGAGCTTCTAGTACCAAAGGAAACAAAAGGGCAAAGTCCACTCCGGAAAACAGAAAAAGACTTCAGGTCTACAAATGTTCATCAAGCTCTCGCGGGGTGCAGAACATTTGGTGTGGAAGATGAGATCCCCGTCCTCATGGACTTCATGGGATAACACAGGTAGCAGTAAGGCAAAAAGGTAGATGGAGCAAAGGGTGTTGCATGATCTTAAAGAGATATTGTCACCAGGCCATTATCCAACGCACACTTTTCCTAAATGTTAAATGGCCTAAAATGCCCTGGTAGGCCCGTCCGAGCGCCCCTCCTCTCTTCCCTGGAGAGACGACGCCCAGGCTTCCGAACCTCTCCCGCAGCTTCTGCGAGGCCTGCTCCCTTCCCTTCTCTAGTACTTCAACACTAGTTGCTCCTCCCTTCTTATTGTCACTCTCCTAGGCCCCAGGCCCTTCACTCCCCAACATAAACCAACTACTGCAGACTTCATCCTCAACCCACCCCTTTTTCTGAGCTAGACTGATCCGAGTTTTTCTTCTTTTCAACACAAGCTGATGGAGAAGAGCTGTTGGTCAGAGGCCGATTACGGCGGGTCGAACTACAACTCCCAGAAACCTCTCTTGGGCCCTGGTCAGGAAATGGGAGCGCGCAGGCGTATAAATCGAGTTCCCCCCCCCCCCCCTCTACCCCGCCCGACCGCCCCCTCCCAACCTCCGACGTCTGTAAGCTGCTATCACGCAGGCGCGCTTCGAACGCCGGCTTCTCTGGTCTGGGTGCTTGCTCGGTACGCGGCGGCGGCGGAGAGCCTGCGAGGCCTGGTGAGCGCCGCTGAAGCCGCAGGCCTGCTGTGCGGTCGAAGGAACCGGTGAACGCTTGACGCCCCCACTTCACCCATCCAGCGCTCGAGATCGGCTGCCACGGAACCAGGTGGGCGCACGGGTGGCGGCGGTTGGGGAGGGTGAGGCGTCCGCAGGGATCCTCCCTCTTTTTCTTCCCCCTCCCCCCTCCCACTCCGTGCTGTCCTCCCGCGGGGAATGGGGAGAGGCCCCGGGGCGGGGGCGGGGAGGGCGCGAGCTCGGATCCCTGGGCCCTGTGCGCTCGCGCTTTCTCCTCCTGTAGCCGCGTAGCTAACGGCAGCGCTGCGGAGGCCCGGTCGGCCTGGGGCTGGGCCCTGAGGTGCTGGTCACTGTCAGGAACGCCGGTTGCGGCGGATCAGCGGCGGCAAGAGCAGCAGGAGGAGGAGGAGGAAAAAGGGAGGAGGAGGAGGTGTGTGGGGGGAGGGGAGGACTGCGCGGGGCGTCGGCGGCAGGGAGGGCGAGGACAGACGCGGTGCCTGCGTGGTAGATTGGGCGGGGGGGGGGGGTGCTGAGGAGCCTGTCACAGGCAGGAGAGACCGGGGCGGGGTGGTGTGTGTGTGTGTGTGTGTGTGTGTGTGACAGTGACATCGTGTTAATCCGGACAGGAAGGGACAGTCCGCGTGGGAGTTAACAAGTTCGAGCGCCCCCACCCACACCCCTCCCCGAGCTGGAGCCGATGGGTTTTTTTTGGGGGGGTGGGGGGGACAAGGCAGGGCGCTGCGCTGTGGGGGTGGGGCGCGGCTACGGCGACAGATGTCATAACAACACCGGCCTGAAAAGGCTGACGGGGGTGTGGTAATTATAGGCATGACAGAAGCACTTGTGACTAGAGCGCGGATAAATGGCGATTCGTGTGCCGGCATGGCTATGAACGTCAAGGTTGGGAGGTGTGACGTGCGAAGAGAACTGGAGGATGGATGCCCGGTGGCGGGGAGGTGTTAGAGCTCGGTGAGGGCCTCGGATGGGGAGGCAGGGAACGGCCTGAATGCTGCCTCGATCATGACGCTGGAGAATTTCAAAAAATATTAATCCTTTAAAAATTATCTTTAATCTGCTTAGGACAAATAATCGCGAAATAGTTCCACCTCCATAGTGTCTTATCAAAGGACCATTATACAGAGCTCTTTCTTGTGATTTAATCTATACCAATAGGTAAATCGGGTTTTGTTTTGTTTTTTTTTGCTCTCCTCTCATTAACGGCCCCCTTTATTTTTTCTTGTTTTTGCTGTTTTTAATTTTTAAAATGATCAAGAGATTGTTTTCTAGTTCCTTTGAGTAGAAATCACTGCATTTTCTCATTGGTAGAAATCATAAATTATCTCACGTGTTTGTTGAAATAAATTGTTATACTTGAAGCACGTGGATTTCATGATATGGAGAAGAGAAGGCGTGTTTGTGGGACAAGAGTGGTTGGAGGACTAGGGGGATTAGTAGAGCAATTGGGCAGACTGTGATTGATGTTGGGTCTGAAGGAAGCCCTAAAGACTTGAGACGGGACAGAAGATGATTACCTTTTTAGATTAATTTCAACAGAGCTAGGCCACCCAGTCAAGCTTTCTGGAAGGGTTGGGGTGCAGTTTGAGAATACTGGATCTATTGAATGTATTCCTTTTAAGGGTACAAATCACAACCCGTCCATACCTGCCCAGTATATGCAACTCCTGCCCCATGGACTACCATAAATACACCACACAGAGCCTCCTGAAATGTTAAGGGCTGTCCTTCCTTTCCCTTGTTATAATGAGGATTCCAATGGTGCACATGGGCTGTCAAATCAATTATCCCTCACTTCATCTGCCCAACCTGTCTTTTTCTCCCATACATTTCTTTAGTAACATTCTTTAACCTATTTCTCCCTATAATTCCATGTTTCTTTGTATTTTTGTTTGCTTGTGCTCACTATGCGCATGCTCCATTACTCTTTGGTTTAGTCTCAATTTCAGTTATTTGGACACTGTAGTATTCCCCAACACTATTCTCAGTGTGTTAGAAGAATGTTGATATTTTTAAAATGGTATTTAAAATACTGGTATTTTTAAAAAGCTTAGGGTAATTAAAGACCTTTGCAACATCTCAAAAGTAGTCCAGCATCTCTCATCATCTTTATCCATTTTGGGCCCAACTCATTGTCAATTTGTTGTATATGAGTAAGATTTTTGCTAATAAGCTATATAGATTTTCTGCCTAATTACATATATTGTGTGGAATATAGCCTTTTTTCCATCTTTTTTTTTCCTCTGTAAATTGTTAGTCCATATTTTCGAGCGATATTTGGCTCCAAAATGAACTATTCTATGTGAAAATAAAATCCCATTTTGAGTAAGCAGCTCCCTTATCTTATTTGTTTCTGAAGAACTATGGATTTGAATGCTGTTCTTCCTTCCCCTTTTATACTTAATGCCAGTACTGTTCCCTTTAAATAGTACAGATGGCCAAGATAACCTTAATATTTGATCTGAAATATTACTTTAGAATAATATGTTTGTGGAAAATGCAGTAATTTTTAATTAATGCAGTACTTTTATCTGTTACATATTTGAGGAAGAATTGTATGAAGAACACCTAAATATTAATAAATAGTACTAAGTATTCTGAGGAGTCCTTAGTAAAAGGTAAAGTATGATCCTTAAGTTTACCATCTGGTAGAGGAGACAAGACATACAGGCCTCAAAATGTACAGATCAAAGTGCAGAAATAAATAATTAAAAGTTTATTTGTTCTGCTGGAGTGGACCAGCTTGCTTATATTTGAGTTAAACTCTCTTCTGATTACTTCCTGTTAAAATCCTTAGCTTCATTCAGGGGGCCAACTTAGGTGCCATTTTCTACAAGAACCTTTCTTGATCCCCATAGTTGTGGTTATTGAAATCATAAATTGTTTTGTAATTACTTAGCTTAAATGTTTTATTTCTCCTGTAGAATATAATCTTGAGGGCAGGGACATTTTCAGGAACATTTTTGTATTCCTATTAAGAACCTAGGTAGTAGGTGCTTAATAAATTACTGTTGAACTGAAAACATGTGTTTTGAGGGATGAATTCAGCCAAGATAGTGGAGGTGAATGTTTGTAGGCATAATTGAAAAAGCCACTGTCCACTAATCCAAATTGCTGTGGTTAATCAATAGAAAGCAAGGAGGTGGCTTTGATCCAGTTGGAGGCACGTGTTGTAAATAGGAGAAAGTTTTGCAGTCCTCCACAGGAGAATTGGAGCTGCTGGGTGGAAGGGGAAGGCTGATTACAAATATGTCTTGACATAGGCAAGACAATACAAAGCTGGTAGAAAAGGTAAAAAGAAATTTGTCTTAAGTAGCTGGATGACAAATGGTTGGGATATCTTCTCAGAGCTTTAAACAATACAGAATGCGATACTGTGCCTGTGGAGAATCTCTGTATTTCAAGTAAGCATAATGATGCTGTCCTTTGAATAGAAATAAAAAGTTACTGACTCACCATGAGTTGTTTTCCAACAGTAGTGATGTTTAGGAATCCACCTGTGACTTAAGAGAGATGGGGAAAAAGGGAACTTGAGATTTTCTTTGAGGTTGTTCATCCATAATTACCAAACTAGGAAAGGAGACTTGGAGGAGAGGGCACTTTGTGTCTTGGATTGTGCATTTGGTTAGAGATTTTGTGGGATCTCTTTGAAATCTGAGCCTAGTGGATTAAGGTACAGGGGAAGGTGAGAAATGCTAACAATTACACTGCAAGCTTTGACTTAGGAGCTAGAAAATTGTCACAGTTCACCATTCCTTTTTTTTTGTTTTATATTTTCGGTATATTTGAGTATATGTACATTTCAATGTACGAAGAACAAAAAAACTGTTACCTAATTTTATGTACAATTTTTTTAAAAGGACATTAAGTATAACATGGTAGTACAGAGGTTTATGAGTTACTTGGTATTAGCAACTATTTTGGTATGATTTCATTTTATGAGGCAGTATTTTGGAATTGATAGAGAGCTGACCTGGAATTCAGAAAAACCTATTTTGAAGTCACTTAACCTCTCATTACACTAGGCAGCTGTCTTAAGAGAAGTAGAGAAGGTGGTAACCTGTATTGATAGAGGGGGTATCCTTACCTTAGAGTTCCCTGTACTCATAATATCACAGATCCAGTTCCCTATCCCGGACTTTTTTTGCATGTGACTGCAATGGTCATCCATATGTACTTCTCCTGATACTGTGATGACTCAGAATGTCTGACCTTGACCAGACAAAACTAGATTGAGTTGGTTTTCTCTGACTAACCTCACCTTTAGTTCTTTCAGTAAAGTGTTACACAATTGTTTCATTGCTCTCTTTTTGTTGTATTTTTAAGTTTATGGTTATTAAGAAGGGACATTATTATTCTAAGGAAATATGTAAAAGTCATAGCTTTTGAAGAGCATACTTTTGATATTGCGAGATATTGCAATGGCTTCTCGGCCTGGAGATCTCAAATGATTGAGAGAGAGGTCATTCAACCCATAAGGATCAGTCACTCTGAAGTACAAAGGAAAATGTGGTCCAAAATGAAAAACCAGTGTGAGGAACTGATACATTTTAGCTACAAAACAGTCTAATCTCAGAAAACAAAGATCTTCAAAAGGACCTGGTAGCCAAAGAAGTTGCTATTGGTGTTTCCACTATGTGGCAAAGGCTTCTTGAAATTGGAAGAACAAAGAGAAGACCTGTTTAAAAAATAAAAGTTTCTCACTCTTGCTATGAAGAAAAAAAATGCTTGACATGGGCAAGACAATACAAAGTCTGAAGTACTGGAGATTTGAAAAAGGTAATTTTTACTAATGAAATTAATTTTTTAATTCAAGTCTATGCCAAAACTGTTATTAGAAGTTGGAATACACCAATAAAACTACAACACAGCTTCATCAAATTGTAAAATATCCACACACACCCCTCAAATACCTAAATTTGGTGGGGATACTTTTTTTTTTTACTTTAAGTGAGCCTATAAGTCTTATTCCCCATTGAAGAAATAATGAACTCTGTCAAATGTATTGATATCTTGAGAAGCAGAATAGTTCTAGAATTATAGAAATTCCAAGGTGGAAATAGAATATTGTAATATAAAATTAACACCTTGCCACAAGCCAACAAAGGGTTAAGAAATTAATCTTTCAATGTCCTGTGTTCTTGCTTGCTTTAAATTCCATGGTGGAGGGGAGTGGGGAGCTTATAGGCGATACTTGTCTAAGGCTAGACTTTGAAAAATGAATTGTTTGTCAAATGCACTTAATATCCAGTGTCATGATGAAGAATTAAAGAATGTATCAAAATCTTCTGAACTCAATACCAAATCATATAAAACAAGTGGTTTTGACAAATGGAGGACCTATTAAGCTTTTTTTAATGTGTGGTTAAGCCAGTACATTAATTAATTTACTTTGCTCAAGTTAATTAACATACCACTGTAACAAAATTGGCTCATTAGTGTCACCTTCTGAACTTCCTTTCATTTTCTTCTGTATATTTTCAAAATATTTTATTGATGTCCTTTTTTTGCATCTATCTTTTCCCTGTATTTCTGTTACAATTAATTCATCTTCCCCTTCCCCAAATCAAAACATTCTCCCCTGTAATAGGTATAGTTAAGAAAAACAAATTTGTTCATTAGTCATTTTAGAAAATTTACATCATATTCTGCCATTCAGTTTTTTCCAACAAACATTTTAAATAAGAGCCTATTGT
Organism: Trichosurus vulpecula; assembly: GCF_011100635.1. NCBI lineage: Eukaryota > Metazoa > Chordata > Mammalia > Diprotodontia > Phalangeridae > Trichosurus > Trichosurus vulpecula. Next base: position 334,998,438 of record NC_050574.1, read on the forward strand.
ATGTTCCAGCTCATCCTTAGGTGTCAAAACAAAATAATCGGAAAATATGATCCCTACCTTTACTCTTGTTATCTAATTTGGGAAAGAAGACATGAAACACTGGAAGCCTTGAGTAATGAATGAAAATAGAACTGGATTTTGAGCCAGGGTATGCCCAGCTCTGCTACTACCTGAGGCAGCTGGTGGCTGAGTGGAAAGAGCACTAGCCTCGAGCTAGGAAGACCTGAGTTCCAGGCTGACTTTAGATACTAAATAACTGTGTGTGACCCTGGCAAGTTACTTACCTTCTGTCTGTCTTTACTATAAAATGAGAAAATGATAGCGTCTACCTCATAGGATTGTTGTGAGAATTAGATATCTGTTTAAAAAAAAATCATTTAGCTTGATGCCTAGCATGTAGTAGGCACTATATAAACGCTTATTTCCCTTCCTTCCCTTTCTCCTCCTACCTGCATGACATTAGGCGAATAGTTTACTCTCTGTGCCTCAGTTTCCCTATCTGCAAAAAAAAGGAATTGGACTAGATGACATCTAAGTTCCCATCCAAATGTAAATTTATGATTCTGTGAACTAGAAAATAATCCTAAGGTAAGTCTTCAACTGTGTTTTTAAGATACAGGAACCTTCATAGTAATAACAGCACTGCTTGATTTATATTGTTCTTAATCGTTATTGCTTTCATATATATTATTTCACTTTATCTTCACAAAATAGAAGTTGGTAGTAAAACTAAAGATAAGGAAACAAGTTGTTATTTGCTTAAAGTTGCAGAGCGTAGCATGGTAGATAATCAGTAAGTATTTGTTGAATGTTTTCATTGGACACTTCGTTGAATTAATTCAAAGCATTTGGAGGCCATTGATGTTTTCTTTACACTTCTACTGATCTCTTGTTTTTCTCTGCATTCCTTTGGCCATCATCTTCATTATTTTTGTCTGCCCCTCAGTAACTTTCTGGTGCTTTTTTTCCTGCACCTTTTGACCACCCTCTTAATTTCTCATCTTTGCTTGGCCAACTCTTGAGCCATTTTACCCTCCTACTTCATACTTCTCCTCTTAACTAGCTCAGTAATTCGTTTCACCTATGTGATGCTCCAGCATACTCCCCAGCTTCTGTTTATTTTGACTAGGTTCAGCAACATTTCCCCCATTGCATGAAACAGTAGTGATGTACTAAGGGTTGAATTATCATGCTTCAGAGATGGTAGCATTCTGATAAGTCAGCAGTGAGAAAAATTGAGATGGAAGAGGTTTATTTTCTAGAAATACTGTTGGGTTTTCAGTCTTTCTTTCATTTTACCCTCAGAATCTAGGTGAGCATTCCACCTATGATAGTTTCTTAATAAATGTTTAACAATTAATTGCCAAGATCATAAATTATTTGGGTAAGGATTCCTTATGTAACAACTACTAGGAAAACAAGAAAGCACTTCGATAGAAATTAGGTTTAGCCCAACATCTTACATGATGTATTACATTAAGCTCAAAATGGACATATAACTAATCCTTCATATAAAAGATCACACTATAAAAATACTAGAAGAGAATCAGATCAGGTATCTTCTAAAGTTATGGCTAGGAGAAATAAGGGTTAGAGATGATCATAAAAGATAAAATAGATAATTTCAACTACATGAAATTGAAAAGCTTTTGAAAGAACAAAATTACCGCATCTAGGATAAGAACAAGCATGGATGGGAGTGGGGGGGAATATCAGATATGTCTGAAAAAGGATTGATATCCAAGATATAGGGGCAATTAATGAAGATATATAAGACCAAGACTTCATTTAATCAACAAGCATTTGGGCAGGGAACAAGTATTGAGTTCCTACTATGTGCCAGGCACTAGATACAAAAAGACAAGTGAAACTGTCCCTCTCTGTCTTTGAGCTAATGGTACATTAACAAGGCAAGATAACATGCATAGATAGGTATATATACCTATATAGGGCTATATAGGCGTATCCCTATATAGGTATATATATAGATAGACAAAATGTATGAGAGACAATTTTGGGGCAAAGCCCTAAAGTAAGTGGTATGTATGGAAAAGTTTTCTGTAGAAGATGGCACTAGATCTGAACCTTGAAGGTTAAAAGGGATTCTAAGAAGTGGCAGTGAGAAGTGAGTACATTCCGGTTGTGGGCTAAAGACCACCCTCAGACACAAGAGATAGAATTCTGTTATGTGAGGGTACCATAAAGAAGTCATTCTGGCTACATTGTAGTGAGTATGAAGGGGAGTATTGTGTAAAAGCATGAAAAGTAAGATAAGTCCAAGTTATGAAGACCCTTAAGTACCAGAGAAGTTTCTGTGATTCTACAGGTGATGGGGAGCCCACTGGAGTTTAAGAAGTTGTGATCATACTTGGACTTTAGTAAAAATAATTTTGGCAGTTGTGTGAATGATGAATTGGATTGAGGAAAACATTTTGGAAACTATTCTGGTAGTTAAGTCAAGAGAGAATAAGAGTCTTAACTAGGCTGGTAGCCAGGTACATATAAAGAGAGCTAAATTGACATGGAGTGGAAATACAATCAACAAGACTGGTGATTTGGGCTTAGGTAAAAGATTACAAACTTGGTGACAAAATGGAGAAATTAAGGGGAAAATACTCCATTCCTGGTTTTTTGTATGTCTGTCTTTCCTCCAGAAAAAAGAGAAATGAACATGTTTATCATGTTACCAGAATTCTCCCTTTCTCTCTTTTTATTTTCATTTTTTCCCTTTTATTGTTTTTCAAAATGCAAAGGTTGCAAAGGGAAAAGAGCTTCAAAAGAGCCTTGAGAAGCTAGTGAGATAGTACTTGGGGCTTTCAAATGAAGAAACCTAGAGAACTTCCCAGTTTAATTATCTTGTTGTTCAGTCATTTTCAGTTGTGTCCAACTCTTAATGACTCCATTTGGAGTTTTCTTGTCAAAGATACTGGAATGGTTTGCCATTACCTTCTCTAGCTCATTTTACAGAGGGAGGAAACTGAGGCAAACAGGGTTAAGTGACTTGTCCAGGGTCACCCAGCTACTAAGTGTCAGAGTTCTGATTTGAACTCAGGTCTTCCTTATTCCAACGCCTGGTGCTATAGGCACTACTCCACCAACTACTCTACATAAACATTAGTTGCGTTACCTTTTATCTTTTCTCAGGTGATGACTGGCCAGGACCTGGGTGAGGCTATGGGCTATTGGGACCATAGGCACAATTGCAATGCACCTTGTCTCTGCATAGTCTAACAGTAATAGCCTTAATTATATAGCTTTTTATGGTTACAAAATACTTTCACATACATTACTTGATCTTCCCAACAATTCTGTGAAGGAGGCAGTAAAAGTATTACCCTACCCATTTTATAGCCAGGGCTACTGAGACTTAGAGTTAACTGATATCATATAGCTAATTAAATAGCAGAGTGAGGCCTCAAACATACTTCTGATTCTAGGTCCATTGCTTTCCCTCCCAAACAATGAAGAAAAAGCATAATGATTGTGCTTCTCTTGCCAGTAGAAACATTCTAGTATCAACTCTTTTTTTTTCGTTTCTTGAAACAAGGGAAGGGAGATGGTAATATAGAGATAATTTATTTTAAAATCTTTAATAACCATGGCTAAAAATTATTTTAGAGGGGTTACAGCTGATGAAAACCCTATCTAATCAGTCCTCCCTCCCTAATCAGTCTTCCTGCAGAACCCCAAGAAGATGAGGAACTGGACAATGAGGACACATAACAAAATTATCATCTCAGTGTAATATGTAATCAGTGCTTGTTAATAGTCTACACAGTAATTGTTGGTTTCTTACATTTCAGATCAGATTAGGGACCAGTTCACGCCTTCAAATTATACTTAAAGGGAGTAATGACTTAAGCCAGGGCTGTCCAACCTTAGGTTTTTATTGAAACAATAGACAATATATTTTGATTTGCCATTTTAGTGAAAGCTCTGTAGTAGCTCAGCTTTGTTTACTAGAGCATTTATGTAAATTTCTATGCTTGTAGGCGGGCCACATAAATCCACACTGCAGGTGGCATTTTGAACACCCTTACTTAAGCAGTTGGCTAATCACATTTATGTAGATTTTATCTCCCAGAGTAAAGATTATGAGTATATATGTTTTCTTTGGAATTTAGAGACACCAATGTACTGGCTATAGTAGTAAACTGGGATTAAAACCCAGATCTTTTGGTCTTTCCTGTCTGTTACTGTTTTCATTATAACACCTAGTCCTAAGAGGTCATAATTCAATTTTGAGCATGTCTAACTGGAAGTTACTATGGGGCAAGCAAACAGATATATCTGAAGATAGTTGGAAACATGGAACTGTAAGTTTTTCAAGTCTCCCACACTTCTACCTCCCCCTCTCCCTATTTTGCCTCTGATAAGGCAAGGTTTCATCAGCCTTGTACTCTACTTGATCACTACCCTCTGCCCCTTGATTGGAGAGTGGAGACATGAACTCTAAACTTCTGTTCTGGGAGAGAGTTCTCCTTAGGCATCTCATTTCTCATCTGGCTGCATTACTTTGGGACTTCTCTGATTTCTCCACCATGTCTCCCACCCCCATGTTGGGTACCTTCCCTTATCCATCTTTTTGAGTTTACTTTTGTGCATTGTCTTTCCCCATTAGATTGTAAGCTCCTTGAGGGCAGAGACTTTTTTTTTGAATATTTGTATTTTTAGAGCTTAGCCAGTGCCTGGCACATAATAAATGCTCAATACATGTTTATTAACTGTTGAGAAAATTAGGGTAATTTAACTGTAAACTCAGTCTTTGCTCCTCTCTTTGATGAGTGTCTTTACTAAGGCCAAAATCTCTTCCTACGTGTGTTTTTGATCCCACCTGCTTCTGTCTACTCTAATAATTACCCCATTCAGTGATCCTCTACTCAATCTCAACCTCTCTCCGTATTCTGTTCCTTACTCTCTTCAAACGTACTCTATTTCCTTCATCCCTAAAAAAACCTTCACTTGACTCTTATTATACCCACAAGTTATTGTCCTAAAGCTCTTTTTTCTTTCTTGGCCAAACTTTCAAAAAGATTGCACTTTTTGCCTCCACTTACTTTCCTCTCGGTAGTTTGTAGTCTAGCTTCTGACTTCTTCCCTCAACCAAAACTACCTCTCGCCAGAATTATCAATGATCAAATTTGCCAAATCTTACAGTCTTTTCTCAGTGCTCATCTGTCTTGTCCTGCTTCATTTGACACTGACCACCTTCTCCTCCTTTGTATTCCTTCTAGATTTTCTTGTCACTACTCTTCCTAATTCTCATCTTACCTGTTTGACCAGTCCTTAGTTTCCTTAGTTTAAATTTTTTTATTAAGATTTTTTATTTTTAGTTTACAGCACTCAGTTCTGCATGATCCTGAGTTCCAGATTTTCTTCTGCCCCTCCCCAAGACAGCATATCCGATATATCTAATACACGTAACTTCACATTGAACTTATTTACACAATAGTCAAGTTGTAAAGAAGAATTATTACCAATGGAATGAATCGTGAGAAAGAAGAAACAAAACCAAAAACAAAAACAAAAGAGAGAAAAAAAAACAGAAGAAAAAAAAGGAGAGCAAACAGTTTGCCTCAGTCTGCATTCAGTCTCCATAGTTCTTTCTCTGGATGTAGATAACTCCTTCCTTCATGAGTCCTTTGGAGTTGTCTTTGAACCTTGTATTGCTAAGAAGAGTCTGTCATGGTTAGTCATCACAGAATCCATATATCTGTGATTATGTGTAATGTTCTCCTAGTTCTGCTCCACTCACTTAGCATGTTATCGTGTAGGTTTTTCCAGGTTATTATGAAGTCCGTATCTTCCCCATTTCTTATAGCACAATAGTATTCTATTACATTCATATACCACAACTTGTTCAGCCATTCCCCAATTGATGGGCATCCCCTTGATTTCCAATTCTTTGCTACCACAAAAAGAGCTGCTATAAATATTTTTGTACATGTGGGTCCATTTCCCACTTGTGTGATCTCTTTGATATACAACCCTAGAAGTGGTATTGCTGGGTCAAAGGGTATGACTATGAACATTTTTTTTTTTTTTTCATAGTTCAATTTGTTTATTAAAAACATCTATGTGGTTGCCACAGCAGCTGCCTGGGTCCTCTGGACAGACACTCGAGTGTGAGTCTTCACAAGATGGTCGGTGAATTCCTGATAGGGAGACTTAGTGAACACAGTCTCCTTCCACAGGTCTGGGGTTAGATAGCTGTATGTTTTGGAGATGGCATCAAAGGTAGCTTTAGCAAAGTTGCCCAGAGTGGCAGTACAGCCTCTTGCAGAAGTATAGCAGTCATCAATTCCAGCCATCATCAGGAGTTTCTTAGGCACAGGAGCTGAGACAATGCCAGTACCTCTAGGAGCGGGGATCAGGCGCACCAGAACCGATCCACATCGCCCAGTGACCTTGCAGGGCACTGTGTGAGGCTTGCCAATCTTGTTCCCCCAGTAGCCACGTCTCACAGGAACAATGGACAGCTTGGCCAGAATGATAGCACCACGAATAGCTGTGGCCACTTCCTTGGAGCACTTGACACCCAGACCAACATGGCCATTGTAGTCACCGATGGCCACAAAAGCCTTGAACCTAGTACGCTGTCCAGCTCTAGTTTGTTTCTGGACAGGCATGATCTTCAGAACCTCATCCTTCAATGAAGATCCCAGGAAGAAATCTATGATCTCAGACTCCTTGATCGGGAGCGAGAAAAGATAGATCTCTTCCAAAGACTTGATCTTCATGTCCTTAACTAGGCGGCCCAGCTTGGTGACAGGAACCCACTCCTTGTCTTCGGCCTTTCCTCCCCGGGCTCCTCGGCCCCGGCCTCGGCCTCGGCCACGGCCCCGGCCTCGACCTCGGCCCCCACTGCCGAAGCCACCGCGGAAGCCACCCCGACCTCCGACTCCGGGGCCCCCGGGGCCTCCCGCACCTCCTGCAGCACCGGCGTCGTCCGCCATTTGGTGTTCACTAGAAGTAGAAGCGACTATGAACATTTTTAATAGCGCTTTGGACATAGTTCCAAATTGCTCTCCAGAATGGCTGGATCAGTTCACAACTCCACCAGCAATGTAACAGTGTTCCAATTTTCCCACATTCTCTCCAGCATTTATCATTTTCCTGTTTTGTCATTTTAGCCAATCTGACAGGAGAGATATGGTGCCTAAGAGTTGTTTTGATTTGCATTTCTCTAATCAGTAGTGATTTCGAGCATTTTTTCATATGCCTATAGATATCTTTAATTTCTTCCTCTGAAAACTGCCTGTTCATATTTGACCATTTCTCAATTGGGGAATGACTTGTATTCCTATAAATTTGGCTCAGTTCCCTGTATATTTTAGAGATGAGACCTTTATTAGAGATATTAGTTGTAAAGGTTTTCTCCCAATTTTCTGCTTCGCACCTAATCTTTGTTGCATTGGCTTTGTTTATACAAAAACTTTTCAATTTAACATAATCAAAAGTATTTATTTTGCATTTTGTAATGCTCTCTATCTCTTGTTGGGTCATGAATTCTTCCCTTTCCCATAAATTTGACAGGTAAACTATTCCTTGCTCTCCCAAACTGCTTATAGTATCAGCCTTTATTCCTAAATCATGAACCCATTTTGATGTTATTTTGGTATACGGTGTAAGATACTGGTCTATGTCCAGTTTCTGCCCTACCATTTTCCAATTTTCCCAGCAGTTTTTGTGAAATAGTCAATCTTAGCCCAGAAGCTAGATTCTTTGGGTTTATCAAAGAGTAGATTGCTGTAGTCATTGACTACTAGTCTTGTGTACCTATCATATTCCACTGAACCACAACACTCTTTCTTAGCCAGTACCAGATAGTTTTGATGACTGCTGCTTTATAGTACAGTAATATCATGTATGGCTAGACCACCTTCCCTAGCATTTCTTTTCATTAATTCCCTAAATATTTTAGACCTCTAGTTCTTCCAGATGAATTTTGTTATTATTTTATCCAGCTCTGTAAAATAATTTTTTGGTAGTTCGATGGGTATGGCACTGAACAAGTAAATTAATTTAGGTAAAACTGTCATTTTTATTATATTAGCTTGGCCTAACCATGAGCAACTGATATTTTTCCATTTATTTAGATCTGATTTTATTTGTGTGAGGTTTTCGTGTTTGTGTTTCGTAATTGTGTTCATATAGGCTCTGGGTTTGTCTTGGCAGGTAGACTCCCAAATGTTTTATAGTGTCTGCAGTAACTTTAAATGGAATTTCTCTATCTCTTGCTGTTGGGCTTTGTTAGTAATATATAGGAATTGCAAGGATTTATGTGGGTTTATTTTATATCCTGCAACTTTGATGAAGTTGTTTATTATTTCAAGTAGTTTTTTACTTGATTCTCTAGGATTCCCCAAGTAAATCATCATATCTGCAAAAAGTGATAATTTAGTTTCTTCTTTGCCAATTCTAATTCCTTCAATTTCTTTTTCTTCTCTTATTGCTACAGCTAACATTTCTAGTACCAAATTGAATAATAGGGGTGATAATGGACATTCTTGTTTCACTCCTGATCTCATTGGGAATGCATCTAGTTTATCCCCATTACAAATAATGCATATTGATGGTTTTAGGTAGATCTTAGTTTCCTTTATTTTGGCTTATTATGCAGTGTATTCTCTGTGGGTATGCTCCAGGGTTCTTTCCTGGACTGCCTTCTTGCTATATAGTCTCCCTCTTGGTCATCCCTTCAGCTCCTGTGGATTTAATTATCACTTCTGTGCAAATGACTCACAAATTTATAAATCCAGTCTTACTCTCTCTTTGAGCTTGGTCTCACGTCACCAATTGCCTATTGGACATTTCACAGTGGATCTTGGAAACATTTTAAACTTAGCATGTCCAAAACAGAACTCATGACCCTTCCAGATATACTTTTCTTCCAGACTTCCCTGTATCTGTCATTGGCACTAGTATTTTTTCCAGTCTCCCAGGTTCATAACTTTGGCTTTAATTATCCTCAACTCTACGTTGTCTCACCTCACATTTCCAGTCAGTTGCCAAATATGGAAATATATTTCTGCCTTCAAAAGTAGCAATTCATTCTTACCTCCATAACAGTTCTCACAGCCTTCATCCCTAACTACATTATATTTATTTTGGCTTTATTCTCTGGTTGTCTGTGCTTGTGCATGCACATGCATGTACGCTTTATAAACCCCAGAGTAGGGTTTGTCTCATTCTTAGTTTTTGTTCAGTGAAACAAAGCATTTAGTACAGTGCCTGGTATATAGTAGTTGCTTAATAAATACTTGTTGATTAATCTGCTGATTCAAATGTTGTTTGTTTGTTTATAACAAAGACCACTCAACACAGTGAAATCTTGCTTTCCCTGAACTTTTAAATCAGTTATGTAATGAGTATTCTGATAATGCAGAATGTCATTTGCAAAAGCCTGCCTGTTGTTTCTCCTTTCATATTTTTATCAAACGTATTCTTGATGTGTTTGTAAGTTATTCTCTTAAAATTTCAGTGATTGGAAAGTAACCATGTGAGTCAGTAGTTGATAATTTCTAGATATCTTTTTTTTATAGTAATAAAGTATGTGATTTTTTTCCCAGGTATGTGTTGATCTTCAAGAAACAACATGGTTTAGTGGATAGAGGACTGGCCTTGGAATCAGGAAATTATTAAGTTCAGCATCTGACCTATAATAGCTGTGTGACCATGAACAAGTCACTTTATCTCTAGGTCTCCTGGTCAATTCTCTAAGTTACAGAAACTCTTAAGACTCCAGATTATGGAGGATTTGCTTATCTGCATTAGTGTAAGGAACTGTTTGGATATCTCTGATCAGAGTGCAAGTTGGCTTCTGGTTTTTTTTTTATTTGTTTGTTTGTTTGTTTTTGTGAGAGTTCATGTTCATCTCCGCCTCTAGTACCTTCCAGCCTCATTGGCAGAGTTTGTGCTTATTTTCTTAGTTGAACCTTCCCTTGACCTCCATGCCTTACACTTTTCCTGGGCTGGTGCTGGCTATCCTAGTTTGTTTCCTCTACCAGCCTCCACCCTCTTCTAACTATCTTTCCTCATCCTTTGCATAAAGTATTAGTGCCTGAGTTGCCTTTATCTTCTTTTTTTTTCTATGATAAAAGAATCATAGATCTAAAACTGGAAGTGATCTTGGAGGTCATCTACTCCAACGCCTCTCATTTTACAGATGAGGAAACCAAGATCTAGGGAGGTTAACTGACTTGTCCAAGATTAGAGTTGTAGTAATTATCAGAGGTAACCTTTAAACACAATTCTTCTGACTCTTGAGTTAGGGTTCTTTCTACTGTACCATTCTAAGTGTCTCATGTTATGTTTCTTTTTGCCTTAGGACCCATGATAACATTAATTATACTGTCATCTAAACTGACCTTCTGTTCCTCACACGCTATGTGCTCCATTATCTCATCTCCATACCTTTGTGTTGGCTGTCCCCCATGCTAGGAATGCATTCCTTCTACCCCTTAAAATTGCTCATTTCCTAGCTCAAGTACCATCTTTCATATAATACCTTGCCTGGATTCCCTCAGTACTCAGAATTTACTTTGTGTTTATTTTGTATAAATTAGGTAATACACTTATGTGCACCTGTTCCTTCACCTGATTGAATGTAAGCTATTTGGGGATAGAGAGTATTTTACTCTTGTGTTTGTATCTTCAGCACCTAGCATAGTGCCAAACATAGTAATGTGCTTAATGAATGTTTGTTAATTAATTGAACATTTTTATTTCAGCTTAATTATATCTTCTGGTTTCCGTATAGTAAAAATGTCAATGTTGAGATAATTCAGCTCTTTCACTAGTACATTGGCTAGTTATTAGATGATCTTAGTATACTCATATCTAGAACACCAGTGTAAAGTTGGTGCTTATTGATAGCTTAAAAATTTGTAAATTTTAGCAACTTCTCCTTTTTGCTACACTTTTCTGTTACAGTTCAGAATAAGAAGGGGGTTATATAGCACAATGAAGGTCAGTTTGTATTTTTCTTTGTTTCTGCATAGTGTGTTTGGTAATCAGGCATTGCCTTATTGTTGTCTTCAATGTTATTTAAGTAATTTATAATTGACTTTTCATCCCTTTTGTCTTCTTCACTTTTTTAAGTCATGCCCAATTTGTGATTCTAGTGGGATATCTGGTAGAGAAGCCCAGCAGCTAGTTGGTGATAGACGATTGGAATTAGGAGAGAAATGAGGCCTAAATATATAGATCAGACATGATCATCAGATTCGTGGAAGCAGAAAAAATCACCAAAAGAGAATAGAGAGAACAAGGAAAGGATCAAGGACAACCATACTTAAGAGATGAACTGGATGATAATCCAGTAAAGGAGAAGGAATATTATAACAGATAGGAGGTGAACCTAGGGAGAGCAATGTTTTAAAACCTCTGAGAGGACAAAGTATCCAGGAGAAAGGAGGTGATCAGTAGTTGCATAGGCTACAGAAAATTTTAAGAGGATGAATTCCGAGAAAAGGCTATTAGATTCAGCAGTTAAGTGATACTTAACTTTTTAGAGAACATTTTACAGAAAAGTTTCAGTTGAATGGTGGAGTGGGAAGCCAGATTGTTAGGGGTTTGAGAAGTGAGTCAGTGGTGATGAAGTTGAATGGGAAGGAGGTGGGGGGAGTAGAAAACCGTTTCTAGGAACTTGGCAGAGAAAGAGGTGAAACATCTGATGATAGCTTAAAGGGATTTTTTTGTAAGCCTGGAGATAGTTATAGGCAGAAAAGGAGCCAAAAAATGGGAGGTGAGGTCGACTACTAGGAGATAGAATGGGGTGGCTTAGGGATCTTGAGAATAAAGGAGAAGTTTGGGGGTATAGCTGTAGGAGGTATTGATAGAAAATCAATAATCAGGGAAGAATTTAAAGGATTTCTCTTCAGCAGTGAATGATCAGTTGAACTTATATGAGTTTGCAAAGGAACTAAGTTGTCATGGTTGTGTGACTTCCTTCAGCTGCAGTAGGGGCAAAAAGGACATTGATGATGGGGTTGACTCAGGACTGAGGACTGGTAGAGCATGAATGATGGAAACACAAAGAAGCAAGAGATTCAAGGATAGAGGACGATGAATATAGTTTGTAAACTCTAGGGTTAAGACTGAAGGGAGGAAAGGGAAGCCAGAGCAGGGATGATTTGGAGAATGGGGCTCTGGGTGTTCAACAGCAGGACACATAGCAAGATGACTGGCATGGATGCCTGACTATCCAACATGAGTTAGATGAGTTTGCATTCAATTCCCTCACTAGTGAGGATAGGGAATAGCTTCTCCGGGTAGATTAACTGAGAGGAGAGTGAAGGGAGGGATTCATGGAGAGTAGAGGATGAGATGAGGTCCAAAGTGTGTTGTTGCAAGTGTAGCAGCAAGGTTCCCCTAGCAAGCTGCCATGGGTAGATCTCTGTATGGGATGTGAAGTATGCTCTGGGGATAGCTAGATATATTTAACTTCACTACTCTTATCTCCTATTTCTGTGCCTTTGGAGGCTGTCCCCCATGCCTGGAATGCACTTCTTCCTTATCTTTGACTCTTAAAATCACTAGCACATAATAAATGTTTGTTGATCAATTAATTAATGTAATGCCATGATGGAAGAACTCATGAGCAGGAATAGTCTAGATTAAGTCTTTATTATAAAGATAGGTTAGAACCAGATTGTAACGTGCCAGAAGAGTTTGTATTTGATCTTAGAGATAAGAGGGAGCCACTGGAGTTTTTTGAGCCAAGGAGTGATGTGAATTTGTCCCTTAGGAATATCAATTTAGGAGCTATGTGGAAGGTGGATTCGAGACAGGAGAGACTAGAGGCAGGGAGACCAGTTGGTCTCCTAATTAGAAAGTTATTGCATTAATCCAAGATAGCCAATGAGGGCCTGAACTAAGGTTAGGTTATGTTACTGTGTTGTGAACACAGAGAAAGGGATGGATGCAAGAAGTGTTGGGGAAGTAGAATTAGGAGTTCAAGGGAGTGAAGAGTCAAGGATACTCTCACTGAGGCAATGCAAGAATATTATGAAAAGAGAATTAATAGCTTGGTAAAAGAAGTATGAAATTTCACTGAAGAAAATAAATTAATAAAACTAAATAAAGATAAAATAAATTAAAACTAATTAATAAAATAAATTAGTTAAAATAAATAATTAAAATTAGAATTGGTCAAATGGAAGCCATTTACTTCACAAGATAATCAAGAAACAATAATACAAGGTGAAAAGATTAAAAAGAAAAAAATGTGAAATATCTCATCAGAAAAAACAACAGACATGGAAAATAAATTAAAGAAAGATCATTTAAGAATCACGGAATCATCTGAAAGCCATGATCAAAAAAAAAAAGAGCCTAGATATCATATTTTAAGGAGTTACAAAGGAAAACTGCCCAGATATCATAGAACCAGAGGGCAAAGTAGAAATTGAAAGAAACCCCAGGTCACTTCCTGAAAGAGATCCCAAAATGAAAACTCCCAGAATATCATAGCCAAATTCGGAGCACCCAGGTCAAGGAGAAAATACTGCAAGCATTCAGAAGGAAAAAAATGCCATGTAACTGCAAGATTTAGTAACTACCACCCTAAAAGAGCAGAGGGCTTGGAAATATGATTCCTGGAAGGCAAAAGGAGCTAAGAATAACCTACCCAGCAAAACTGAGTACAAATCTTATGAAATAAAGGCTATTTCATGAAATAGAGGACTTTCAAGTATTCCTAATGAAAGGATCAGAGCTGAATAGAAAAATTTGACTTTTAAATATAAGACTCCAGAGAAACATTAAAAGGTAAATATGAACAAGAAATCATAAAGGGACTTAATAAGGTTAAACTGTTTCCTTCCTATGTGGGAAGTTGATACATGTAGCTCTTAATCTTCCTTCCCCTTTTTTTTTTTTTTTTTTTTTTTTTTGAGGCACTTGTGGTTTGTTCAGGATCACAAAGCTAGTAAGTTTCTGAGGCCTGATTTGAACTTAGGTCATCCTGACTCCAGGGTTGGTGCTCTTATCTACTGTGCCACCTAGCTGCCCCCATGTAGCTACTAAGAACTTTATCATCATTAAGGCAGTTACTTAGAGGGCATGGGTGAGTATTAAGTTGGGATGGTCTCAAAAAAAAGACTGGAAGGGAGAGAATGGGGGAAATTATCTCATGAAAGAATTACACAGGGAAGAGTTTTTGTAATGGAACCTCCCTCTCTTCTGCACTGGTTCAAAGAAGTAACAATATATATACACACAGAGTTGGGTCTAGAAATTCATCTTACCCAAGAAAGAAGTAGGAAGGAAAGGAGCTAAGAAACAAGGGATAGGGTGATAAATAGATTAGAGTGAAAAAAGAGAAGGACAAATAGAAGAGAATAGGATGGAGGGAAATACATAGCAGTCATAAATGTGAATGGGACAAACTCATAAAATGGAAGAAGATAGAATGGATTAGAAGACAGAAGCCAGATATATTATTTATGAGATAAAGGAAGAGTTTTATCTTTTGGTAGTTTTAGAGATCCATCTGAGTAAATTTTCAGTGATTTTTTTTTTCTAATAAACTCAGGGGTTTTTGGAGCCAAGGTAAGTTTAGAGGTTGCTTTCTGCAGTAGAGAATATGACAGGATTTCTATAGGCAGGGGAAAAAAGTCCGATTTCTAGGAGCTAGAGAAAATTATAGGATTGTGGCACAAACTTAGGAAGAGCTTTTCCAAGAATGGCCAGGGATCCAGAAAACAAGCTAAGACCTGGACAGAGAATCCTTAAATCAATCAATCAAACATTTTTTAAGCACCTTCTCTGTGCTAAGTATTGTGCTAATCTATGGAGATTAAAAAAGGAGGCAAAAGATGGTTTCTGTCCTCAAGGAGTTTGCAATCAAATGGGGGAGACAACATAAAAAGAAATATATACAATAGTAAACCATATACAGGAGAAGTAGGAAATAATTAACAGAGGGAAGGCACTAGAATTAAGTGATATTGAGGAAAGACTCCCTCTAAAAGATGGGATTTTGGTTGGGGCTTAACAGAGGTCAGTAGTTGGAATAGAGGAGGGAGAGCATTCCAGGTATGATGGACAGCCAGAGAAGCTGAGAGAGTATCTTGTTTGTGGAGTAGCCAGGAGTCTAAGTACGTGGTGGGGGGAGTAAGGTGTAAGAAGATTGGAAAAGTAGAAGGAACTTAAGTTATGAAGGACTTTGAAGGCCAGTGTGTTTTGTATTTGCTTCTGCAGATAATAGGAAGCCACTGGATTTCAAAATGGCTGAATGGAGGATGGATTGGAATGGGTAGAAAGACTTAAAGCAAGTAGACCTTTCAGCAGGCTATTTCAGTAGTCTGGGTGTAGAGTGATGAGTGCCTGGTGACAGTGTCAAAGGAGAGAGTGGGGCTTATTTAAGAGGTTTTGCAAAGGTGAAATTGACAGCAGATAGAGGAGGTAAGAGATACTGAGGGGTCCAGGTTGTGAACCTGAGGAACTGGGCAGTGGGTTTTCAGAATCCCCTCACAAAAGGACAGGACAGAATGAATTGGATCTTAAGAACATGCTTGAATCTTCAGAACATCCCATACTCAAAGGAACTGGATAATTTAGTACAAAGAAATATAGTAAAGAGATTCAGAAATCAGCTCTTAGCAGACTGGGTATCAGGATAACCCAGATCAGGTACTGGTAGAGGCAGACACAGTCAGCATCTTAGTGCAGACCCTCAATACCTCTTATCTGTATTAGGAACACAGCCTTTTGTTCTCCCTGTGCCAAATCTCCTCTTACTGCAATCCATCATATCCTTCTAGCTGCCAAAATTGTTTTCCTTAAATGCGGTTTTCACCCTGTCACTTTCCTGCTGTCAATTCTGATGGCTCACTATTGCCTCTCAGGTCGAATAAAATTTCTGTTTAAATTTTTAAAAAAATATATTTATTGGTATCTTTTGTTTTTGCATCACTTAGATTTCCCCCTGACATTTCCCCCTCCCTGCTCCCAGAGAATCATCCCTCTGACAAAGAACTTAAAAAAAAATGTCAGTAGCCTTGATCAGTACATCAAGATAAGTGACACTATTTGCAATATTCCACACCCATGTGTGGGACACTTCTGCAACAGTGTTAGGAGTGTTTTTTCATCTCTTCCTTAGGGCCAACTTTGTTCTTTGGAATTTTGCAGCGTTATTTTAAATTGTTTTGTGGTTGTAACTTTTAAAGCCCTTTACAACCTCACTGCAGTCTATCTTTTAATCCTCACTGAATGATGCTATTATACCTACACTCTGCCACCTAGCTGAACTAGCCTTTGCACTATTCCTTACATATACTAACATGACAAAACTCTATCTCCTGTCTCAGTGCCCTTGCATTAGCCATCCCCAACATAGAGCATGTACTCTTCACCTCAGTACACAATTTGTTGGTTGATTGAAGGTTGTCTTTTTTTTTGGAAGGGGGAAGGAAGGGCAGTTGGGGTTAAGTGACTTGCCTGAGGTCACACAGCTAGTAAGTGTGTCAGTTGTCTGAGGTCGAATTTGAACTCTGGTCCTGCTGACTCCAGGGCTGGTGCTCTATTTACTGCGCCACCTAGCTGCCCTATATTGAAGGTTGTCTTGATGCTAAGCTAAGGTATATTTATTTACCCACAGTTAAAATTGAGGTCATTGTGGGGCCCACACAAAGTGGTTAGCAGGTACAGTTAAATGAAGTAAAAAGAGTGGGGCAGGAGAGTAAAAAGAGATTTATCTCAAATGAGATAATATTTATAAAAAATGATTAGTATAGTGGGTGGTACATGGTAGGCACTTACTCCATTCTCCTTTCCTCCCCTACCTTAACAGACTTTTCTGTCTAGATTCAACTTGTTGGCGCTTTCTTACTTTGGTATTTCCTGAGTCTGGACTCAAATCCTGAAATTTAGTTTTGACCATTAGCTTCTCAATTTTATCCCAAGTCTAGGCCTACTGCCTTGTTTAACCCCCAACTTTTTCTTGGTTTCCCTGGTCCTGCCTTTTTGTCCTTCCTCTAAGCTTCAAGGACCTCATGTTGACATTGTTTTATTATGTACTTGAACTTGACTTAAGGTTCCAGAAGCAGAAATAATCACAACACAGCTTAATTTTATAGAACATAGGGCATGTGATTTCATCAGTGTGGGGAATTCTTCCCACTAGATCACAATTATGACTTAGTAGCTGACACTTAGGAGGGTGCCTAAGCCACATGGAAAATAATTGCCAAGGGTCAGTCATCCAATGTTATTTGCCTCAGACAGATATCCTGTGTCTGCATGTTTTTTAGACTATATTGAATTGAAAAGTCACTCTGTTCCATCAAATTTTGGGGTTATAGAAGTTCAGAATTTCGGAGATACAAGACACCTTGGCAATTATCGGGTCATTTTTCTTAGGGAAAGTTGTGTCCAAGGTCAAATATTAGCAAAACTGGAGTCTAAAGTCCACTTTCCCAACATTTAGTATAAGGATGACATTCAACTCTTCAATTTCAGACAACAAAAATTATTTGGCATTTAAAATGAATATCTTGATCTAAGCTGAAAGTGGATAAGACAGGCATAGTAAATGCATCATTTCTGTTCAGCATTTTGTTTGGAAAATTTTGACTTGACTGTTTTGCCTTTATTTCCCCAGCTTAGCACATAGCAAATGCTTAATTCTTGCTGATTTGACTTGATATGAACAAATAGGGGACAATATTTCTGAAAACATATGGCTTAAATGGATCTAGTAATTTTGTAATTGTGAGTCTTTATCATCAAGTTTGTCCTCATTTTGAGAAATCACCCTGGTTAAATTTTTAATATTTTTACTTGTGAGAGATATCTGTCTTTATTTTCCTGTACAAATGTTTAGCTAAATAAAAAATGTCTGGGGAAGAAATTGCTTTGAATCATTTAAAAAGCATTTATTTAGTAATTGTAATGTGTCAGGCATTGTAAACGGGTGCTTGGGATCCAAATAGTCCCTGCCCTCAAGGAGTTTATATTCTGTTGGGGGAGACAAAACACACATGTAGGTATATACAAAATAGAAAGTGATATTGATGTGTAGGGTGCTAACAGTTGAGGGATTATGACTCAGTTCAATAAACCTTTATTAAGCTCTCACTGTGTTAAGTGCTGGGAATACAAAAAAGGTAAAAGATAGCCTCTGCCTGCAGGGAGCTTACAATCTAACTAGGGGGATAACATACAAACACATATATACAAAGCAAGCTATATAAAATATAAATAGGAAATAATTAAAAGAGGAATTAAGAGGAGTTAGGGAAGGCTTGATCCAGAAGGTGGAATTTTAGTTGGGACTTAAAAAAGACCAAGGAGGTTAGTATTTGGAGTGGAAGAAAGGAGAGTGTTCCAGTCATGGTGGACTGCCAAAGAAAATTTCCCAGAGCCAAGAAATGGAACATCTTGTTCATGGAACAGCCAGGAGTCTAGCGTCACTAGATTGAATAGTACATGTTGGGGGAGTAAGGTGTAAAAAGACTGGAAAGAAGGAAGGGGGCTAGGTTATGGAGAGCTTTGAATGCCAAAATAGAACATTTTGTATTTGCTACTTGGAGGCAATAGGAAGCCACTGGATTTTGAGAGAAGAGCAGCCTTTTCAGATAATTGTGGATATTCTTCTTTGATAGTACACCAAAACTTGGCAAGTGGTAGGTTTGTAAGGTTAGCTGCAGTGTACCTCCAAAACCAAATCAATGAACTCTTCTAGTACATTGAAATCCATTAGTCTATCCTTCTAAATATTGGAACCTCATCGTACAATATCAAAAAATTACATTCATTAATATTATCATTGATGTCATCAGAAAAGTCTTTAAGTATTGGGAAGCTGTCAAGATCATGGTGATGGATACAAGTTTTCCAAAATTTTAATTTTTGTTTGAAAGCTTGAATTTTATCATTGCAACAGATACTGTCATTTGTTTTATTTGAAGAGCAGCCTTTGTTCATTTCTTGAGAAAATGTCTGCAAAATACCCAAATCTTAATTAAACATAATTTGCCAGACATTCTTTCATGTAAAAATAAAATTTGCCAGTCCTTCTTTCATGTAAAAATAATGTTCTATGAAAAAAGTAGCTAGTTCAGTTTGCACTTGAATTAAGGAACAAAGTACAAGTGATTTTCCTCAAGATAACCATTGTATTTTGGTATAGAGTAGAAGTATTTTATAAAGGTACTTCCCATTTTATCACACAGAATATTTAGAAGATTGGGCTGAGGTTTAATAAAATGAAATAATTTTTATTCCTTCATCAAGGACATTCTTAAGTGCAGCTGACTTTTTTTTTCTTCCTGTGATTGTGGACATAAAGAATATGGTAGCTAATAATACAATTTAGTGTAATTGCCTTGATTCATGTTAAGACTCAGATGGTTTCACCTGCCTTTGCATTTTTACCATCACTGCAAATATCAATACAGTTGCTCCAGGAAAAACATGATACTCAAAGAAGAACTTTGATGAATACAAGCAAAACAACCAAGTCTAGTCATCTGTAGAGTTATCCATTTGTAAGAGAAAAGTACA
The DNA here is from genome assembly GCF_011100635.1 of Trichosurus vulpecula. NCBI lineage: Eukaryota > Metazoa > Chordata > Mammalia > Diprotodontia > Phalangeridae > Trichosurus > Trichosurus vulpecula. The sequence continues at coordinate 335,017,953 of NC_050574.1, forward strand.
GTTTTGCAGATAAGATATTAACTCAGCTTTCACATTTGCAGGTAAATCTTTAAATTTGCAAGTCATGCAACTTCCTGAAAACTCCTCTATACATAACACTTGCAGACAGCTAGGGTGGCGCAGTGGGTAGGGTGCCGGGCCTGGAGTCAGGAAGGCTTATCTTCCTGAGCTTAAATGTGGCCTCAGACACTTTTTAGCTGTGTGACCCTGGGCACACAGCTTATGTGCCTTAACCTTGTTTGCCTTAGTTTCCTCATATGTAAAATGAGCTGGAGAAGGAAATGGCAAACTACTCTATTATCTTTGCCAGGAGAACCCCAAATGAGGTCACGAAGAGGTAGACTGAAATGACTGAACAACAACACGTAACTTGTGACAGAATAAGAGTGAAAAAGGGCAAATAATCTCTTACATTTGTTATAAAAATAGTTTGGACTTCAGACCCCCTGAAAAGGTTTTGGAGACCTCAAGAGTCCTGTAAGGCCACGCTTTGAGAACCATTGTTCTATAGATATAGAGGAATTTGGAAGAGGAATGGGTTTGAGCAGAAAGAGCCTCTGTCTTGGTCATGTTGAGTTCGAGATGCCCTCGGAGTCATCTTGGAGTTGACAAGTAAACTCATGGGAGCTTATGAGTTTGCTTTTTTATTCAGAGAATAGAAAAGATAGCCTAGGACCTCAAAGTCCCTCATGGGATATTCTCATAATTAAGGGTTGTGATATGGATCATGATCCATATCTGAGCTCATCATCGTCATTGTCATCAACCTAGTAGCTAGTATTTATATAGCACCCACTATATACCAGGCATTGTGCTAAGTGCTTTACAGATATTATCTCACAACAACTCTGAAAGGTAGGTGCTGTTATTAAGCCCATTTTATGGTTTAGGAAACTGAAGAGAACAGAGTTTAAGTGATTTGCCCATAGCTAGTAAATATCTGAGGCTGAATTTGAACTCAAGTCTTCCTTATTCCAGGCCCAGTGCTCTGTTCACTGTGCCACCCAGCTTCTTTATACACAAGACAAACTAAGTATCTGTACTATGATATATAGTTGTATTGACTGCTAGTAAACCTAGTCCATTATCTTGATCAAGCAGTTCAAATGGACAGTATTCTGGCCCCAGAACTGAACAAGAGGAGGGAGGAGTTAGATATTTAGAGGAAGGGATATTTGATGGACAACACACATGCTCCACTGGTGTGCATACAATTCCAAGATAACTAAAGGAAAGTCCACAGAATCCCTATGGAGGATTTATGGGAGTGTTTGAACAATTCATTACAGAAGAGGAGTTGGATTGCAATCTACATTCATGGCAGGAGTACCCTACATTGATGAGGGCATAGGTCTGTCAAAGTATGGAAGTGCTTTTACTTCCCAAACTTTGAAGGGATGTACTATAAAAAGATCATTGGAATGGTTATAACTCACAACCTGTGTATGTCAGCCTCCTTCTAGGAACCTGACATGTGTAAGGGATTTGGGAGGGTGAGCATCATACGTGCATATATAAGGTAATTCAAAAGGAGCTCTTTAAAAAATTTATCACTCAGCAATTAGGCGTATATCAACATGTAGTCAGGACCAATTTGTAAAAGAAACTATGTGGAAGAAAATTGTGAAATGTAAGACTAATTACCATTGGTACATACTACATGTTCTTATGTAACCTAGTGACTGAATAATACCTTTTTTTTTTTTAAACAGTTCAATTCTGTTTTTAATCACCCTGTATTTATACACAGAACCAGTTCTCTTTCCATTGCACAGTTCTCCCTGGTCTACACCTTATCCACAGTGATATATGAGCATTTTTGTCAAATGTTTTGCTGAAGTCCACATGTAATATTTCTAAGGTATTGTCATGATTTCTAAGTCTAGTAACTATCAAAAGACTCTCTTCATTTATCTTGGACTTCAACTGCCTGTTAGGCATTTGTATTCTACCTTTTGATGTCTAAAGATTTTCTTTTTTTTTTTCTCCTACCTGGAAAAGCAAATCATTTTGTTAAGGAGTTCTACCTACTCTCCATTTTTTTGTTGTTATTCCCATTTACTCAGCAGTTTCCCTGTTCCTTCTGAAGTGCCCCTTCCAGTAGCTACCCTCCTTAGCTCATATTCTTATTTATGAGTTGGTCTCCTTGAAGGGAAGCAACTAACTATCCAAGTTCAATGTGCCTGATGGGTTCCCACTTCTAAAACTCTATAGTTCAAATGCCTCCATCGATATACTTAATTTTGATAGCCCTAGACACAATGAGTTCAAAGAAGGAAACACCAAGATAGCTTAGTAAGAATGGTACATACAAACCATTCCACCCCCCATAAACCTTGGACACACTGTTCCACAAATACACCTAGCATCATTGGGAAGAGTGGGCACATGGAAAACGTGACCAGTCAACTTATGCCTCCAACACTGCTGTGCTCTTTGTCCTTTCTCATTGGGTCTTCATGCTACTCTTCTCTGGGCACATCCTCTCTGATGGGGGTACAGGCCAACAGCCCTCCCCCCAGCCCTTAGCTCCTAGTGCACACTTTATCTTGAAAAAGACCTGAAGTTTGCTTATAGAAGTGGGTGTTGGAAGAGTTGTGACTTGTGAGTTATGAAATGGTGAAGTTTCCTGGGTTCTTGCACTGTTTCTCATGGATGAAATTATTTTGAGTTATAATTCGAGATCAAATGATTTCCAAATATATCACTCTGGTTAGAACAAATTCATGTTTTCAGAACTAGGAACTGATTGAATTTGTTGTAATTTCCTTGTTTGTCCCTGTTTGTTTTGTATTGTTTTGTTTTTTCCTTTGATGATTTCAACTCAGGTTTCTTTGTATTCACATGATACTTAGTAAATTTTGGTCCAGCTTCTCATTTTTATCCTGTATATGTCTTTAATTTTTATCCATGTTTCTTGTGAGCAATAAATTGCAGGATTCTGTTTTCTTATCAAGTGTATCACTTTTTTATTAATTCATTCACATTTAAAGTTATAGGAATTGAATTTGGTTTTCTACATTTGTGTCTCTGGTATTTTTTGTTGTTGTGTTTGTTATTCCCTTTCTTTTAAGAATGTACTTGGTGTGTGTACTCTTAAGATAATCCTATTCTTACTTTCTTCCCCTGTTGTTTGTCATTCCTCGGTTTAGTTTTGTATCTTCCTTCTTAATTCTTCCCTATTTTCTAGTTCTTTATTCCCCCCCCCCCCCAGTTAAGTGATTAATTAAAAACCTGACCTCCTTCCTACATTGCACCTTCTTTTGTTTACTTTTTTCATTTTCTGCACTGTTTCTAAGAAGGATTTCTTTAACTTGTCTTCATTGATTCTTTCTCTTTGTCTAGTCTAAACTTTTATACATTGCTTCATGGACTTTATGCTTATTTATTCTTTCCTAGCCTATTTTGTTATCCTCTCTTCTTTTGTTACTCATGAAATTAAGACTTCTAAAAGACCAAGTCTGAGTTCCTTCTCTTGACCAATATTACTGCTTTATAAATCTTGCTTCTTCACCCTGCCCCCTTGCCCCACCCTTTTCTGTTGTATCCCACTGTTAGAAGTATCAATTCATGAGAGAGGTAATAAGGATAGAAAGATTGCTCTGTAGTTGAAGTCTCCGTATATCCTTAGTCTCATGGTCCAGTTCTACCCTCTGACCTTCCCATAATCATTTTCTTTACCCTTTTTGAGAGTCAAATGGTGGCACAGAGGATAGAATGCTGGTCCTGGAGTCAGGAAGACCTGAGTTCAAATCCAGCCTCAGATATTTACTAGCTATATGACTCTGGGCAAGTCGCTTAACCACTGTTTGCCTCGGTTTCCTCAGTTATAAAATGGGAATAATACCATTGTGTAAATGCTTATTCCCTCTCTCCTCTCCCATTTGCCATGTAGTCTTCTCTCAAGGTCCATGTCTATCTACTTTTTGGGATGCCTGTGTTGTTAACTTCCCCCATGTTCACTTCCCCCACCCCACCCCACCCCACCCCACCCCACCCCACCCCACCCTCCAGTAGCAGTAGTGCCTCTACTTTTACTTCTAAGGTAGGATGTTGTCCATGGAGATACAAAACTCAGAGGAAGTAGCCTCCCTGTGCACCAAAACCCTGCAAATTAAACGATTAAAGGGTTCACCCCTGGCGCCCCCCCCCCCTCCCCCTCCCCGTTACAAAATATACCTCTCCTTCCATGGAAATGTTCTTCAGTAGAAACTCTCTTAACTGAATGAGTTAAGATCTCTCTCATTCTTTTCCTTTCTTTTCAGTTCCTCCCTTTGCCGCCTAACCCATTCTTGTGTAGCTCCTTTCCTTCCCAAGGGACCACTTGATTAAGATAGCTCACACATTCCCTGTATCTTCCAACTCTTGTTTCTGCTTTTATTCACCTTAGTATTCTTCATTTTAGTCCCACAAAATATTGATTTCTCTGTAGACCGCGGTTGCCTGGGTTTTATTCCCTAGTGTTTTAGGCATGTAGTATCACTTCTTCTATTTTAAGTTATTCTTTCTTATCCTTGTGTTCTTTCAGAAGCAAATCTCTTAAGGGTCCTTGTTTATTCTTTTTTTTTTTTTAATCATTAGATGTCTTTATCTATTTTTTTTTTCCCCTTCTAATATTCCCTAGAAATAGGGTAATTTTTTCATTGTGCTTTCTCTGGTAGTTGCATTTATTTTCTTCTCCATGGACATAGGGTGGTGAGGGAGGTGGCAGTTCTTGCAGTTGAATAATTGGCCCCATTCAGGTTTTTTTTTTTTTGTTTGTTTGTTGTAGGAATTTTTTGCAGGAATGCTTCAAATGCCACCTTTTTTCATTAATGATTAGGTTCAGATTTACATCTTGAGTGCCTTTGGTTTAAATATATTATTCCATTCCTTTCTGTGGTTTCTGGTCAGTGTAAAGTAGTTTTGTGTTAATCCTTTATATTTTAGTCACTTGCTGAATTTGCTGAATGTGTTGTCATTGTAGTTGTCAAATTTATGTGTCTTGGAGTTTGAAACAAATTTTGTTTTTGTTTTTTCCTGGATGTGATTTGTAAATTCTTTTAATTAGTATTTTGTTTTCTTCATTCAGAGGTTTCTGGGAAGTTTTCTTATACTCTTTCTTGCATTATGACGTTCAGGATTTTTGACTTGTCATGTTCTTCTGGCTGGCCTGTTAAGCCTTAAATGGTTTCTAAGCATCCTGTCTTTGAGATTGTTTTGCTTTGTGTTTATATAGAGATTTGCCAAGTTTTTGAGAGACCTACTACAGCATTTTGAGTTTTTCTGTTGTACTAATTATTTTTACTACCCAGGTCATAAACTGTCATTTATTCTTGTCTTTTTCTCTCAAGACTCTGATTTTCCTTCTTGAATCATTCTGGAACATCCTGCTGTGGTTCCCCAGTCTCTTGGGAATTCATAGCATTCTGAATTTCATCAGGCATTAGTTCATTTTTCTTTGTTTTACAGTAGTTATTTAAAATCATTCATAATCTTATAAATGTCTTGTTTCTCATCTTTCTAATTTTTGTACTTTCCTGTTGATATATCTGCTTGTGTTCTAGGTTTTCAGTTAAATTTTCTTTCTCCTGAGATCTTTGGTGGTTTTAGTCTTTTTCCCTCCTTTGTATTCCCTATGACTCATTTTCTGACCCCTCACTTGATGTTGGGTTTAACCCCTCTACGCCCACCCCTGCTGAACCTCAGAGCTCTTTTTGGCCTCCTCCTGTGTTGAGTAATTTCCTTTTCATTTGCTTCATTCCCTGACCCAAGTAGCTTCTAGGTGGATAGGACTGACCCAGCTGGATTCTAGTTTTCCTTCAGATCTGTTATAGCCCTACTATATATTTTCCCCTCCCCCCAACAATTCTCTCCATATTTTAGTTCTGTAGATGAACTGGTTCCATGTCTGCCCCCTTTTTCAGGCTTGGGGGAAGATGGTATGGTTGTATACCCACAAATCTGCAACCTTAGCGTTTCCTAACCCGAGCAGCACCCTAGGCAGAGCAAGGACCCTCACCCCCTATACCACAACTATCTCCACATTTGACTAGGTAGAATTGAGTTCTTTGTTACTACTGGGTGCTAAGGGGAAGGGCAGGGGTGGAGTGTGCCAGCAGAAACTTCAGCAAGAGGATAATCCTTGAGTGGGTCCCAGAACACAAGCCTGTGAGTCAGATTGTATGTCCAACTTTCACCTACCTTCAACCTGAAGGTTGGTGGGAAAAGAAAGGTGCTGAATTAGTGTTCTCCACTGTGAATTCATAAGGCTGTAATTGTTGTATCTCCCACACATATTTCAAAGTAAGGATTGGAGAAAAAATCTAATTCTTTATCTTGTAGGTTTTATTACCTTGTATATTCCATTACATTAATAAAATATAATTTGTTTCATCATCCCCTAGTTACTTGATGAGCACTGTTCTTTGCCACTACAAAAAGAGTTGCTATATTTTTGTACATATAGGTCCGATCCGATAAATGTAAGATAGAACCTTAGAGTTGCTTTAATTTCTCTGATAGTGATTTGGAACATTTTTTGGTGACTATTGATAGCTTAAATTTTTTTTTCCTTTAAAAATTGCGTTTTCATATCCTTTGACCATTTATCTTGTTGCAATTTTTGAAGTAGGCCAGCACTTTTTTTCTTTTGGTCGGTTGATATACTCTATGCATTCTCACTGTTCTTGTTAGAACTTTTTTTTCAGAAGTAGGATAGTTTAAATCAGTACATTTTGGCCCCTCCTGGGCTGACTTCCCCAGTAGAATATTAGGGTATGGTAGGGTGTGTATCAGATTATGTTCAACCTTTCCTCCCTTAATTTCAGTACTTTGAGACTAAATGTGGCCAAACAAAAATTATAAGCCTGAAGCCAATCTAATGGTAATTTACCTCTTTGAATTTAGCAAAGCTTATTCTTAACAATGGACGTACAGTTTGTCATCATTAATTTCCTTGAAGCCATTCTGGTTGGTATGCCACCTATCAGAACTTAAGCTCTCTTGACGCAGGCTTTGAGAAATCAGTCATTTCTGTATTATGATGAGTTGTCAGAGTGGTTCTAGGTTGCTTTTTTTTTTTAAAGACTTAAAGCCTTTTTCTTTCTTTGTTGAGATCACTTAGTAACCTGTTGATAATCAGTTCTTGTATTGTGAGTGTGTTTGCAGATAATTAGCTTAAGTATACTAAATATTTTAATATCAGATAACCAAAGTTGAATTAAATCTAAAAGTTGGAAGTAACCGCAGTATATAAACTACATTTATTGGAAAGGGTTTAAAGAAAATTTCTTTAAGGGATTCAGAAAAAGGAATAGGGAACCTGAGGAAATGTCTTGCAACTCAACTTCTGCCACACTCTATTCAGTAGAGATTCGCCTTTTTACCACAAGCTCTTAATACTTCCTTTCAAATTCCCATTTCAGCCATCAGTTTCTTTTTTTTTTTAACTTATGGGCTAAAATATTTACATAACATAGTATAATGAGAGAAAAAGATGATGATACACGAAACTGCAACTCTATTATGTACACCCTGCTATTCTTTTTAAATATATAATAAAGTTATCATGTAAATTTCTTTTTTTCCCCCTTTTTTTCTTCCCTGCTTTCCCTCCAGAGATGGCCAACCATCAGTTTCTCATAATTAGTCAGAATCAGTTCCAGAATAGCACATTTCATATGACTTCTTTTGTGGGGGGTGGGGGTGGGGAAGAGAGAATAAAATGATCATAGGATCATAGATATAGAGATGAAAGTCACCTCAGAGACCATCTATCTAGTCAAACCCCTCATTTACAGTTTAGGAAACTGCATCTCACAGATAGGTTAAATAACTTGGCCAAAGTTATATAATAAGAGTCATTAAGACAAGTCAAGAATTTATCATCTGCTCTACTTCTGAAAGAAAAAAAGATCTAACCAATTGTCTGGATAGTTTGAGTACCCTATCAACTATATCTCGCGAGCGTGTGTGTGCATGCGCCGCATAAGCTGTATTTGTAGTCTATGTCTTGGGAAGAAATAACCACTTTTTTCCTTTTGACTGTGGGTTCTAGTATTTTCCAAACACAGTATTTCTTCTGTTTTTCCACTACATTTCTGCCCTGTTTTGTGAATTTCCTCTCATAAATATATTTTCTTAATACTAAATATAACTCTGCTGCCTTCTAAATAATACCATTTGACCTGTAATTCTGATATTTGAACTTCCGTTACTATTGATACTGACTAGACTTGCTGCTTTGTAGTGCCTCAGACCCTAAATGCTGCCCACATTAGGAAATCCCAATAATCTGACATCTTAACTTGATTTATTTTGAATGTATGACTATCATATTTATTCACAATCTTCATCAGACTTATGTTTACTCATTAAAGTCATGAGGAAAGCTCTGTCTTTTTATTTCCTGTCAGATCCTTCCCAAATAGACACTTCACTAATTTAGTTAACATTATTAGAATATAATTTCTATCTGAATACAGTAATTCTGGAGAACAAACACGAAGTCATTAGAAAATAAATCTTGGAAAATTGACAAAGTTCTGAGGATTAGATTTTTTTTTTCTTTGAATGCTTGAGGGTATAACCATGAAAGACTCACTGTATTCATAGCTATTTTCAGAGGGCTGGTGTTTCTTTATCTTCTGTATTCTTCATAGTCTGTCAATAGCAAGGTAATTTGAGACAGTTTTCTCTAATGAGTCAAAATTGTGGGTGTAGGATTTATAAAGGTACATATTACATACAGATAGGAAATTACAGGTGCAAAGAAGTATATGCAGAAGTGCACTTATTGTAATAAGCAGCTTAGAGATGCAGCCTGTACCTTGTCCAGGTCATTTTTGTTTCTCCTTGCCTTCCCAAGAAATCTATTTTTTCCTAGTTCTACAATGCAACTATTCCAGTTGAAGAAGTGTACTGGTTTCTTTTGATCCCCAATTCTTGTCACTTCAGACTGTCTTTACTTTGGGCTCCTTTTGTTTTTGTTTCGTGTTTCATCCATCTAACTTTTAGTGTCTTCTGCTTCATTCCCAAGTTTCTAGTTTCTTTTTTGTTTTTTTAACCTTTTGTTTGGGCTAGAACCTAGACAAACCTAAAAGCTTTTTCTTAGTGATATCACTTATTAATCTGTTGATAATCAGTTCTAATATTGAAAGTGTGTATGCTAATATCAGCTGAAGTATACTAAATGAACATATTTTGATATCAGATAACCAATGATGAATGAAGTCTAAAAGTTGGAGGTTACCTGCTTCTAGCTTTATTGGAAAGGGTTTAAGAAAACTGCTTTAAAGGGATTCAGTAAAATACAGTAAGAGGTAGGACATCTGAGGAAGTGTAGTACAATTACTTCTGCCAAGCTATACTCATTTTGGAAAGCTCAGAATCCCTTGAAATTGATTTCCAAGAAAACTTGGTAACATAGTTTGCTTGTCCTTTTGTTGGAAACAACCTTTAAGGATGAAATGTAGACTCAGTTTTTGGCACAGAAGTATCACAGTACAGTATAGAAAATAGATTACAAAGCAGTCTTTCCCAGGGAAACCTCTCTGCTGGACTCACTCTCTCAATATAACATTGCAGAAATCATGACCACCTCAGGAAAAGAGAACTTCCGCCTAAAGAGTTACAAGAACAAGTCCCTGAATCCTGATGAGATGCGCCGGAGGAGAGAAGAAGAAGGACTTCAGTTACGCAAACAAAAAAGAGAAGAGCAGGTAAATATTTCATCTTCATTAATTTGTTATAGTTTAATATTTCAGAATAAGTCTGAAAGAAAGCAGTCAATTTGTAGCTTTGTTCATGGTGTTAAATACTTGTTTTATGTACTCAAAGGCCAATCTATCTGTGGAAGCAATTTCTACACTGTGAGCTCCCTAAACCATTGAAGTAAAGGTCTGTCTGACTCCCTCTATGCCCCAAAGTGCCTGTTAGAGCAATGATTCTCAGTCTTTTGTATTTTGAAAACTCTAGAAGAATCTTTCTACTTGTTTTAAGTTTCCTTTTAGAACAGCTGATGTACAATTTTGGGAGAGAATTCTAAGGTTCATTGCCCAAAGAGAAGGTATGAAGGCTGAAGGAGACAGATTGATGCTACATTATCCCAGTGATGGGCAGACCTAGAAGGGTTCCAAGAAGGATAGTGGCATCTGAGGAATGGCAAGACTAGTCATGATTTACTTATGATTATAATGGCACAACGTTTTAAAAAAATATATATATATTTTTAAAAATATACTTTATTTCATTTAATATCTCCCAATTATATGTAAAAAATATTCAGTTATCATTTTTTTAAAAATTGTGAGTTCTAGATTCTCTCCCTTTCTACCCTCCCTGAGGAGGCAAGCAATTTGATATCGATTATACATGTGAAGTAATGCAAAACATTTCCATGTTAGCCGTGTTGCAAAAGAAAACATACAAAAAATAGAACAAGAAAAATGATTTTGAGAAGGTATGCTTCAATCTTCATTCAGAGTTCATCCGTTCTCTCTCTGGAGGTAGATAGTATTTTTTCATCATGGGTCCTTTTGAATTGTCTTGGATCACTGTCTTGATCAGAGTAGTGAAATCTTTCACAGTTGGCCATCGTTACAATATTGCTGTTACTGTGTACAATTTAACCAGCTTTTAAAACCAAAAGTGTCAACCATACTTACTAGATTCTTTGTAGAGAAAAATCTTTTTTTCAGGTCTATGTCCATTAACATTATATTGCAACATTGTAAACAATTAGAAGGAAATATTGAAATACCAAAAAATAACTTTATGATCAAATACTTAGATGTCCCCCCATTCATTTGGCTTTTTTCACAGTGATAGATAATAAGCATATATACTTACACTGACTTTCTGGGAAGCAGAACACTTTTCTATCAGTTATGACTTTCATAAGACAATTACCTTTTTCTGCACTAGTTTGTTTTTTTTTTACCACCTACATCTTCATATAAATCACCTACAGGTTATTGCATATAAATGTGACTTGATATGCACATATCTAGGCATAGACTCTTATTGATTGTTTTGACATTTAGTCTTTAGTGCATTCATCCTTTTATAGGGGTTGGTTGGAATTCACAAATACATGCTTGGTGTCGTGCAGATTTAGGACTGATTTCCAATGAATGGCATACTCTAGTATGGGTTAGAATGATTTTTTGGTAAAGCAAAGTACAGCATTGGAAGGTATGGACAGGTGCAGTCAAAGATAGAGTTGTATGTGGTTTCCGTTGCCTCCCTACTGTTCTAGTTGCAGCATGTTGGGTGGTGGCTCGGACAAGTAGTGGATATGCTTGTTGTTTGAAGGCCCAGAGACCCTGGGGACCTGCGTTTACATTGGGTTTTCAGACAAAGGTCCTGCTATGATGGCCATCATGTTGCCAGTAGAATGATGGGGCCAGACAGCAAGAACCAGTAGCAAAGGGACAGAGCATTTCTAATACAGAAGGTCTGCTTAGGATGAGGAAGGTAGAACCATAAGTTTGCCACATCCACAAGATTGCTAGAGAGTTTCAACAGTCAGCTCTAACTAGAACTGGGTGTAATTTGAAGTCACTTCAGTCAAGTATATCATAGTTGTATAATAGGAGACAGTCCTAGGAAAGTGGAGCCTTAGATTCCTCTGGGTATTTACTTGGTCACTGCTAGTTTCATGCAGTACTATTGGCCACACTACAACATAGCATGCTGTATCATTGGGGATGTATTTTTGATGCTATAATTCCTTGAGGGTCAACATTTGTTAGAATCATTGGGGATGTATAATGAAGTAGCGTGCTTTACACTATATAGCTGCCTAACAATTATCTTTTGAATAGTTAACACCAGTGATTTGTGAAGGGTGACCCGTTCCTTATTGATGCTAGACTTCTATTTGAAATTTAGTTGTTTGTGTTATCTTTACAGGCACAGCTTATTAAATTGTCTAGGCTACCAAATATATCTGCAATAGAGTAGCATACTGTATTTGTTTTACAGTCTCATAACAAAGTGGTGAACATCATGGCACAATACGTGTTTATTTTGGGACTTAACTTAATTCCATGATCCTTCCAGTCGCTTCATCATCTGTCTGAAACTCTCATTGTCTTCTGTCAAGTCAACCATTTTGTGTGTGTGTGTGTGTGTGTGTGTGTGTGTTAAGAGTATTATGAGAGAGGATGTTTTAGAGTTAGCAGAGGTTGTTTCAGTGATCACCCACTTAGCAAATGACACTGAAAAAGAAGGACTCCCAGACCAAAGTAAAATTTTAGCAAATGATTCTAACTGTTGTGCATTGTTTTGTTTTGTTTTTTACTCTCCAAAGCATGCAATGTTAGTAATGCTGAAGATGGAATAATCACTATCAGTGCTTTTTTACCATCAAAGCATTGAAGATTGAATATGGTCTCTTTTTGTAAACTAACTGACGCTTATGTCAGCCTTTCAGAACAACATAGTATTGTAAGTTATAATACAAAAATATAGTCTTGTTTTTTACAGCAGTTCTCTCTTTCCTGTATATCTCCTGCAGTGAGATATTTATGGATACCTCTATAGTTTTCATTCCTATCAACTGTTTTGATCATTTCAACTTTTGACATAAGTCCTAGTTTAGTGCTTTATTGTGGACTAGAAGTAACATTGGGTTCTAGAAAGCTTTGCCAATGAAACACAAACTATGGTGAGTTGTACTGAGCTGAAACAGCTTTGAAGACAATCCTAGTAACAGCCTGAGTCTGCTTATTCAAGAGCCAAATATGGAGAATCACCACTAGGTGATGATTTATTATTTCTTGGCTTGTCCTGGCCTAGCAAAAATACGAAGTAGCCTTCAATTCTGAGTGTCTTCTTCCCCTCTGAGTGTCTGCAGTGACAAGGGCAGAAGATACTCAGAATCACAGTTTTTAGACAATCTATAAATATTATTTAACTACCGGTACTCTAAATGTGAGATCCTTATTTGATCTTACGTGAGGCTTCTAAGTGGTATATAACGGATGGATTGTTGGAGTTGCAGTCAGGAAGACCTAAATTCAAATCCAGCTTCAGACACTTACTAGTTTTATGACTCTGGACAAGTCATTTAACCTTTCTTAACCACAGATTTTTCGTTTGTAAAATTACCATATTAATATATTAAGATATTAAATAGCACCTATTTCCAGGTTGTGAAGATAAAATTTATATGTGTGTATGTATATATGCATACATACACACAAAATAAATATATATAATATTTATATACTCTTTATTAGATATAAAATACACACACCCATATACTGTTGTGTTGAGAGTAGTATGAGAGAGGATGTGTGTCTACATATATATACACACACATATATATATATATATATATATAGATTTCTTTCCATCTTCTGTATCAGGCATTTACTAGTTTTATGTCCCTGGGCAAGTCACTTAACTTTTCTCAGTACCTGCTTCATAATATTCTCGTGAAGATCAAGTGAGATTTCTGTGTATGCATGTATATGTACACATTCAGATTTTATTTACAAATGAGTAATATATAAATATATAAATACATTATAAACTATACTTTTATTTATATATAAATACTATATTAGGATATAGATAAGTATATATATAAATTTTTATTTACATATAATTTATGTGTAACTATAAATAAAATGTTGTATATGTACATATGCACTCATATAAATAAAAATGTCACTTTATCTTCACAATAATCCTGTGATGGGGGTGCTGAAGAAAAATGTATGACTGAGAAAGATGAAGTGAGTTGCCCAGGGTCATAAAACTATTAAGTATCTGACATCAGATTTGAATTTTGGCATTCCTGACTACACACACACACACAGAGCTTTGAAAACCTTGAAGTGCTTTATAGGTGTTAATTATTATGTGAACAAGTGGAACATAATAATATTGAACATACCAATATCAACATTGTTGAGAATCATTAAATTTAGAGTTATAAGGGACCTCAGTGGCCAACTAGTCCATTTTGTTAGAAATACACTTGACGCTAAAATTCAGGTATTAAGGGCAATTTTTTATTATTGAGGAATTCAAAGGAATTGGTAAATGTTCCTGGCCAGGAGTGGACTCCACCCTTCTTTAGGAAGAGGGAGTGGGGAGTACAGTAGTGAGACCAACTTTATTCTGTTAGACTGACATAGATTGATGCGCCATCAGCTCAGTACCTCCCCTCAGAGAGCATATTGGTCCGCTCCCTTCTAGGTCACAGTCTTCCCTATACGCCCCCAATATGCAACTCCTTGGCATGTTCCCCCCTCCTCAACATACATCCCATGTTCAATAATGGCGGAAAACTCCTCTCTGTGGCTGTGTAAAGTAATCTTCAGTTAGCCAATTATGCATGCTTGGTAACCGTTTGACCCAGTTTTCTTTTCATCTGTGACCATTATCTGGCCAGTTTAGACCAGTTTTGCCTATATCCTGAAACTGGTTTTTGCAAAACCACAAACTCTATTCCCATTGGCTGAGGGGACTCTCATCCTGGTTGATTTTTACTCCTTCTTTGTTCAAGCTGACACTTCATTAATTATTCTGTAGAACTCAGTTCTTCTGTGGAAACCTGACTTTCCCTAACTTTTACCCATCTCTCACAATTTCATTCTTGAAAAAGAATTCCTTTTACAACATATCTGACAAAGAGATCCAGCGTTTGCTTTTGTAGACTTCTATTGCATGGGAATTCACTACTTCCCAATTTTCCGTTCTACTTTTGGATAGCTCTAATTCTTCATAGAAATTAAATAAGGAAGAACAAGGAAGTTCTAGTTAGATGGAAAGATGCCTCATAGGCTGGAAAAAGAGGAGGAGTTTTTGATCAGCCAAACAACATTAACTACAGGCATCATTGTGTGGCAGGGCTGTCCAAAATGCAGCCTGCAGTGTGGATTTATGTGGCCCACCTACAAGCACAGAAATTTACATAAATGCTTTAGTAAACGAAACCGACCTACTGCAGAGCTCTCACTAAAATGGCAAATCAAAATATATTGTCTATTGTTTCAATAAAAACCTAAGGGTTGGACAGCCCTGCTTTGAGCAATGAAATCTGTTGCCAAGGTTGAAGAAGTAGACATTGTGAAGATCGTCTAAACTAAGCCATCATATACCTTAGTCATCAGTGCCTTTACTGTAAAGGTTGAAGTAGAGGAATGTGGTGAAAAATGTTTGAAAGTATGGTTTAGGGTTAAGAAAAAAATGTGGCTTCATACTTACATATCCTGGTATTATTTATAGAAGAGTTCTTAGAAACCATTTAGTCCAACCCACCTGGTTCCAGATGAGGAAACTGAAGCTCTGAAAGTTTGTCCCATAGCTAAAGTATCAGTGTGGGATTTGAACCGAGGTCCTTTTGACTTTTAGAATCAGTGATTTGTTTCCACTGTGCCACACTGCCTCTTGAAACATCAAAATGAAAAGACTATACCTCACTACCTTGCCCAGGCTGGAGTACAGTGGCTATTCACAGTCATAATCCCACTACTGATTGACTCGAGTATGGACCTATTTCATTTGCTACATAGGCTAATTTATCCCTCCTTAGGCAACCTAATAGCCTGCTGTTCCTAGGGCCTTAACCATATTGATGCCAAATTTAGTGTTGTCACATAATCAGCATAGCTTCCTGGAGCTCGGAACCCCTCCAACCTCTAGCCACCTAAGTAGCTAGGGTTGTGTATATAGTGTAAATGCCACCATGCAGGTTGGAAGGTACTGTATGTGTCATTCCATCCTTCAGTTAGGCATTTATTAAGCACCTGCCTTGTGCCAGCCACTGTGATAAGCCCCAGGGATATATAGCAAGGCAAAAATACCAGCCCTCAAGGAGCTCAAATTCTAATGGGGGAACTATGTGCATATAAGACATATAGAGTCCAAAAGGGAGGTAATCTCCATGGGGAGGCACCAGTGTGTGGTGGGAATGGAGTGGGAAGGGCCTCTTGCAGAAGATGAGGTTTAAGGTGAATCTTGAAGGAAGCCAAAAAGTGGACATGAGGAGGGAAACATTCCAAACATAGGACACAGCCAGTGCCAAGGAAGGGAGATGGGATGTTGTTTGTGAGGAACAGCAAGGCTAGTGTTCCTGAATCATAGAGTATGCGAAGGGGAGTAAAATATAAGAAGACTGGAAATATAAGAAGGGACCAAGTTCTGAAGGGCTTTAAAAGTCAGATATGTTTTTATATTTATCCTGGAGGTAGCAGGAAGCTCCTGGAATTTATGGGATAGAGGATAACACGGGCAGAACTGTGCTTTAGAAAGATTACTTTGGTACCTGAGTAGAGGATGTAGGGAGAGATGTAAGGCGGGGAGACCAGCCAGAAATCTGTTGCAGGCTTGAGGTGATAAGTGCCCACACCAGAGTAGTGATTGTGCGAATAGAGAGAAGTGCATGTATCTGAGCAGTATTATGATGGTAGAAATGACGAGACTTGGCAACAGATGAATATGTGGAATTAGTGTGAAAAAAGGAGTCAAGGATGACATTGAAGGTGTCTGGTCAGGTCGTGGACTAATAGGATAGTGGTACTCCTTCAGCAGTAATAGGAAATGTAGAAGATGGGAAAGTTTCAGGAGAAAAGATAATGGATTCTGTTTTGGTGTGTTGAGTTTGATACCTATAGGATATCCATTTTGAGATGTCAAGGAGGCAATTGGTAATACAATCCTAGAGTCCAAGAGAGAGGGGGCGTGTGTGTGTGTGTGTGTGTGTGTAGATTTGGGAATCTAGCTATAGCAAGATGATAATGGGAACTGAAGTGATCATCAAATGTGATAGTATAGAGTGAAGAGAGAAGTGGACCAAGGACAGAGCCTTGGGGAATACGTGCCACTGTTAATGAGCATGACGAGGATGAAGGACAGCAAAAGAGACTAAAAAGAAACATTCAACCAGGTAAGAGGGAGAACCAGGAGAGAGCAGTGTCATGAAAATCTAAAGTGAAGAGAGTATCAAGAAGAAAGGGAGATCAACAATGCCTAAGACTGCAGAGAGGTTAAGGAGAATGAGTATCGAGAAACAGGCCATTAGTTTTGACAATTAAGAGATGGTTTGTAAGTGGAAACATCAAGTTCAGTTGAATGATGGACTCAGAAGCCAGGCTGAAGTGGAGGCCCCAGTTGTAAGGTGGCCTTCTTAAATACTTTAGCCTAGAAAAGGAGGAGTGATAGGATGATAACTAGCAGAGATGGATGGATCAAGTGAGGGTTTTTTGAAGATGGTGGAGACAGTCATGATTGTAGGCAGTAGGGAAGCAGACAGTATTAAAGGTTAATGAAAAAGTGGGAATGATGAGGGAGGGGAGGCAAACTGCTGGACCAGATGGGATAGATTGGGTTGACTTGTACACAAATGAAGAGTTTTCCTCGGTAAGGAAAAACATTGCTTTAACATTCTTTGCTCACTCTTCAATTATTGCTGCACACTCATTGACCAGTACTGTGCTGTCTTTGAAAATGAATTGTAGAGTTCTTAGGTGTCATGATTGTAGAATGCTCTTAGTGTCATTTCATGAAATCTTGTTCTAAACTTTCTTGACGTTTTGAACCATCATGCTATGTTTCAGTTGAACACTTTACCTAGTTTTCTTGGGATCACAGGATATCTTGCTGCTTTAAAAATAAGAAAACATAAGTAAATGTAGTATGTGTCGTTTAGAACTAATACTATACACCTATTATTTTAAAATCATTTTTTTTTTTGCTTTTTGAAGCTAATGAATATTAGCTACCTCTTAAATTTTCTTGTTCATCTCCCATCTACTATGTTCCAACACCATTGCTAGAATTATCTTTTTCAGGAAGAATAAATATAGTTGACATTTTTTAAATGTTAAAGTTGTCTTTTTACATCCACACTTGTTGCAGTTTGAAACAATTGCCATCTTACTGTCATAAATGAGTCACAAGACCAAATTGGTGCCTTATTTAATTACCTGTGGTAATTAAATATCACAAAGGTCATACTGCTGTTTCTATGATAGAATCAAGAAAGTGCCAGTGTTTTAAGGGGCAACCTGCTGATAACATTGTTACTGATGATAAAATCATGCTGTGCATATAATGGAAGTTGTGTATTATTTAATTTTTCATTAACCTACCCAGGATAATACATTAAGCCAAATAGTCTTAAAAATAAATAGTAGTCACCAAAAATAATCACCTTTATGGTCTGCCACTTCATTGAAGAATCTCAGCCACCAGAAAGTAGCCTTTCTGTCTCACGTAGAATGCCTATTCTTTGTTTAGATACTGAAATCTTAGTTTTTGAAGTGCCTATTTTGGGGAGATAGCTTTTGGTTTTTTTTTTCTTAATTTTTTTCAACTTCATTACCAAACATAGCTCTAGCCTACCCCCCATATTAAAAATGGACAAGGAAAAAATTGTTGTATATTTTTAAAAAGAAAATTAGAGAAAAACTAAAAGCAAAATTAAAACAACTCTGAGGTTCTACCTCTCACTCATCAGCTTAATCAAAAAAAAAAAAAGGAAAACGACATGAACTATAGGAAAATAGACAAATTAAACCACTGTTGATGGAGCTCTGAATTGGTACAGCTGTCCTGGAAAGCAATTTGGAATTATGACCAGAAAGTTAATAAATTATGCATATTCTTTGTCCTGGACACTACTATACCCCAGAGACCAACAAATGGTAAAAAAGATCTATATGTTCAAAAATATTTGTGACAGCTCTTTTTAGAGTAGCAAAAAACTAGAAGGTAAGGGAGTGCCCATCTTTTGGGGAATGACTGAATAAATTATGGGATATGAATATAATGGAATATTATTGTACTGTAAAAAATAAACAAATGGACTATTTCAGAGAATCCTTGAGAATATCTATATGAAATGATGCAGAGTAGAGTGAGCAAAAGGAGGAGAACAATTTACACAATTAACAACAATATGAAGAAAAATAACTTTGCAGGACTTGAGAGACCTTATTAATGCAATAACAAACTAAAATTCCAGAGGACTAATTAGATGAAGCATGCTACTTCTTGACAGAGAGGTGATAGACTCAATATGCAGAATGAGGCATGCATTTTTGATCATTGCTATTGTAGAAATATAGTTATCTTAACTAAGCACATTTGTTACCAAAAAAAAAAGTTCAGTAAAATTAACCAATATATCAACTGAGCCTTCAGGTATATGTTCTTTTTTCTTTTTTTGACCATTTTAAAAATTTTAATTTTCAGTTCCAAATTCTCTCCTTCCCTCTACACCCTCCCCACTCCATGAGAAAGCAAGACATACAATGCCCGTTTTATTTATTTGTATATTACACACACACACACACACACACACACACACACACACACACACACGAAGTCATGCAGAATTTATTTCCACATTAGCCATGTTGCAGGAGGGGGAAAAGCAAGAAAAATAAAGAGGAAGAAACCTGCTTCTATCTGTAAATCATTCCCCAGTCACTGGGCATGAACTTTTGTTTCCCAACTCTTTATTACTACAGATTGTGATGTTCATTTTGGTGTGTGTGCATACCACCCCCTTTTTGTCATTTATCTCCTTGGGGTGTATCTGTAGCAATGGAATCCTTAAGGTCAAAAGAATATAGTCATTTTAGTAACTTTTTAAAGCATAATATCAAATTGCTTTCCAGAATGGTTAGACTAATTCAGAGCTCCACCAAAAATCTATTAGAGTGCTTGTCTTTCTATATCTCTAACATAGACTGAATATTTCCATGATTTGTAATCTTTACCTTTTATGATTGGCTCTATCCTTGGCTAAGAATTCACACTCCAGTTCTAGCTTATAAAAGGTATCTGATTTAGTTCTCTTCTAATTTTTGTTTTTTACGGTATGGCCCTTAATCTTCTGGTTACATAGCTGCTTTGAGCATATATTGCTATATAGTCTAAGATGTTAGTCTAAATCTATTTTCTGCCAAAATGCTTTCTATTTTCAGTTTTCTCAACAACTCATGTCAAATAAGGAGTTCCTCTGGAAGGCTGTTTTAAAAAAAATGCTGATCTTATATTTAATAGTTTATTTTACATTATCTTCATTTCCAAATATGTTCCTTCCTATCCGTACTCAGACAGCCATTCCTAGTAACAGAAATTAAAAACTAAAGAGGAAAAAAAAAGTTTAGGAATACTAATCAATATTTATAGTATACACAGTATTGCATAATCCTAAGTCCCCTGCCTCTGTGAAGGGAATAAGGTAAATTTTCTCTTCCTGGGTTAAATTTGGTCACTACAATTAGTGTTCCTTTGTCTTTCCCTCTCCTTTACTTCCCTCCATTTTTTTTCTTCCTTTCTTTTTCCTTCCTTCCCTCCTTCTACTCTTCTTTCCTTCCTTTCCTTCTCTTCCTTTCTCTTTACATTGTTATACTCATTATGTATATTATTTCCCTAGTTTTCTTTCATTCACTGTCTTCCTATACTTCTCTGAAATCTTCAATTTTTTTGTTTTATAGTATAATTATTTTCTCTTACATTCTTAATTCATAATTTGTTTAAACATTCTCCAGGCATTGAGTGTTTACTTTGTTACCACGGAAAGTGCTGCTGTGGATAGCTTGGTGTGTATGAGAGCTTTCTGTCTACCTTTAACCTATAATCCTGGTATATGCTTGATAAATGCTAGTTGTTTAACTTCTTTGGAGTATATGTCTGTCTTTGGGTAAAAGTGTATCAACATTTTAGATACTTTTCTCAGCACATGGAATGCTGTTTCTTTTTCAGTTATTCAAGCGAAGAAATGTCGCCACAGCAGAAGAAGAAGCAGAAGAAGAAGTAATGTCAGATGGAGGCTTCCATGAGGCCCAAATCAATAACATGGAGATGGCATCAGTAAGTGAGATGTGAAAGGCAAACACTTTTAATTCTAAAAGTTGTGAGTGTTGGCTTTCTTTTAACTTAAGGAAACTTGTTATATAACTTAGAATAGTATTTTTTATGTAGATTATGTATGAATATCCCCTCTTCCCAGCCTCCCACCCTACCTCAAGGAAGCATATTCAATAGTGCCAGAATTAGAGTGTAGAAGACATGAGTTTGAAGACTCTCTTGGATGTGTAATAGCTGTGTAACCCTGGGCAAGTCACTTAACCTCTTTCAGTTTCAGTTTCTCATGTCCAGAGTTGAGATAGAAACAGTTCTTACTTAAGACTTGTGAAAATCAAATAGCGTAAGATATATGATAAAGTGCTTTGTAAACCTTAAAATGCTGCCATTATTATTGATTTCATTTAACCAGAGGTAATTTTAGCATAACGATGAAGCAGATTAAACAGGTGGAATTTTATACTATAATTATATTTTGGAAGTTTTATGTTTATCTCGTTTTAAGAAAAACTATACACCAAAAAAAACTGACTGTAATTTTCTCCAAATCAAATCATAGATTCTGATTCCTTATGTGAATAATTGAAATACGTTCCTGTGGTAAGGAAAAAATTACTCAAACATACTGAAGAACATTTAATATATATCATTCAAAATTAGTAAGAATAAGTAATTCAGTAAGACTCACTGAAATTCTAAGAAAAAATAATTTGCAACATGAAGTTTAATGTATGTTTTAAATGTATGCACTTAAAACTTGTTATGAGACCATAAAAAGATCTAGAACTTAATTATAATGGTCTACATTCTTATCCAAACTTTTCTGCATGTGTAGATAATGAGAGATGAGGAAAGGGAGATATTTTGCATGTAAGTATTTTATGATATATTCTTCTAGGTCTTTGGTAGCTTTCTCAAGCCTTTTCTTTTTGAATTAGTTATAGGAACCAGATACCTGCAGAAATTCTTTTAATTTCCTGCTTGATCTCTTCAAAGCCCAAAAAGGACTTATGTGTCATCCTTTGTCATCAGGATTATACTGAAAAAATATTGTCAGTATAGATCACTTTGGAGATTATAATGCATAATGAAAATGTGTTGAAATGAAGAAAAGATGTAATAATAAATTATTATACTTATGGTGTCTAGATAAAAGAGAAGTAGAGGAGTAGGACTTTGTTAAGGTACTCTGATTCTAGATGATCAGTCTGTATAGCTGAGATTGAACTATATCCCTGCAAGCTGGAGAAGGGCGATTTATTGGGTGCCCTAGTTTCATAAAAATATCACATAGGAAGATCATCTCATTTTGCACTAAACATTTCTTTACCAAGCAAACTTTTGATCTATTATTTAATGTACTTAGTGCAATTTAATAGATAAAAGATGACATTATTAAATTGGTGAATTTTACAGCAGTTTATAAATGATAATTTTATATTTTATTAGTAAATTGGAATTCTGTTTTGCAAATTAGTAGAAAGAGCACCAGCCTAGGAGTTAGCATTCTAATCACCATTCTTTCGCTAATAAGTTGTATAACTGTAGACAAGTCACCTTTCTATAGACCTGCTTTCTTTGATGATAAATGAGAAGGTGGGATAAGGTGATTTCTGGTGTCCATTATATGATCCTTGTAAGTTAATACCATTTCATATAAGCAGCATGAGATAGTAGATAGTCAGTTTTAGAACCAGGAAGACATAGGTTCAAGTCTCGTCTTCGACACATAATGTCTGTTTCATCCTGAGCGAGTTACTTAACCTTTCAGTGCTCTAGGCATATCTGTAAGAGTATAAGTTATGGAGGAAGTGACAACCTATATTGGTCCAGGGTTTTTTCTCATATGGAAAATCTCTGTACAAATTAAATCACATATCCAGAATCTTTCCCATTTTATCTATGTAATTTCCTTAGGGCCTTGTCACCTTAATAAGCCATTGGTTAACAGATAAAACCGATTTTCTGAACCCAGGAATTTGTAAATCAGACTTAGCCATGTCAAGTGCATGTGCAGTGACATACCATCTATGGTCTAGTTGGAAGCATTTAAGTAAGGAAGGAAACATTTAAGCTCTACCTTCATAGATTGGTAATTGTGGAAAGAAGATCATCTAGGAACATTTCCTTTTTTTAAAAAAAATTACCTAGGGAATTACAAGGAAGAATTAAAAATAACTCATTACATTTAAGCATGTGAGGACCTCATACTAGAAAGGAGAAAAAACTAGGTGAAAAATCTTACCTAGTATAGTGCTTTTTTTAAAGCTGCACCTAATCTGATTTCTCTTATCCTTTGAAAGCTAACCTCTCTTAAAGATAAGTAGCAGCATTTTCAGGTTTGCTGTCATTGAATATATTTGGTATAAAATAAGGTCTATCCTATAGAGGCTAGTATTTCTTCTTAGGTACTATAATTGCAATTCTAGTAGCTTACACCAGGTAAACAAATCTTAGAGGAGTTTTTAGGTTCAGTGGATAGCCTTTCCTCAATTATAGATAAAAAGAGGCTAAAATAGTATAGCATACAATTTTAGATACCATTTATTCTTTTAGCACCTTGTATAATTGGACTTGGAGTGAGGCAGGCCTGAATTTGAATCTTACCTCAGACATTAGCTTTGTGACCCAGGCAAATAACTTAACCTCTCTCAGCCTCATTTTCTTCATCTATAAAATGGAGATACTAGAATAACTCACACGGTTGTTGTGAGGATCAAATGAGAGAATACATACAAAGTGCGTTGAAAACCTTGAAGTGTTTTTATAAACTTTAGTTAGTTTAAAGTAACAATATAAATTACTAAATGATGGTATCTAATATTTCTGAAGCAGTGTTTCTCAGATGTTAAAGAAAGATCCCTATTTAGAGAGATTTTTAAATAAAATGCCTAGGTACAGATTAGAACTTCCCTAATTCAACTTTCACCTGTTACTAGTCATGGCTTAACAATTGTTATCCTCACCAAGGCCAAGTAGTTTATTTCTCTTCTGCTTTTTAAGAGTCATAAAATCTAAATGTTAGAAGGGGCATCAGAGATCACCTACCTCAACCTGCCATCCATTGTAAGAATCTATTCCATACAATCTATAGTATTTCTGGTAGGTAATCATTCATCCTCTTTTAAAATAATTGCCATAATGGGAAACTTGATTAATGATTTCAATTCCATTTCTAGACACTGTTGTTGTTAGTTCTTCTTATAAGGATCCAGATTTTGCCCTGCTGTTACTTCTACATACTTGTCCTATCTGTGCCTTTTGGAGTATGAGAGAGAAATTAACTTCTCTTCTGAATTACACAGTCTTATATACTTGAAAACAGCTTAGTCTTTTGTCGTGTAACTGAATAGCCTCAGTTTCTTCAGTCATTTCTCAAATGAGCTGTTTTCAGACTATACACCATACTGATTCCTTTCTATGGAAACACTTTGATTTGTAATAGTCCTTCTTAAAATGTGGTGTCCAGATTTGGAATTTACCTTAGTATGATACATTTGAGGATTTCAGGAAACATAGATAAAGCCACACTAAGTTGATCCAGCTACAGGTTTTATTGATAGTATACAAACCACTGGTAGAACACTAATACAATGTGAACACAAGGCATATTTGCTTTCTTCCTCATGAACATCCCCAGGGTTCCTACTTTTGCATGCTTCTTGGAAATGAAACTTCTTATACATGCATGGAATCCTAGGCAAACAGTTCTGTCTATTCAACTCATAGGTTCTGGATGACTTAAAGATTTTAGAGGGCAGTACAGTTTTATCTTGATGTAAATAGTGTAATCCTGAGATACTATATCTTACACATTTTTTGTTTTTATTTTGAGGCATTTGGGGTTAAGTGATTTGCCCAGGGTCACACAGCTAGTAAATGTCTGAGGCTGGATTTGAACTTAAGTCCTCCTGACTCTAGAGCCAGTGCTCTATCCACTGTGCCACCTAGCTGCCCCATTTATAAATTGTTAGTCCAGTCTCTTATTTTGTAGATATTGAACTAAGGCACTGAGAGTTTGATTTGCGTTAACGGACAGATAGTATTGCAGATCTATTGTGACTTGCAGATTACAGTTTAACTGTTAAAGCAACTTCCTGATTAAGAGATGCCCTGAGAAAAACAAAGATGAAGTACTGAGCCTCAAATTGAGAGGGATTGTGGTAGAATGGAATGACTACTGTGACTTTTGGCAAATCATTTCTCTCCGGACCCAAGTTTCCTCATTTGTACAATGAGGTAGTTGGATTAGATAGGTTCTGAGGCTCCTTCTAGCTTCAAGTCCATGCACCTATGATCCTGTCACTATTGCAAAGTTTGACAAAATTCAAGTAACTTGTTCCACAGCTTTTTTATAGTCTGTTTGTCCAAGGGACTATCAAGCTAAAGAGTCTGAAGGGACAAGGGCCTTTAGTCACTCTTTCAAAATTCTAAAGTATTCATTCTAGAATATTGTTATAGCACAAAGGAAAAATTTATTTCTCTCAAGGCTCTAATGTTTCTTGGAGCTTCACATTCTGAAGAAGTTTGAAGACTTCATGTGATTTCATAAAACTATGAGTGTTTATTTGCCTGATTAGAGAAAAGATAAACTTGATTTGATGTTAACTCTCATTTCCTATACAGCCCTGAGGAAATATTGCCCCTAAAGGCATGGTTGCCTTCTCTCTGTTGTTTGGTCTCCAAAATTTTCCTCTAGACTGTGAATTTGCCTCTCCCTCTTCCATACAGAATATGGCCTTGTAGGGTTTTCTTACACCTATACTGATTTTATTTTTATGAGAAAGAATTTACCTTAGCAATCTGGCTTCTTTCTTCGCTTACAACTTACTTCTTTCCATTGCTTGGAATTTTATACCAACTTACTTGTTTCCAATTGCTTGCCATTAAGAAATAACAGCAGGAATGTAGAAGTCATGTGACCACCAAAATGGAGGACTAGCCATTTTCTCCAATCCTCACGACCTCTCACACAAATTATGTGCCAGACATAAAGCCATTTCATCTGTTTCCATGATCTAGAACACCAAGAACCTAAAGTAAAAACTTAATGAGCAACAGGGAAGGCCACTAATCCCTAAATCCTAATGTTGTTCAGTCAGTACTCCTTTTCTACCACTCACTCATTTCTGGCACTATGGTTGTACAAGCTCAGTGTGCTTGTAACAGATCAAAACTCTATACCTTTACCTCTGTCCATCCCTCTTCTCCCAGAGCGGTGGAGATTCAAATTCCAAATAGCAGAAACTTAGACTGGGCCAAAAAAACAAGGGACAGAGGAAAAGGGAGGGGGTAGGTCTTGTGTGTGTGTAACTTTGTGTGGCATTCCACTAAACTTGAGGAAAGGAGCCTGGCATTCAGCTGGTGCCAATTCTGTCCTTACAGAAACTACTTAGGGGGGCGGGGCCAAGATGGCAGAGCAAAAGCAGGGACTTGCTTGAGCTCGCCCCCAAACCTCTCCAAATACCTGTAAAAAATGACTCTAAACAACTTCTAGAGCTGAAGAACCCCAAAAAATGACAGAGTGGAACAGATTTCCAGCCTCAACCTGGAAGGTGAGCAGGAAAGGTCTGTTGCACAGGCTGGGAGAGGAGCGCAGTCCAGCATGGGCCATGCTGGCACAGGCGGGGACGGAGCAGGCCTCAGGACTGAATCACTGCTAGCTGGGGTGGTTTCCAGACTTCTCAACCCACAAATGCCAAAGGCAACTTAGAAGGTCAGTTGGACTGGTCTCTCTGGATCTGAGCGAGAGAGGAGTGCGGTCCAGCCCCGGGGCAGCAGAGGTGGAGGCGGCAGTGGCAGGAGCAGCAGCAGTGGAACTCTAAGCCCACAGATGGTGGGGAGATTGAGTGGCTGATCAGAAGGGAATTGCAGGGATCTCATTGCTGGTGCTGAAGCAGGAACTTTGCCCTGCTTGGATCTTGATTGCAGTCCTGGAGTGAGGAGGAATGCTGGTGTGGCAGAGCTTGTGGTGGTGGTGGAGAGGGAATCCTCCTCGCAGTTCCAAGGCAGAAAAGAGGACTTGTGGTCACTCACAGACCAGGAAAGGAGTAAACACCTCTCCTTTGATCGTACTACCTTGGAAGAACTGAAAATTTACAGGCCCCTAGAATTATCTCTGAAAACAGCTGCACAAGACTCTCAAAGTACAACCATCCACACTAGAAGCAGAGAACTACCTTAACAAAGAGTAAAAAAGTCAAGTGATTTGACTGGGAAAATGAGCAACTAGCATAAAAAACTCAGACTATAGAATCTTACTTTGGTGACAAAGAAGATCAAAACATACAACCAGAAAAAGATAACAAAATCACAGCTCCTATATACAGAGTCTCCAAGAAAAATATGAATTGGTCATAGGCTGTGGAAGAGCTCAGAAAGGGAGTTTGGAAATCAGGTAAGAGAAGTAAAGGAAAAATTGGGAAGAGAAATGAGAGTGGTGCAAGAATATCATGAAAAATGAGTCAACAGCTTGCTGAAGGAGATCTAAAAATATACTGAAGAAAATAACACCTTAAAAAATAGACTAACCCAAATGGCAAAAGAGGTCCAAAAAGCCAATGAGAAGAATTCCTTAAAAAGCAGAATTGGCCAAATGGAAAAGGTGGTCCAAAAGCTCACTGAAGTAATTCCTTAAAAATTAAAATGGAGCAAATGGAAGCTAATGACTTTATGAGAAATCAAGAAATTATAAAACAAAACCAAGAGTGAAAAAATAGAAGACAATGTGAAATATCTCGTTGGAAAAACCATAGTCCTGGAAAATAGATCCAGCAGAGATAATTTAAAAATTATTGGACTACCTGAAAGCCATGATCAAGAAAAAAAAGAGCCTAGACATCATCTTTCAAGAAATTATCAAGGAAAACTGCCCTGATATTCTAGAACCAGAGGGGAAAAGAGAAATTGAAAGAATCCACCAATCACTTCCTGAAAGAGATCCCAAAAGAAAAACTCCTAGGAATATTGTAGCCAAGTTCCAGAGTTCCTAGGTCAAGGAGAAAATATTGCAAGCAACTGGAAAGAAACAATTCAAGTGTTGCGGAAACACAATCAGGCTAACACAAGATTTAGCAGCTTCTACATTAAGGGACCAGAGGGCTTAGAATATGATATTCTGGAGGTTAGAGGAGCTAGGATTAAAACCAAGAATCAGCTACCCAGCAAAGCAGAGTATATTCCTTCAGGGGAAAAAATGGATCTTCAATTAAATAGAGGACTTTCAAGCATTGTTGATGAGAAGACCAGAGCTGAATAGAAAATTTGACTTTCAAATACAAGACTTAAGAGAAGCATGAAAAAGTAAACAGGAAAGAAATCATAAGGGACTTAACTAAAGTTGAACTGTTTACATTCCTACATGGAAACATAATATTTGTAACTCATGAGACCTTTCTCAGTATTAGGGTAGTTGAGAGGGAATATAGACAGAGGGCAGAGGGTGAGTTGAATATGAAGGGATGATATCTAAAAAATAAAATTAAGGGTGAGAGAGGAATATACTGGGAGAAGGAAAAAGGGAGAGGTAGAATGGGGTAAATTATCTGACATAAAAGAGTCAAGAAAAAGCTTTTAAAGTGGAGGAGAAGATGGGGAGGTGAGAGGGAATGAGTGTACCTTACTCTCATTGGATTTGGCTTAAGGAGGGAATAGCATACACACTCAATTGGGTATGGAAATCTATCTTACCCTATAGGAAAGTAAGGTGGGAAGGGGATAATAGAGGGGGAGATGATAGAAGGGAGGGCAAATTGGGAGAGAGGTTGTCAGAAGCAAACACTTAGGGTCAGGGTCAAAGGAGAGAATAGAATAAATGGGGGTGGGATAGGATGGGGAAATATAGTCTTTCATAACATGATTCTTATGGAAGTGTTTTGCATAACTACACATGTATAACTTCTCAATGAGGATGGCTAGAGAGGGAAGAAAAGAGAGAATGTGGAACTCAGAGTTAAAAACGAATGTTAAGAATTATCTTTACATGCAACTGGGAGATCAGATATACAGGCAGTGGGGTATAGAAATCTGTCTTACCCTGCAAGAAAGTAGGGGAGAAGCGAATAAGGGGGGACGATAGAATGGAGGCCAGACTGGGAGAAGGTGTAATCAGAATGCATGGCATCTTGGGGTGGGGGAGGGGAGAGATGCAGTGAAAATTTGGAGCTCAAAATCTTTTGGAAATAAATGTTGAAAACTAAAAGTAAATTAAAAGGAAAAAAAAAAACGAAATTACTTGGGGCTGAGACCAAGGCTAGTGAACCATGAAATGCCCAGTGTGGAAAGAGCAGAGGCATGTTGGCATCTAGACTGACAATGAAACTTCCATCAAAGGGGAAGGAATAAGAAAGTGAGCAAGAGGGGAAAATGAAGAATAAAAGAGTAGCTACCAAAGATCTCAGGAGAAAGTACATTCAGGGACTTTTAAAATAGCCAGATAAACCAACAGGGAAGATGTTAATAGCAGAAGGAAATGTGACTTGTGGATAACGTAAAAGAGTTCAAACATCTATGAATAAATATGGCAAAATAAAGGAGGATGAATCAGCACGGCATAAGGCAGAGGAACCTGCGGATTCTAAAGAGTACAGAGCTATCAGAGACTGTTTTTGAATGTTTTTAAAAAGAAATAAGAATTGTGAAAGCAGAATTTATGGCCTACACAGCAGAATAGAAAAACTTGAGTCTGCTGTGACAGGTATTACCCCCAAAAAATAACCAAAAAGGAGGATAACTAATTGGGAATGCACATACACAAAAGTGAGAAAATCTGGAGGAAGAGAGACAAAAATCAGTATCATTAAAAGAAAGCTTGATCTCCATACAAGCAAAACATATTGACCTTGAAGTCTGAATACTTAGAGACAACGTAAGTATTATAGGTCTTCCAGAAGAACATGACAAGTCAAAAAATTCTGAATTAACATAATGCAAGAAATAATATTAGAAAACTTCTCAGAACCTCTGAATATGGAAAATGAAAGTGGCAATCCCCCCCCCCCCAAAAAAAAACCCCTAACCTTTAAGCTCCCAGCACACTTAATGATTTTAGCCTAATGATTCGGTTGAGAAAATAACCAATTCTGAAATTGACTAAAAGAGAAAGACCTTAAAATATAAAGGAATGGGAATTTGATTGCAAGACTATTTTGCATCCACTGGAAAATGCATTAGGAAGTGAAGTAATATGTTCCAAAGAGCAGTGGCGCTCAAGATGCAGCCTAGGGTGACCTAACCAGCAAATCTGAGCCTAACCATGAATGAAAATAAGATGGCCGTTGTATCAAAAAAAGAATTTAAAACATTCCTAGAAAGAAAACCAAACCTAAAGAGATTATTTGCTTCTTAAGCAACCCAGATGCTAGAAATGACAGAAGGGTAAACAAATATAGCAACAAAGACAACAATAACAAAATAATAACAGACCATTAAGAGATTTCTTTCCAAACATACACAAGTAGACAAGGACTAAAGAAAAGTTCAGATAAAAATGATGGTGGGGAAGCAGATTTCCATGAAAGAAACATCATGGACTGAATCTTACAATAACCTGCCTACAAGTGAATCAATGTTTTTTTGTGAGATTAACGTTGAGAATGGGAGGATGAATGGAAAGGAAGAGAAAGGAGATGAGAATATGTGATGTTCCCAAATCAAGTCAAAGTCAGATTAATGAAATTAATGTGTCTTAGGAAGGAGAGAGCCTACAGGAGAATGGATTGGGATACCAAGGAAGTGTTTGAAAAGAGAGAAAACAAAGGAGAAAAATATTTTTTAGTGGTGGGAAGGCACTTCCCTGGTGAATGCTTATATGGGAGGAGATAGGCTATAAAGGAAGATTGAGACTTTACAGTGAAATTGATATCCTGGGATCTGATGCTTTAGTGACGGTCTGGAGGAATTTGTGAGAGAGAGACAGAGACAGACAGATGTGTGCAAGCCTGGCAAGGAGGAAGACAAGGTGATAATATAAACTCTTTAGAAAAGAGAACCCAAAATCATTACCTCAAAAGTTTTTATTCCATGAGGAAGACAGAAAATGTTGTTCAGTTGTTTCAGTCATGTCCGACTCTTTGTGACCCCATTTGGGGTTTTCTTGGCAAAGATACTAGAGTACTTTGCCATTTCCTTCTCCAGCCCATTTTACAGATGAGGACCACTGAGACAAGCAAAGTTAAGTCACTTGCCCAGCGTCACCCTGCTAGTAAGTGTCTGAGGCCAGATTTGAACTCAAGAAGATGAGTCTTCCTGACTCCAGACCTGGCACTTCATCCACAACACCACCTATCTATCCAATAGAGAGAATAAAGGAGGACTAAATAAGTCTAGAGATCATCAAGCAAAGAATAAATCTAGAATAGATAGGAAAGACAAATAATAAAAAGAATAAGTGAAAGCTTTAGAAAAAGGTATAATGAAATTTTAAAACTAATGAACAAAACGGTGAAGGGGAGGAGAAGGGGGATTCTTCACAACTACTTAACTGAGAGAAAAAAAGAGGAAAATAAAAAAAACTAAATAAAAGCAAGCAAGAAAAAGGAACTTGAAAAAGGCTAATAAGCAGGAGGCAGGGGCTTGGGGGGACTCCCAAGGTGAGGGGGAGAAAGCCAGTGGGAACAGGGCTACCTTTAACTGTGGATTAAGCTAAGATAACCAAAGAGGCTGTGTTTGTGGCAGAAGACAGGGGAATAAATTCTAATTGGCGGGGGGAGGGAGGATATTAGAGACATGGTGAAAAATATAAATCCATAATTTTAGATGTGAATGGATTAAATGTCCCAATAGAATGAAGAGTGACAGATTGGCTAAGAAAGTGAAACCCTACAAATATGTTGTTTACAAGAAGTACATTTTTAAAACCAAGTCAGAAAATAAAAATGAGGGGCCAGAAAAAAATTATATATCAAGAGAATCCCCCAAAAGCAGGAATTTCAGCCAGTACTAATCTGAAAAAGCAAAAACACAAAAGGATAGAAAAGGAAACTGTATTATGCCGAAAGGAAGCATAGACAGCACACCAGTATCAGTATTAAACTTAGAAGCTCCAAATGCCTTTCCCTTTAAATTCATAAAGGAAACAAAGTGAGCTACAAGGAGTTATAGACAGTAGCAAAATAGTGACAGGAGGCTTCAATGTTCCTCTCTCAATTTTGGATAAGTCTAACAGAAAGATAAAAGGGAAATTTTCAGACTGAACAAATTACTGTAGAAACCATTTACATTTTTACAATAATAATATAAATGAGCAACATCATTTCATAAAAACAGCATGAAACAAGCAATAGAAAGAAAGTCATGTTTGTAATAAACTTGGTCAGGGATCCAGGCAAGCCAGATCACCTTGAGACCTTTCAGGGAGGAAAGTGGAAAAGTTACAAAGTGGGACAAGATCTATCAATATAACAAATTACCTTACTTATCATTGACATTGGAACCACTACATTTGGAGTCTTAACATATCCATCTTTATTTTACTATTTGAGAAATCTAAAATGACACCTAAAAAAAGATAAAATAGTTGGACCATATGTACAAGGGGGAGGCCTATTCTTGTGGTCATATAATTTAAAGGATTTTGAGGAATTGATTCTCAAGATATTTTGAAGAGGGAGATATAGTACGAGACAATTGGAATAATCATGGATATTATTATTACCAAAAACAAGATCGGCAATGACCACTGACCCATATTTGTTTCCCATCTCATCAAAATCTTTTTTAGAATAATTGGTATGTGTAGGAAAAACGTTCTTAATTGTGGTATGAGAAGGGAACAGATAGTCTTTTGTAAACTATTTTTGACAGCAGATGTCTGTTATGTAATTGTTATGTAATTGATTGCAAATTCTTCAGGTGAAAAGACAACTGTCCTAGGTATAAATTCTTTCAGTATTCTCTCAGTACATAAGGCCATCCAGTTGGGAGTCTAGACATAGTTTTCTAGGTTTCCCTTTCTATGCAGAACATACTGTAAGGGTCCTGTTACCAGAGGTGATCCACTTGGAGATCTAGGCACATTTCCTCTGCTCCTTTTTCCGGAGGACATCAGATAAATATCCACTAATGGATGCCTGCTACTTCTATGCGACTCCTACTGGAATTAAGCTTACTTAGAACATGTAGGCTCAGTTAAATCAAGTAAGCCCAAAACAAGGGCCTTGGAAAAGCTCTCAAGAGTGGGATTAAGCACTAAGGTTTGATTACTTGGGGTTTCAGGATGTCAGGAAAACTGCCCTAAGACCTTGCAATATATAAGGTTCTCACAGTAATACAAACAAGCAATCTAAGTCTGTTTAAACAGAAAAAGAAAATACGAGTATTTCTCAACAAAGCACCAGAATTTTAGTGATGCAGGGCCATATTTTCAATATTGTTTACAAGATCAATAGTTAATAAAGTGCTTAAACATTTAAGAAAGCAACAAATGGTAAAGTCTACAAAAATCATCTCAAAGGAACCTGACTTGTAAGGAAAACAAACACCAGAAGAACTATACAATTACAGCCTGAAATGGGAAGGGAGGGATTGACAGTTTTTCTCTAGTGGATCCCAAAAGCCAGGGCATGCAAAAATTTAAGTCCTGGGTGAAGAATTTCTCCCGAGGGGGTCCTTGCAAATAAGTACATCAAAAGGGCAAAATTTCATCCTAGTTAAGACCCTATAAGTACTTATTATTACTCTCTGACCTCTTTCTTCCATAGTATTGCTGACTGCTAAGAGTTCTAGAATACTTCTGGTACTCCTGAGGGGCTGAGGGTATCTTTCCCTAATATTTTTGGTTCAAGCCTCCATTTTTGGTGTGTTTTCCTCTCCATGTTGGCTGTTAGTGATTAATGCTTTGTTACATTTAATCAGTTAACATAAATTAGCTTTTACTAGGAGGTATTTTAATTTACAAAGATAGCAAGATCAGGAGTATACACATTTTCACCCCATACCTGGGGGGAGTACACTGTCCACTGTACATTCTTTGTTTCCCTGGAAGAGTGGTCTCCAACTTAATTTCTACATAGCATTTGCCCACCAGGTTCAGTTCCAAATATGACATATCATGAGTCCAGCATATCAGTTATCACTGGGCTTGATCATTAAAATTATTCCTTGCAGCCTCAATGATGGAATCATGTTTTGATAAACCCAGCATGAACTCTCCCTCTGGACCTCCTGGTGGCTTTGGCCCCTGACATTTTGAAGCTCATGAGAATCAATCATAGCCATCTCTAACTTCTGAATAGAAAGTGGCAAAAAGCAAGAGGCCCATATTCCTGGTCATATGTTGGCTTCAAATGGGAAGCACCCAAAACCTGCCCCTTCATAGCATTATGTTTCACCAGAGTACCAGCCAGGAAGGGCTCAAACCAAAGATACTTAGAGTTCTAGGTAACCTTTTGAATACATCCATATTATGGCTATGCAACCAGTCAGAAAGCCTCCTCTTTATTGTGTGCCAGAACCAGTTACCAAATGTCTTTGAATAAATACTCTAGGACTTTCTAAGGTCATGTCTATATGGAAGCAGGCTCTTTAGCCTCTACCATGTGGAGGATTAAATCAGCCAAACGTGTTGATGCCTGCTCATTATTCTTCCATTTTCTATTTAATATTTCATCCCCTCCACCAATTACATGTAAAAGCAGTTTTTAACATTGTTTTTTTTTTTGTAATTTTGAGTTCCAAATTCTCTCCCTTCCTCTTTTTCCCTACTCCCTCATTGAGAAAGCAGGCAATTTGATGTAAGTTATAAATGTACAGTTGTGCATATGTCCATGTTCGTCATGTTGTGAAAGAAAACAGACCAAAAAACCCAGGAAAAATAAAGTAAAAGAAGAAGTATGCTTTGATCTGCATTCAGACTCCATCAGTTCTTTCTTTGGAAGTAGGTAGTATTTTTCATCCCAAGTCCTTCAGAATTGTCTTAGATTATTATATCGCTGACATTTCTTTTTTTTTTTTTAATTTATTTGTTTAACATATTTAGTTTTCAGCATTGATTTTCACAACAGTTTGAATTACAAATTTTCTTCCCATTTCTACCCTCCCCCCCACTCCAAGATGCCCTGTTCCCCAGTCAGCACCCCGCTCTGTCACCCCACTCCCCTCCATCCCCTTTTCCCTTCCTTTCTTGTAGGGCAAGATAAATTTCTACACCCTGTTGCCTGTGTATCTTATTTTCTAGTTGCATGCAAAAACTTTTTTTTTTGTTTTTGAACATCTGTTTTTAAAACTTTGAGTTCCAAATTCTCTCCGCTCTTCCCTTCCCACCCACCCTCCCTAAGAAGTCAAGCAATTCAACATAGGCCACATGTGTATCATTATGTATAATCCTTCCACAATACTCATGTTGTGAAAGACTAACTATATTTTGCTCCTTCTCAATCCATCGCCCTTTATTGAATTTTCTCCCTTGACCCTGTCCGCTTTTGAAAGTATTTGTTTTTGACCACCTCCACCCCCATCAGCCCTCCCCTCCATCATCCCCCCCTTTTTTTTATCTTCTTCCCTCTTCTTTCCTGTGGGGTAAGATTCCCAGTTGGGTATGTATGGTATTGCCTCCTTAGGCCAAATCTGATGAGAGCAAGGTTCACTCATTCCCCCCTCACCCGCCCTCTCCCCTCCTCCCACAGAACTGCTTCCTCTTGCCACCTTTATGCGAGATAATCCATCCCATTCTATCTCTCCTTATCTCCCTCTCTCAGTATGTTCCTCTCTCATCCCTTAATTTGATTTTATTTCTTTTAGATATCTTCCCTTCATCTTCAACTCACCCTGTGTCCGCTCTCTCTCTCTCTCTCTCTCTCCCCCCCTCCCTCCCTCTCTCCCTCTCTCTCTATACATATACACATATATATATATACACACATAGATATATACATACATACACATTCACCCATATATATATACATAAACATATATGTATGCATATTCCCTTCAGCTACCCTAATACTGAGGTCTCATGAATCATACTTGTCATCTTTCCATGTAGGAATGTCAACAAAACAGTTCACCTTTAGTAAGTCCCTTGCAATTTCTTTTTCTTGTTCTTTTTCTTGATTACCTTTTCATGCTTCTCTTGATTCTTGTGTTTGAAAGTCAAATTTTCTATTCAGTTCTGGTCTTTTCACTGAGAAAGTTTGAAAGTCCTCTATTTTATTGGAAGTTCATATTTTGCCTTGGAGCATGATACTCAGTTTTGCTGGGTAGGTGATTCTAGGTTTTAATCCTAGGTCCATTGACCTCCGGAATATCGTATTCCAAGCCCTTCGATCTCTTAATGTAGAGGCTGCCAGGTCTTGGGTTATTCTGATTGTGTTTTCACAATACTCAAATTGTTTCTTTCTGGCTGCTTGCAGTATTTTCTCCTTGATCTGGGAGCTGTGGAATTTGGCGACAATATTCCTGGGAGATTTCTTTTTGGGATCTATTTGAGGAGGCGATTGATGGATTCTTTCAATTTCTATTTTGCCCTGTGGCTCTAGAATATCAGGGCAGTTCTCCTTGATAATTTCTTGAAAGATGATATCTAGGCTCTTGTGACATTTCTCTACTGTTTAAAAAAAGATTATTGATTGAGTAGAACAAAATGCACTTTTAAGAGCTAACCCATAACAAGGTGTCTTTTGTGTGTTACACCTCCAAAAATAAGATCTTGAGAGCCTTCCTCAGCATTGATTTTCAGCCACACACAGACAAGATCACCATCTAGAGGTAACTTCATTGAACTACAGGCAGATGTGTGGTACCTAAATCATAAGAAAAGTATTGAGTGGACATATATGATTGGCTCTTACTGTACGTAGTCGATCACTGAATATGTTATAGTTAATTTGGAAGTTGAAGCCTAGAATCTTTACAGCCACCTTTGTGATATATGTTCTACATAGACGTTATCCATTGCAAGTTGAACTTTTGATAAGTGTTTTATATCAGTTCATCAAAAAAACCTTTCAAATGACCATTCATCTAGCAAACAGTTATGAAACACATATCTATGTTCATGGTATTGGGTTTAGTGCTAGTAAATATAAACATGAATAAGATTCAAGGAGTTCACAATCTATTGGAGAGACATGATACAAATACTTGTGTTACAATCTGGTGAGTTGGTTGTGGTGTGAGTAGAGAAGGGTCTAGGACACATCTTTTTTTTTTTTTATAATAGAGCTGTTTATGGTAACTGTTAAAGTGAAGGAAACCTACCTGAAAGTCCTCTTCTGTTCTGACCTGACTTCTTGTACTTACCTTGTTTTCTTTCTTTTGTTTTTCAATGTCTCCAGTTTGGCTATAGCATTTTTGATGTAAGTCACTGCCTAAGATGTATCTTTCGTTAAGGTTCCTTGATCTTCTAAATGAAAAGATAGTGATAGGGACAAGACTTTGATTTCATTCATAAAGGACACAGAAAGTCTGCAACTTCTCTACAATTTATAGTGTTATAGGGGTACATAGAACATTGAGAGGTTTGATTTGCCCAGGGTCATATAGCTAATCTACATCAGAGGCAGGACTTGAATTCAGAGCTTATTTCAGTATATGTTTTAATTTAAAACACAAGTTAAACTTAGCTCTATGTGATTGCCCATTGTTGCATTATTTATGCTTTTAAATTTTTCTTCAAAAATTATTTTTGTGAACCTGTACTAGTACGTTCATTCAATTTTCCTCTGAAAACTATTATTTGATTATATTTGGGATTTGTGTGTTACTCCAGGGTGGTGTCATTACCTCCGATATGATTGAAATGATATTCTCTAATAGCCCAGAGCAGCAACTTTCAGCAACCCAGAAGTTTAGAAAACTACTTTCAAAAGGTAAGTTATGAATCTATTGTAAGTACATAGTTTATAGATATTTCCATAATATGACTTCCACAAAGCACATTCCTTATTATAGATTAACATATTTTAATGTCTTATTACCAGAAGAAGTAATACATACAGTTTATAATTCATGCTTACAGTCTTTTCCCAGTTTGATTAGAATGGATGCAACCAAGATGTTTTTGTCTCCTTTCTAACCTACTGCGTAAAAGACCACTTAACTGACTGGAGTAGCATTCAACAACTCAAATTTAAATTGAGAGATCTTGGCTCTCCTTTTAGCATCTTTCACTTTTTTGATGAAGAGATCATGTGAAAGGAAAATATCATTGCCAATTTTAATGTTCCTAATATACTAGTTTAGAACTGAAAATATTTAGTCAGTTTGTCAAAGGTTTTGATAGTCTGAGTATGTGTTGTTGGTCTGTTCCACATAATTAACTAGAGTTGAATGAGGTTATGTTCCTGACTCAAGTCTTAGAAAGGAACATTAGAGGTCATTTAGTCTAAACTCTCACATGGTTCAGGACAAGGCAGGGAATAAATGCTTTGTTAAGGAGACAGCATCAGTACTAGAAGATAATCTTCATTAGTGGGTGACACTAAGAACTTTACACCTTTTATAAGGAGATATCCTCAATCATAGAACAGGCAAAATCAGGGAGGAGAATTCTGATATCTGCCCTTTACCCTCTCCCAAGCAAGGGAAGTGGGGCAGTGCCAGGGGCAAGGAATACTAAATAAGTTAGAGTTTCAAGGTTGGTGTGATCTTGCTGGATGATGAGTTTTTAGAGACCATGATGAAGTCTTGATGAGTGTAGCTGGTGAGAAGTTAAGAGATGGCTGCCCTCAGTTCTCTCCTTAAATAGAAGATCTGGGAGGAGCTCTCTGCTTTCCACGATCTCCAGTCCGATGGAGGGAGAAGCTCTGGATCACATATCCTTTACAGTTCTCAGTTTCCTCATATAGTAATATCTCACTATTAGTATTGGAAAACAGCCTGGTGCAGTAAAATAACTTCTCTTTTTAGAATCAAAGAGACAGGGCTTCAAAACCTGTCTGTGTCTTATACTGCCTTATGACCTTGGGCAAATCATTTAACCTCCTTGGGCCTCAGCTTCTTCATCTATTAAATGAAGGGATTATATTACATTGCCTCTGAGGTCCCTTCTAGCTCTAGATCTGTGATCTATCATCCTAATAAAAAGTAATAGCATCATTACCTATAAAATCAAGGGGTTAGAATAGATGACTTCTAAGTTCCCTTCTAGTGCTAAAATTTTATATTTCTTCTATAATTATGATTTTGAAATTCGATTTCCATTCATAAAAATGAACGGAACTCATTTGCTAAAACTTCGTTACTAGTATAAAATTTGTGTATTTCATTTATTAGTGAACCTTTCTCATAAAGGGGAAAACAGAGGAATGAGGAAAACATTATGGAGTACTTTGTAGCTATTATACATACATGAACATATACACACATACACACACATATGTACATAGACACGTGTGTGTATATATAAATAAAGCTTACACTTTTTTCTTTTTTTTTTTTTTCCCTTGGGGGAAACAGAACCTAATCCTCCAATTGATGAAGTCATCAGCACACCAGGAGTGGTGGCCAGGTTTGTGGAGTTCCTCAAACGAAAAGAGAATTGTACATTACAGGTATGGACTTTTCTTCACTTTTTTGTATGTTACTTTGGAGTGAAAAAACACAGTTGGCACACTGAAAACTATAGTTTTGCTAATATTCACATTCTTGTTTCAGTCATTGGAGTTAACTTCTTTTTGAATTGTGTATCAGTTTGTACAATTATTAACTAAAAAGACTTAAAAATCCTTAGGAAGCACTTGTGGTAGAGGAAGCCATTATAATGGAACATATGTTTGTACTGTCTCGTCTTTGTTTATAGTTGTCACAGACATAAAAGGGAGTCTAAAATGATTGTTATTTAGTGACTACCGGCTACTTAGTATTCTTGGTAAGACCACCATGTTACTGCAATATCAGGAAACTCCGTGGTTTCTTTGTTGGATTATTTCCCCATTGAAAGAGTAATTCATAGAAGTTGTCTTTTGATATCCTAGTCTGTACATGAAACAAGCGCCTTAACAAATGTTTATTGAGCATCTGCTATGTATTAGATGCTAGGAAGAGATATAAAGTTTAAATGAAATGTGACTCCTGAGCCTAAGGAGCGCGTAGCCTTGGAGGGAGCTAAGACACCAACACAGCTAGCTATAATAAACAGCAGGGCGGTCCAACCTTAGGTTTTTATTGAAACAATAGACAATTTATTTTGATTTGCCATTTTAGTGAGAGCTCTGCAGTAGGTCGGCTTCGTTTACTAAAGCATTTATGTAAATTTCTATGCTTGTAGGCAGGCCACATAAATCGCACTACGGGGCTACATTTTGGACATCCCTGATGTCAGTAACACATGATGAGAATTACTTTGTTTTTTAAGTATTACTTGATGTCTTAGGGAGGTGATTGTTTACCGTTTATTGGGAATTGGTTTTCTGGAAGAGATTTTATTTGAGTTGGGTTATAAAAAAAAAGGAAAGAAATACAGTGTGATAAGATAAGGAATAGAGGCATTCTAGGAATAGACATCATTATGGACAAAGTTCTAGAAGCATAAAAGGGTAGCACAAATTTAGGGGGCAGAAAGTAGCCCAGTTGGGCTGAAACCAAATAGAAGAGAGTTACTCGAAGTAAGGATAGAAAGATAGGGTGGTGGCAGATTTTAGAAGCAGAAGAATTTGAACTTTATAGGCAATAGGGAGCCCCTGAAAATTTTTCATTGTTGAACACAACTTGGCATAAGAAAGATTATTCTGTCACTGATGTGAAAGAGGGATTAGAAGGAGGAAAATGTAAAGGTAGGAACATCTATAAATAAGATATTAAAGTAGGTCAGGCAGGTGGTAGTAAGAACCTATACTAGGATGGTGGCAGTAGGACCAAAGATGGGATGGATGCAAGAAATATTTTGGCTCTGAGATCAATAGGACCCTTGTAACTGATAGGTCACAATATGTGTGAGAGAGGGAAAAGTCAAAGGCAATACCAAGGTAAACAGTGGTGCTGAAAAGATCATTCGTTACAAGGAAGAACAGACAGGGATGAATACCAACTCTCAGTTGAACACACACACACACACACACACACACACACACACACACACACTCCATCCATCCATCCATCCATCCAGGAAGTTAGCTTTCTACTAATATGACAAACTAGATCTATTTTGGAATGACAAATTTACCATCAAATGTATTGCCAGTTGATTCAGAGCCAGAAATGGCATCAAAATGCCACAACTCCCAGTAGCCTTTGGAATTACTTTTGGTCATTTTCAGAAATTAATTTGGTGTAGATCTTCTAACCAGTCTTTGAAATTTCTGGTGATCACTTTAAGAAATTAGTGAAGTGCCAAATAAATCACCAGATATCTTTATATTGAATTATATTAATCTCAGTTTACTAAGAACATATTAAACATGTTTCTTAAAGAGCAAAAAAGTGGCATCTGTGGTAGCTTTCATTTATTTCAATGATGTGCATATTGGGCTGTTTTTTTTTTGAACTAAGTATGATGATTGTTAAGTTTTATTATTTGACTATTCAATCCATGGTCTCTGGATTCTACACTGGTCTAAGACTGGTGCTACATGGGGAGTAGAACAAGCTGGTAAATAGCAGTCATTTATGTAAGTTTCACTTGCTTCTGGTTTCCATATTTCTCACTGTCCAGAGTATCGTATATACACATGGAACTATGATTTTGAAATTTGTAGAACGTGTTCAAGATATGTCTTCTTTTTAATCTCTTCCCACCTCCGCTTTCTGTCTTCTCATCTACTCTGTTTCAGTGATGAATTACTTCAAGAAGGAAAAACAAGAAATCAAGAGAAGGTAGAGTACTTCAATCTTCCATCAAGTTTCTCTGATCCAGCTTGAGTTTCACCCAACCCCCATTCTCCATTTGGATTAGGACTGTTTACTAGATGATTCCTGTGTTATATTTTGTTCCCTGGCAGAGACCAGGATGGTCATCAGACATCTGTATATCAGGATCACCTAGAGAGCAAGGAAAAGGCTTATATCAGAAGAGTAAATCCAGACAACCAATACTGCAGAGAACAGAGCCTGAGCTTCGAACAGCCTTCTTGGAAGGAAACCAAAGGAACCAAAAAAGGAACTTTACTGCAGTCTATTGTATGATATTTTTAATTGGATGAGGGAGGTAGGGAAAATGGAAAAATTGAGTTTATTTGTCCATGATTGTAATGTGAAAAAAACCATCTCTACCCCGTATTAGGAATTAGGAATGCCAGGGGAGAGCTGCAGAATTCATTCTTAGTTCAATTAGCTTTTATAAGTAGGTCCAGGACTTAGTGCTATAATGTGGCATAAAGGTTTTATAGCCTTAAATTGAAAAATGAGTCACAATCCTAGAGTGTGATAATTCAAACTCCATGTCTAAACTCTAGTAATGCCAAAAGAGCATAACATGATCCTGTTATCAGCTATTTCTCCCAGCTAGTTCACATAATCCTGTAATATTCTAGCATTATCTGCTCAGATTCTTCTGGATACTTAAGCCCTAGAAAAAATCCTCTAGAAATGTAATCCAGCCTATATGCTATTCATCTAAGCAAGCACCCAGATTCCTTTCTTAGATAAGATATACTAGGAAGGTGTATGAATGACTAAGGCATCCATTCCAAGAATGGGAAAATTGTTGTGCTTAAGAGTGTAAGGCAAGAGTTACAATGGCATTTTTACCTCTCACACCACCCATTGATCCATGAGGTACTCTATTAGTTTGAGGAGCAAGAGAGAATCCTTATTAGATGAACTTTAACCTGTCAAGTACCTCTGTCACCCATAGCATCTCTAGTATATGTTTTGCCATTGTGGCTGCCAAAGAATGTTTATTATCTTTGGAGTGATAGAGGGCCAGAGAGGGCCCTTGTTTGTCATAGAGATGCTTTCTGCTCACTTTTCCTTTTTGTGTCTAGAGCACAAAATTTTTCTCTTCTCCAAAGTGTGACTTGGGGACAAACATAGTCATTCTTAGAATGGAAAAAAAAAAGTTTATCTGGAGGAGGGGTGAGGATACTTTCAAGTTAAAAACCATCGTGCCCTGCCATTTATTCAAGTGAGAAAGAAGCTCTAAATTACTAGGGAGGTGGGAATGGGGAGGAAGGGATAGGGTTGGTGGAGAGCAGAATACCAGTTGGTTTGATATACTCCTGACTGTTTGAAAAGGCCTTAGCTTGCAACTTGCCCTTGACTCTCCTGTCCTTTCGCTAGAGAGCCACATTGCTCTCTGACCAAATTCAGAAGGGAATTTTGATTACTGCTTTACTTTCAGCACTGTCAACAAAGCCTATCTCCATAGGTAGGGAGCAGGGCAGAGATAGGAGAGCAAGAGATAGGAATGCAACATTGCTAGAGAAGTGTTCCTTGCTGCCGATTTAGCTCCAACTAAGAGGAATCAATCATGCTTTTAAAGTCAATAAAATGCTCAGAACCTAAGGAGGAAGCAGTTAGTTATGTTTACTCTGGACATTGCAGCCTGTGTTCTTTTCCAGTCTATTACTTGAGAGAAACCGGTCTGTAGCTTACCTTTATCTTCCCTATTAGACCACTGATGCGGTATGAGATCTGGAGGTTTAGTGACACTCTTGTCTGTATGGAAGAGTATTTTCTAGTTCAGTGGCACTAGGGGCTCAAATATCTGAGCAGCTTTTTAGAAGGAGGCTGAGTGTGCTGGGTCAGGACACTGCAATCTAACCTACCCTTTTTGGGAAATACAGGTAGTACTGGGAATGTCTAGCATTCTCTTGGGGATGCCCTGGGCTATAGCCATGGAATTTGGCTGTCTCATCCTAGGTTTCCTGAGTTCATCTCTCTGATCTTTCCATTTGGACCTGTCATCTTATGGTATCACTTTGCTTTAGTGAGGTGCTTTAATGCCCTCATGCTTGCTTTATAAAGGCAGCTAAAAACAGAAGTGAATTTATTTTACAGCCCCAAACATATTGGACAGAGGTGCTGTACCTTAAATGAATTTAACGAGATTGACTGGTTTTTTCCTTTGTCCCTACCTCTTCCTGACAATACAATAAACTGCAGTAAGTGCTTTCTTACCCTTCCTGTTGGTCCTTCTGCTTTTTGTTGGAAGGTTGCTCAGAGCTCAGGCACTGCTCACTGCAGGGTTTGATGTCTAGGTTTACTTTTCTGATATGAGCCTCTCTTTTCACTTGCTCTCTAGGTGAGCCTGATGTAATATGGGCGACCAGTGATCCTAGCATTTGCTAGGAAACAGTGAGACCTGCAAGGTGTCCAGCAAGAGTCCTGATCCAAATGGAGAAGGGGGACCAGGCGTACTTCAGCATGGAGTGGGAAACTTGATGGGAGGTCAGAAGTACTCCACCTTCTTTGGATTTCTCATTTTCCCTCTCTTAAAAGAACCCATTACTAGAAGGTAGAGACTGAGAAGGGGAAAGAGAAAGAATCAGTTCTTAAGAATGTCTCACAAATTCTCCAGTTGTTGCTGGTTTTAACAACCTCCTCATCATGAGAGATGGTGCTAGGATGAGTGGAACCTACAGAAATTG
Source organism: Trichosurus vulpecula (assembly GCF_011100635.1). Lineage (NCBI taxonomy): Eukaryota > Metazoa > Chordata > Mammalia > Diprotodontia > Phalangeridae > Trichosurus > Trichosurus vulpecula. The sequence goes on from NC_050574.1 coordinate 335,062,232, forward strand.
TCTACTGCTTGATGGCTTGTCTAGTTCTCCTCCACGTGGTGCCAGACTTAGAACGCTGCAAAAGTTTGAGACTGGACCGTATGGAAATAAAGAGATAAAATAACCAAAAGAGAAAATAAGAATAATAAAAGTTACTTTGGCTGCCACTTTTTTCTGCAGATGATTATTTCTTTGTTTAAAGTGAAAATTCTGAAATTGTTCATTTGGAGATTTGTCAATCATCATATTAAATGCTTCTAAACTTGAAAAGTACTTGATTTAATTGCTTTGTCTATCACTGCACAAAAGGTTGAATTTTGGTATTTGAGATATTGCTTAATTTTTGTTCACATTTTAAAAATTAATGACGTGAATAATTTAAACTCATTAGGTACCTGTGAGGTGCAAGACACTGAAAGAGATAGAAAAATAAGATGTTGTCCCTGCCTTAAGGAATTCATGGTCTAGTAGGAAGATATGTCCACAAGTATTATAATGCTACAGGTGTATAAGAATTACAAGCAGAGTTCAGAGGACATAGAGATTAATTTTAGCTAGAGGAATCAGAGAAGGTCTGGAGGATGGAGGACCTGAACTGAGCTTTGAATGATGGGTAAGATTTCCACTATTGGAACAGAATACATTTCTCTTTTTAAAGGGGGATGGCGTGAGTAAAGACATGAAGGTGGAAATTTGGGATCATTTTAGAGAATGAGATATGTTGGCACAGTGTGGTAGAACATAAACCTGCAAAAGTAGATTGGCCTTAGATTAGAAGTGGCCTTGATTGGTAGGCTATGGAGTTTGTATTTTGTTGAGGAGGTGATGAAAAACCTTTAAATCCTTTTGAGTTTCTAGTCAAAAAGTAACATGTTTGGATATGGACATGGGAAAAATTAATCAGTGTGTGTGGTAGATAGGAGGTAGGGAAACTGATTAGGAGGCTATTACAGTAATCTACCCGGTAACAGATGATGAGGACCTGAAACCACGGTAATGACAATGGGAACAGAGAACAAATTGACAAATCTTAGAGTCCGATTTTCATTTAGTATGCAGGATAGGAAGAAGAAACAAGGATGATACCAACGTCTAAAGTGACTGGGAGTGACTGGGCAATTGGGGATTGAGAGAATGGTGTTGTCTTACTAGCTATGTGAACATGGACATTTCACCTTCCTGAGCCTCAGTTTCTGCCTCTATAAAATGTTGTGAAGGAACAGATCATTGTGAATTCTAAAGTGCTATTTTTAAAAGAAATAACTATTTCTATCAACAGAAACAGGAAGCTAGAAGGAAAAGCAGATTGGGGAAAACATGAAGAATTGGATTTAAATGTACTCATTTTGAGTCCAGGCAGAGTGATCTGGTAGGTAGTTGTAAATGTTGGTCCTGGAGCTCAGGAGAAAAGTTAAAGGCCAGAGGTAAAGATTAGGAATCATCTGTATTAAAGCCAATTTGTGGGGATGGATGAGAGTGGGGGAGGGGAGAGAAAAAGGAGAGAGTGAGGAAATGAGCCAAAGACAAGACCTGAGGGACTGCTAATATAAGGGAGGGAGTACAACGAAGAGTCAACTGAGAAGAAGCAAGAACCATGAGAGTCCAGTAATCCCTTAAGCCAAGGGAAGAGGTAGTATTGATATAAGAAGAGGTAGTTAACTTTGCTAGCTGCTGAAGAAGTGTCTAAAATATTGAGTACTAAGAAAGCAAACTCTATCAAGATTGGCTTATAGGTCAGAGTGAAAGCCATATTGAAGTGTTGAGTGAGTGATAAAGGGGAGGCAGCAAGTGATTAAACATAAATAAAATAAATATGTTTCCCAAACATGGACAAATACAATGATGAAATGGTTGGATACTGGCAGGAATAGCCTACCACCCTCAATGAACAGAAGCTCAAATACAGATAGAACAGATGAGTTAATATTTTATAAATAAACTATGATGTTATCAGGAAAAGGAGATTTGTCTTCTCTTTTCCTCTATACTTTTATTTTCTTTTTCTAGAAGTATGTCAAATAATAGCTGGGAAAGGACCTTATTTCTTTACTCTTGTATTTATTGGGAAAGCTGTTTTGCCATTGCATACGGTGCTAGCTTGGGGTTCTAGTTAGATACCTTTATATCTGTATTGCATAGTGCCGGGCACTTAGTACATACTTAGTGGCTTACTGATTTGTATGTTTTTTGGTATAAATGTATGTTGAACTTTGTCATAGGCCTTTTCTGTATATCTTTAGATAATCGTGTGGTTTTGGATGGTTGTTTTTAATGCAATTAATTATGTTAATTGTTTTCCTCATTTTGAACTATCCTTGTATCCTTGGTATAAATCCAGTTTGATCACAGTAGATGCTTATCTTTTTGCCAAGATTTTATTTACAAATTTTGAATTGCTGTTCGTTAATGATATGATCTTTAGTTCTCTTTTGTTGCCTTGGCTTTCCTTGGTTTAGATATTAGGACTATATTGTCTTATGGAAAGGATTTTGGTCAAGTGTTCTCAGTTTTGGGGAATAAGTTGTGTACTATAGCTATTGTTCTTTAAAGTTTGAAAGAATTCTTCTGCAAATCCATCTAGACCAAGAGTTTTTCCTATAATAATTTATCCAATATGCTATTGTCTTAACTTATTAACTCTTATACCTTATGTTTCAGAACCTTCTCATTACTAGAAGGCCATCCTTTTCTTCCTCTGTCATTTCTATTATTTTTATCTTTATCCTAGTTATCATTTTGTATGTTTTCTTCTTGCCACCTTTGCTTTAAACTACTGACATCCCCTCCCAAAAGTCCTTACTCATTTATTTGTTTTTGGTTTCTCTTCAACTTCTTCTTAATCTAAAGTTAGTCATTCTATATGTTGCATGAATGAAAAGGCATTTATTAAGCACTTACTGTATGCCAAGGACTATGCTAAGTGTGGGGGATATGAAAAAGCAGGACAGTCCTTTATGTCATGGAGCTAACATTCTAATTGGAGGAGACGACACATATAGAAGTGTCAACATCAGGGTGAGTAGAAAATCCTGGTGGGCCAGATGGCATAGTGTCAGATAGATGGTGTGGCCCAGAGGTGTTACAGTTGGTAACTTGTTGAAGTGGTATGAAAGGCCATATAAAATGTTCCTTTAGTTTGTGAGTACTTAGTTTTAGATTTTTATTTTGTCTGTTATAATACCCTTAACATGCTGAAAACGATTGTAAATAATGGTATCTTATTCTCACTTCTCTGTAGAGAAATTGAGTGTTCTTCATGTTGTATAAGTTGTGAACCATACCAATGAAAAATTATTTTTATTTTCATAGTTTGAATCAGCTTGGGTGCTGACAAATATTGCTTCAGGAAATTCCCTTCAGACTCGAATTGTGATTCAAGCAGGAGCTGTGCCAATCTTCATAGAGCTGCTCAGCTCAGAATTTGAAGATGTGCAGGAGCAGGTAAAGAAACAAATATAAAAGAGAATTAAAGTTATCTAGTAAAAAAACATTAGGCTTTAGTACTGGAATAAATATTCCCTTCAACCTTATTTAAAAAGGATTTTATAAACAAAATCTACATCAATCTATGGTTTCTCAGAGGAGGATGTTTTGTAAACCTAGTATTAGCTGAAATGAAAACTTGGACTTTAGAAAAGTACAGTTGGAGTGAATGATATTATGTTGACCAATTTGATACAACAAAACTGTTTCTGGGTCTGGAATGTAGATACTGTGAATTCTTTTGAGGGAAAAATTTTATGAAACACAGCACCGGTTGTTTGGCCATCAATTCAGGAAAAAAAAATGCTATCATAGTCATTGTTTTTATGTATAGTAACTATACTGTGTTGAATTGAGTACCTATGAAGAATTATATACAGAAGTATATCCAGAGTACCTATATAGAAGTATGTAAACCTATATGTTGAAGACCTTTATAGAATTAACTGATCTTACAAAAAAAATGACCTTTTAAAAAATTAGAAGGACCAATAGCATTTATTGATGCAAAAATATTATAATTTTCCTTTGAAATAAAAATCTTCATCCTACTGTTTTCTTCTTATGTGTAAAATAATACACCACATTAATTGACATAATTTGGTTCTTTGAGGGAGTCCTTCTAGTTAAGAGTGTCTGGCATAGTTCAATGTAGATACAAAGAAAGGCAAAACGAACAGTCCCTGCCCTCGAGGAACTAACAGTCTAATGAGGGAGACAACATGCAAACAACTAACAACTATATACAAGCAAGGTATAGGCAGGTTGAATTGTGGATAGTCGCAGAGTGAAAGCACTATAATTAAGGATGCCTGGGAAATAGGCTTCTTGTAGCAAATCTTATTTCTGAGACTTGACAAAATCCAGAAGGCAGAGATAAGGAGGAAAAAGAGTTCCAGGCAAATAGGAGTCAGCCATTGCAAATGCCATAAATCGGGTGATGAAGTGTCTTGAATGTTCTTCAAGACTTCCTACTGAGGAGGTTTGATTTTACTCAGTTGGCAGTCTTTTGAAGAGTTTTGAGCAGAGGAACAAATAACCAAATCTATGTATTAGGATGCTGAATCTAGAAATGGTATAATTTATTAGAAAGTAGAGAGAATCAAGAAGGGAAGTAGTTCAGCTGAATTAAGGACCTTTACTAGAATGGTGACAGTAAGAGAAGAGAGTAGGGATTCTAGAAAGATGACACAGGAAAATTTTGGGAGTGCTTGACAACTGATTGGATGTGGGAGACCATGGACAGGGATGAATCAAAGATTTCAGACCCGGCTGTCTGAGTTACTGGTGGTGCCACTAGTAAAAGTGGAAAATGATTGTTATTTGGAAAAAAAATAGTAGTCATAAGGAGTAGATTTAGTTTTTTGACCTGTTGTTCCTTGTCCTTGTGAAAAAGTAAATTAAATTAGTCGTAGGGATACCTTATAGACAGTGCCTTAGAGAACATTTTTTAAAGAGTTCAGAAGAGGCCAAGTTGGTAGCAAAGGAGTAATTAGAGATATGGTTGGAAATGAGAGAAAGATGACCAAAGTAAGGACATTGAACCCTGGGAAAGATTGCTTCCAGAACTTAATCACAAGAGAAATGCAGCAAATTGGAAAAGATGACATAAGATGGAAATCCATTGGATTCAATGGATATGTTGGTTTTGTTGAGCTTTCTTTTTTCAACCATTGTTACAAAACTCTGGGTAGGAAAAGAGATGGAATATATTCGGAGATGAATCTGATGGGAAGACAAAAGAAATAAAAATAAGTTTAAAGCGGGGTGGAGCTCATTTGGATTTGATAATTGTTTTGACCATTTAGAGCAAGTTTCAGCAGAAGGAGGGGGAGGAAAGCTAGTAGAGTTGAATGATAAAGAAGTGAAGGCATGAAGTTTAGATTGTTTTCTTTTTTTTTAAGAAAATGTCTTATTTGATGCCTTTTCTCTTTAAAAAATCTCAAACATTTCCTGCTATATCATTGTCACTTCCTTCCACTGAGGCTCTCTCCCTTTTAACAGAAAAATAATAATTATTAATAAGAATAATTAATATATTGCATGTGCAATATATTATACTTAAAATGCCCTTCCTCTTTAGCGAGATGATTTCATCATCTTCTACAGGCCCGTAATAGTGATCATTGTATTAAGCTTAGTTCAGTTGCTTTTTAGCTAATGCCATTATTTCTGTTTTAGTTCCACTTATGCTTCCTTTGTTCTTCATTATTTCATATGAAGCATAGACTGTTTTTTCCCAAGAACTTTGGCTTTGAAAGGGACAAGAATGCTGAGACATTACATGATGTATAATTTAAAATGTCACAAGAAAGAAATGAATGCTGAGTCAAGTTTCTGAGGGGAGGTAGGGGAAAGGAGAGGCTTAAGGATAAGAGGATGTGGAATTAACCTTAAATGTTGGGATATTTTTTTTCTTCTGAGACCAAAGGGAAGGAAGAGAGACTAGGTAAGTGGTATCCTGTTTTGAATTTGAGAAAACACATTAAAAGTGTACTTTAAAAAAATAATTAAGATTGCTTCAGGTTTTAAGCCATATGGTCAGATATCTCCTCAATGCATATTTTAAAAGACATTTTTTCAAAATTTAGTGTTGACAAAAGAGATACTTCTTAACAGCTTCAGTCACATTACAAAGTGTAGTTTCTGAAAAAGTTTATTGATTATTAACAGAAACAAGAAATGTCTTCTTTAATGGTACCCTTTGATAATATGGTACTAATAATGACTAATTCACATTGTAGGATAATTGTTACTGCTCCCTCCATCTCCCATTACTGCTTTTCATTTCCCTTTTGTGTGTTATCTTTTTCTAATAGAATATAAACTTCTTGAATCAGGAACTGTCTTTTTGCTTGTATCTGTATCCCCAGTGCTTGGTACAATGCCTGGCACGTAGAAAGTGCTCAATCTATTCTTGTTTGTTTCCTTCCTTCTTCTTTCCCCCTAGAAATATGAATCTTTGTCATCAGATCCACTTTGTTGTTGTTGTTGTTCAGTCGTGTCCGACTCTTCGTGATCCCATGGACCATAGCACACCAGGCCCTTCTGTCCTCCACTTGCTAGTCATGAAATGAATGTCATCATGTATTTTTAGATATAATGTAATAGGTGGCTAACATAGGAGCGATACATGAATAGGTAATGGTAGCATCTACCTCTTATTAAGATGGAATTAATCTACTGTGAAACTCTGGTCTAACCAATCCTTCTTTCACAGGCAGTCTGGGCTCTTGGTAATATCGCTGGAGACAGCACCATGTGTAGGGACTATGTGTTAGACTGCAACATTCTGCCCCCTCTATTGCAGTGAGTATCTGTCATTTGTGCTTGAGTTCAAAGTTTTGGTGGAAGGAAAACGTTTCTGTGTGCACACAATCCACTGTAGCTTTGGAAGTAATTTTAGATTTCCTACTTTCTAGTTGAGGCATAATGGGATAGTGGAAAGAGTACTGTTTTTGGAGGCAGAAGAGGCCTAGATTCATGTCCGACTTTTGGTGCTAATTCTTTGACCAGGGGTAGGTCACTTTACTTCTTTAAGCCTCAGTTTCCTCATCTATATAAATGGGAATTGTGGTAACTACTTCACAGGGTTATGGATCAAATGAGAATATATATAAAATGTTTTTGTAAACTTCAAGAAGTGCTCTCTGATAGTAGTTGCTGTTGTTGTAACTTATTATAATAATGATGGTTATTATTCCACTCTGACCCTGAATTGGGGGTCAAAATTCTGAATTCATATAGACTAAATTAAAGAAGTTTTACTGTTACAACAGTAAAAGCAAATCTTATTTATTACTCAATAGTAGCAAAAGTTTACTGCCTTCACTTGACCAAGAATTAATTACATTTTAATGTTTTGTGTTCCTGTAGGCTACTTTCAAAACAGAACCGTTTGACCATGACTCGGAATGCGGTGTGGGCCTTGTCTAATCTCTGCAGAGGGAAAAATCCATCCCCAGATTTTGCAAAGGTATATGTTTGTGAAAAATTGAGAATTATAGAAGTACATGGAGAAAAGACAGAGACCAATTTCAGATGTGAAAGAGGAATAGTGATTTTTTTTTTGTGACTCACATTTAAGAAATTATTTTAAAATATTTTGTACTATTACCAACTGGTAAGGAAATTGAGAGCTTCCCCTTTGCGTTTTGGCTAGACTTGCGTTTTTGTTAAGTGAACTTAACTGCTACTTCAGGTTTCTGAATTAGAAACCTTAGAAACTATTGGGTTTTTGTTTTCTTCTTTTGTAAGGAAGGTAAGGTTTCTTAACTCTAATTCTCACTAAAGCATTTTCAGCAATTTGAGCCTGTAAATAGTTTGGCTTTCCTAGAAATGTCACTAAAGTCAATGTATATGAGTCTCCACTACATGATGTTTTTCTGCCTCCATTAAGCAAACTAAACAATGCTAGGATACTAGGCAGCATGTTCAGGGGAGAAAAAGCCATAGCTTCTGCTTCTTGTAAGACTAAGACTACACAGGTACAGCTTGCCCAATAGATCATCAGGTACATGCCTGTTTGCTTTCTTGAATATTTTCCGGCTTTTGGCATGCACTTCAGCTTGACTGAATTTTCACAACTCATGTCATCTTCTTTTTGCAGGTTTCCCCCTGTCTGAATGTACTTTCTTGGTTGCTGTTTGTTAATGACACTGATGTGCTAGCCGACGCATGCTGGGCACTATCATATCTATCAGATGGACCCAATGATAAAATTCAAGCAGTAATTGATGCAGGAGTATGTAGGAGATTAGTGGAGCTACTGATGTAAGAATTTAATATCTGTCGTTTTGTTTCTATTAGTCTTCTAATTAGTGTTCAGAATTTTTTATTTGGTTGCAAGTACTGATGTATTATTACTTCGGGGGGGGGTGGGTGGGGGGAGGGTGTCTCTTGTTTGCCTTGTTTATATGTATGCTCCATCCCTGGGTTGTTCATGGTTACAACCTATAAGCCCTTATCTTTTGCCTTTAGTAGGATGTAGGGTCAGAAAGAGGACTGCTACCTACTTCTGTGCCCTAGGGCGATATTTTATGGACCCAGGCTAATTATTCAGGGAGGCAGGGGTATGCCATCCCCAAAAGAACACAGAGAGAGGAGTGTACTCTCTAGCCACCACCAGTGATCTCATAGCTCTGACATGCTGTTTCCCTTCCTGAAGATTTCAAAGATCAGTAGAAGGTAGGAGAGAATTGTAAGCTGATATCAGAAGATGCCCTATTCTTCCAGCAATTGTCATCTTAAAATAACCAACACCACTAATGTAGTTTTGTTAGGGAATATTTTTTGTTCTTATTTACATAATGCTTCTCTGAAAGATTTTGATTTTCAGGGAAAGCAGGATATTCAAAGTGGTTACTATTTTATAGCTCTCTCTTTACTCTAGAGATTCTTTCTTCTGCAGCTGGTACTTAATCTTTTCCTCCTAAGAATGTTACAAGGCTAGGCTCAGGTGATGTTTGTTTTTCAGATGTGAAAATCAACCACCCATGTGGAAAAATCAAGTAAAAAGGAAAAGAATATTTTCCCACACTTTTCCCCATGTCAGAATTCATCATAGAACATAACTTTAGAGATACCTAGTTTATTCTGTAACTAATGATTTTGTTATCACACTATCAGGTATTCATTCTAAATTTTCATGGCCATATTTTAGTGGTCTGGGAGGCAGGTGGACCTGGGTCCCACTTCTTATACATGTGGGTATCCCAAGTTTTAGGCCAGTTTTAAACTTATTAACTTAGGACTACACTAAGACTTTTGGGTCATCCAGTATATGTGACTGTGTGCATGGGCAAGTCACGTAATCTCTGTGTTCCGGGTAACTCTGTTAGGTAACACTGGCACACAGGATGGCTGCTAGCTCAGGTTCACTCTTGATCTAGTCAGACAGGAAAGACAGCTTCAAAGGGGTTAATAATCTTACTTTGTTCTAGTCTAGTCCTCTCACAAAGGTTGCTAATAATGAGCACAAACTCTTACAGGATTCCCTAATCACCCTTCTTGCAGGGGCCAGCTGGAAGGGGGAGCAACTACCCCTAACATCTCGATGGAGTCAATCGAGACAGGCACCATATGTGCATTCCCCTAAATCCCTTCAAGCCTCAATGGGGGCCAGTTGAGGCAAACACAGATTCCCCGCAAACCTTGATGGGGGCTGGTCAAGGTACACAGCATCCCAGCTTGTGCATTCAATCCTAAAGTTTCCCCACCCCTTGACCAGTGCAACAGACAAAGAAGGCATATTGCCAGCAGTAGCCTCACAAGTTTACATCACCTCATCCCTATATCTCACTGCGCAGTTGCAGTGGATATTTACAATTTCAGCATACATGTTTATATTATGTATAATCATATAATGCCACTCGAGCGTGGTGGAGATGTTTTGAACCATGAGCCTGGGAAACAGATTGTTATGGCCATGGATCCTGGGAAACTGAACTCTAAGAAATAATAACAAAAATCCACTTTACACACACCAAAATTCAGCTTACTTACACTTTCTAAGAGTAGATGTTTTGGAGAAGGTACTTATATAGTAGAGAGTTTTCATTCTTTATTTCCTGTGTCAGTGGCATGCTTACGTTCCCCATAGTTATATATTCCTGATTGGTTGATGAAGAACCGTAGTTGAACTGAAAGTTTTTAAGCAAAAGCAACCCCCAAATCTGCTTTTACAGAAGGAGGAAAGACTATAATTTCATGTATACTATCTATACAACCCAGCCACCTCAATGGTATTTATTCCTTGTTTAGACCCATTTTGTTAATAATGGCATCTGAGTAATTGTGTATCCTAGTAGGGAAACCAAAGACAACTCACTAGACAAAGTCACCCTCTATGGTACCACTAAAAAGTGAACATTTACCTTCTTTATCTCACACTTCGTGGTTAATCCCTTACATTTGCATAGGTCCCTTGATGTTGATTATGACTGATAACTAATATTAGATTTTATTTGCGTCTTAGTCTGTGTTTTGTGATACTTTTAATAATTTGTGACATATAAGGAATGTATTGAAGTCATTTCTAGTTACGGTTTTTATTGATCACCTGAATTTGAAAAATGTGTTTTTAAATTTATAGATGATCTGGGTTAGGTGAGGCTGCTAATACTCTTGACTTAAACTATTAAGGAATGGCCTTGCAAGGCAGTATGAAATTTAGTAGGAGTAAGGGCAAGATGAGAACAAAGACAGCAATACAATTGTAGAATGGAGGAAGGTACAGAAAAGAAAGATCTGTCAGTAATAGTTGACCACAAGCTGTGTGGAGACAATATAGTGCTATCGTGTATGTGTACATACACACACACACACACTCTCTCTCTCTCTCTCTCTTTTTAATGCTCAAAAGACAGGGACTAAGCTAGCCTTCCATTTATATTCTATACTGGAGAATTCAAACACAATATAATCTTTTTTCCCCTACGTTCTTTTAAAAAAGTTATAAATATTAAATGAATGGAAAAATAAGTAGTGAAAGATTCACAGAGTCAGGGTTCTCTGAAGAAGAGAATGTTAAGAGACAATTCAGTTACTGTCTTCAAACATAAAGAATTTTTATGAGTGGAATGTTAATCAGGTCTCTGGAGGACTAAATTGGAGAAAATAGATTTAAATTAAAGTGTGAAGATTTTTAATTATAAGGAAGAATTTCACTCAAAGTTATTAAAACACTGGAATAGGCTGTTGAGAGAAATGATAGGTTTTTCAGATATTAAAATACTCAAGAGACTAGGATGTAGACCTGGAACTGACCCTTTGAGATTATCTATTCCAGTTCCCTCATTTTATAGATGGAGAAACTGAACCCCATGTGGCATAAACATTCGTCATGGCTCTAGGAGTGACCTAAAGGGCTCTTCTAGCTCTAATCCCTAATTGAGCCCTAAGAAAACTAGCAAAGGGGTAGACTCCTACTCCTTCAGAAAATTTGTGGTCTTGTTTGAGATTCTCTTCCAACACAGATAATAAACCCTCCACACCTTAATGTTTTCATAAGAAATTGGGGCCAAAAAAAGTTCATATATCTGGTGATGAGCCTCTCTCCACTTAGGTAGCACTAAAACAGCTTTACTACAAATTCTCCTATCTCTGCAAATGTATTTTAAAAACAACAAGTAAAAGCAGATACTGTAACTTTTCTTTGAAGTAAAAATTTTCATCTTACCATCTGTTTTCTTTGCAATATGCACAGTGTCAATTGATCCAGCTTGGTCCTTCAAGATATTCTTAAACTCTGATCCTTTTGGTGCTAGTCTAGTCCTCAGACAGGCCCAAAAGATGTTTATGGGACACATATCTTTCGGGTCTGTAATTTAAGCCTTTCCAGGTTGGTCGGGGCTGCCAGAGCCTCTACTACTCTATACTACTCTGACATAGCTTTCAGGAGCAAAGGTTACCTTTATTCCATGGTAAGATAGCATAATAAAAGACATTAATGGGTGGATCATATTAAATAAATTGTCGTGGAAACTAAATCTTTTTATAATTGCAGGCATAATGACTACAAGGTGGTTTCTCCTGCTTTACGGGCTGTAGGAAACATTGTTACAGGTGATGATGTTCAGACACAGGTATGATCAAGTACACTTAGCCACATAAATTTCCAGTTTTAATGAGAATTAATTATATGCCTGTTATTCATTTGAAGCACTATGCTAAGCAAAGGCAAAAAGACAAAAAAAAAATAAAATAGTTCCATCCATCAAAGATCTTCTATTCTCCTGGGAGGAAGGAGTAAAGGTTACTTTTTTTGTTCACAACATTTACACAAATGTAGTGTAATGTATTCTGTGCTATTGTAGTAACGATGTCCAGAATTTTCCTTTAATGTTTATTATGTTGAAGTTTTAATGCAGATAGCTGCATTCTTTTGTCACATCTAATAATTCTGTTTTGGTAGCCGTATTTTGCTGTTCTTGGTTTCTGCATAAGCCAACCTCTGTGTAGCCAGCCTCTCTTTTAAGCTAAAAGCATTCATTATGTACCTCAGTTGGTTATGGCAGCATCGTTTCTTTTTGCTCCATTATCTTCAGTCTTTCCCTCTACAGTGGCATTCCTTAAATTGGCTTTCACAGCATTCCATGATTTGATGTCATTCTAACCTTATCTTCCAGTATTCCCTTACAAAAACTGTCTTTTGTAGGAAGCCAGTTTGATCAGTGTGTTCTGAAAAAACTACACTGTCCTATCTCCCTGCCTTTGTTCAGTCTTTCCCACTTTATAGAGTGCCTTCCCTCTTATTACCTATGAAATCTTCATATTCAAAACCTAGAGGCAGCAAAGTATAATGGAAGGAGCAGTAGATTGGGAATTTGATTTCCTAGATTTGAATCCTGAACCTTGTGCTTTATGACATTGAGCAAGTTACTTTACCTCTTAGATGCCTTAGTTTTATCTACAAAATCAGTGGATTGGACTAATCTCTGAGGTATTTTCCAATTTTAAAATCCCCTCATACTATAAATACTGCTTTTTCTCTGACCACTCCTCAAAATGTTTACTGCTTTGTAATACCTTTCGTATTGCTGTTTAACTTTTCATGTGTGCATTGTAAATTCTTTTTGTAAATTATTTGAGAGAAGAGACTATCTTTTAATGTATAAAATACATTCCTGCCTCCCTATATCCTCCCAACATTAATCTAGCACAGGGATGGGGAACCTGTGCCTTGAGACCACTTGTGGCCTTCTAGGTCTTTGGGTGCAGCCTTTTGACTAAGTTCAAGTTCTATAGAACAAATCCTTTTATTAAGGAAATTTGTTCTGTGAAGTTTGGATTCAGTCAAAGGGCCACACTGGAAGACCTAGAGGGCCACATGTGACCTCAAGACTGCAGGTTCCCCACCCCTGATCTAGCATAATGTACTGCATATGCTAGGTGATTGGCTGATTTGTGGGTTAATTTTCCTTCATCAAATGATGACTAACCATCCATTTGAAAAAAATAGTCTGATTTTCCTGACCACTCAAGTTATCTATCCAGCTGTATTCTGTTTTGATATGCCAAGGACAGGTAGATGACTTGTTCCCAATTGTTAATTCGTATTTTAGTTATAAATATTGTTTGCGAGTATGCTCAGGGGCATTCCTATTTCACATATGTAAAATCCATGTTTGTGAATTTTGGATAGAGTCAGGATTGATTTACAGTATATTTTATGTTGCAAAAAAAGTATAACGTTAACAGTAGAGAAAATGTTACAATGAAATAATTAATATTCAAACTAATACTTTGTTGAAATAGTTTGAGGAAATATTTGGCTTTAAGAGCATTATCTGAAACTAAATGAAGAGATGTTAGCTTACCTAAATCTAATTTCACCTATGTTAAGTGCTAAAAATTAAGGGGTTACTTGTATTTGTATTACTATAATAAAAAATATTTCCAAACTACTTTTTTTCAGGTAATTTTGAATTGCTCAGCCCTGCAGAGTTTATTGCATTTACTCAGTAGCCCAAAGGAATCTATCAAAAAAGAAGCCTGTTGGACAATATCTAATATCACAGCTGGAAACAGGGCTCAGATCCAGGTAATACCCCGGAAGTCACCTTTACAGCTTCTACCCAGATTCATATAATTGTTTTTCCTTCAATACCAATAATAAACATAACATGTTTTTGTTCATTCTTGTACTGAAGACCCCAAGCTTTATAGTCTCACTCATTTTCTCTTTCTTACTTGGTCGCATTGAAATCCTCTGAAATTGATTCTTAGGTTCCACTTTTTCTCCCTTTATTATTCATTTTTGTACTTACCATTTTCTTCCAGATGATTTGTGATACTTGAAAGTTTGCCTTTATTTCTGCCAAGTAAAATATTTTTTCTTCAGTGGACCTATGTTTGAAATCAATTTACTCTGAGAATTTTGAGAGGCATTTTTCTATAAATTGATTTGTTTCTTATGTTTGCCTCCTGTGTTCAAGTAGTATTTCAGCACTAGGTTGAAGATAAGACAGGTCAAATGTAGTCTAGGTCTGGAAAGATGGAGGGGAGAGAAAATCCAGAGAGAAAGAGAGATTCTTAGACAACAGTTAGAATTAAGAGCAGATAGGTACAGGAAGGCTGTTATTCCTTACCATGGGTGGCATAGTAGGTAGTATTCAGTGGCATTCAGTTCTGATCACTTAAGGCCTAAGTTAGGATGTAAAATTAGCAAAATTTACCTCTTACGTATTCTATATCCTTTTCTTTATCTTTCTCAATCTTCCGGAGCTTTGAAGGGGATTAGAAAAAGAACTTGTTAACACAAAGTAATTTTTAATTGATAGAGAAGTATGTATTTGTATAGGGAGGGCACAAGTATTATCTTTGAATAGGGGAACTTTTCAGTTCTTCTCATTAAACCTCCTTTCGTCTCACCTGCCAAGAGAAGAGAGTCCAGTAACTTTTGAAAAGTAATAACCATTGGCCAAGAGGCTATGTATTTGTTGGGCACTAGACAAGATCAAATTTTTATAGTTCTGCTCTGAGACGAGATCTATATTCACTTGATAATGAAGCCTTCTAATGTTTAAAGCTTCATCTTCCTGTAATTTTGGTCTTCCTTTAGGGATTATCTCACTGGGTACCTTGTCATCCTGGAAGTCAGTATCTTTCAAGCTTTTCATTGCTACTTTCCTCGGGGGCCAGTATTGTACCCTTGAAATCCATGATTTTCTAGTTGTAGAAGTTCTGTGTTTGTAGGGTTGAATAGGCAAAAGGGGACCTGTTGATGGAAAAACCTTAAATATTAGGCTTAGATATTTAAATTTTATGACATTTTAAGTTCTTAGGTTGAGGAGTGATATGTTAAAAACATCATTTTAGGAATCTTGTGTTAGTGGTAGTATGCCATGTGAATTGGAGATAGGGAGATTAGGTTATTGTAGTAAATCTAAGGTGCCAAGTGAGAGCTTGACTTGGAAGGTTATGGGAAGGAAAAAGATAATTTTGACATGACATAACTGTAGAGACTTTTATAAGGCTTTGAAAATGATTTAAGAGTCTAGGGATGTAGACATGGTTTGGGAATCATCAAAACTAATAGAGATGAAAATCAAATATGTGGCCATAGAGTGAGAGTCCACTGGAGAAAGAAATGGCAAACATTCCAGTATCTTTGCCAAGAAAACCCCATGAATGGTATTGGCATGCCATGATCCACAGGGTCACGAAGAGTCAGACGCAACTGAATGAGTGAACGACAACAAGAGTAAGAGTAAAAGGGAAAGAATAAAGGATTGAACTCTGTAGCCAATTTGAATTGGAAAATGTTTGTAGGCATCTGGTGATGTAATGGATAGGGCACTGGGCCTGAAATCAGGAAAATGAGACTTCAAATCCAGTCTCTCTCAGATGCTCACTAGCTGTGTGACTATAATAGTCAAGTCACTTAACCTCTGTTTGCCTCTGTTTCCTCATCTGTAAGATAGGGACAATATTAGCACCTACCTTCCATGGAGGTTGTGAAGATCAAGTGAGATAATATTCGTTAAAAGCACTTAAATTAGCTCAGTGCCTGGTATAGAAAAGGCACTATATAAATGTTATTTCCTCTCTTCTCTACTCCAATTTAGAGATAGGAAGAACAAGGAATGAATAAATGAAAAGGAAGTATAAGAGAGGTAGGAGGAGAACCAGAAGAGAAAAATGTTCAGTAAGTGTTGATTAGGTACCTGTTACACATGAGGAACTATGCTAGGTAGGCCCTGAGAATACTGCCCCCCCCCCCCCAAAAAAAAATGTTTCAAAGTGTTACGTTATAGGTTGGTTTGAAGAAGATTAAGACTGAA
The DNA here is from genome assembly GCF_011100635.1 of Trichosurus vulpecula. Classification (NCBI taxonomy): domain Eukaryota; kingdom Metazoa; phylum Chordata; class Mammalia; order Diprotodontia; family Phalangeridae; genus Trichosurus; species Trichosurus vulpecula. The sequence goes on from NC_050574.1 coordinate 335,078,479, forward strand.
GAAAAAAAGGATGATCATGCTTTTTGACTAAAAGGAATTAGTTGATGAAATTGGGATTAAAAGTTAGATCTATAATTAAGGAGCAATTTTCCTATAGATATCACTGATTTTTATTCATTGCAGTTTTTATTTTTCTTGTAGACTGTGATAGATGCCAACATTTTTCCAGCTCTCATTAACATATTACAGACTGCTGAGTTTCGGACAAGGAAAGAAGCTGCTTGGGCCATTACAAATGCAACTTCAGGGGGTTCCGCCGAACAGATAAAGTAAGTACTCGTCTAAGAATGTGTTTCATAGTTTAAAAAAATTACCTCTTCTATCCATTGTTTCTATCCTCTGTGTCTTTGGGAATGAATGAGTTGGTTTATTTAGTAGTGGGTAATGGAAAAGAAGATAGCAGTGAACAGCCCTAGCTTTCGGGGGGATTGTCACCTCAGCTCTATACTTAAATATACATTTCATCTGTGTCCTAGCTTCATTTTGGCAAATGTTGCTGCCAGGACTGGTCCAAACCGATTGTTGTTCTGAAATCCCTGGCATATTTATAGCCCTGAGAGGAGGAGGGGATTAGTAGTTTAGTAGTGCATAGTTTGGGATCAGTGCAGGGGACATGCTTATAGTGGTTGCCCAACTTTTTCTGGAGACTTAAGGGGAAAGCCTGGGAAAGGTTTACGTCAGTCTAGAAGACACTGAAAAGATATGAAGCTTATCCTCTTCAGCTCTGAATTGTAGCATTATATCTTGGTTGAACATTCTGCTATCCAAAAACAGATGAACTTCTTTCCTTAAAGGAAACTGTGCTTTCCTATTTTCCTGGTCCAGTAAATTGATTTCCAAAGATGTTAATTGCAGTTGTACAGTATAGCGCTGGTAAATCCTTTCCTTTTACTAGTTGTGTTTTTTTTTTAAATGTTTTCTCTGTCAATGCTAAATTAAATTCAATCAAAGGATTTAAGGAAAATCTTCTATGTGCAACGCATTGTAGGCACTACAAAGTCTTTGATGTAAAGGAGCCTTACAGTGCTGTGAGGAGACAATAAACATGAACACTTGAAAGATGAAAAAAGATAAATAACAAAAATGTAGGAGATATGTTATAAAAGAATTAATAACCTCACGAGTCATTTATTTAATAAGTAGAGTAAGTTCAGGGGAGGGAGAGACTACAATGCTAGAGTGGTCCAAAAAATTTTTTTGAGGGATATTACTAGGCAGAAAGGAAAAAGGGAAGCATCTTGGATGGATGTGATGAAGAAATCTTTTCTTAATAGCGTTTTTTCCAATTACATATAAAGACATTTTATTGTTAATTTTTTTTTAAATTTTGAGTTCCAAATTTTTTTTCTCTCTCTCTCTTCCCCTCATCTCCCCCGTCCCTAAGAAAGTAAACAATTTGATATGGGTTATATATGTGCAGTCATGTAAAACAGTGAAGAAGTCTTGAAGTATGAGTGAGCACGATGTACAGTAAGAGATAACTATGTTCATAGTGGAAAATTTTTTAGTCGAGTGAATATTAATCACTACTGCTGGGTACCTAGGTAGATGGTGTCACCTTTTGATTATTATTTTACATTTTTAAGCACTGAAAGAATCAGATGGCATTATTATTTAGATCACTAGTTATGTATTCAAAATTCAACTCAAGTACCACCTCTGCCTGAAACCTTTCCTGATTCTCTCCAAGTGCTAGTACCCTCTCTCCCCATACTACCTTGTATTTATTTTTTATAGATTCTGTATGTTGTCTTACTTGATGAGAGTATAATCTCCTTGAGGGCTTTTAAATTTATTCATTCATTTATTTAGTTTTGACAATTCCATATCTGTATTCCACCTCCCTCTCCCACCAGCCTCCCTGAATTTGTTTCACCAACCTGCTCCATCCACCATTTCAGAGTGATAACAGGAAAACGGAAAAAGTGTTTAGTTGTTTTTTTTCCTTCTAAGAATCCAGACAAATCCTTCTTATGATAAGTAGCAGCATGACTGATTGAGGCAGGTGACTATTTTTATCTCTGTTTAAACTAACAAGACCACCTCAGTGTGGGTATCACATGATCTAAAGAAACTGAGCTCTTTCTTAATTTGAATAAAGTGTTTTTTGCTTTGTTCTTTAGGTACCTAGTGGAACTTGGTTGTATCAAACCACTCTGTGATCTCCTCACAGTCATGGACTCTAAGATTGTACAAGTTGCCCTGAATGGCTTAGAAAACATCCTGAGACTTGGCGAGCAAGAAGCCAAGAGGAATGGCAATGGCATTAACCCTTACTGTGCATTGATCGAGGAAGCATATGGTGAGACAACATTTAGTAGTAGATGACTTTGAAATTGCTATCTCTCACCTTTTCTGAGTCCCCTTTCCACATTGGTGATGTGTGAATTTGACACAGGTTGCAAGGGTCCTTTCCTAGTGGCTGATAATGTTATCAAGATATGAATTTCTGCAGTAGTGATGGAATCCTAATAAAGCTACTCCCAACTCCAATATTCTAACTTCCTTATAGGCCCCACTGAGCAACAGGCCCACTGCCTCTACCTAGCCACTCATTCCCCACCCCTTACCCCCACACTCAATATTTAACTTCTTCATACATGCCTCGCTGCTCATTAGAGCAACAGGTGTGTCCATGAGCTCATAGTTCTCACAGAAACAGCAGACGTGTCCATATGATGGGATCCCAGCCACTGCCCCCAGACCCATTCCTCATATGTCCCATAGAACAGGGCTGTCCAACCTTAGGTTTTTATTGAAACAGTAGACAATGTATTTTGATTTGCCATTTTAGTGTGAGCTCTGCGGTAGCTCAGCTTTGTTTACTAAAGCATTTACGTAAATTTCTATGCTTGTAGGCAGGCTGCATAAATCACACTGTGGGCTGCATGCAGCCCATGGGTCTCATTTTGGACAGCCCTGCCATAGAAACAGTAGGTGTGTGTGTGTGTGTCCACGCACTCAACCACAACCATATCCATCTAGCCTTGGACAGGACCACAGTAGTCAGCTGATCAAAAAGCAGTACCATCAGGATGCCCAAGCAGGATGTAGACCCTAAAACAGTAGAAGGGACTTTCCCTAAGTAGGCACCTTCGCAGTAATAGTAAAGAACTGACCTAGAGTAAACTTATGAGGTAGAGAGACTTATTGTAATATTATTATCATACATATGTACCCCACCCCCACCATGGGTTTTCCTGTATGCCTTGGGGGTAATCATATGTGCAATTCCACTGTGGCTGGGACCCCTCCTCCATTACCTAATCCCTTAACAAACTTCGCCAGCTTTTTAATATTAATCATATTCCTATATTCTATGTAACTTTTGATTGTGTAATCAGCATCTTTACCCTATAAAATTCCATCTTGCTTTCTCTGAGGTTTCTGGTTCCTCTTGGAACTTAGCCTGCTTCATGAGAGGCGTCAACCTTAATAAATGCCTATAATTGGATTAGAGGTGGCCAGATTCTGAATTCTGTAAGATGGTTCCACCACAACACATCATGAAACTGCAGCAGTTTTTGGCATCCCTGGGTGGGCTAAACCTCAACAGTAGGATAAGAAGGCCTTCACCTTCATATTTTCCTATCTGGCTATCTTCTTAACTCTGTAACCTACCTTTATTTCTTATATTGCTTTCTTACCAAATGTGGGTGTTTGGATAGCCTGTACCTGCCTTCCAGTGTAGCCTTGCCTTGTTCCCCTGGAAGGGAAGATTTGGAAGTCAAGAGAATCTGCCAACTCTGAATTCTGAAAGTTGAACCCACTTCCATGATTAATCTGTCCTGACCACCTTAGGCTTTTAACCATAGTTTCTTGCTTACACTTCAGAAAATGGTTCTGAGATTATCTAGAATCTATGATTTCACAGGTCCAGTCCCTGTCCTTGAACTCTTTCATAGTTATGGGTAGTTCATCCTACTCTTTGCTTTCCGCCTTACTTTCTGACCACTTGTGGTCCCTCTGTGGTCCCTCTGGTCCCTCTGACCACTTGCCTGCCAGTCTGACAGCTCCCTTAAACTCTGGTAATTGGGTTGCTAAGAAGGCAGAGAGCCCCAGTCTACTTGGCAAGTTCAAGCTGTCAGACCCTTGACATCTCCCCTAGAAATAGAAGACATAGATAGAACAGTAAAAATACTCATTTATTGATGTATACATTCAGTCCTGCCTTTTTTGTTGTTGTTTCTAATGTTCTTCATCATCAGTATTGTCTGTCTTATATTTTAAACTTTTCAGGATCATAGCATTATGTACTGTCTTTAGACTAGATGTTCTCTGAGGTCCCTTCCCACTTTAAATCACATGCTATCCTAAGATGACAATTAAGAAGGAGTGCTCCTTCTCTAAGATTTCCTGATAACTCTTGTGACAGTTCTAACTAGATATTAAGTATACTGTCTGTCATGAGATATGGCTCAAAACATATTACTGAACAGCTCGTTAAACCTAGAAATATTATGTCATATCACCTGTAATAAATACTTTGTAGATAGTCCTTTCAGACATTGGTTGTGTCTTTTCAAAATGCATAGGCTTGATAAAACTTAATTTAAAAAATTTTTTTCATTTATGTGCACGATGTTTTATCCTCCAAGTCAGCATGGGATTGGTTAGTGTGTAGCACTTAGTAATAATATTGTGTGCCTGGTTGGGGGAGTGGGAGTGGGGCCAGTTGTTAAACTTACTTTTGGTTTTGTTTCCTGATCTCTACAACAGCACAATGTTGTGATAAACAGAAGTCTTAGTTAGAAATTATGACACTGTGTATCAGTAAGGCAATAAACACAAGGTAGATGATAATTGTCAAAATGCCTGTGTAGTTCTGTATCGCAAAGTATATGAGACTCTACATAGAAAGCAGAAGTAAACCATTGATTCAGACACCAGAGAACCAGATCCCACAAGCCATTTATCCAATTTATCAGGGCAGTAAAACAATTCAGTATACAGTATCACAACCTGGAGCCTCACCATCGCAAAACCTCTCCGACCCCCTGCTGGGGCCTTCCCAAAAACAAACTCACACTATGGCTAAGCCAAAAACAAACTCACACTACGGCTAAGTCAGCCTGTTCAGTTCTAACTATCACGACAGTGGCCATTAGCAGCCATAACCGTGCTTGTGCTCTCTTCTCTCTCTCTCTCTCTCTCTCTCTCTCTGTTTCCTGTGACATAGCCTCCTTTTCCTGTCAGCTCCTCCCACCACATGTGACCCAGGCCTCCTGTGACACAAGCAGGTCACATAGCCCATCAATGGGTGGGAAAGATCTTCAGATCTAAATTGCTACTACATACTGAACGTTTTTTTCTTTATCTAGTTGCCTACTTACTGGCAGATGCAATTACAGACTGTTGTGTAAATGTATGCTATTCCTGGATGGTAGTTCTGGATTTTAAGGTTTTTGTTGTATGGCATCCTAGAGTGATTACCATCAAGTGCACTATGTGTGTGGTATAAATGTACTTCTGTGATTTTCAGATGAATAATGCAAGAGATCAAGAAGGACTCTTAAGTTATTAGGATCATAAGTATTGTATTGTACCAGTGAAAATCATATACATTAACTAACTACCAGATAAAGGTTAGTAGAGACAGCTCAGGTAGAGAACTTTGGATTGCAAGTCAAATCTTAGCTCCTGTACTCTACTGGCTGTGTGACTTTGGGTTACCATGCCTGTGCTTCAGTCTTCTCGTCTGTAAAATGGGGATAATAATACTTCTCAAATGAGATAATATTTGTAAAACACTTAGGACAGTGCCTGTTACACAGTAGGCAATTAATAAAAGCTTATTTCCTCTTCTGGTGCCTACCTCACAGGATTGCTGTGAGGATCAAATAAGGATGAAAAGAGTTTTTAATGTGAAGTGCTATATAAACATCATATATAAACATTATTGTGTAAAGATGCTTCTTTGGGGGCTGTATCGTTTCATAGAATCTATACTCCTCACATTCACTTTTGTTGTATTTCATGCTTGCAGGTCTGGATAAAATTGAATTCCTACAGAGTCATGAAAACCAGGAAATCTACCAGAAGGCCTTTGATCTCATTGAGCATTACTTTGGGACAGAGGATGAGGACAGCAGCATCGCACCTTCAGTTGATCTTGACCAGCAGCAGTACATTTTCCAGCAGTGTGAGGCTCCCATGGAAGGTTTCCAGCTTTGAAGCAGTTCTTACATATGTTCCTGTGTCAGATCAGGCTACTCGATCAAGTCCTCTTGTGGAGCCCACAGCCCTCATGGAGCTAATTTCTCAATGTTTTCCATAATACTGTTTGCGCTCATTTGCTTGCCTTGCGCACCTGCTCTCTTACACACATCTGGAAAACCTCTGGCTCTTTGTGGTGGAATGCCCTCTTAACAAATGGGTAACCAGAATGGCCCACCCTCTTATGGAAAACCCATAGGCTTTGGATATCGGCATTTACATTTTACAAGAGTTGTGTGGGAACATCTATATTAATATGGATCCCTGCCTTTGTTGGAAAAAAAAATTATTGCCCCTTTGCTTCCCTTTAAATGGAAAAAAAAATTATACTGACAAAAGATAATACTAACATTTATCTTTTATTCCACACAACTTGCTTGCAAGTCAAAGGAGATGTAGACACATTGTGTGTACTTCAGAGTTCTTTTCTCGTGCTCTTCCACAGTAACCCCTTGGATTAGTTGGTGAATTTCTCCAGCCAGATTGGCATTAATCCTCACTGAGATTGATGAACTCTCCTTCATCCCCAATCCATACAATTCTTCACATATTAAAGTAAGCCATCAGTGTCCCCCTATCTTGAGTCTCTGGTGAACGTGCTTTTTGGTTGTCAAAAGTGATGAAGAACTAATTGACATTTTTATTCTAGAAAGTCTAAGTACCACGATCTGTGTTGCAGATCCCCTTAGAGGAAAGGGGGCATATATGGCCCTCTTTGGTCATGAACATTTTAGGATTTGGAAGTGGCTCAGTTTTAATGCTGTTATGAGGACTCCCAGAATTAAAATATGCGTGACATCTCCCCAGACCTGAACACAATGTGACTAGAAGCGGTGTCTCTGCATTAATGAAGAAATGTTTCAGGCTTTGTGGTCCTGACCAAGGTCCTTAAGGTATTGAAGTTCTCCCTAGGTGCTCTCACTGTCTGTGGCTGTCAGAAAACATCCATTTAAAGATTGCTTGAGTATTTTTTTTTTTGTTCTTAGGCAGCTTGATCTTAACACATTCATGCTGTAAACACAACTCTTTTAGCCTAGACCATCTTTAATCTGTTTTAATATTAACACCAGGAATAATAATAAGGAAATAACCAGGAAAACTGGATAGTGTTATGGTTCTTCCAGCTGTGAAATATAGTTCTGACCACAGCTTCCTGTCTTATGTCCTCCTTCCCCACCCCACCCCAAAAAACAACCACCACCACCCACCTTCTCAACATAGCACTATTTTAATTGTAAAGGGGGCATGGATCATCATGATGGTTTTATTCCATCCCCTTACTAGTACTGCAGTCCTTGAATTAGTGCTGATGTACATCTGGCTGTGTTGGTGAGGTGCTGCTTTGTGCATGATGACCCCCGATCTGTACCGACAAACAGTACCTCAGTTGGTCCACAGTATGTTTGGACTGGACCTTGGGATGGAAAGCTGAGGAGCTTAATGCCAACACCAGTTGAATATTGTTTCTTCTCAGTGCTAGCTGGCCATCTGGATACAACATTGGGACGCCATCAAAGAAGACTTGCTGTTGCCCTTCTGTGCCAATGGGTTCTGAAGGAAAGCTGCTTACTTCTGTTTCTGAACATGCCCTTTCACATAGCTTTGGATTTTTTTCTTGTTTTATGGGATTCATAGTCACCCCCAAAGTAAACCATTTGGAAAGTTACCATTGATGAGCTTCCCTACATCCCTGGGGAGCCCTGCTGGGTGTGTGGGATATGCAGAGCTTTCATACCTCATCGTGATGCTATTCACCATTGGCAACTGGCAACAGCAGCCACCTGACATGACGTGACTTAAAAATTGTTTTTAAAAAGTCATCCAAACCAGAAAGATGCAAAGACAGTGGACATAATCAGCTCCAAGTGGGATACATGCTTCCTTCACATCCAGTCTGTACTTGTGTCTGTGCTCTTGGATGAATAACGTCTGGTATATGTATGTTAATCTTGGAGCAGCCCCTGAAAAACTAGTCCACTCCATCCACAACTGTTACTTCTTCTAGTGCTGCTTTGTGCTGAAAGAACATCTAGTTTACTGCACTTGACCTGTAAAGGGACTTTGATTCTTTGTAATTTTAGGGATAAATTAGGTGGTTAATTTAAAGAAAAATCTTCAATGTTGCCTTTACATCACATTAAAAATAACTTCTCTTTCAGAAGGGTGATAGAAGCACTGATTCGTAGCAAAATCTTGTTTTTAGCTTTGACATTTTTTTTGTGGCTGGATTTTTTTAAATTGTAAATTACTGATAACATGTCATTTCTATAGGATCTGTTTTAAATCATGTACCTTTTATTGGACAGTACAAAAATACAGCATATTTTGTAAACCAATTTGAATGGAAAAATATATAAAGCACAGCAGAAAGTTGTTTCCCCTAAGTTAGTAAGCATAGTGTATGTTGGGAATTTTTGCTAGTAATGGCAGGTGCCTAAATGAGTGAATTAAAACAAAGAGTCCATTTAAAATGTGTTCCGTCTTTCTGTCCAAAACAAGGGAATTTTTCTTTTCCCTAAAATGGAGCAGGTTTGTGAATTACGTCATATGGGCTACCTCAGGTTCTCTACAACAAAATTACCATTGTATAAATTTTAAGAAATTAGTTTACTGCAGAAATTCCCCCTCCCCCACATCCCCAAGGCTGGAGGGGACTATTTAGATGGTGGGAGATCTCTGATAGTCCCTCTTTCTTAAAAAAAGGATCTATGGAGTTGATTGGTTTGGAGCAAAATAATAGGAAAGGGAGGGAAAGGAATAGTTCATATGAAGGAGTAGGATTTACAAGAAGTTATACGACTGTCCTGAAAAGAGGGAGAGAGATGTATGGAGGAGGAATGGGGGAAGCATGAACAACTGAGAGTGATTTATTTGTAGCAGCTGCTTCCTCTCAGCCATGGAAAACCTAGCTTCCCATGTTTGAAATTCTCAATTTTTCCACTTTCCCTGAATTCGTTCTAACTTGCTGTGTTGCTTTGTGTTTCTACGTGGCAGAATCCTTTTTTATTTACTTTTAATTGATTTTTCCCAAAGAAGTCATTTTTAACAGTAATTTGATGTCTTTTTTTCAGTGTATATCAATTTTTTCCCTTTCAGAAAGATCTAATTTTATAAAGGTCCCTTGCCTGTATTTGGACCAATATGTAATGAAGTGTTGGTATGAATGAGTTAATTATGAACTACTTACTTTTGTTTTCCTAGTTTGATCATTTCATTAATTCATTTATTTTGAGCCAGCCACAAAGTGCCTGTCACAGGAAGTGTATGTGCTAATTTTGTTTTCTGTTGTATTAATTATTGAATGACCCAAGTATATTCACTTCAACACTGTGTAAAGACTCTCCAGGCTCATGTTATCCTTCTGGGCACAAGTTAGCCCTTTTCTTAGTTCTTTATTTTTCCAAAACTTTTAAGGTCTGAATAATTCCAGTTAGATTTTATTGTGAGGGTCAAGGTGGATAGAAATAAGTGATAATCTGGAGAGACTATAACTAGGTAAGATTGTAATGGTAGGGAACAGGGAAGACATGGTACATGTAGACAGGCAAAGAAAGCTAAGACTAGGAAACAGATTTCTCCATGGGTCTTTTGAATTCTTTCATCCTTGCTAATCAGTTGCTTCTTCCTTCTTCATCGTCCTAGTTTCATGCCATGGAAAAGTCACCCTTTGGCTGATATTACTAAGTAGTTTCTTCATAAGCCAGCTGATTTGAACCTGAACCAACTGTAAATCTTTTTATTCACATAATTTGAGTCAGTAGTAAGCCTAACTCTCAGTGATGTTCATTTGCCGAAACAATCTATGTTCCAAAATCAGGTTTCCTCAAAACATTATATTGCTTTAAACTCTTCTGTGTCATTTCTCTCAGGCAAGTTTAAGTAAGTTTGCTTACCCAAAGCAAAATTATTGCCAAAATTTAAACACGGTCTAGGGTAATGTTAAGAAGGGGCTTTCTAAGGTCAGAAGTGTACCATGTTCTTTTTTTCTTTGGATGCAGTGGAGAAGATAGGTATTGTCTGTCTTGAGCTGAGACTTAAGTAGTATAAAACACTTTTTCTGCAGAGTGGTTTCAACATGAAAAATGTTTTTTATGTAGTATGGTAAGTAAAAATTTTAATATATATGCATATACTCACATGAATCTGACTTACCTGGAGTTTTTAATGTTATTGTAATAATGCCAGAGCAGCATGATTCAGTAAAGAATATTGTCCAGACTTTGCAAGGAGCCTTGTTACTATTTCATATTTATAGATAGTAGTTCCTTTATAAAAGTGACCAAATAGGTCCTGCTTAAGTTTGGGGAGCTGTTCAGAGCCCACCTCAGTTTATACATCAGTAAAATGATGGATTGAAGTAAATGACTTGAAAGGTCCCAAAGAATCACAGAATTTGAAAGTTGGAAGGGACTTCAGTCCAATCTAGCCCAGCTGGTCAAAGAAATCACCATTATAGCATACCTGGTAAATGGTCATCATCCAACTTCTGTTTAGAGGCCACCAAGGGAGCACCTTTCCTCTTTGGAGTCATGCTATTCCACTTTTGCACAGCTCTGATTATTAGAGATTTCTTCCTGACTCCAGCCTCTCTGCAGCTTCCACCTTTTGCTCCTGATTCTGCCCTCTGGAGCCTGTGACAGCTCCTCAAACATTGGAGAACAGCTATTGTATGTCCCCACCCCACCCCCCACCCAAGTCTTTGTGTCTTCCTTCAAGCTAAATATCTCCCATCTTCAACTGATCCTTGTATGGCATGTCCCTTCCAGCTCTAAAATCCTGTGATGCTGTTGGACCATTTTGCTTTATTATGAGCTACATAAAATAAATAAGCCCCTACCCAAGTGGGAATTAATGAGATTGCTTCTCTCTGCTTTCGAGTCATCATAGCAAAGTTCAGACTTTTCATGTCTTGTGATAAAACCTTTGTTAATGAAGAGGTTCTGTTCTAGTGACAATTCTAACTAGATGTGAAAGCAACAAGAGACATAGATAAGTTCTTAAAATCTGAAAAAGGACAAATTATTGCAAATGTAAAATGTCAACTAACACCAAATATGTTCACAATATATGTGATGGGAAGTCTTTTTGAGCAAAAATATGGATTAAGGTTACATAGGGGTGGAGGGAAGGGAAAGAACCCAGGAGGATAGGGAGACCTAGGAGAAGCCAATGGAGATGTGCCAGCAATTTCAGACAGTAAGCCATGGCCAAACCCCTCTGGATTGATCAGCCTCGGAAGTAGGAGGCCAAATCACCCCAAAATGCTTAAAACAAGGGGAATTACAATGGACTCCCTTATGAAACCAAAGGCAAGACTCAGAAACCTATTACTGAGGTCTCAGCTAAAAGGCTTTTAATGTATTTGTGCAATACCTTTCAAGAGATGTGCAGTATAGTAAATTTTATGTAATAATGGTTTATGTAATAACTCATTTGTGTAGTGCTTTTAGATTTACAGAACATTGTTTTCTTTGACTTTAACAGTCCCCCATTTTACACATAAGGAAAATGAGGTTCAAGTTAGGTGATTTGCCCATAGTCACACAGCTTATCTCTGCTGCTCTTTAGAATATATGACAGGAATATTCTGGAGTTATATAATTAAATGAGTGAGTCAATTATCAAATATGTATTGGATACTATTAATAGGACATAAGCTTGTTTTGGCAGTTAATAAAACCTGACATTTATATAGCTTTAAGGTTTGCAAAGTACATGATTTCATTTCAACTCCACCACAACTCTGTAGGTAAGTACTACAGGCACTCTTCCCCATCTTACAGGTGGAGTAACTGAGTCTCAGAGAAGTTAAGTAATTTGCCCTGGTCACATATAACTTGGTAAGTCTTAGAAGCAAACCTTGAACCCAGAATTCTTATCAATTACAGCACACTACTGTTACAAAGTGCCACCTTTTAGCTCTAAGTCATGGCATTAAAACAAGAATTTGGGGCTATGAAGCTATTGAAAAAAAATAATGCATTAATTCTTTAATATGTATAGCCTTTTGCTACAATTTAAGGAACAGCTAAAATGAAAGGACTGTCTTCTCATTCTTATAATTTCTTGTTACACAGTTGCAATGGTCTTACCTCATTTCTTCCTAAAAGGGTTTTACACAACTATATGGCACAAAGCTAGAAGCAGCAGGTTGTTGTCTAAAGTTCAAGATCACCAGTAACTTTTGAAGGGTCAGTTGTGGTTTTCATAACTTATGAAAACCAGTGTAGGCTTTAGCTGCCTGTTAGGTAAAAGCATAGCAGGTGAAAGCCTGAGTGGTGGGCCAGGGAAAGTGCTATAGATCACGTTTATGTGGAACTTGTGCAGTATGGGAAAACTAGCCATGAAAAGAGTAAGGTGGGGGGCAGGCAGAGGGAAGGGAATATTTGTTTATCAAGCCTACATGTGCCAGGCTGTGCAAAGTGCTTTAACAGATTTCCCATTTGATGTAACCCTGCGAAATAGATGCTATTGTGATCCCCATTTTACAGTTGAGGAAACTGAGGCAAACAGGTTAAGTGACTTGCCCTGGATCACACTATCACAAAATCTGAGGCTGGATTTGAATTCTGGTCTTCCTGACTCTGAACCCAGTGCTCTATACTCTACATGTATCTCTTATTGGAGGGACTACTGGGGAGGAGCAGGTAATATGTGGTTCCTAAATAATTATACAAAGACTCTCTGGGAAGTTCAAAAGAAAATGGAGTTGGGAAAGGAGTTTCTCAGGATCCTTGAGTTGTAGGCATTAACCCAGGGCTGGGGAGGGGAGTGGACACAAATAACTGATAGATTTTGGAATTACAAATTGGACTTTAAAAGGCATTTAATGATAGCCAAGGACTGATGCATAGGCTGAAACTCCCTAAAAAGGACATAATACTAATAGCAATGCAATTCCATATAGCCTGGGAGTTAGAAGTTATCTCCCTCCAAGGGTAGGGTTGTTTTGTTTTGTTTTTCCTAGGAGGCCTACAGAGTCTTAAGTCACTGCCTAGGTACCCAAAAGCAGTACCCACCTCTGACTGTCCTCCAGCCTGGAAATTTTGAGAACCACTGGTAAATTGCACACCTGGTGGCGATGGCTTTTTTTTTTTTGTTGGGTGGTACGCAAAGATTCCCTGGAATAGGTGGCATGCAGGTGATGCTTGATTGTCTCTTATTCATCGTTAGCCTTCCAGTAGCAAGAGCAAGCAAGCCCTGAACACATCTCCCATTTCCCTTTTATATGGTAAACTTGGTGGAAATCATTTTCTGGTTTCTTCAAACATCCTTACCCAGGTCAATGTATTAGTATGCCTTTCATGGTATTATCTAGATTGCATTTTCTGTCATTGGTAGATATGTACCTGAATCTCATTCTAAGTTCAACTCACGTCAGTCCTCAGCATTAACTATATTTGAGTTGTGCCTGGGCCTGTGAAGTCTGGGTATGTGATGATGTGTTTGATCTGAGGTGTGCATCCTGCACTGCATATATAAGGCATTCTGTTGGATATGGCAGTCAGGCATAACCAAGGAATACATGGAACACTTCGTAAATTATGTTAGGACTAACATGATTAGGAAGAAGTGGGCCAGAACAGTGCTTTATTCCAGTCAGTACAGATCTATGTTTGGAGGAATGTCAGGGCAACCTTTCAACTGGAGGTAGAGGAATGAACCTCTGAAAGTTTCATCAGTGCCAAAGGCCTTTCTAGGAAAAATGGGGAAAAGATAGTTGAATTCTGATTATTGCCAATCCGATATATTTCACATTCAGCCTAGATGAACAGGTCATTCCAGCTGCTAGAGCAAATTATGAGCATTTTCTAGATTCAATTTTTGTTGAAGGGATATCTTCTCCTCTCTCCCCCCACAATGGAATGTAACAGTAATGAGAATACAGGTTTGTCAGAACTCCGGGAGCTCCAATAGCAGAACTGCTAAGAGCTCATTTATTAGAGACAGCACAGTGGAAGGGATAGAAGAAGGCTGGCTTGGGGAATCAGGAAGACCTTGATTCAAGTCATGGATTGGTAACATACCACTGTGTGACCATAGGTAAATTGCTTAATCTGTCAGTTCTAGTCTTTTTTGACTATGGGTACCTGATAGCATGGAGGATTTATGTACACGATGGAATCGCAGCTCCAGATCAAAACAAATCATAATCCCAGTAAGGCCTTAAGTGGAGGCATTTGGGCTCAGTTACTCTTATTTTCTTGCAATGTTGAAAACTCATATGAATCCTGCCCATCAGGCAACTGGTATTCTCATCAGTTTTATAAATTTCTGTTAAGCTCTCATTCCCATAACCTGTAAGTGACTTCCCCCCAAAATTCTAGCTCTCAGTCTGTCCTGCTATAACTATGATCCCTATGCCACGCTCGTCCATGGTCACCCACCGCCAACTGTTGATGACCCAGCTTGAATCATCTTATGTTTGATCGATAGGACCAAGTCCTGTGCTAGTGGATTGACATGTGAAACAGCATTCAAATGAAATAGAGCAAACAGATCTTCTAGCCAGGTTCCATCCCCACCATGCCATTTGCTGCCATCCATTAATAATCAACAAGGAAAGAATTTTTTTTTGTAGAATTTACATTAACATTCTTAACATCCCTACCTTTGCTCACTTTTTTCTTCAGAAGTTGCTCTCCCTTGTGTGTCCACTGCAGAAGGTTCAGAGTTCATAACTGATGTTTACTAATGTACGAGGCAGTCTTGAGCAATATACAGATGAAGTAAATAATGCACAACAGGTTATACAGCACGGTACAAGTTGAGAACTTTCTCCTAGAGGCTCCGTGTAATTTTCCTTTTCTCCAGAAGGCCCCAACTCTAACCTGAATGTCTAGCTCACTACCCATCTTACCCTCTTTCTGCTCCCAGGTTTAGGCTAAGTTGGCTTCTTACCAGTTCCATAGGTTCTTGGAGAAGTAGGAGCCTCAGCCTGGGTTTTATTCAGATCCATCTCCTTCAGTATCAGTTGGAAACTTGATGGACCACTTGATGCTCTTGGCCATGTCACCTGGGGTTTGTCCACAGTAATTCTGTACAGTCTTCTCTTGGTTCTGGCCACTCGGCTTTCCACCTTCATCTGCACGTTCTTTTCCTTACCATTTTAATGTTCTTCTTGTGGGCTAATGGCTCACCTCTTCTGTTGATTTTAGTTGATCCTATGTTCCTTCCTTCTCTAAACCTGATGCATAGCTGTGGTTGTGTAATGAATTGGAAAAGAGCCATCATTATTTTTTTTCTTTTGCAATGATGCTATTAGCATATTATAAGGCAGACTCTCCTGGAAGCTGGAGAAGGCTCCTGTTGTTCCTTGACAAACAGCAATATCGCTATAAATGTGAGTATAAAATCCATTCATTGTCATGTGTAGCCTTGTACAAACCAGCCATATTTAGTCAATTTTAGATCTGTGATTTCTTCAGCAATGAGGTCATTACCCTCATTCACAGTTTAGTTCTTAAGTCCTAGGGAGTTGTCTGAGGCACTGTGAGGTTCAATGACTCATCCACAGTGACATTTAGTAATTCAGAGGCAGGATTTAAACCTTGAGAGATTCTAAGTCTAGGGTTCGTCATTGGACTGCTGCTATCTCTGGACAAGGGAGCCAAGAGAATTACTTCAATATCTCAAGGATCTGGTATTTAACCAGGGTAGTTGTGCCATGGACACAGCAACAATCTTCAGGACTTGCTGGTGGACCACTATTTTTTGTGATACAATCACAACAAATACAGCCCAGTAGTCAAAATGAAGAATAACATTCCAAATAAACCATAAAACCTGAACTTTTTACATTTTAATAAAAGAAACTATACCTTTAAAAATTATTAGGTGTAATTTCTTGGCTATTTTCCCTTCAATCTATCAACGCCCACATGTTAATTGCCAACCATGTACAAGGATACAAAGACAAAAGCGAAAATCCTGTTCTCAAGTTGCTTACCATCTACCAAGGGGAGACAACACATGTACCTATGTATTTGGATATGCAGATACAAATGTGTACAACATAATTAAAGGGGAAGGCACTAGCAGCTGGGGAGATCAGGTTGTGCTTTTGTTGAGCCTTGCAGAAAGCCAGAGTGATTATAGGAAGAGGAGGAGATGTGTTGACTAGGGGAATGTCAGGGTCAATTATACCTGCGCTCTAGGAAAATCATCTTTGCAGCTGTGTGAAGGATGGATTAGATTGGGGAGAAACCTGAGGCAGGGGAACCAGTTAGGAGGTGTTTGCAGTGATTCAAGTGAGAGGTCATGAGGACCTGAACTGAAGTGGGGGCTATGTGAGAAAAAACAGATCCCAGAGATGCTATGAAGAAAGAAAACAAGATTTTGTAACTGACAGATAAGAGATGAGTAAGTGAAGAGATAGTTAAGGATGACACCAAGGATGCAAACCTGGGTGACTGGAAGTATAGCAGTGCCCTAGACAGAGAAGTAATAATACTGATGACAGTAGCTAGCATTTGTATAGTTCTTTAAAGTTTGCAAAACACTTTACAACTATTTTAGCTCATTTGATCCTTCCTTATCACAAGCCTGGGAAGTAGGTGCTATTATCCCCCATTTTACACATGAAGAAACTGAGGCACATAAAAGTTAAGTGACTTGCCCAGGGTCACACAGCTGGCAAGCAGCTGAAGCTGGATTTGAACTTAAGTCTTCCCTATTCCAAGTCCAGCACTCTATAGTTACTTCACCACCTCACTGTCAGGAGAAATATGAGTTCTGTTGTCAACTTACTGAATTTGAGATGCCTATGGGACATGCAGTTTGAAATGTTCAAAAGTCTGTGATACATGACTGGAACTCCAAAGAGAGAGAGAAAGACAGACCAGGACTGGAGTCATCTATGTAGAGATGGTAATTTAACCCATGGATGCTGATGAGGTCACCAAGAAAGAGCATACAGAGATAGAAAAGAGGGGCATGCTCCCACTTGGGGCCTTGGGGCACGGTCTCACTTGTAAGGTGGAATATAGATGGTAGGCCAGAAAAAGAGCCTGAGAAGGAGCAATCAGATAGGTAGAGGAACCGAGAGAGAGCAGTGTCCAAAACCACAGAGATAGGAGAGAGTATACTGGAGGCCCAGGTGGTTTCACCATACCAAATGCTGCAGAGGTGAAGGATGAAGATTATTAAGAAGTGAACATAAGAGATCACTGGGGACTTTGGACAGACCAGTTTCAGCTGAATGATATAATCAAAAGCCAGATTACAAAGGATTAAGAAGGTTATAGGAAAGGAAGAAGAATTAATCAACAAGCTTTTGATCAGGTCCTACTACATGCCAGGCCCTGTGCTAGGCACTAGAAATATTAGTTGTGGAAGCCACAAATATAGACACTCCTTTTTCTAGGAGTTTGAGAAAAGAATGAGAGCTATAAAATGACAATTTGAAGAGAAAATCTTGAAGAAGGTCTTCTTAGGATGGTGGGGACCTGGGCATATTTTTAGACCATAGAGAAAGAACCAAATTAATGATAAGGGAGAGATGGGATGCTTGTGGTCCATCTATGTATTCATAAAATTTACAGCTGTCATTCTGTATATCCTTTTAATTGTTTTCATTCTGTTACTTCATGTGTCCTTACATATTTCCATATTTCGTATTTTTGTACTTCAATAATGTTCCATTATAGATATACAGGGGTTTTTTTTGACTCTAACCTTTGGTTTCATAGGTTGTTTCCAACTTTTCACTATTACAAATAAAGCAGCTAAAATACTTTGGACAGATTGACCCTTTATGACAATATATTTATGTGTAGGCCTAGAAAAGGGATGAGATAAAATGTATGATTAGTTTTGTAATCTTATTATATATAACCGGATTGCACTCCAAATAGATGGCACCAATTTATAATTGTCCAAAAGGACATTTTTTCCTAATGGAAATTATTGAGAATTTGGAATCAGAAGACCTAGATTCAAGCTGAATAATCAGTTAAAACATTTTTTTAAAAAACCAAAACTACAAAATGATTCATAAAATGGAATAATGTATTTATTTAAGTTATGGAATGGAGATGACTGTTTCTATTAAACAAATGCATCAAGACTATAATAAAGAGCAAAATAACAGATTGGAGATACTATGATAAATATGACAAATTTTTAAAAAGTTTAACTTCTAAAATATATGAAGTATTGTTAAAATGTATAAAGGCAACCCTGAGTCCCAATAAATAAATATTCAAAGGATAGAAATAGATAATTCTCAAACAAAAAAAAAACCATGATAATCACTTAGGAAAAAAGTCCAATATCATTAATAAACAGATGCTAATTAAAATACTTTTACAGTACCACCTCATATTCATTGGATTGGAAAAGTAATTAATGAACCAATGCTTGTGAATTTCTTCATTACTAGTAGGATTACAAACTCCTAGAATTCTGGAAAACAATATGGCAACAAAACGAACAAAAATAATCACACACTTTAATAATTCCATAGTTGTGAATACATTCTGAATGCATAATCAATATCAAGGAAGTTCCTATTCAAATATTTTCATGGAATATTATTTGTAATTGCAAAAAACTAGAAATCATAAATGTTCAATAATAGAATGATTAAATAGCAGTTATCAATATAATAAAATACTTTAACACAATTAAGATAAACAAGAGTGAGGAATATAAAGAAATCTGGAAAGAGCTTTCTGAAATAATGCAAAATTTAAAAAGTTGAGCCAGAAGGAGAGAAAAGTGAGTAAGAATGAATGATAAAGAACCTTGATAAAGACTTGGCATGATGCATATTATGAATTTTATGGCCAGAAATTTTCATTTATCTAAATGACAGTAGTTTCAAAGAAAATTTTATTTTGTTCTGTTTTGGACTAGACCTGTGATATCACTGGTGTAGGTAACTCAAGTTATAGCTTAAATTCTGAAACAAAATACCTGTTTCCTACCAACGTATATTATAGTCACAGAGATCAGGAAATTATATTCTGAGGAGAAACTTCCACACTAGGTAAATTTAATAAATTCCACAATGTAGATCTTAGCAACTAATTTTGGCATTGCCATTCTATTTTAGTCTACAGAACATTAGCCCTAAATATGCCATTTTCCAATATTGTTGTTCCCCATACTTGTTCTTCTCATGACCACAAAGGATAGAAAATTAATTTTGCCCCTGATTTTGAGAGAATTTGCTTCAAGGTTAATTGCCCATATACTTATCAAACAGTTAGAGATGTGGCCTCCAAGACAAGAAGAAATGGCTAAAATCCCACTTCTGACATATTCTGCTTTAGGATGTCTTCGGACTTCCCCATCACGGCATCAGAGCACATGCCATAATGCCCCAGAAACCTCGTCTTTGGGAAAGCTCACCATCCTATAAGATCTGATCAGCATTGGTATTCACATCTCATCTGTATCCTCTGCCCTTCTGATAGGACCCTCTGATTGGAGGGAGCAGCCTGAGCTCCAAGCCTCCATTTCAGGAGGGGGTGCCCTGCACAGTCATCTCATTTCCTACCAGCTTCACTGTTTTGGGGCTTCTCTGTCACACTCCTGAACCCAGTACCTTCTTCCCCTCCCCCACCTTTTTATCCTCTTTCTTGGATGTTATCTTCCCCATTAGATTGTGAGCCCCTTGAGGACAGGGACTATTGATTAGCACAGTTACCTGGCCTAATAATAAATGTTTGTTGACTGGATGACTGACTGACTCTTGATGAGAACATTCTCTCTACCAACGCAGGTCAGCACCTGCTTTTCAATTAATCATCATAAAGAGTTACCCATGACACTGAACCCAGGCCTTCCTGATTCCTAGGCTGGTGCTGAATCTACTACCACCTTTGCCTCTCTTAATTAATTTTATTTATAGTGATTATTGTTTGTAATTTATTCATTAAAAGATACAGACTTAAATTCTAGCTCTACGACTTATTACATTACAATGTGACTTTGTCCAAATCATTTAATCTCTCAAGACCCCAGTTTCCTCATTTTTAAAATGAAGAGAGATTAAATGAACTCTTAAGGCTCTAAGTCCCATAAAATAAAACTTCTTTTCTCACACTCCCATCAACATTAAGTCTTATCATTTTCAACATTTTTGTCAATTTTACATGTGAATTTTTCTGATTCAGAGAGTTTGAATAATTTTACAAATGTTTCCTCTCAAAACTGTTTATGTCATTTGATCATGTGTCAATTAGGAAACAGATACTACTTTTACAAATGTATATCCATTTTTATGAATGTCAAATTTTTATCCAACGTATTTATGGCAAATATTTTTTCTGTCCTGTTTTGCATGTAATGCTCTTCAGTGTCCAAATGCTTTTTATTTTTAATTGATTAAATTGTTCTGTTTTTAATTATTTTTTCCATTTGTTTCATAACTTATTTGATTTTTGTTAGTGATATATAGAAGTCAATTATTTAGGGGTTTATCTTATACCCTGCTACCTTGCTAAACTCAGTTTTTCTTCAGATTCCTGTTGTTGAGTCTCTTGGAAGCAATGTAGATAGAGCAGTAGACTTGGAATCAGGATGACATGAATTCAACTACTTCCTCAGCCACTTGCTAGCTGTGTGACTCTAACCAAGTCACTTAGCCTCTGTGTGCTTCAGTTTCCTCATCTATAAAATGGGAATCATGAAAGCATTTACCTCTTCGGGTTGTTGTGAGGATCGAATGAGATATTGTAAAGTGCTTTGCAAACCTTAAAGTGCTCCATAAATGCTAGCTTTTATCATTACCACCACCACCACCACCACCATCATCATCATCATCGAGATACACAATCTTTCAACTGAAAATAGACATGGTTTAGATTCGTGGTTAATGTTTCTTATTCCTATTCATTTTTCATATCTTATTAGTCTTAAACTACATGTCAAATAGTAGTGATGGCTATTAAACAAAACTACTCTACGTCTCATAGAGTGGAAATGAGTCTTTTCTCCATTGCATTTACTCTTAGCTCTTAATTTCAAATACTTTCTGAATTACATTATCATATAATGTAATAACTACATAAAGGAAAATCCTTTTATTCTTATATGACATCTTAATATAAATATATTCTCTCTTATCAAAGGCCTTTTCTGCATCCATTGATAAAATTTTAATGATTTTTGTTGAAATGCTTTATTATATTTGCAACCATCCTTGCATTCCTGGTATAAATCCTACATTGCTATAATGAATTTATACATATATATACTCATATTGCTATATCCTATTTGTCAGTGTAATTTTAAATATTTTTGCATCAATCGTCATTAATGTGATTAGTCTGTATTTATTTCTCAAGCTTACTTTAATTGATTGGGGAATCAAATTATATTTTCCAAATGGAAAGAATTGTGTAGCATACCATATTTATCTCTATTTAGAAATATTTTATGTATATAGGGATTACATGTTGTCTAAAGGTTTAGAATAGTTTGCTTATAAGGCCAATTGATTGTGGTGCTTTTTTTTACAGGGCAGTTTATTAATGTCCTAATTTCTCCTTCTGAAGTTGATCTATTTAGGTTATTCATTTCCCATTTCATATTTTGGATATTTTATGTTTCTTTAGATATTCAGTCTTTAAATTTTTCAAATTTATTAACATTATGTTGTTCATAATAATCTGATAATTTTTCTAATTTCTTCTGTATTTATATAGTCTTTCATTTTTATTTTAAAAATTGTTCTGTCCTTTTAAAAAAATTAAATCCACTAATTATCAGTTTTGTGGTTCTTTTAAAATACTTAGCTATATGGTTTTACTTATCATTTCAAATGGCTTTTATTTTTCTATTTTAATAATTTCTACCTTGTCATACTAATTTTCTTCTTGTTTTCATTTAGTATATTTAAATTCCATTCTAGTTTCCTTAAATGCAGCCTTGCTTATTGTTTCTTCCTTTCTCTTGTTATAGCCAATCATTTCTATAAATTTGCTTTCGTAATTCATTGGCTGAAGCCTATAAATTTTGCTATATAGTATTTTATTTTTGTTGTCATTAGTGATGAGGTAATTTATTACTATTTTTAAATTTATTCTTTGACCTATGCATTGTTTAATAAATTATTTTATGATGCCCATGTAACCTTATAAATTTTTATGCTACTGTTGTTTACTTCTAGTTTTACTGTGCTGTGGGTCTATAAATGTAGTATTTAAAACTTATGTCTTCTAAATGTACTTAGCAGTGATCTAAGGGCATGATCAATTTTTGTGAACATTCCATGTGCTCTTGGGGAAAAAATGCATATTCCTTGCGTATTCCATTAAGTTATTTCCATATATATATATACATATTATATATATTAAATCCAATTTGTTCAGCACCCTTTTCAAGTCTAAAACTTCTTTCTTATTTATCCTCTTGTTTATAATTTATTATACTGATAGCAGGGGCTTGAAATGGTCTATTATTATAATTTTCTATCAATTTCTTCTAACAGCATTGGAACTTTTCCTTTACACATGTAATTTCCATGCTATTTGGTGCCCAGGTGTTCAAAGTCAAAGGGAGTTCATTTTCTAGGGTACTTTTAAAGATAGTATAATTTCTTTGTTTCTATTAATACTTTTAAACTTGAATATTTGATTTTTCAGGTATTATCAAAGCAACTCCCAGTTTTCTTTAATTGGCCATAGCCTGATAAATTTTAATCTACTTTTTTCACTTTAAATCTTTATACATACTTTTGTATCAGATGCTTCCTATAGACAACATATTAATTATATATTTTTTTAAGCCATTGTGTGATCCTTTTTCTTTTCACGGGGTAGTAAGTAATGGGTAGCTAAGTGGTACAGTGGACAGATCACTAGACCTGGAGTCAGGAAGACCTGAGTTCAAATCCTGTCTCAGATATTTACTAGTTATACGATCATGAGCTTGTCACTTAACCTGTCTGCCTCAGTTTCCTCACCTAAAAAATGGAGTTAATGATAATACCTACCTCCCAGTGTTATAAGGATCAAACGAGACATGATATATAATCTGCTTTACAAATCTTTAAAGTGCTAGGTAAATGCTAGTTATTATCAGTTCCAATCCATTTTTGTTATTTGATTGGTACTGAGGTAATAACACCTTAATTTTATTTCTATTATTAAACAAGCTTGATGAAAGAGCATTAAATAGAATTCTAAAATGTATGCTATTAGCACTATAAATTTATCTTTAAGACTCAACTCTCCGCCCTCCCTAACAGTAAAAGCAGTTTTGCCCTGGGATCAACAGAACCCCAATTTACTTGTCTTTTATTTTTTGTAATGCCTGTTTAATGATCTGTTCTAGTTTGGATATTTGTTGTTGTTGTTCACTTGTTTTCAGTTGTGTCCAAGTCTTTGTGACCCCATTTAGGGATTCCTTGGCAAAGATACTGTAGTAGTTTGCCATTTATTTCTCATTTTACAGATGAGGAAACTGAGGCAAACAGGATTAAGTGACTTGCCCAGGGTCACGCAGTGTCTGAGGCCATATTTGAATTCAGAAAGATGAGGCTTCCTCACTCCAGGCTGGCACTGTGCTACCTACCAACCGTAGCAGCTATGAATATGAATTGACGTGTAATATCCAGTACTTTATACATGTTTGTCATATTTTTCCCAAGCCCATTTTTATCATTTAGTAATTTAAAAAAGTGCTATTCATTAGACATATTTGAAATACAGCTATCATTCTGAAACACCAGATCTTTAGTTATTTCTTCATCTCACTGCAGAAGATTCTTTTGAAATGTTTAATTTTCATTCATGTATTAAAGGGGTCAACCAATAAGTCTCAATATTTTATTTTGACAATTATTAGATTTGTTAGAAAACTAATTCTGGGTTTTAGGGCCACGTTTTGAAATTTCATATATAACATGTTCCATGCTCCAGTTTTTCCATAATTTATGATTCTTGTAGAAAAATCTCATAGGACTTTTTTTTTTTTTTTGATAAGTGGCATCTTTCTTCCTTCTGGCTATTTGAAGAATTTTTTCCTCTTGTTAGTGCTAATTCGGCAACCATTTCCTGAGCGTAAAGTATATGCAAGGGACTATTAGAGGTGCCAGGAAAATGCAAAAACCAAAAATGAATCATTCCTTGCCCTCAAGAAGCTTATATCCTATTGGGAAAATAGAACATACACGTAACTTTCGTGGCCGGACAAAGAATTGACAGTAGGAGTGGTATGGATATAAGGGTTCATGGAGGACATGGCAAAACCTGAAGGAAAATAAAAACTCTGGAAAGAGGAGGAAATGAACAAGGAAAGCATCCCCAAATCAGAAACTAAGTGGAGAGAAGCAGGGTAGATACAAGACATGTAGATTTGGCAACAGATAAGATTGTGGAGGTTGGAGCGGGGAGGTGAGAGAAAGGAAAAACTCAAGGATAACTACAAAGTTATAAATTCTGGCCACTGAGAGGATAGTAGTGCCCTCAACAGAAATAGGTGATTTTAGAGGAAGGCAAGATTTAGAAAAAGTTAAGAATTCTGTGTTACATATGCTAAGTTTGAGATACTAATGGAAGATCCAGGAGGAAACATCCAACAGTCATTTGACAATGCATGGCTGGAGTTCAGGATGGTGATTAGTGCTGGATATAAAAAAGGCTTTGAAGTCATCTATGAAAAGATGCTTCTTGAACACATAGTTGCTAAAGAGATCACCAAGAGACGGTAGAGAATAGGGCCCAGGATAAAGCTTTATGAAACACCCAAACTCATGGGGCAGTAGAGGGGTGATGATCCAGCAAAGGAGGTTGTAGACACTGGTGTCATTCCAAATAGAAAATAGATCTCTGCTGGCTACACATTCACTTAGAAAACCAACAATTAACATTATTTATGTTATGTTGTATTTTTATTTATTCTGGGCAGCATGGGACTCAAATTTGCAACATTTTTGCTGCAGAGTGTTCAGACAGGGACTAGACAAACCAGAAGAGAACAGTGTCATGGAAGGAGGGACTGATAGATTCAAAACCTTCAAAGGGGTGAAGGAAAATATGGACAGAGATAAGGCCATTAAATTTAGCAGGTAAGAAATTGCTGGTAATCTATAGTTTTAGTAGTGGGGTGGGGTAAATGACCAGACTGAAGCACAGTGAATAGAGTGCCATGCCTGGAGTCAGAAAGAGTCATCTTCCTGAGTTCAAATCTGGCTTCAGACACTAGTTGTGTGACCCTGGGCAAGTCACTTAACCCTGTTTGTCTCAGTTTCCTTATTTGTAAAATGAACTGGAGAAGGAAATGGCAAAGTACTCTAGTGTCTTTGCCAAAGGGGGTCACAAAGAATTGGATGTGACTGAAATGACTGAATAACAAGGGATTCAGGAAACAGTGCTGAGGCAGTGAATGAGATGATTTTTCTTAAGGGTTAAGCTGTGAAAGAGAGGAGAGAGGTAATGGCTTGGGGGATGACAAGGGGGTGATGACAGAAATAATTTTAGCCATGGAAAATACGCAATTCAGCAGAGACTGAAAGAGGGGAAAGAAAGGATAAGAAGGAAGATGGGAAAGGGAGAAAGCGCAGATAGTAAGTGGGGAGATCAAACAAACAACTATCAAATTACTTTATAGAGCTAGGAAAAATTATAGTGAAATTCATCTGGAGGAACAAAAGTTCAAGAATCTCAAGCGAAATAAAGGGAAGGAAAAAAAAGTGGGAAGAAGGCCTAGCAGTATCAGATCTCAAACTATAATACAAAGTGGTAGTCTTCAAGATAATTTGGTACCGGTTTAAAAACAGAGAGGTCAGTCAATGGAAAAAATTAAGCGTAAGCATATAGAAGCAAATGAACCTGGTAGCCTATTGTTCAATAATCCCAAAGATTCCACCTACTGGGGTATTTGGGTTTATTTGACAAAAACTGCTAGGAACACTGGAAAGCAGTTTGGCAGAAATTCCATCATTTATCATGAAAATCTCCAATATATGACTTAGCCATAAAGCCTGACAGAATATAAAAAAATAGTGGAGCAAGGTAGAAATTGCCTTTCAGATCTATGGCTAGGGAGAAAATTCATTATGAAACAAATGATAAAGAGGCCAATTTAGATTATAAAATTAGAAACTGTTTGTACAAACAAAAACAATATAGCTAAGATTAGAAGGGAAACAACTGAAAGGGGAAAAAAGTCTTGGCTGCAAATTTCTCTGATAAGGCCTCATTTCCAAAATGAAGAAGGAACAGATCCAAGTTTGTACTAATCAGAACCATCCTCCAATTGATAAATGGTCAAAGGATATGAACAGGTAGTTCTCCAGGTAAGATATCCAATCTATCAAAAGCCAAATGAAAAAATTCTCCAAATCACCAATGATTAGGGAAATGAAAATTAAAACAAACCTGATTTTATATCTCAGATCCATCAAATAAGCAAAATTAACAAAAAAGAAAAATGATAAATGTTCGTGGGGACCATTCTGAAAAGCAAACTCTGCCTAAAAAAGTTACCAAACTAAACATACCATTTAATCCCATGCTACTGTTACTAGGCCTATACCCCAAAAAGGTAAAAAAAAAAAAAAAAAAAAAGAACCCATATGGGGAAAATATATTTATACCAGCTCTTCTTTGGCGATGGCAAAGTACTGGAAACTAAGAGTTTGTCTACCAATTAGGGAATGGCTGAACAAAGGGACGTAATGGAATACTACTGTACTGTAAGAAATGAGAAAAGAGATGATTTTAGAGAAACCTGAGAAGACTTCTATAAACTGTTGCAGAGTAAAGTGAGAAGAACCAGAGAACTACTTATACAATAATAACAACATGATAAAAAGGAACAATTATGAAAGAATTAAAATCTCTGGTCAGTTCAGGGATCAGCTATGATTCCAGACAACCAATAACGAAGAATGTTACCTATCTTTTGACAGAGAGGTGATATACTCAATTTGCTGAATAAGACATACATTTTGGGATATCGGCAAGGTGGGAATATGTTTTGCTTGATAATGCATATTCATTAAAAAGAGAGGGAAAAGTTAGGAAGGATGGAAAATAGATATTTAAAAATTGAAAAAAAAATTTTAATTTAAAAAAACAAACAAACATGGCTAGTCAAGATGGGGTTGGGGGCAGGGCACAACTTCTTTCAGAAGTGATTCTCACTCCTTAAAAGATCAAAGTGACTTGTAGGCACTAGGTGGCATAGTGGATGGAGTGCTGGGTCTAGAGTAAGGAAGGCCTCAGTTCAGATGTGGCTTCAGACACTTACTAGCTGTGTGACCCTGGGAACCAGCTCTTGTGAGGATCAAATGAGATAATGTTTGTAAAGTGATTAACAAAGTGTCTGACACATAGCTGGTGCCATAGAAATACTTATTCCCTTCCTGCCTTCCCTCCCTCCCACTCCTCCAGTACATCAACAAAAAGGAAATAAACAAGGAGAGGTGTCTGGATATCTATTAGATTCAAACTTTTCCACCCTGTGTGGATTTTAAAGAGTCCTGTCATAAAACAGACAAACAAGAGTGTAAACGTCAAGGCAAAGTAAGGGCCATTTATGTTAAGCAGCCTTAATAGCTAGCTATCATCTTCTTGGGCTGGAGACTGTATAATCTGTGGAAAAGGGAGAGTGAGAGAGTACTAAGGTATGACTTACTTGTGTCAAGGTCGCAGGACAAGGATAGTTTTAGAATATTTTAGCTAAACTGGCTTCTAAGCAAGTAAGAATAAACGTTTTTGCCATGCAGCAGTGAAGGCCCAGCTGAGAAGAGATAACGAGTCTGAAGTGAGCGCCATTGTTAAGCGTTGGCTTCCTCTAGCAGTATTCAGAACAAGTGGAGAAGGTGGGGTGATTCGTTGTAGAGGGCTGGTGGGATTTAAATGGCAGTAGGACTCCCACCCTAGTAAGAAAAGAAAGAAGAAAATATTGAAAAAATGGGAAAATGAAAAAATATTAATACTGTACTGTGTTTCAGGCACAAGCCTGCCAGAAACACTTTTATTTAACATTATTCTATAAACAAGAATTTCTAGCCTAGAGAAATGTCCAAAATAGCATGGTTCCTCCCCTCCCCCTACCCCATGTCTTTCAACATGACTCTATTCCAACACTATGGGGTGTTCGAGAAGGACTAGTACCTCTGATGTGAGGGCCTGCCGAGTCCTTCCCAGGGCTTCTCATCCACCTTTGGTGTCTAACTGGCATTCAAGTTTCACCTGTGTCTCCAAGAAGCTGTGCCCATACCCTGGTGAACCATCTCAGCAGATGGCCTACATCAAGTTGAGGGTAACAGATGGGCCTCAGATCAGTTGAGGAGCTAGGGGAGTGTCCCCCAAGCACGTGAAGACTTCCCCAGATGAGAACCATTTGTCCCAGTCGCCATGAAGGCAGCTGAAGTAGGCTCTACGGAGTGCTTAAGGCTTTGTCAGGCATCAAAGACTCCAAGATCATCCATTGCCTCCCAGGACATCACCAGACATCTTGACTTCTGTCCTGCTGTTGGACTTAGATGACTCTGGAAGAGAGAGCAAGGCTGACGATTATGTGACTCTGCTTGCAATGCACGCTTGAGTCAAGATATCACCTTTGATGTCATTGGTCCTCTTCAAAAAGGACAAATAACATTCCCAGATGATGCGAGGTAACCTGTATGGGAAACCTG
This sequence comes from Trichosurus vulpecula, assembly GCF_011100635.1. NCBI lineage: Eukaryota > Metazoa > Chordata > Mammalia > Diprotodontia > Phalangeridae > Trichosurus > Trichosurus vulpecula. The sequence goes on from NC_050574.1 coordinate 335,107,295, forward strand.
AACAAGGAAAAAGATAGTACATTAAAATACAATTTGGAGTTAACATTCCAGAATAGTCATTACTCAATTCTTTCCTCATTCCTCCTCTCTTGTCTCCCACCTCCATTTTCACAACTTATACTCACTTTTCAACTCTGGAAGCTTCTGATCTCATCACTCAACCGGTGCTGCTTTCTCCAAGACACTACCAATAATTTCTTGGTGGCTAAGCTGGATGGTCTTTCCCCGTACCTTAGGCTTATTGACCTCCCTGCAGCATCTGACTCTTGAGCATACCCTCCTTCTAGACACCATCCCCTTCCTGGATTTTTATGACCTCTCTCCAGACTCTTCCTACTTGGGTGGCCACTCCTTGTCAGCTTGTCCTTCCCTCACCCCTAATGCATGACTGTGTCCTGGAGCTCCGTCCTGGGTCCTGCTGTGTTTTTTTTTTTGTGCCACTACTGACCAATGTTGATTCTAGAGGACTAATAAAATATATTTCCCTTCTCACCTAGATAAGCTGTGCTGTGGAAGTGTAAGGCTGCCTATGCCCATGTCTAGTTTGTAACTTTTCCTTTGTTGACGAGACGATTCTATGGAGAGGGCAATATTGGGAAGTCACACAGATGCAAAAAGATAAGCACTAATAAGTTTTATTTTTAAATAATTATGATGAAAGAGACACTTGGCCCAAGTGAGCAGTCTTTCTCCTTGGGGAAGTGAATAAGCATCTATACAGCGTCTACCATGTGCCAAGCACTGTGCTAAGCGCTTTATGAAGACTGTATCTCCTTGGATCCCCACATCGATCCTGTAAGGCAGGTGCTGCTACTGTCCCTATTTGACAGTTGAGGAAACTAAGTCAGATAGATTAAATGACCTACCCAGAGTCACAAGCTAGCAAGTACCCCCTCAGAGAAAAACTTCGAGGAGATTCCACATTGGGGTTTTTTTTTCTCCTAGGGTTTAAATAGGTCATCATAATTCAGCTGTTTCCCATTTCTGCGGTGGGGGGGTGGGGGGGTGGGGGTGGAGGGCGAGGCATTCTAGGAGCATAAACTGAATATAATGGTTACTAAGAAACACCGTCCCCACACCATCACTATTATAGAGATCCTCGTTCCTCTGGGGAGAATCTCAAAAAGAGACGTACCAACTCAGCTCTTACCATGTGAAATAGGGCTGATTATTCCGTTTGCCCCTTTCTCCATTATCTGTAGGCTGTACAGCCGGGAGGGACCTTAGAGTTCACCTAGGGAGAGTCAGAAACTGTCTTTAAAAAATGAGGAAAACAAGGCCCAGAGAGGTTGTTACTTGGTTTCATACAGTAAGCAAATAATAATAGCCAGTACTTAAACTGTAGTTTAAGATTGGCAAAGTGCTTTTTAATATGTTCTCATTTGATTGTCACAACTCTATGAGGTAGGTTTTGTTATTATCTAGTAAGTCTGTGTCTGAATATACATTCAAATACAGGTTCTCTGATCTCAAATCCACTATTCTTTCCGTAACACCAGGTTTAATTTGTCCTTTCCCTCATATACTTAGACATTTATTAAGTGGATAAATGGGCTGTTACCACAACTCTAAGCTCTTATGTACAAGAGGCAGTCCTAAATATCTTCTGCTCTGCCATCACATCAGCCATAGAACAGGATTCTCTGGGTCCTGGGTTCCTGAATTATAAACTTAGGATGTTGGACAAGACAGCTTTCCTAAGCTGGTGTTTTTGTTTCATCTGTAAAACGGGAGTAATATATTTGCAACAGAATTAGAATTTCAAAGCTAGATCTAGTCCAGCCTCTACTTGATGTAAGAAGTCGCTCAACCACATCTCCAAGTATTTGCCTAGCTTCACTGATAAGGAAGTGTTTTGGTTGTTGTTCAGTCTTTTTAGTCATATCTGACTCTTCGTGACTCCACTTGGGGTTTTCTTGGCAGAGATACTGGAGTGGTTTGCCATTTCCTTCTCCAGCTCATTTTACAGATAAGGAAACTGAAGCAAATAGGGTTAAGTGACTGTCCCTGGGTCACACAGCTAGTGAGTGCCTGAGGACAATTTCAACTCGGGAAAATCAGTTTTCCTTCCTCCAGGCCTGGTACTCTATCCACTGTGCCACCTAACTGCCCTTTAAAACCATAATACACTATAAAAACATGAGTTTTTAGCTAGTGGAAGTAAGGTCCTGGAGGAATGCCTTTTCCTTCCTCATATCTTTCACCACACTAATTCATCCTGTACTCAGTTACCAAAGTGATTTTAAAGAGAAGTTTTGGCCATATCACTCTTCTATTCAAACTCTAGTGGCTTCCTATTACCTTAAGGATCAAATGTAAAGTCCTCTATATGGCATTTAAAAAAAAAGTTTTGTCTTTTGTTTTTTTACATCAGCAAAATTTATCTATGTGCCTTCCCCTCTGCTCCCAAAGAGCCACCCTATATAACAAATAATATTTTTAAAGAAAAGAAAAACCAAAACTAATCAATCCATTAATGGGCAATACTTTTGTGCAGCCATACTCATGGTCCTCCCTAACTCTGTAGGTAAGGTATGGGTTTCCTCTTATATTTCTTTTTTTGGAGATATACTTAAAATTGTCGTTTTATAACATTCACTTTTTTGTTTTTGTTTGTGTGTGTGGTTCTTTCTGATTACATTGTTAAAGTCATTGTGTATATTGTTTACTTGGCTCTGCTTACTTCTTTGCATCAGTCCGTGTATATCTTCCCATGCTTCTCTGTATTCATCACATTCATCATTTCTTATACCATAGTAATGATCCATTGTATCCATGTGCCACAATTTGTTTAGCCTTTCCCTATTGATGGGTGTCTGTTTTTTTCCCCAATTCTTTGCTATTACAAAAAATGCTGCTATAGACATCTTGTTGTATATGGAGACTTCTTTTTATCAATGGCTTCTTTGTGATATAAGTCCAGGAATCCAATTTCTGGTCACAGTATGGACATTTATAATCACTTTATTTGCATATTTCCAAAATGGTTGTACAGATTCACAGCTTCGCCAGCAATACACCAGTGTACGTTCTCCCATAATGCTTCCAACATTGACTATTTTCATCTTTGTTAATGTTCAGAGTTTGAGATGAAATTCAGAATTTTAAATAACTTACATTTCTCTTATTAGTGATTTGGAACATTCTTTCCTATGGTTAACATCTTGCTATTCTTTTAAGAATTGTTTATTCATCACCTTTGATTTTTGTATTGAGGAATGGCCTTTGCTTCTGATAATTCTTTTTAATTCTGTTGGGTTTGCTGTGATGTCACTTTAGTTGCTATTTTTAAATTTTTATTTTCTACCTTTTAAAAATTAGATTGGTTAGAGATTTATCAATGTTATTAGTCTTTTCAAAGAACTAGGTTTTTGTTTAATTTACAAGCTTAATTTTTAAAAATGTATACTCAGGTCATTAATCCTTTCCTTTTCTATTTTGTTAGCATATGTTTGTAGGAATATAATTTTCCCCAAGGACTGCTTTAACATAATCCCAGAAATTTTTAGTATGTTGTGTCATCATTATCATTTTCTTTCATATAATGCTCTGCTCTACTTATTCTATGATTTGTTCTTTGCCTCATTCATTATTTAGTATTTAATTGCTAAGTCTCCATTTGTGTCTCTTGCTTGTACTCTCTGGTTGCTGTTTATTATGTTATGATCTGTAAAGGAAGCGCTTTAAAATTTCTTCTTTTTTACATTTATTTATAATATCTCTGTGCCCTAAAACACAGTCAGTTTTTGTAAAAGTCTCACGTGGTGCCAAGAAATACATTCTTTAGTCATTCATTCAGTAGAGGCCATTAAGTCTTTTAGCTCTGGTCTGGCCAGTGATTTGTTCAAGTCTGTATTTCTTTTTTGTTTATATTTTTGTTAGATTTATCCAAAAGTGAGACAGGGACATTAAAATATTCTGCCACTATTATGTTATGTACTCTTAGTTTAGTTAATGTTTCTTTTATGGAGTTGGATGCTATTTTGGAGCCTCTAGGTTTAATATTCATATTGGTTTGTTATCTATGGTTCCTTTCAGCATAAGGTAATTTCCTTTCTCCTTTTTATATTGTTAATTTTTTATTCAGCTTTGTCTGAAAGCATGATTGCAACTCCTGCTTTTTTGGAATCGCCTGGTAAATAACAAATTTTATTCCAGCTCCTCATTTTTATTCTGTGTATGTCTTTTTTTTTCCAATGTGTTTTTCATAAGTAGCAGATTGTGGGGTTGCTTTCATATTCATTCCATCACTATCTCATTTTATTGGAATATTTAATCCATTCACATTAAGGTTACAAGTTACATTTATATTTTCCCTTATTTTTTGAAACCCCTCCCCCCAAATTAGAACACATTCCCCCTCTTCTTCTGTAAAGATAGTACTTTATCTCCTGTTGTTTTAACTTAATTTACTTTAAGGCAACCCTGTTCCCACAGGCTCTTTCCCCCACTTTTAAATCTCCTCTGCTTCCCTCCTCTTTTTAACACCTTTCCCTAGTTTTGGAGTTTTCCTTAAGGTAGTCCCTTCCCTACTCCCCACTTTTGTCTATTTATCTAATTCTTCCCTTTTCATTTTCTGTTAGTTAAGTAATCAAGTAAAATCTCCCCCTTTCTCCTCCCTGGCAGTGTTTTGCTAGGTTTTTTTAAAATTTCATTTTCTGTGCCTTTTCTAAAAAAGGATTTCTCTTCCCTTTCTCTTCCTTAGTTTAGAAAAAGACTATTCTAGACTTTTGTTCTTTATTCATGGCCCTTATACTTATTTATTCCTCCTTTTTTTTTTATTCCTCATGGAAACAGTGATGTATAAATGCAAAGGAAAAAGATCATCTCTGCCTGTTGAGAGAACCAAACACTCTAAGGTACGTATTTTGAGTTCCCTCTTCTAACCAAGTTCTATTTTATTTTCTCATACATCTTGCTACCAAGTCCCTTTTTCTGTCATATCTCACTCTTGGAAATCCCAGTTCCTGCGGGTGATAGAGGCTATAGAAGCATTGTCCCATGTAAGGATTTCCCTGGCCTCCTTCAAGACTTGGTTCAACTCTAACCTTCTGCAAGAAATCTTTTCTGGTCCCGGGATTATCTTCATATATTCTGTAATATATCTCAAGCTGTTTTTTTAACCTCTCTTTCTTGTTAGAATGTGACCTCCTTGAGAGCAGGAGCAGCATTTCTTTGTATTCCTAACACTTAACACAGACTGGAATAGCAAGTACTTAATAAATGCATAAAAGCTAGAAAACACTGTGCGATATATAGACAGAGAGGTGAACAGAGTAAATGAATACAAGATGTACAGAAAGTTGTTTACTAAAAGAATACCAGGAATGATGTGTTTGGATTAGTGAAAGTGGAGGTGGGTAGAATGAAGGAACATAATGCTAGGCCAAATTTAAATTTAATTGAACAGGTGGGCACTACAGGTTTTTGACCATGGGAATGATGTTCATACTCAGGGGAATGTTATATCATGCAGAAGCAAATGGTCACAAGAAGAACCTTCTAAAACATTTAGGAAATAGGGGTGGAGACAAGAGGGATAAAAAGGGAGCTCTGCCTATAAGGAGAATGGGTGGGTTCTCAGGCCTATGAGGCAATCTTCCTCAGGCCTGTTCCATCAAACAGCAGAATAAAGCTAACAGAATCTTTACATTCTTTGATTTCAAGTTACTCCACCTTACTATTAGAGGGGGAATGAGTGATGTATAATAGACACAAAACCAAAAAATGCCATCTTGTGAACTTTTAATTTAAAGAATAAATTTATTTCAAGAAATGTATTGCTCAGGTAAAGATATAATGTGATTCAAGAACTTTAAATGGTAGTCTTCTATCAAGAAATACTTTATCTTTTAAGACAGCAACATTCTAATCTATAAATATATATATTAGTGCCAAAGGTAAAATAGTTTTCATATTTAGTGTAGCAAGAAATCAAAGTCAAATTACATTTAAATAAAAAATAAACAGGAGTCAATGGAAAAGAACATGCATCTGCGATGCTATCGATGTATCATGTGTGATCTTAACTAAATATCTTATCAGTCCTAAAACAATAATACCAAATAATTTCTAGTTTCAATCTTTGTGAAGAAAAATTGAGTTTTAGGGTGATGGTTAAAGGTTATCTACCAAATGATGCTCAGGAAGTATGTGAGAATAAATAGCAAATGTTCAAAATGGAAATTATACATACATGTTTAATAGATAATTGTACCTTAAGTCAAATTCTGTGTGTGTGAAAAAGAAGAGTGCAAAAACTTCTGTTAATCCATTTATTTATACCAGAAGGTAATTATGAAAACATTTCACAACTGATTTATTTTTTGCACAAGGAAGCAGGTAAGAGTCAGGTGTGCAGCTTAAGCCCCCCAAAGCTGTTTGATGGTCCTGGAAGTTACAGAGTAATGGGAAATAAGCTGCCGCTGACCAATGGAGAGAAGGCTTGGTTTCAGCCACTCTTTCCTTGGGCTTATTCACTAGCTATGTCCTTCTGTACTCAGGAAGTGACAGAGAGAGCTCCTAAACCAGGAAGAGAAGGTACACGGCTATCTCTGTGGCAGGCTCTCCAATGGATGATGATGATGAGTAGGAATTGGTCACTTACAACTAGGTCTCTGCAAATTCTGGTGGCACATCATCACAAGACTAAGGCCTTTCCTGCTGGCCTATTACCCACTACTCTCTAACTTCTAGGATCCTCAAGCAGCTTGGGTGTAACGCAGATACCACATCTTGTGCTTAGGTTGCACACCTGATTCCTGTTTTGACTGCGCAAAAAAGCTGAGTGGAGAAATATTTTTATCATTATTTTCCTAACAGGACCTTCAGCTGGTCCTCATCTAGCTCTCTCTGGGCCGCATTGCTGAGTACTCAGAAAAATGGTACCTCAAAACAGAGTAGGCCCCACAGATTTTTCATTAAAAACTATAATAAAATATTTTTATGTGATGTGAAAGAAAAATAATACTTGTGCCCTTGAACAAAACATAAATCTTCCAGAACTCTGAACAATGAGTATTTGAGCTAAATCATACCACTTTTATTGTTCTGGTTTTTCAAATGGTCAAGGGCTGTGTTTGGTTCAAACCCTGATCAGTTGTGAAAAACTAGACAAGCTGTTTTGGTGAGACAGTTTATTGATGCTACTACAGAACACAGCAAAAGGGCACTGGTACAAGTCACACTTTTATGCAATAGTTTCCCCACAACACATTCCCTGCCAGGTAGGCATGTGCCTGCCACACTGCTCTTGCTGAGTTTTAAATACCCATCAAACCACTTCAAGTCTGTAACCTCTACTCAGTTTTGGACTCCAGGGCTTCTTCTGCTTCCTTTCTCAAACGAGCTTTCTTTTCTAAGTTGAGGCTTGTTAGGGTCTCATGTCTTTTGGCAGCCTATGGGGAAACAAAACAGAAGGCCTCATAACTACTCACTCCACACCAGTGAGCAATCCCACCTAAACACTTCACCCGAGACATTCTCCTTCACATTTTTTTCTACTTTCTCCAAATGGGTCCTAAAGCCAGTGGCTAATCCCCAGGCATAACAGAGCATTCCCACTGTCCTTCTTCCTCTGAATCCTGAGTCATTTCTTCTCTCTTCTCCAACTATATTTCTTCTGTTCTTTTTTGTCTTTCTCTCCTCAACTTCATTCTTATTACAGATACCAGTTTCTCAACTGAAAGGTCTACAGACAATTCCCAGGTCTGCCCCCAACCTTTCCTGTTTTCCTCTTGTCGATACCTAGGTCCCAGGCTGCATCCTGCCTTCAGACTTGTTCACTAAAATATTGGTGGTAGTGTTTTCCAACATTACAGAGACACAGAAAATGGAGACCTCCCACTCACTGACCATCACATCTCACTATATGGGGCTGTGAAGCTTCTGTATGGCTTACAACTACAACAATACCAGTCTATACCAGTCTGCTGCTTTCTTCCACAGACCAGCATAGAGGGAGTGTTCACTAAAATATTGGTGGTAGTGTTTTCCAACATTACAGAGACACAGAAAATGGAGACCTCCCACTCACTGACCATCACATCTCACTATATGGGGCTGTGAAGCTTCTGTATGGCTTACAACTACAACAATACCAGTCTATACCAGTCTGCTGCTTTCTTCCACAGACCAGCATAGAGGGAGTGTTTCTCTTTATTTCATACACTCTCTCCCCACCCAACATGCACAGAACTCAGAAACCTATACACAAATATAGAAAACACATGAAGCACTCAAGATAGTTTCTTTTGGAAGAAACTAATGGGACAACATCCTGACATTTTAATGAAGCCCTACCTCTCCAACAGGTTCCTACAAAATCCTTCCCAAACTCAGTGTTCCCTGTGACCTGAATTTCTCCTAAAAGGCAAAATGACTTTTTATCTTCTGCATTTTCTGTAGGATAAAATTAAAAGTCCCAGCCAACCAATCAACCTGTGGACTGTTCAAGTCACCAAAACTCAACCAGAAATCACCCCATCCTCTTAATAAGCCATGAGTGGGTACTGGGGAAGTGCTAATCAGATACCCTAAACAAATGATTGAAGCCCTGTAAGCTCATCAAAGTTAACTGGGTGAATTTCCTGATCAGTCCCCTTTAAACCTATCATTTTAAATCTGCTCCCTTGAATGACATTGTCCATTGTTTCTTAGAATATACTCCCCTAATTTTTCAAAAATTTCAAAAATTTCTATTTCTTGTTCTTTCCCTGCTCTACTCAAATAAACTTCTGTTGTGTGTGTTAATTTAACTTTGGTGTATGCCCAGATTACCTAAGATGGAAGCACCCTTGTGGAAGATGCCAGGAACCTGCTTCTGGGAGAAGACACCTTACATTGTGGGTGGGAATAGCCTCATTCCATTGGCCAAGTAGCCTGGACAAACTGAATTTTTAAAAACTATCAGACTGGGGCAGCCATTTACTCTCTTTCCAATGGTGTCCGTGGATGAAGGTCTTATTTACCCACAAGTATAGGCACGATGCACAAAGCTAGGTGGAGGGAAGGGCCACCTCTCTACCTCACACCCCATCCATTAGGCCTTGTAGTCCCAAGAAAAAGGCCTGAAGTCTTGGTCTGTTTGGACTGTCCTTTTCAGATCCTGTTAAGATCTCAGATCTTTGAAACCCAGGAGGTTCAGCTATGACGACCCTGGAGCCAGGATTTCAGGGCAAATGTTGATGCCTGCCCAGCAAGGAAACACAGAGAAGCCAGAGTGCTGGAGTTTGAGCCCAGGAGAGCTTTTGACTTGCAACCTGTAACAACACTATACAGGAACAGTGTTAAGCTGTGAAACTAATCCCCCCTACCCCCACCTAGACCCAGGGGACATAGGGAGGGATTATACCCCCTGATATTGGAGGGGAGATGTTTGTTTTTGCTCTACCTCTGAAATAAATATTTCTTTGTAAAAGCTGATCTGACTTAAACGGAACAAGGATGCTTAGACCTCTAAAACCGAGAGAACACAATTTGTGGGAGCTGAAGCCAGGGGCAGAATCTAGATCCTCCCCAACTCTCTTAAAGGTACTAGAGAGCCCTAGGGGAGGGGTAAAATGTAATATAACTGGCCCTCAGACAACAGAGGCCAGAGAATCACTGATACATGTAGAAACATTTCCAAGGTCTAGCTTACCAAAAGCTGGAGGAGCTTATCAATGAACTATTTGCAGGGTGATGAATTTTTTGGATGTAACACTCAAAGACCACAGAAAGGTTATATTTGTTAGTGGAGAGAATATCCACATTGGTGAAATAATAGAAAGCTAAATATTTAAGAATTACTATGACTGAAGACATAAAAGCCCTGGTTCCAAAAAATATTGCTGAGGGAAAATTACTTTGAAAGGCTCAAAGCAATGATAACAGAACTGTGGGGACAAAAGGGCTGCTTAAATACTGTTTTGGTGGGACTGTAAAATGTTTGGAGACTTTCTGAAAAGCAATTTAGTGGCAGCTAGGTGGCGGAGCGAGTAGAGTGCCGGCCCTGGAGTCAGGAGGACGCAAGTTCAAATCTGGCCTCAGACACTTGACACATGGTACTAGCTGTGTGTCCTTGGGCACTTAACCCCAACTGCCTTGCCTTCCCCCTCAAAAAAACAAACAAAAAAAAGAAAAGCAATTTATCAATTCATTTTAAGGACCACAAAACTTAATGATTTTTTTATTTTGTAATTTTGGGGAAATGCCACAAGAAAACCAAAAATATGAGGGAGGGTTGCACATCAAGATATTCACAGCAGTGCTAATTATAAAAGTGAAAAACTGAAACTATCCCAAATAGATCACATCTGGGGAAAGGCCATGTTCAATAGATACAACAGAACAACTTCAGATTTCTAAAAAAGGCAAGTATGTGAACTTTAGGGATACATGGAAGTATATATAGGAAGTGTTAAATAAAAAAAAAAATACAACGCACTGATGACAACTCAGTAAAATCCATTTCTTTCTCCAGCTCATTTTACAGTATGAGAAAACTGAGGCAAACCCAGTTAAGTGACTTGCCCAGGGTCACCCAGCCACTAAGTGTCTGAGGCCAGATTTGAACTCAGGAAGTCTTCCTGCCGTCAGGCCCAGCTTTCTGTGCACTGTGGAGCTGCCCAGTAAAAACCTCCATGTACATGAATACCGATAGGGAAGAACCTGGAATTACTGAAACAGTTTAGAGTTCAAAGGTGATCAGGTTATCTCTTTTCCTGGATGAGGTTAAATTGTTTACAAAGTCCAACTAAGCAAGCTTGGAATTTCTTGACAGACGTGATGGAAGGAGAGTTAAATGACACTTGATTGTTGTCATTTTTCAACTGTTCTGGGTTATTCTTGCAAATTACAGAAAACTGTATCTACAATGAAGAACCATACATAACAGGCTGTTTCTGGATCCTTGTTCTATCCCAAAGAGAACAAGGCAAACAGGAGAGACCTAACTGGTAAAGAGACCTAACATAGACCTTTATATACTGGAATTTGCAGCATTTAGTGGAGCAATATGAGGATTTATCACATTTTTTAAAAACCAAATAAACATTTACGTGCCAGGCAGTGTGCAAAGTACTGGGGATACTAATAAGAAAAAAGAAAAAAAAAGACTTTTATCTTAAAGTAACACAAAACTTGTGTGTTCATCAACTGAAAACAATCTGCTTAAGGATTTTGAGTACCTCCTTCAAGTGATGAAATGTTAATAATAGCTCTCCTTTAAAGTTTATGAAACACTCATCTGCTAACTACTATATTAGACCATGTTGGAAAAGTAAAGCATCCAGCCAAAGAGAAAAATGAATTGGACTATACCAATGAATTTCCCAAAGTAATTTGGCTGTGGAACACTTTGGGGATTGAAATATATTAAACAAAGGTATAAATGCTGATGTGGAGGACATGAGGGAATAAAATATTGATGATAAAGGAAATTTCAGAGGAAAAATGGCAATTAAGATAGTTTCATAATGAAAAATTATATATGATGTATATACATATATTGGTGTAAATATATAATTTAGGTCAATATGTTAGAACAGTTGTTCTCAAACTTTTTGGACTCAGTATCTACCCCATTACACTTTTAAAATTACTGAGGATCCCAAATAGCTTTTGTTTATGTGGATTATATCTCTTGATATTTACTATTAGAAATTAAAACATAAATTTTCAAGAATATTAATTTTAAAACATTAAATAATGTAATAATAATATATTTAATATTATATAACATAATAATATATTTCTCTGAAAAATATTTTCCAAAACAAAAAAATTCATGAGAAGAATGTTATTGTTTTACATACTTCTGCTAATCTCATTAGTGTCTAACTTAATAGAAGACAGCTGGATTCTCCTATCTGCTTCAGCATTCAATCTTTTTCAATATATTGTTTTGATTGACGTATATGAAGAAATTCCAGCCTCACACAGACAAGTAAATTGAGAAAGGAATATTTCATTAGGCAATTAACACCTAAGCATTATTATGAAAATAGTTTTGAGCTCTTTGAATCCCCTGAAACGGTTCTCAGGGTCCATGGACCACATTTTGAGAACTGCTTTAAGAAGGGAAACTATCACCAGCAATCTTGTTATAGAACCCCAGTGAATGAACAAGGTTACATGGAACAGTGTGGGAAACTCTAACTGAGATGCTATCTAAGACACCTCTGGCACAAAGTCCTAAGAGCAGACTAAGCTCGTGGCTCTAGAACAGCACTGCAGTTCTTTCTCATGGTGACCAGAAAGGAGTCATAAAGAACAGCAAATTCAATCAGTTTTGGTTTTGTTAACTATAGTCCCACTACTTCTCTGCATGCTTATTCCTCCACCATCTTCAAAGCTAAGAAAAGTTTGGTGAAGGGAGATGCATATGTCTTGGTACCCTTGGGGAAGTCTGAACCACCAGACACTAAGCACATTCAGGAATGAGGAAGGAAGATGAATAGCATAAACTCCAGCCCTTGAACCTCTCCCATGTCCAAATCCTGCTGGGGGTCAGAACTCTGGCTGATGGAAAACAGTCATCTTTATGTGGCTATTACAGGACAGATCGATGTTTGTTCCAAAACTCAGCACAGAAAATAAGATGCAGAGGGAAAATCTACACTTACCTGTTTTCCCTGAAAAACCATAAAGGCACATCCCAGTAAAGTCAGGGCAATCATGATGTAGCTGACCTTGACCCGGACCCTATTCTTGGCAGCATCAAGCATCTCAAACCTAAAAAATGAGACCAGATAATTCAATTTGTACAAGAACCAGGCAACATATGGGCCATTTTTACACCAGACAATCCTAGAAACCCCAGAGCTAAAAGACACCTAAAGTCTGAACTCTTACAAACACTTTCTACAGCATCCCTGACAGGTGGCTGTGCACCTTCTCCTCCAACAACTCTAATAAAGGAAGAATTTGTTTCACAAGGCATTCTATCCCATTTCTGGATAGCTATTAGGAAACTGTTTCTTATAGTGAGGTCACGGGAGAACAGATTCAGAGCTGGAAGAGACGTTAAACCCTCTCATTTGACAAATGAGGTCAACATTCAGACAGGCCAAAAGTCACACATGAAGTTAAAAAGGAGAGAACTGAAGTCAAGTCCTCTGACTCCAGATCTAGCATTTCTTCCATCACACCATGTTGACTTTTAAAGTCTACCAAACTTCTAGTTGGTATTTCAACAAAGAAGACCATTCTGACTGAAGTAGAATAATCATGGCATCTAGAGTTGGAAGATCTTAGGAGCATATAATCCAACCCCCTTTCTAATAGACAAATCACCTGTACCACATTTCTGGTAAGCAGTTTCTCAGTCTCTGTTTGGATATCTCCAAAGGCAGGGAGTTTACTACCTTACAAAGTAGGCTATTCCATTTTTGGATTGTTCTTATAGTTAGAAAGCTCTTCCCCATCTTAAATTGAAATCTTCCTTCCATTAGTCGTGGAATACTTTTTTGAGGAATAATCATTTCCTCATCCACATGACACCCCTTCAGACATCTGAAGGCAGCTATCATGTTTCTCCTGACTTTCTCTTCTACAAAATGACATCTCTGACATTGGGGGGAGCATAAAAAAGGTGAGTTACATTTATAATCTACTTTAAAAAAGAAACCCAATAAGGAGAATAAGGTTAAAGAGCCTCCATTTATCTTCCAGTTATATGAATAAGCAAGACAAGCAGAACCTATATAGAAATATTAATAGCAAGAAAAACAAATCTTTAATCCATACTTTATTTTCCCAAGGTGGCATGTATTCACATTTTGGAATTGTGTACACATGGATTTGTGTCTACTGATCCCAGAACTATGCAGAAGGGCAAGTCTGTGGCTAGTTTATCTGTCAGCAAACACAAAGGCAACCTCTCCCCAGCACCTACTGGGACAAATGGGTGTCTGCCAGTCAGCTCTATACCATGATATTCTGGCTGTCATAGGAGAAGTATCAAAGTAACATTATAGAAACAGGGATAGACATATTCTCATTTTGCAGTTAGAGAAATTAAGATTTGTAAAGATGAAGAACTTATACGTAATCTTGGATAGGGCAGTGGTGGGTTTGGACAAGAATCTAGATCTGTCTTGTTCTATTCTTTCCAAGAGACTGAACTGCCAATGTATCAACAATTTAGAGAACATTCAGAGAAAGTAGGCCATTTCAATAAAACTCCACACACAATACAAAACACTAATACAGTATGAGCTCAAAGTCTAAAAAAAATACTTATGTTTATAAAGTTCATTATAGACATTATCTCATTTGATCCTACAAACTGTTTGTAAGGTAAGTGATATAGGCATTATCATCTTCATTTCGTGGATGAGAAAGGTGAGCTTCAATGAGGCTAAGTGACTATTGTTCCTTGGCTAGTTTAAGTGTCAGGGCCAAGACTGAAGCCCAGGTCTTCTGCAGTCCATTATTCTCACTAGATTAGCAACTACCTTGACAGCAGATTTAGACCAGTGAGACCTGGCTATCATCTGGAATGATCTGTGTAACTGGTCCAAAATGACCAGTGTTGATCTATAAAATAGTTTATCTTTCCTTGGGGCCAGGGGTGGAAGAGAAAGAGAGAGGGAGGGGGGAGGGGAAGAGAGAGAGAGGAAGAGAGAGAAGAAAGGATAAACAAAAGAAACTAGGGTGGAGAAAAATACACAGTTATCATAACTATGAATGTAAATAGGATGAACTCAACCATAAAATGGAAGCAGATAGCAGAATGGATTAGAAGCCAGGGTACAACAATACGCTGTTTAAAAGAAACATCTGAAACAGAAAGACATGCATACACACAGAGAGTTAAAATAAGAGACTTGAACAAAATCTATTAAGCTTCAGCTGAAGTAAAAAAGGCAAGGATAGCAATCATGATCTCAGACAAAGCAAAAGCAAAAATAAGCCTAATTAAAAGAGATAACCAGAGAAACTACATTTTGCTAAGGTACCATAAACACGAAGTAATATAAAAAAAATTTTGCAGCAAATTTCTCTGATAAAGGCATCTCTCAACTGGGTCAAATTTATAAAAATAAGAGCCATTCCCCAATTGATAAATGGTCAAGGGATATAAACAGGCAGTTTTCAGAAGAAGTCATATGAAAAAATAGTCATGAAAAAAAGTCTTATGAAAAAATGCTTAAATCACTACTGATTAGAGAAATGCAAATTAAAACAAATCTGAAGTACCACCTCACACATATCAGAAATGACAAATGCTAGAGGGGATGTGGGAAAACAGGTACAGTAATGAACTGCTGGTGGAGTTATGAATTGGTCCAGCCATTCTGGAGAGAAATTCGGAACTATGCCCAAAGGGCTAAAACTGTGCATACACTTTGATCCAGGATACCACTACCAGGTCTATATCCCAAAGATAAAGTAAAAGAACTTATATGTATAAAAATATTTATAGCAGCTCTTTCTGTGGTAGCAAAGAATTAGAAACTGAGGAGATGTTCATCAATTGGGGAACAGCTGAACAAATTATGGTTTATCATTATTATGGAACACTACTGTGCTGTAAGAAATGACAAGGGGGATGATTTTGGAAAAACTTGGAAAGACGAACAGATGCAAAATAAATGAATAGAACCAGGAGATCATCGGATACAGCACTACTGTAATGATGATCAACTATGAAAGACTTAGCTACTCTGATCAATACAATGATGCAAGATAATTCAGAAGGACCTCATGATGAAAACTGCTATCCATTCCAAAGAGAGGACTGATGAATTCTGAGTGCAAATTGAAGTGTAATTTTCTCATTTTCTTTATTTTTCTTGCTTTTTGTGGGCTAATATGGAAATACGTTTTGCATGATTTCACATATATAATGGGTATCATATTGCTTGCCTTCTCAGTTGACGAGAGAGGGTCTGGAGGGGAAACAGAATTGGAATGCAAACGTTAAAAAAAAAGCTCTCAAAAAAATTTTTTTAAAAGAAAGAAGCGTGGTCCCTAACAGTTAATTAACTTTTCCCTAAACCAAGTAAGCTAGTGAGACAGCCTGGAACAAGAACAGATGATGTTCCCAAGTCTAGAGAGTACCAGTTGCCTAAAAGTGAAAATTTCAGACACTGTCAAAAGTTTTGGCAATGCTCAGGGCTTTTTCTTCCAGAAATGAGAATCAGAAGCTGTGAGAATGGATCAGTTTGCTAGTACCTGTATGTTGCTCGCAAAATGTGTTCCAATGGAGGAAAAACATCTGATTTTTTTCCCATCACATTTGAGAAATAAGCAAGATTCAATGAGATGGATGCACTAATTTTCTAGCAAAAAGCAGTGTGTTATTTATCATACATGGCATGTAGCAGAGGTCAGTTAACTGGCCACAACAGAAAAAGGAGCTGAAAAACTTATTTAGGAAAATAAGTTCTGGTAGGCGAACCTGGCCACTTGAAAGAAGGATTAGGGAATGTCAAACAGAGATACTTAAGACTTTTTGTCGGTCAAACAGGTCAATTCTGATTATTTTATAATGACTGCATATATCCACATAAAAGGTGTATTAAAATAGACACTCTCAGAGAATGTTGCAATCTAAGCAAAGGACATTAGGAAACCCCAAAGGCTAAATCCACTCTATTTAAGAATGAATCATAGGAGAGTAGGATTTAAAACTGAAAGGGACTTTCTAAATAATTCGGTCCAGGGGCTCTTAACCAAGGGTACACGATCCCCCAACGAATCTGTGGATAGATTTCTGGAGAGTATGTAGACTTGGATGGGGAAAAAAAAATTTATCTTTATTTTCATGAACCTTTGGTTTCTTTTGTAATCTTATGTATTTTATGCATTTAAAAACATTATTCAGAAAAGGGGTCCATAGGTTTCACCAAGCTACCATGGGGGTCAAGGACACAAAAATTTTTTTTAAAATATGATATAGCAGAATGCCCCTATTAAATTAGATTTGGTTGCTTTTTTTCTTTTGTTTTATTGATGGTTTAATTTTTAAATGACATTCGTTTCTAAGTATATCTCTCCCTTCAGTCACAACCTGAGCCTTCCCTTGTGCCAAGGATTTTTTTTTTTAAATAAAATAAAGTTCAGTAACATCAATATGAAACATTGATCTGGTCTGACAGAATATGCAACACTCTATACTCAGTTACCCACATTTCAATGAAAGGTGGGAGGTACATTTTCTCAGCTCTTTTCTGGGGCAAAGCCTAGTCAATACAATTACACAGTTCAGTTTAATTTTGTTTTTTTTTAATATACATTGTTGTATATATTACTTATCTAACTTTGCTTACTTTATTTTTGCATTATTTGAAAAAAATCTTTCCCTACTCTCTAAATTCTTCATATTTGTTTCTTTTTTGTAAATAATATTTTTTTTTCCAATTACATGTAAAGATGGTTTTCAACATTCATTTTTTATAAAATTTTGAGTTCAAAATGTTTTCTCCCTCTTTCCCTTCCCATCTGACCTCCCCAAGATGGCAAGAAGTCTGATACAGGTTATACACATGCAATCATGTAAACATTCCCACATTAGTCATGCTGTGAAAGAAGAAACAGAACAAAAAGGAAAAGCCACAAAAACAAAAAAAAAAGTGAAAATAGTATGCTTTGATTTTCATTCAGACTCCATAGTTCTTTCTTTGGATGTGGATAGCATTTTCCATTATGAGTCTTTTGGAATTGTATTGGATTGTTGTGTTGCTGAGAAGATCTAAGTCAGTCTTAGTTGATTATCCCACAATGTTGCTGTTACTGCGTACAATGATCTCCTGGTCCTGCTCATTTCACTCATCATCATGTAAGTCTTTCCATGTTTTTTCTGGAATCTACCTGCTCATCATTTCTTACATCACAATAGTATTCAATGGAATACCATAATGCAATGACATTCATATACCACAGCTTGTTCACCTATTCCCCAACTGATGGGCATCCTGGCCACCAAAAAGAGCTGCTATAAATATTTTTGTACATGTGGATCCTTTTCCCTTTTTTATGATCTCTCTGGGATACAGACCTAGTAGTGGTATTGCTGGATCAAAGAGAATGCAGAGTTTGATTACCCTTTCAGTATAGTTCCAAATTGCTCTCCAGAATGGCTGGATCAGTTCACAACTTCACCAACAATGCGTTGGTTTTCCAATTTTCCCACATCTCCTCCAACATTTATCATTTTCCCTTTCTGTCATGTTAGCCAATCTGATAGGTGTTAGCGGTACCTCAGAGTTGTTTCGATTTGCATTTTTTTCATATGACTACAGATAGCTTTAATTTCTTCATCTGAAAACTGCCTGTTCATATCCTTTGACCAGTAATCAACTGGGAAATGCCTTGTATTCTTATAAATTTGACTCATTTCTCTACATATTTATATATTTTGGAAATGTAGTCTTTATCAGAGATACTGGCTGTAAAAACTGTTTCCTAGCTTTCTGCTTCCCTTCTAATCTTGGTTAGGTTGGGTTTGTTTGTGCAAAACCTTTTTAATTTAATGTAATCAAGTGTCCATTTTGCATTTCATAATGTTTTCTATCTCTTGTTTGGTCATAAATTCTTCCTTTCTCCATAGATTTCACACAGGTAAACTATTCCTTGCTCTCCTAATTTGCTAACGGTATCACCTTTTACGTTTAAATCATGCATCCATTTTGACCTTATCTTGGTATATGGTGTAAGATGTTGGTCTATGCCTAGTTTCTGCCATACTGTTTTCCAGTTTTCCCAGCAGTTTTTGTCAAATAGTGAGTTCTAATCCCATAAACTGGAGTCTTTGGATGATCATACAGTAGATTACTATAGTCATTGACTACTGTGTCTTGTGTACCTAACCTATTCCACCGATCCACCACTCTATTTCTTAGCCAGTACCAAGTAGTTTTGATGATTGCTACTTTGTAATATTTTTAGATCTGCTATGGCTAGGTCATGTTCCCTTGTTTCTTTTTCATTAATTCCCTTGATATTCTGGACCTTTTGTTCTTCTAGATGAATTTTGTTATGATTTTTTCTAGTTCTACAAAATAATTTTGGTAGTTTGGTATGGCACTAAATAAGTAAATTAATTTAGGTAGAATTGTCATTTTTATTATATTAGCTTGGTCTACCCATGAGCAATTGATATTTTTCCAATTGTTTAGATCTGACTTTATTTGTGTGAAAAACATTTTGTAATTGTGTTCAGAAAGTTCCTGGGCTCGTCTTGGCAGGCAGACTCCCAAATACTTTATATTGTCTACAGTTATTTTAAATGGTATTTCTCTATCTCTTGCTGCTGGGCTTTGTTGGTAATACATAAAAATGCTGATGATTTATATGGGTTTATGGGTTTGTTTTACATCCTGCAACTTTGCTGAAGTTGTTAATTATTTCAAGTAGTTATTTAGTTGATTCTCTGGGATTCTCTAAGTATACCATCAAATCATCTGAAGAGAGTGAGATAGTTTTGTTTCCTCATTGTTTATTCTAATTCCTTCAATTTCTTTTTCTTCTCTTATTGCTAAAGCTAGCATTTCTCGTACAATATTGAGTAATAGTGGTGATAATGGACATCCTTGTTTCACCCCTGATATTATGGGAAGGCTTTTAGCTTACCCCCATTACAGATAATCACATTTGTTTCCTATACTATATTCTTTATTGATATAACTCAATTTGTTTAGCCATTTCTTTATCAACATAGCCCCATTATTTTATAAAAGGGAGACTACAAATTGACAAATATTTAGCAAATACTTTCTACCTGATCAGAACTGTGCTAGGCTTTATGAAAGTTTAAAAGGTTAATATTTCCCAGTTCAGATGGCTGCCTGAATGGAGGCTGACTACCCAGCTCCCATGTACCCAACAAATATATGTACCAGACTGAATAATTACCAAGAATCCTATTAGAAACTACATTGAAAAAAAAAAAAAAATAAAAAAAAAAAGAAACTACAGTGACTTCATCCACTTTAGAACTGTACAAAAAGCTAGCCATAAGCATATGAGTAAGAGGAAAGGGGATGGCAACAAAGCCAGAACCACTGTAAGCAACCAGGACAGTGATCTCCTAGAGATGGGACAGGGACATTTCTATGGTCCTGATGAAAGGTAGTCTCACAGAAAAAGCCCTGAAACTTCAGCCTTAGCTCCCAACCCCTCCCCCCGAAAAAAAAGTCAGTTAAGCCCTGTAATCCTGTTTTATTGTCTATAAAATGAAAATAATATTTCTTTTACCTACTTTAGAGTTGTGAGAGTCATCTAAGATAATGTAAAAGTACATTTAAAAAAATGAGACGTGCCATATACATGAAAGGTCTGTTTGTTTTAAAAACAAAGAAACCACCTCTTTGGGCCTGGAGGAGACGTACACAAAATTATTTATCAAAGGAGTGGCATAAGGAAGCTAGAACTCAGGTCTTCTCACTCCCAGTGGTCCTCTGTACCAAATCAAGTAATTCATCTGAGTCTTCACTGACTAGAGTTAAGTAACTCTGGCAAACCAAAGAAACTGGCCTGATGGTGCGTCATAATTTCACTGAACTTCCATTTCCTCACATGTAAAATGGGTAAATAATATTTGCACGGTTTGCCTCACAAAGTTGTTGTGAGAAATGTGCCTTATAAACTGTAAAGCACTAAATAAATGAGAACTGTTATTATAAAAACTCACTAGGAATGACTACAAGAGATGGGGGAGAGAAGAGGCAGAGAAGGTTAACAGAAGAAAAGACATAAAAATACCAGAACTCCAATTCTACCATAAGATTGTCTCTGTAAGACTCATGAGGCACTTGGTTAGATACCTATGCCTCAGAACATGGTTTAGTACTGAGGCCAGCGGCTCTGTGCTTCTGTTTTAGTCCCCTCATACCAACATAAGCAAGTATTCAAGTGTTTGATGTGGAGGACACCATGTATACCATGTAGGAAAGAGCACTTGACATACAGCTGGGGTCATGAAGTCTATCTACCACCTTTTTAAAATTCTGAGTTTAGCACTCACGAGATCGTCTCTGGGATTTCATCTTCTCTTTTGAAACGGCCTGACCAGATCATTATCTTCTTTTCCCAGGGAGTAGGCTTGTGTAATGGCACTCTAGATTTATAAACCTCTGTGGAAATACAAGTGAGAAATCTCACATTATTCAGGTTTAAGGCTCTCTAATTTAGTAAAGATGGTGACAAATAAACGCTCAAACAATAATATCAGCTGTGCTTACATATCTTGAAACATATTTTTTCAGAAATGTTAACTTAGAAATGTTCATTAGAAGGAACACTGAGCTACCCCAGAGCTAAGACCTGGTTGGGAAGAATGTCCTAAATAATTCCCTTCTTAATTCCCATTGAAAGAAAAGGCTTATTTACCCAATAAAACATATATATATATACACACACACACACACATATATATATATTACGCATGGGAGAGATAGTAACAGAAAGGGAGCAAGAACAGAAACTCAAGATCACAGCAAATAAACCCAACTTGTATTGCCATTTAACTTTTTATATGTTTCTGTGTTATCTTCCCAACTAGACTGTAAACTCCTCAAAGACAGGGTTGGTGTACTACCATTTTGCTATATCCACCTTAACACCTGGTATAATGCTTTACACTTGACAAGCATCTTATAAACTTGTTGATTTCTTTATCCACGGATTCTGTCAAGAAAGTGGAGCATAAAACTTGACACTTCTTCAACAAACATTTATTAAGTACCTATTGTTTTCAGAGCATGGTATTAGGTGCTACAGGAATACAAAGTTTAGATAAGACTCATCCTTATCATTATGGAATTTATATTCTAGTAGGGGGACCAAACATACACAGACTAACATATATAATACTATATAATAACATACAAGTATATTAAGAAGTACCAAAGCATTATCTTAATGAGGATGAACAAAGGCAGACTTTGAAGAGCAGATCCTTCCAGAATTAAGAATTACATACAAAAAGGATATAATGTAGTCACAGTTCTCATAAAACAGAGAAACTCCCTTACCAGAATCATGCAAAAATTTGCCTATCACATGGAGAATTTTAAGAGTAGTCAACCACAAAAATAATGGTCTTTAATTTGAAAGGACAACACTGCAGCTTCAGTAAGAATGGCTAATTAGATCAGATCCACTGCTTCATCTGGCCCTAAGTTTTCTCTCTGACAGAGGCACTAAAGAATGTTTTGTGGAAGGGAACTGTCCTCTTAGGAATTAACCACAAAATGCTAAAAACAGTCCCTTTAATAACTTATTGTAGATCTAGCATCCTCGTGGGTTACCTAAACCTTTCAACTTCTACTGTCAGCCTAAACCACTTCTGGTGATTAAAAAGCTTTTTTAAGTTTGCCACCTGTTGTGTTAAGAGTATTTCTTTTATATAACCTAAATTCATTCTGTTCTTACCTCCATGGGGCATCCCTGCATCCCGATGTTCAGGATTTAGGGAACAAATCTTTCATAAACTTCATCATCCCCTTCATGAGTTTTTCCACTGATCATACTTTTTTAGGTCAGAGCCCAGAGTTAATATTGCCTACCTTTTTTAGATATTTATTTTTATTGTGCCCTTATCAGATAGCTTCTTCCTCCCTCTGAATAATCTGACTGTTCTACTACAGTTTTTCTCCAGCTCTGTTATGTCTTTTTTCAAGTAGGGCTAAGAGAATTGTCTGTGGCCATCTTGACATGAAGGCACAATGATCTGTACAGGATAGGATAATATCTGTTTTGTCACAGAGCATGGCACATAGCAGGCACTTAATAAATACTTGTTGATCTTTTTCTAATGTCTTTTCAGATGATGTATAGCTGGTGTATTATACTGAGGTGAAAAGCGGACTGTGAAAATTAAATTTAGAATAAGAGAAAAATCCCTGATAGGAGACATTCATTCATTCAACAAACATTTATTAGTCTCCCACTATATGCATGGCTACATAAGAGGCATTATGCAGGAAAATACAAGACATCATCCTGGTACTCTGTAAGGAGCTCATAGTCTAGTTGGAAAGGCAAGCTATATATGCAGACATGAAAAGTTAAAAAAACAACACAATGTCACAAAACATGTGATTCAAAATCAAAGGAGCAAGCTGGACGATGAGTGAGGCAGTTCATAGGAAGGAGAGATCAATACGGGCTGAGATGGTGATGGAAGACTTCACGGAAGTGGTAGGACCTAAGATGCAATTTCAAGTATGGACAAAGATTTGGAAGAAGATGAGGGAGGCATTTAAGATGAAATCAATGGTGTAGGTTTGGGAGCAAATATGCTTCATGCTCTGGCATAGTATTCAATTAGGTTTAACAGGCATTAAGAGTTCTATATGGGCCAGACCTATGATTTCACTGTCACAGGGAAACCTCTGTGGAAGGACTCCCTCTACCAGTACAGATTAGCCATTATTTGGCAATTTCTGGTCTTAGCTGCCTGGGGGTTCTGAGAAATTACTTAACTTGCCCAGGGTTTCACAGATGGTAATGTGCCCAAAGTGGGAACTGAACCCACCAGCAGCACTCTCTTCCCATGGTATCCTCTTCCTCCTCCAAACATCAGAGTGCTACATGAGTTGTTATTCTTATGGTTCTTACTATAAATGCTACAGAAATTCAGAAGACGAAAGAAATTTTAAAAAATGGGAGATCGTGTTTGTGTTTAGATGAATTCAAGCAATTAAGTATAAAAATGGAAGTTAAAATAATATGTTGAGTCTTAAAGTTTGAGCTCTGAGAAGAAGTCAGGGCTTGGAAGCAAGGCTTTTGGAAATCATCTGGGGAAATAACTAAAGTCATAAGAGAATGTGAATTCTTTAAAGGCATTTTTTTAAGGGAATGAAGGACTGAGTTTTAGGAAATAACTTCAAATTAAAGGATGGGAAAAGAAGACAGCAAAGGAAAGAAGAACAGTGATGGAGAGGCGAGGGCTAGATTAATTAATGCCATGAAAAGTCAAGATAGGAAAAAGTTTAAGGAAAGAAGGAATAATCATTATATCAAATGCTACAGAGGTCAGAATAAGAAGGGAGAAAAGGTTGTTGGGAGTCCTCAGAGGACTTTGAGAAAACATCTTCAGTAAAATAGGAAAAACAGATTTCAGGGGGTTAGAGTGAATGGTTCTAAGTGGGGGGAAACAGGTAGAGACCACAAGTTTAAATATTTAGTCTGAGAAAACTTCAATTTAAATAGTTGGTCTAAGGACTAAATTTCATTCAAAAGGTGAATCTTGATTTGGGTTGTAAAGATTTAGATTGGTGAAGAGGTTGAAAGAGGTGACAAAGAACATGAGCAGAGGTAATGAACAAAGAATGTATAAGAGACATGGAGACTGAACTGATCACAATCAAGTTATGAATAGGTAAGACAGAGGGGACCTTGAATGTCAGGCAGGCCGAGGAGGTATATTGCTCTAGTAGTCAGGAAGAACTTGTTTGCTGCTAAGAGAGAGCTGATGGGTTAAGTAGTGTTTTAGATTTAATCTAGTAACAGTGATGAGTCTGAGTAGAAAAGATTAGAAACGAAGAAACTAGCCAGGAGACTGCTGCAAGGCCTAGATCTGTTTGTATGGTACCAGTGGAGTAAAATTTACATTACTCATATAGCCTAATCCAACTTTACCTGAAGTCTGAGATTGTGCTTTTGAATTTTCCTGTGGTTTTGTACAAAATCCTTTCATCATCTTCAAATCTCCTTTTCTGGACAGCCTGAGAGAAGGGAAAACTTCTCTTTCACCTAATCTCAGACAGTTTCCTGGAAAAAGAAGAAAAATGTTTCAGAGAATTAAATTTGGGGCCATCTTCAGAGGAAAACTGCCTGCAGATAGCCATGAGGGATTAAGTAGTAAGACTGTTGAGGCTCAACTTTGACCTGGAAAATAATTCTTATTTATACTTCGAAGTAAAAGCCTTGCTTTGCAGCACTTTGCTTTTCCTTCTCTATTTTAAGTTCACATGGCAGCAGGTGATCAAAAGACTTAATTACCTCCTGAGGAAGGGTCAGATGTTCCTGGTCATGTCCTACATTCTGGAAAAAGCAAGGGCAAAGGGACTAAGATTACAAGGCAATATTTATACTTTCTCAAAGAAAAAAGGAAAAAAAAGGAACAAAGTATAAAGGAAAATTTCCACAGTGACTTAAGGAGTATTATCCTGATTTACTAATGAGGAAAAACTGAAGCCAGTGCTTGTTCTAGGACAAATGAGGCAAGGTGGAGAAGCTATCAGCTTTATAATCAGTCACAAAGACAGTACTGTCATGTATAACAATATCTTCTGGACCTGTGTTGATTTTTAAAAACTTTTTTAAGAAAAATTTTTAAGAAACATTTGACTTTCAGAATTTTTCCATTAAGGCAAAGCTTAGGTGCCCCACTTCCCCAGTCTCAAAGTGTTCTCTTCTTCCTGAGGTTTTCATAAGGAACATGGGAGCTTTCCTTTGTGGACTTAAGGATATTTTGCAAAGCCCTGGTAGTATATAAAACTATAATAGTAATACATTAAAAAGTAATACATAAAGCAGCTAGGTGATACAGTGAATGGAACACCTGGCCTGGAGTCAGGAAGACTCATCTTCTTGAGTTCAAATCTGGCAGCAGACAGTAGCTATATGACCTTGGGCAAGTCACTTAGCCCTGTTTGCCTCAGTTTCCTCATCTGTAAAATGAGCTAGAGAAGGAAATAGCAAACCACTCTAGTATCTTTGCTAATAAATCCCCAAATGGGGTCATGAAGACTAGAACACAACTAACAACAACAAATTATTATTAGATGTATAGATTACAAAGTAATACAGCAACAGGTCATTAATTATGACATGTTTACCTCACATAAAAGAAGGCATAAATGAGGTCTAACTAAATTCTGCTCATGATTTTTAAATGGTAAAACTATTGATCTATTTTGCCGAATTTTTTCTTCTCTCCTTCCTCATTTTCTTTTTCTAAAAGTTCTCTGTTTTATTTAAATATTTTTCTTATACTTCTGTGATTTTTTTTTGGAGGGGGCAAGGCAGGGCAATTGGGGTTAAGTGACTTGCCCAAGGTCACACAGCTAGTAAGTGTGTCAAGTGTCTGAGGACAGATTTGAACTCAGGTCTTTCTGACTCCAGGGTGGGTACTTTACTACACTGCACCACCTACCTGCCCCAAAGTTCTCTGTTTTAAAGGATGGCTCTCAGGGAGGAGGAATGATACAGGGGAAAATCTAGATCATGTAATAACAAAGGTTATCAATAAAATCGATTAAAAAAAGGAATGGTAAACCAATCATAGTTCCCTTCCCACTTTAGAGTTCAGCGGAATTAGACCAATAAACCTAATGTTTTTTTTTTATCTGATTCTGCAATTAGGGAACCCTTTCCAGTAGGTCAATTCAATTGGCCAAAAGGGGTAATTGCTTAAGTGAGAATATAACCTGGAGAGTTTTACAGGCAATGCAAAAGCACAAGGATCGAGGAAATTGGTAGTGGGTTTTGTGCCTTGTAAGCAGATGCTTCCAGTCCACCAGGTTTTCAGAGTGCATAGGACAGTGGGGGGATTTCTACTCAAATGCTTTTTGACCACGTCAGCAGATGATGAAGGCCTACCTCATTAGTATCAGATTTTTCTACGTATATATCTTATCTCCCTTGGTAGACTGTAAACTCCTTATGGTCAGGGACTATCGTTCCCCACCCCTAGTTTCAGTTAAGCAGAAATTGTTACACCAATGGAATCTTGTTTATGAAATATCATTGGGCAAAAATTTTACCTAAAAGACCACGTGAATATTCTAGTAGACCCACTAGATAATAACTAAGAGTTATTTCTAAGCAATGAAGAACAAAAACTCTCGTCATCCCATTTTTCATCTCAGCGTCTGCACCACCCCAAATATGCACCAGTTTGTAGAGGACTAGTGTGGCATAGTAGACACAGCCCTGGTCTTGGAGTCAGAAGACCTAGAGTTCCTTACCAACTCTGCCACTGACTGACTGTGACTTTGGTTGAGTCACTTCCCTTCTGTGAAGCTCAGCAGTTCTCTCACCTGTAAAATGGGAGTATTACTTGCCCTACTTACAGGGCATAAGACTGGTAAGGGTTGAGAGGATTAAATGACAATATCTAGGCCTTAGAAAACAGCAAATGCCTATGTAAATGGAAGCTCCTGTCATCTATAGATTGGAACATCAGTGAACCAGAGCTGGAACATCTCTCCCTTGGAGGCTGTTTCCTTCATTTTCGCTAACCATTTCAGTTGTTTTGTTGATCTACTGGGGGGGACAGCAATAACCTGTTTTTCTGTGATGGGCATATAGGTAGAGAATCTAGCTAAATTATCTGTGATTATTTACTTTTTGCCTTTGTATCTTCAATGCCTATGTAGGAACAATGCTGCTTGCAGCTGCTGTGGAGGTGTAAGGCCAATAACACCAGCAGACAGGAGGGCTGCTATCACAGGTTCTTTGATCTGCTTTTCTAAGGAAAGCAACTTTATGGGGTTTACAATTGCACTTTAATTAAACATACATACATCATTCACTTAGTTCAGGGGAAAAGTCAGTACCCTGAACTTCAGAGAAAACACAAACAGAAATACAAGTGGAACAGGGCTTCTAACTGTCCATAGCAATACATACATAGTTACCAGAGAGAGAAGCACCAACATCTGGGTTTTCAAAGCCAGAAGGGCTCCTTAATGGCTACCCAGAATCTCCCCTCTCCAAATCACACGAACACTCTTCCAATGAGGGAGCCCCCCCAGCAAAATGCTAACCTCTGAGCATATATATATATATATATGTGTGTGTGTGTGTGTGTGTATGAACGTATATATGTGTGTGGGGGGTGGGGTGGGGTTCATGAACTGAAAAGGGGAAATTGACTGACCAAGGCTGCCTTTAAAATTATACATACTTTGATTACCTCACTGAGTACTTAATTTTAACTAAAACAGAAGGTAATCCCAGATGACCCACTCCCTTTCTGAAGCACTGGCAAAACACTCTAAAACTACCTCCTCTCCAACCAGGCATACTGTAGTCTCTCCCCATCTAGAAGGCCCCCAAGAGAGGACAGAGCAATCCCAAGGCAGAAACAATGCACAGAAATAACCCTAGGAAATTCAAGATAAAGGAAAGGGTTCTTTTTCCCTTATCACATACCTGAGTAAATAAAATTCCTATTCTCCAACTTGTCTCTTGGCTCTCATTAAATGACCAATGGAAGTGCGATAGCAAAAGAAGGGAAAAGGTCCGAGAGAGAGCTATAACCTCTTCCTTCTCTATGGCCACCTAGGCTAAAGGTGGAAACATCTTCCTTTAAGGAAAAGGGATGGTAAAAAGGGATTAGAATTTCAAGGCGTTGACCTTGGGGACCCACCCACCTCAATGGAGCACTCAGGATAGAAAGTTTACTGAGAGGTAGCCTGAATTGCTATGTTTGAACTCTGTATCATATTGACTTAAGCTAAAATGGCATATTTATTACAGCACTTCGGTTTGTACAGTGTTGACCCAGGCTCACCTTTCTTTTCTCCTGTATACTCTGAGATCCTCCTCCAGCTGCTGTAGAGATTTCCCCATAGTCCTGGCACCTCCAAATGTCATAAATAGCAAGACACCTGACACCCAATGGGTCCCTTCCTAAAATCTATTTCTCAATCTCCAAAATGTTTTAAATTTTATTAAGGATAGTTAACATCCCAAAGAAACTCAGTGACAACACAAAGTTGCAAGTATTATTAGGGAAATGGGGGTGTTGATTAGTTCAAAAAAAAATTAAGTACAAATTAAATAATACTATCTTAGGTGGCTGTCTTACATTTCCTTTCGCATAGCCTATGGTCCATGAAACTGTTGTAAAGGGCCCTCATTAAATGATTCAGTACAATAAGTACACACATTTACTGGAAACAATATGGCTCACACATAAACACCTCACTATTTTTCAAATGTACATACTGTTATGCATAGTGAAACAAATACATTTAGAAGTATTATTGAATTCATAGTAGATTGTCATTGTTATGTATTTTCTCTAATATACTAAAAGCACAACTACTATGATGATGGAGACCTACAAACATAAACGGTAGGGAACCACTGGTACAGCTGAAAAGAACAGTGGATTTGAAGTCAGAAGACCTGGTTTGAATCCTAGCTCCTAGGAGATACTTACTGTTTATATAGACACAGACATGGTAACAGCCTCTAGTAGTTAACCTGAAAGTCTCAGAATTGTTGCAAGAACTTTCTATGAATCCACATTTTCTTAGTCAATAGATACTTATTGTACAATTACAATAATGGGAAGGTCTACAAAGTTTTTGAGCACTAAATGGGGTCCTCATCCTGGACTAGGTGGGAATTACTAGACTACCTGATCTCTGAAGTCTCTTCTTTCACTTCTACATCTATGATTCTATGACCTATAGCCTATAAACTAGAGAAAGGGCTATGTATAATTCTACATGTCACTACTGTCTGTGAAAGCCTTGTCAATCAGATTTACCAATCGCACTTTCCCCCAAGGTCATTTTTAAAAAAATAACTTCAGTTTAGATTTGTTTTGGAGGATACTGGAAGTGGATATTGAAAGTTTTCATTTCTAAACCTTTCTGGTCAGTAACATGAACCAAATCATAACTCACACAAAAGAAATAGAAGCAAATTTAATTAGCTTAGATATGTAATTCATTCATCTTTTGATGCTGCTAGCGGAAGTTGGCAAGGTTCAGACAGAGGAATCATATCCAAAAAGGACAGCAGAAAGGAAAGAGGAAAATGTGTTGGGGCGGGTGGGGGGGGCAAGGTGGGGATAGGGGTAGGGGTGGAGCCTGTGAATATGTGAAAAAAATGAATATGACCCATACAACTCATTTTGAGAAGAGTAAAAACAAAGAATGAGTAACTCACATAAACATGAATTACTGGATCATAATGCCATATATCAAGAGGTAGAAGGCACCATAGAGATCATCTGGTCCAACCTTCTTGTTGAGATAAGAAAACTGAGACCCCAGAGAGGTACAACAACTTGCCTATAGACACACAAGAAATCAAACTTGGCTTGTCACCCCAAATCCATTGATACACTGTGTAACACAGCCTCCTTGTCACAGCTATGCCTATTACACAAGCTTTTCTTACTGAGATCCTAAATTAGATACCAGAGGCTTTCTGAATCTAATTTTTAGAAAAATCACATTCAAATATATAACACTTATATACTTATTACAAAAAAACTCCACTGAAAAACAAAGTGAAATCAACACTAAAGGCCTACATTACAGAAGTAATTTTAGGTTCTATGTAATCATATCAAAAAGAAAATTAATCACTCAACATGATAAAGAAGATTGAAAGGAAATACTAATGATCAGCAATTCTGAATTTGATTTTTTAAAAAAGCCTCAGAAGGACAAAGTTCTTGAGACATTTCAGGTCAAGAATTTTACTTTTGTGAATCACAATAAAAATAGAACCGTTCAACTCCAAGGCTTAATGAAGGTGCATCCATTCCCAGCTTGCACTCACTCCACAGGCCACTCTGCTCTGGGCCTGCTACCTCTTTCTTCCTAATACATTCTAGGGTTCAGAAGAGGCACTGCCAAACATGTCTCTTTCTGCTGTGATTGGGGAAAAGGAGCTAGTCTTGTAGCCAGACTCAACTTTGACCCATCTCCATCAAAATATCCTCGTTGTCTCCAATCCTACCCTACATTTGGTTAAAGTTGGAGAATCTTCTCATAATTCTTCACACTCCCAACCTTGTCCACAATTCAAGTTTGAGATGAATGATCTGCACTCCGGAAGAGATACACATACACATAGAAAGTCTGAGTTGGAAAGGTCCTTAGAGAGTCAATTTAATTCAATAAGCTTGGGTAGGGTCTTGGGCAGGAGTAATTTTATTGGTGTAAGGGTACACACAATGAGGATACCCCCTCTTTCAATTCAATCTGGCAATGGTTCTGTAATTTATAATATTTTTGATGCATAATTTCACATTTAGAAAGAAAAATATTTCTAGGATTGGTACTTTCTTATAGAACTCTTTATTCCTAATATATGGAATGCCAAGGTACCATGGAGAAATGTGGGCAATGCTGATCTAGTTCAATCCATTCATTTAAAGATAAGGAAAATGAGGGTCAGTATGGTTAGACAATTACACATGGACACACACACATGTAGATAAGTGAAAGGCAGTATGGTTTAGTGAAAAGAGGGCCTAGATGACCTGGATTCAAATCCAGCCCCTGGTACACACTGGCTGTATGACCCTGGAAAAGACATTCTCAGTGCTAAGGTTAGACCCCCTCAGGCAACTGACACTGGTAAAACTATTATGGCAGAACAGTTGTAGATCTGCATAAGAGGAGGTGCTTCACTAGCATATTCT
This sequence comes from Trichosurus vulpecula, assembly GCF_011100635.1. Taxonomy (NCBI): domain Eukaryota; kingdom Metazoa; phylum Chordata; class Mammalia; order Diprotodontia; family Phalangeridae; genus Trichosurus; species Trichosurus vulpecula. The sequence continues at coordinate 335,138,631 of NC_050574.1, forward strand.
CTACACTCATAAAATCACCTGTGAGACCAAAAACACTTGAAATACCTGATCTATTACTTTTCTCCATGGCACAGGGTCAAGAGGCCAAAATCAGTGTGTCGGTCAATAAACATTCATTTAGCGCCTACTCTCTGCTAAGCACTGGGGATACAAAGGCAAAAGCCAGTCCCTGCTCTAAAGGAGCTCACGGTCTAATGGGGAAGATAATACGCAAACATGTACATACGAGGGATATAATGCAGATAATCAACAGAGGGAAGGTACACTTGAATTAAGGGAGATCAGGAAAGGCTTCCTGTAAAAGGTGAGATGTTAGCTGGAACTTAAAGGGAGCCAGAAAAGCCAAGTAGAGATGAAGAGAGAGTATTCCAGGCACAGTCAGGAGATGGGAGTATCTTGTCTGAGGCAGCCAGGAGGCCAGTGTCACTGGGGGAAGAGGATGTGAGGGGGTATAAAGTGTAATCAGACTAGGAAGGGAGGAGGGGCAAGGTATGAATGTGTAACTGACGATTTAATCCTGCAGGTGAGTGTTAGAGAGCCACCACTGCAGTTTACTAAGTTTTTGTGGGATGGGGATGGGGTGTGGGATGGTCAGACCTGTGCTTTCGGAAGATCACTCTGACAGGTGAATGGAGGATGGACTGCAGGGAAACCAACCGGCACCCTACTGCAATAGTTCAAGAATGAGGTGAGGAAGGCCTGAGTGAGAGTGGTGGCAGTGTTAGAGAGAAGAGGGCACATCTGAGAGACATTATGAAGGGCCAAATATACAGACCTTGGCAACAAACTGGAAATGGAAGGTGAGAATGCAGATTTCAGGATGATAGATCAAGAGGTCGGGGAACCCTCCGACGATAGGGCAAGTTTGGAAGGGAAGAGAGGGTTTGGGAGGAAAGAAAATGAGTTCACTTTGGGATATTTTGAGTTTAAGGGGTCTAAGGATTTCCAGTTTGAGATGTGCAATAGGCAGTTGGACGTGAGAGAATGGAAGTTAACAGAGATGCTAGGGCTGGATGAAGCAGATTTAAGAATCATCAGCACAGAAATGATAACTTAATTCATGAGAGTTGATGAGACTGCCAAGTGATATAGCAGAAAAGAAGAGGGCCCAAGACCCAAGAGGGCTCCTGGGGAGCACCCATGATTACTACGCATAACCTGAAGAGAACTAGGAGACAGAAATGTTATGAAAACCTAGAAAAAAAGAGTTTCAAGGAGAGGGTGATCCAGTGTGAAAAGCTGTAGAGAAGTCAAGGATGAGGACTGGAAGGCCAAAGCTACGTTACAGGCTCTCTGGGTGTCATGGAAACTTTTGCGTGTCCCTTTTTGTTAATAAATGCATATTGACTAACTCTCCTAATGTGTTCAAATCACATTTTAACTTTCGAATTCACTAACAGTCTAATTTAATTTCCCATGCTGTTCATTACAATAGAATGGAACTATTTTGAAAGGTTTTGTATTTGTGTCCCTAGCACCTACACGGTGCTTGGTACATAAGAGGCACTTAATGCCTGCTGACTGAAAACTAGGATTTCGCCTCAAGTGTGTGTGTGTGTGTGTGTGTGTGTATACACACACACACACACATTTAACAAACACACACATATATGTAAATACACATTGGAAGGAGTAGGAATTTCTATATATTTTGGTTATCTCCTATGGTGCCTAGCAATGCTAAGCACATAGTAGGCAATCAAATATATGGTGAGGTTAAGTAGGTATATAGATAGGAAAGAGGGAAAATAGAAAATGAGGGAAGGTAGGTGGCTAAGTGGGAAAAAGTAAAAGTGGAAATTAATTAAGTGATAGAATATAAGCAGGAAGCAACTGCCGGATATCAGATATAATAGTACTTCAAAAAATCATATTAAATTCAATGTTTCTATGTAGCAGCTTACTTCTCTGTGACATGTAATCTTCATACTAAGTTATAATGATTTTGGACTGACATTTCACTGGTTCACATTTTGTTTGTAAATTAATGATTGCTCCATGATTGGAAAGAAGCCAGCATAAACTGAGAGTCTAGAGAAAAAAGGAATTAGAGCGTGGGAATCACTGCTCCCAAAAGGAAAAAAAAAAAGGTGAAAAACCACTGGAAAAAAAAATGGAGAACCTATGAGTGGTCCTAGGAGAGAACTGTTCATTACACTCCCATGCATCCATACATAATTCTCTTCTACTCCACAAACAAACAGATGTATACACCCACCAATATATATACTATACTTGAAAGGTCTTGTTTATCTTTCATTTTCAAAGAGGACTATGACATCAGGAAGGTGATGCCATGACTTCCAAGCGAATTGGATTTAAGTGAGGGAGGGCAGTGCAAAGTTACCAGCCTCACTTTCTCCTCTGGAGCCACCTGGGTCCAGTGGTGAGACACAGATCAGGACTGGAGATGGCCCCTACTTGAAAGGTAAATAAAGCTTAGAGGATACTTCACTAGGTGGATTAGATTAATGCAAAATGTAAATGTGTAGTAGAGACTTGTGAACAGACGATACGAGGGAGTTATTTTATACCTATTTACTGCAATGGTCTCTACCATACTCATTTGGAGGTTTTAGAGAATTTACCTTTCCAAAGTGGGTCCCACAGAGGGGTACTACAGAAAGAATCTCATTTTAATAAAGAGGTTTTTCAACATTCATAAGATAATGTATGTTGTTTGGGTAATAAAAAATTCAACCAAATGAAATGCTTCAGAGATGTAGTTATTTACCAGTCTCTATCCAACTGAGGTTAATCCGTGCGAAAAACTTTTATATTTAGAATGAGGTATAACTACACTTAATAAAAAAGTCATCTTAGCCTCAACCTCCTTGTCCTTTTTGTTGAATGGGACAGCATCACTGGTCATCTAGCTGATATTCTCCTTAGGTTTCTCTAACACTGGATCATCCTGCATCTCTTCTGCTCCACTTTTCGCATTTCCTCCTCTTCACCCACACAAATTTAATCAGTGTTCAAAGCCAAAATCAAATCCCGAGCTCTCTTACAAAGCCTTCCGCCACAGCACAAATTAATTTTCTCATGTTCCTACATGGTAGCTAATAGGTTCTCCATTAAAATTGCCGGGAAGTTTTTTCCAGTGGTTTTTCACCTTTCTTTTCCTTTTGGGAAAATGGAGTGATAGTGAATAGTACTGTACTTGGCACCTGAGTTAAAATCCTGCCTTAGACACTAAGGAAGGTCTACATGAAAATCACTTAACCTGTCTCAGTTCTTCAAGTGTAAAAAGGGCAAAGAAAAAAAAACCCACCCCAAAACAAAACAAAACAAACCATTCATTGAGGATCAAATAGAGTATTTGTAAAGTACTATATAAATATTACTATTCAGGGCAGCTAGGTGGCGCAGTGAGTAGAGCACTGGCCCTGGAGTCAGGAGGACCTGAATTCAAATGTGACCTCAGACACTTGACACATGTACTAGCTGTGTGACCTTGGGCAAGTCACTTAACCCCAACTGCCCGGCCAAAAACAAAAATATTACTATACAAAATGAACTCCCACAGTTTTAACCTCATCTCAATATTTCTAGCCATTATACCTCTTCTTCAGAAGGAAGAGATTACAATTACCACCCATATCCCTTCCATATCAGTGGCAGTCCCATTAGCAACAAGAACATTAATTGTTCTACCTAGCAGCTTCTCTAACACCCAGAACAATTGAGTATTAAAATTTTAAGCCCAATTTCTGCAAATTCAAAGTAATTTTATTGTTTTTTTTTTTCCTTCAGGGTCCTGAAAAAGGTAAAGGATCAAGGGAATTTGAATTTTGAACTCTCAGGCTTCAATTTCAATTAATGTCCTTTTTTCATATTGAACCAAGGATCACTACTTTTCCCATCACTTGAATTCATCGGGGAGATGGATTGTTTGTTATCTTCCCCAGATGAGGAAAACACAATTTTGTAAATGTCCAAACTCATTTGGAGTACTTTAATTGTACTTTAAACTATAAGCTAGGAGATTTCTCGGGAAGAATATACAGAACTGAGGCACAGAGAAGTGGTCTGTTCACAGCTGGTAGTTTGGGAAATGATTCAAACTCAGATGTTCCTGACTCCTAGTCTAGTCCACTATACCACCTAACTGTTTACAGTTAGTTACTAACACAGCACGTTAGTGGCAGGTCAGGCACGTCAATACTCTTTCCATTGTGAGCCAATGCTTGCTGGGAAAACTTGAGCAACCAATAGGAAGTACAACAATCTATTAAACCTGTCGCAGAAGTATAAAATATTTTTTCTAACCAGGACTGTATTGGACTAGAGGTTGGAGAATTGATGGCAGTTGGAGGCGGAGGAGGGAGAGAAAGAGAACAGAGAGATTGAGATTGTAGACAGAACAGTGGGGATGAAGAAATGGGAGAGAAGGCATGGATAAGAAAGGCCTGGGTAGAGGGTTTTAGTCACTCTTTCACATGAAGGAACTATTAAATCAACCTCCCTTGCCTCCTATGAAATGAATGCAATGAAAACTCTTCCATAAAACTGACTGAAAGATCTCTGAGTCCTTGGATTTCTTTGGAAGAATATGCTTAATTGCGTGAGATGGGGTTGTTTTCAGGTTTTGCTTCACATGCTGAGGAGAGGAGGTGAATGGAAATCAGTGAGATGTGAGAGAGAGGTTCATTGCTGGTCTCTAGCAATTTCTTCTAGGTAGGAAGACTTTTTATTAAATTATAAATCAATACAACTAAAGCTGCTTAGTAACAATTTACATTTAAATTAATTTCATTCATTAAAAAGCATAAATCATAAATACATCATATTTATTCAAATTCATTTTAGGAAGCATAAAGCATTTCATCCATTAAAAGCATTAACCATCTTTCCCAGGCACTCCCTTTTAGATTCTTTCATCATTTTCATTCACTTTTCTTTCATATAGCTGTAATTTGTATGTATTTGCAGGCAGACTTCTGAAGAGGTTGAGAGGGCACAAGAATTACCAGATATATAATGGGAAGATAACTGCCCGGGAATCGAGATCAGTGTTCAATTCCCAGTCCTGCCATAAATCTTGACCATGGACAAGTCACTTAATCTCTCTGGGTCTCAGTTTCTTCATCTGTAAAATGAGAGGTTGGACTGGCTGATCTCTAAGGATCCTACTAACTCTGGTGTCTTATGACTATGATGAGTGTTGCTGCAGGCTAAGGAGATTCAATTTTTATCTTCTTGTCTATGCAAAGGGAAGCCATCAGTCTTTTTATGTGATGTCAGGACTCCTGCTCTGGGTCCAGAAGCTGAACAGGCCATCTGAAGACAAGGGCTCTGAGAACAAGGAAACAGTCTTCTTGGAAAGCTCAAGTTCTCACCTATCCATTTCAGGGTCTGACCCTACAGAGCTCCTGAGGCTCCTCCTTCTCATTCAACAGAGATTTTCTGTTAACATCTGGTTTTTCCACTAGACACATATCTTAAGTTTCCTGGATTGATGAAGAGAATGGATAACGAAGTCCCTGGAGATCTGGGATTGTCCTAACTAGTCAAGATCCTTTACGGCCATAAAGGACAAGTGTTTGGAGAGTCAAGACCAACTTACTACTTAAGCTGATCATGAAAAAAAGTACTATTTAATGGTTTTATTTATTTATTTAGCAACTTCTCCCTTAGAAATCCTCCTTGATGTTCACAACCTAACCTGATCAAGTCTTCCTTGCAGGGCTGAAACATTAACATTGGATCATCTTAAGTCTTACCTACTTCTGTTCTATTGTGTGACCCATTCTGATGAGACTTCCATTGTGACAAGCCTCCTTGTTTGACATCAACCCTTAGCATCTAGCTTTACTCTACTATTGTGACATGACTAGATTTATTGCCCACAACATGACCACTATTGCTTGAATAACCATGTCTTGCCTGGCACATTCCTATTACTGGGATCTGTGTTCTCTTGTGTTCTGATAACTGCTGACTTTTAGCCTGGATGACTCAAGATCGTACCTACTTGTGTTTCATTACCATGACTTATACTAATATTCTCCCACCTTCCCTATGACTATAAATCTGAATTACCATGAAAGGGAATGACATAATTAAAACAGATTTCATAAGATTACTTTAGTAATAGCACATAGGCTCAAAGGGAGAGGTTATTCCACCCCAAGTAAAGGATAAAGGGCCTAAACTAGGTAGTAGTTGTAGGAATAAAAAGGGATGGAAGTTAGTAAAATTGGAAAGCAAAAAATGGACAGAAGAGCGGTTACTTTTGTGGGATCATCTGGGAATGTAATTACTATTCATAATCTTTTCATGGGAAAATGCTTCAGGAATTCTAAAATTACTCATGCGAACCTTTGGAACACAGCCCATTTCTAAAAACTGGGGACTCCTTGTACTGGAGAAAGTCTGTTAATTAAACAGATTTGATCCACAGAACCAAAATACAAGCCCAGACCACTACATGGCAATCCTTTTTGGATTCCTCACTAATGCCCAAGTTTAATTCCCACAGTTGCTGCAAGCATTTACTCGTATTACTAATGAGATGATTACTATAACTCTTCACTAAGACATCAAGAAATCTGAGACCACCATGAAATTCCCATTCATATTTTTCACCTAAACATAGCCCTATCTTTTTATCTGTTCCCTCATTCTTCCCTCCATAAGTTTAGAGGAAGAAATTTTTCTCCTTTGCTCTAGAAGATCTTTTCCATCTTTCTTTGGATTCACATTCCTTTCAAACTCTATACTAGAAGTCAATTCCACTTAGATGTTGTCTCTTACTAAAAAATCCTTCCTTCTCCAACCTCCCCATTTCTTTCTAACCCTTCAGGCTTGAAAATCTGAATATCTTTTGTCCTTCTCATGAAATATCCAATTAAAAAAAAAAACCTGGTAAGATTCTTCCTTCACAATGTCTTTAAGATTTCTCCCCCTTCTAGCATTTCAATAGGTCCACTGCTCTGGTCTGAGCCCCTGTGACTTCATGTCTGCATTATTCTAATATCCTAGCTGTCCATCTTTAGTCTCTTTCCATTCCAATTCATCTTGCACAAAGCCATCAGGTTAATATATCAAATGTATTTCTGTTATCATTTCTCCTGTTTAAAAAAAACCAAAACATCCCCATACTACCAAACCAACTAAGTGAAAATTCTGTCTGGCATTTAGGGATCTCTATCAACTGGCCTCACATTAATTGTCCAACCCTGCTGCCCACTTAACAACCTAGGATTTCTGTTTTAACTCCCCAGTCTCCTTTACCATTCCCCTCACACATTGTACTCATACATGCATTTGCTTATCCTTCACACTTCTGCCTAGAATTGCTCTCCAATCTGACATTTTCAAGGATCTGTCATCTCACTGGTGTGGGTATCGGTAGGTCCTCTACCAGTCAGCCGTCAGCTAGGCATTTATTAAGCACCTACGTGCCAGGTACTTTGCTAAGTGCTGGAAATAGAAAGGAAAACACAGCACATCACGACAAAGTGCTCATTCCTGTCATTTTTATTTGCCTGCTCTACAGTGAAGAGTCTTTCTGAACTCAGATTTGACTGCAGGTCTTCCTGATGCTAGAGTCTAGTGCTCTATTTACTAGCTCCCTCTAGGTGGCATGGGGTAGTTGGAAAGTAGTCCTTCAAATAACAGGTTTATTACCAGGACTTTACAACGTGGCAGAACCTGCTAGTTTGTGCTCTCGTGGAATAGCTTTTGAAAACTTCTATACCATCTCATTATCTCAAGATCCAAATCAAATCCTAATCTCTTCCAAGAAGCTGTACCATATTAATCCTAGTTTACAAAGATCTTCTCCTCCCCCGAATGTCTATAGTACTTAATAATTTCTACTATAATCTACCATTTGGTACAATGGAAAGTAAATAGGTGCTGAAGCCAGAGGACCCCAAGCTGAAATACTGCCTCTGATGATTATGCCTCTATGGGCTTAGACAGGTCACTGAACCTTCTTGGACCTCAGTTTCCTCATCTGTGAAATGAGAAGCCTGGACTAGGTGAACACTGAGGTCCCTCCGGGCTCTAGGTGATGCTGATGAATATAACTTTCAGTAGTTTCATATATTTATTTTGCCCCCAAAATACTAATGGCCTTGACAAGCCATTTCAGCAGCAATGGGCTGAAGCAGGGTGATAAGGAAAGGAAAGAGGATAGAGAAGTGAAAATAGGCTTAATCCTGAGGTCAGTCAACAAACATTTATTAAGCACCTACTATGTAGCAGGCATTGTGTTAAATGCTAAGAATTACAAAGAAAGGCACAAAACAGTTATCTAACGAGGGTTGGGGGGAAAACAACTGCAAACAACTACGTACAAATATGCATAAGGTAAATTGGAATTAATCAACTGAGAGAAGGCACTCAATTTAAATGGGGGGTTGGGGGGAGAGAGGTAGGTTGGGAGAGGCTTCATGTAGAAGGTGGGATTTTCACCAGGACTCAAAGGAAGCCAAGAGGCAGAGATGAGGAGGTTTTTTAAGCAGAAACAAACAAAAGTGAGGACAGCATTGTCATAATAGAGAGATCACTGAATGAAAGCCTGGAGACCCAGGTTTAGTTCTAGCCTTGCCCTGCCACTAACTGGCTATGTGAATCCATGTGACCCATTACCTCTCCAGGCTGAGGTTTCTTAATCTGTAAATCAAGGGGCTTGAACTAGACCATTTTTAAGGTTCCTTCAGATTCTATTATCTGGACTGAAGCTGACAAACCCCCACCTATTCCATGAATGATACAGAAATGAAAGGTAACGTTTCAGATGGTGCTAACAAGTTGAACAATGTAATCAGTGAAGTAACATTTCTGGTATCTTAAAGGCAAAGGACCTCATGTCCCCATCTTCCCCAGAATTAATGTATAGCACACATACAATAGAATAAATGTTTACTGAATGCTGGATAAATGAATCCTTGAAGAAAGCTGCTTAATCTTTTGACGATTAATGTTGTAGAAAGACAGCAGGTCTCACGCAGCTGCATATCCTCCACTTCAACTCAGAAAGTATCAAATCCTGAAATTCAAGTGGACATCAGAGCCCTTTTGGAGACAGTAAATGAAAGGATAGGATATCTCCTGAGGTCAATACGTGTTTTAACTTTATGTTATCTGTAGTATTAGGATCACAGAGCTAAAGTAGGAAGGAATCTCAGAGGCCATCTACTTCAACCTCCTCATTTTACAGATGAAGAAACTGAGACCCAGGAAAGTAAGTGATAATGGCTCAGCCTCACACAGCCAGCAAGCTTCATGGGAAGAATGCAGGCCAGGTCCCCTGACTGGAGAGCTAGTACTACACTAAGATTTCTCCCATGAACACAACCTTTGCAGCCATAGCATTCTGGCTAAGTGAGGTAGTCCTCTAGTCTAGAGGTTAACAAACACACCGCCAATAAGTACACCACCACTCCACTGAGGCCCAAAGTATATTAAAATGTGATGGGGAAATAGTTTTCTAAAATAAATAAAAGTATAATAAAACATTTTTAAAACTAAGTCAATATGTAGCCAGTAAGGAAAGGTCCTTATGTACAATTTAAGAAGACAGGACACATAGGAAAAGACCCTGATGTGGGGGAAGACTGAAGGCAAAAGGAAAAGAGGATGGCAAAAGATGAGAGAGATATACAGTATTATGAAAACAATGAACGTGAACTCGGACAGACACTGAGGGGTACAAGACGACAGACAGAAGGGCCTGGTATGCTGTGGTCTATAGGAGTCACAGAGTCAGACACAACCAAACAACAACAAAAGACCAAATGTGACCTGTCTGTAAAGCTGTTAGCACAATGCTCGGTACACAGTATGGGCTATATAAATGCTAGCTATCATTATTACAAATAAATATAAAAAATACTTAAAGCAATTTCTTGCAAGGGCTCTAGCAACCAGTTACCTGATGGAGGAAGAAGAAGAATCATGAAAGGTGTCAAGTAGATGACACTTGAACTGAGTTTTGAAGAAAATTCAGAATATTCCAGGTGGTGGACGGATTGTCAGTGTGTGAGAAAGTGATGATTACGAGAAAAGGAGAAAGTTCCTCCTCCAAAATACAATCCCTTGAGCAAAACTCAGGCAGCTTTCTGCCTCTGCAGTTAGGTATTTCTTTGGTCTTCGTTATTCCGAAATAAGCTAACAAAGCACTTTAAGGTTTGCAAAACACTTCACAAATATTATCTCATTTGATAATCACAACTCTATGTTGTTACTATACCTCTTTTACAGATGAGGTTAAATGCCTTGACCACGGTCATACAGGTAATAGGTTGTCTGAGGCAGAATTTGAACTCAGAAGTCTTCCACTCTCCAGCACTTTATCCACTAAACCACCTAGATACTTCTGGAAGCCCTGAAGCATTCCTTAAGTGCTTCTTGGTAGACAAAAGTCAGGTCCTGTTTCTGGTACCCTGAATGTGGCTGAGAGATAGGCAACAGTTATGCTTGGCTAAACCAGCAATACTTTCTGATAATCACAAGTGACCAATCCCTCAGAGTCCTGGAAAACCTGGTACTTAGTAATAGGTACTTTTTCCTTGACTAGATGACATGAATGCAGGAAAGATCTGTGACAGTCAAGCTAGGAACTCCTGGTGTGGAAGTTTCCTCCGTTGTCTGGCTGACAGATACATCCTAGAGCATTGGAGTTGTGTGAGTTCTAGGCACAAGGAGGTTAAGTGACTTGTCCTTAAAGTCACAAGTTACACAGGATTGGAAGTCAGATGTTCCTGGGCTTATTATGGTCCTCTTCCTCTCAATGATTAAGGTTATTAGCATATTAATATTAATTTTGCAGGTGTGTTTGCATTACACGACCAGAGTCAAGCTCACCTAAAAGAAACAGGGATAGGGAATTGTGTGGTTAAGTTTGGTGGCCTGTAACAGTACTACAGCAGGGAAAGGTGTAGTAAGACAACAGTCCAAAATGCCTGTTGAACACTAATCAGCTACAATCCTAAGTTTTCTTATTTTTAAAATGTCCCAGGATAGTACCAGGTTAAGTTTGTACCTCTTGGTTAGGTTCAAATAAATTCTTATTTATGAATATATGCAAATTACTCAGCAAACCTTATGGGGCTACATCAATAATAGCTTTATAACTTTAAAATTAACTGAGGTTGCCAGGTGGATATCAAAAAGGATATTTTAGAATTGTTTATAAAGCCACCAGTCTGCCATAAAACTTTTATACCTAAGTCATAATTGAATCCAATGAACAAAAAGAAATGATGCTAAATAAGTTTGGCAGTACACCCACTTTAAAGGTTATTGCTAAACAGACTGGGTTTCAAGAGAGACTAAAATCCCTTCTAGAACACAGTATTTCTTCAGGCAAGAGAATGACCCATTTAATAGTTAAGAGTCCCTTTTTATTACTCTTTATTACTATCTTAATTAGTTTTAAACAATGCAGCAATAATACCCCTCCTCTCACCAAGAAAGCACTCATCAAATTATGTCATTACCAGGGTTTTTATTTTTAAATCACTCCTTTCCTAGCTTAACATACTTAAAGTATATTTTCTACTCTCTTCGTTTGCTCAGACACACCCAAAAGGCAAATTACCTAATGAATTAGGTAATTAGGCATTAGGACAAGAACAGTCCTATTTCTAAAGCCATTTACCAAATTTGTCGCCAAAAAGTAGATACCACTGACTTAGCTTTTCAGTTGTTTTTTGTGAGGCATAGTTTGGGGAATTCAAACATTTTCTCTTCCTCACTACCTCATAAAATCTCAAGGCAACTAGGTGGCCCAGTGGATAGGGCAGTGGACCTGGAGTAAGGAAGACTCCCTCTCCCTGAGTTGAAATCTGGACTCAGGTACTTATTAGTTGTCTGTGACCCTGGGCAAGTCACTTGGCCCTGTTTGCTTTAGTTTCCCCATCTGTAAAATGAGGTGGAGAAGGAAACGGCAAACCACACCAGTATCTTTGCCAAGAAAACCCCAAATCAAATGCAGAGATCGTCCCCCTCCACAATATCCCTGACAAGCGGACCTCTGATGGAACACTGTTTAGTGACAGCTCACTAAGTGAAAAAGCAACCATTAATGGGCATTTCTTACAGTTGGAGACTTCTAATTTAAAATGAACATAAACCTGCCTGACCATGGTTTCTATTCATTAATTTGAGTTCTAGACTCTAGAATCACACATAGTTATGACAACAATAATAGAAATGACATAGCATATTAAGCACACTTTACAAATATTATCTCATTTGAGATTCACAACAACCCTGGACATAGGTGCTATTATTATCACCCCCATCTTACAGATCAGAAGACTGGGGTAAACGGAAATTAAGTGACCTGTCCAAGGTCCCACAGCTAGGCTGAGTTTGAACTCAAGTCTTCCCAACTCCAGACCCAGGGCTCTGTCCACTTGCCTGACCAAGCTTCTCCAATAAACGGAGTCCCCTCTGTGGTTCTCTAACAGGCCTACTTTTTCTTTGATAGTAGTGACGTTCTCCTTAGGGTATTCTCCCCCTGGGTCAACAAGCAATCCCTGTATGAAATAGTTCATTCCCTCACCATTTTCCTGGCTGTCTTCTTCCATACTGGCTGGCCTGTCAAGGCCTCTCTTAAAATGTGACTCTGAAGACAGGACGCAGGGTTCAGCTGGACTATATATCATCTCCTTGCTGGACTACAGTAAACCCTCTGCTGCCTCAGATGGAGTATACTTTTTGTATGGTTTATATGAGCATATAATTATATATTGCTTGAGCATATGCAGCTCTTTTATCTCAAAGCAGTCTGCACACTTATTCCTTCCACGTAATTGTTAACAATGCTAAAGAGAACAAGTCAAGTTCACAAGAAGCTTCCAGGTTTATATTTTCTTACAAAAGCCCCATGAGGTGGATCTAATTCAAGCACAAGGGTGCCCCGTTTCACAAAAGCACCAACCCAAGCGCACAGATGAGGTGACAAGCCGAGGGTCACACTGCCAGGAACTGGAAGAACTAGACTCCAATACTGGATTCCTGAATTTAAGTCTTTCAAAAAAAAAATCAAGAAAGAAAAGCTTTATTGAGGCTTTTTGTTTTCCTATCAGTCACTTCTGGATAGGTCGCCCCTCCCCCCTACTTAAAAGAACCTTCGGGATAACAGGAAAAAACAGTCAAGCAAAAATAAAGGATTAGGCGACCTCAACAAAAGGTATGCGCTATTCTGCCCCCGTAGCCCCTCGCTGCTTAACAGGGGCAGAATGCCAGCAGAAGGCAAACCACTGCCCGACCGTGCAGCAGCATCCCGAGATCCAACACGTGCGGGGGGACCCTCGAGGTGGGGGGGGGGGCAGGGGCCAGGCTGAGGAGATGGCGGAGAAGGTGGATGGTCTTGGGGGCCCCGCTGCCCCAGAGCTCCTTTCCCCTTCCCTCTGTGGCGGAGCAGGGCAGGGCCGGCTCCGGGGGTGGGGGTGGGAGTTTACTTGTCAGCCCTCCTTCCCAGCGACCGCCCCGGATCTCACCCGCCGCCAGGCACAGGCCACGGAAACTCCTCATGGCAGCCAGTGAGGGCGCGTCCTTCCACTACGCGCAGCGGCCGAGCTAGCAGTGAGACGGACACCTCCGATGGGGCTCAAAGTCATCAAGGACCCAGTGACGTAGCGCCCGAGCTGCCTGCGCCACCGCCTGCACCGCCCCGCTCCACCCATGTGGTCCCCTGGGGGGGCGGGGGAGGGGAGCGGCTCAGCCCCTGGCTTGGTTATGCTGCTCCTCAGTGGCACGTAGCCTATGTCGTTGGTTCTGACTTGTACTTAGTGCCAGAGGCTCATTAAAAAAGAGGTGGTTTTTGTTGTTGTTGTTAAATTGTCCTCTTTTCTCCACACACTACCTGCCTTTTTAGAAATGGATCATAGAAAAGATTTCCTACAATTCCAGCATGGCATGCTGAGACTCTGAATACCTTGGTTCTGGTCTCTCATCTCCAGTTTATTCTGTCCATATATTTTGTTAGTGTACGTAGTTTTTGCACATAGTCTCCCCCTTCAGACTTCGAGCTCCTTGTGGGCAAGGACTGCCTTTCACCTTTATTCGTGCCCTTAGTACAGTGCCTGGCACAGAGTGGGCACACAGTAGGATTTGACTGCTCTGGCATTGATTTGTATGGTATTGGGCAATCAAAACACGTTCTCCGCGCAGTCAGGGATCTCAAGGGAGTAATCACTCATTCCTTGAATTTATTTGTATCAACGGGGCTAAAGAGAACAATTCACATTTACAGGAAGCTTCAAGGTTTACCACGACCGTTTCTCGCATTTATTAAGTACTTACTATGTGCCCGGCACTGTGCTGATAGATAGTGAGACAAAGTAAGGCAAAGGATAGTCCCTGCTCTCAGCGTTGGATGAAGGCACATCAGAGAGGAGGAAGGCTGATGTTTCATCTGGACTAGATGCTCATGTCCTTTTGCAGCTTTTAAGATGATAATTTTATGAGTCCTGTGGATGGTCCATTGGGTCGCATTATTAAGGGAATAAATAACCCATGCATTAAGTCCTACAGTGGTCTTCTCTAGCATTGTTATATTGGGGAATGGAGAAGATCCAAGAGCATGCTTTTCATGTTTTGTATAATATATATTGACAGTTATTTACAGGTTTTTTTTTAAAGGAGTAGACTTTTTTGTTTCTGTCACTTTTAAAACTTATTTCTCTCAGTAGTCCAATATCCAAACCATCCCTCATTTCCTCTAACTGCCAGCGGTCCTTGACCCAAAGTCAAGGCCGTCAGGAGGTGAACAGTTAAGTGGGACAAGGGTGAGGGCAGACAGGATTAGGAGGAGTGTGGAGAAAAGAGAGAATGGAAGGGGGAGAGATGAAAAGACGGGAATAGAGAGTCTACAATAAGGAAAGATGTCTTTCCCAGGTTGAGCCTTTCTGCCCAGACCCAGGTTATTTCTGTTCAGGCTTTGCCTCGGACAGCCTCGCTCCTCCGTGATTGGCCTCCGTTGGGGTCCTCGCGCCTGTCCAATATGTCGGCGCCCACTGGAGGTGTGAATTGTGAGGAGATCGCTGAGTTCCAGGTGAGGGGTCCCTTTGCGCCAAGCGTACCCCAACTCCCCGCCCTGCGGGGCCCATATCACGCCTTGGGCCAGAGAAGCAAACCGAGTTCTGCTCGGGTGGAGGAACAGAGGGAGAGGCCCCTTCCCCAGGACCCTTGGAGGTCACGGAGGGGCGAGGACGCCGCCCGCGGGAAGCTCGAGAGCCGCCTCTGGAGTGAGGGACGGGCGGGGTCCCCTTCCCCGCTGCCTCGATCCCCGATCTGCCGCGAGCTCCTCTGGTCTTGGGACGGGGGGCACGGGGAGGCTGGGGCAGCCGGTGGCTCTAGGCTCCTGGGGGAGCCAGGCATCATGAAGTCCTATCTCAGGCGTGGTGGTCTCGGACCCAGGGCGGAATGAATGACGTGCTCCAGAGAGCCCAGCCTCGTCTCCTCTCCCTCCCTTTAAACCCCCCCCCCCCCCACAGCCCCCTGCCTGGCTAGTGAGAGAGGAGCGAACTGTGCAGGTGGGGAGAGAGGGAGAGGAGAGACACAGAGAAAGAGTGTGCGAGTGTAGACACGTGTTTTCGGGATGCAGGTTGTGTAGTCTGTCTCGTTCTGTCTTCCTGTCTCTCTCCCTCCCCCTCCCTCTCTTCCCCTCTCTCTCTTCTCCCCTTCCCTTCCTTTCTCTCTCTTACCCGTTTGGGTGTGTATGTGTCTGAGTTTGATACTAGTTTTGGGTGTGTGAGTTTAGCACCAGTTGGGGGGCGGGGCGGGGTGTGTGTTTGATGCCAGTTAGCGCTCCCTCTCTCCCTCTCTTACCCTTTCTCCCTTTCCTTCCCTCCCCTTCTTCCCTTCTCTCCCTCTCTCTTTCTCCCCCTCTTCCCCTCTCTCCCTCTCCTGTTCCCCCCCTCCCCTTCCCCTTCTCCCTCTTTTCTCCTCTCCCTCTCCTCCCCCTCCCCTTCTCTCTCTTCCCCTTCCTCCTTCTCCCCTTCTCTCCCTTTCTTCCCCTCTCTCCCTCTTCTCGTCCCCTCCTTCTCTCCCCTTCCCCTTCTTCCCCCCTCATCCCCTCTCCTACTCTCCCTCTCCGCTACCTTCTTTCCTCTTCCCTCCCCCCTTCTCCTTCCCCTCCTACTTCGGGGAGTGGGGTGGTTGAGGGTGTTACCAGTTTGGGGATAGGTGTGCCTGGCTTCTGCTGCTCACTGGCAGCAAAGTTAAAACGTGCAATTCAGGCGGAACAGAAGAATGAATTTTGGATCCCCTCCTGGGGATTTTTATGAAGTTTGCTTTTACAAGCCAAAGGGATGAATGCCTGGGAGGTAAAATCTTC
This sequence comes from Trichosurus vulpecula, assembly GCF_011100635.1. Taxonomy (NCBI): domain Eukaryota; kingdom Metazoa; phylum Chordata; class Mammalia; order Diprotodontia; family Phalangeridae; genus Trichosurus; species Trichosurus vulpecula. The sequence continues at coordinate 335,154,937 of NC_050574.1, forward strand.
AGAAACCTACACTGGAGCCCCACCAATGCCTTCTGTCCCACTAGAGAAAAAAGTTAAAATGGACTAAAAGAAAAAAAAAAACACCTGTAAGATTAAATCCCATAGTGTGATCCACATAACTCAAGTATTATGAAAGAATTTTGGAATATGCTGCAGAAGGGTATCCAGTTTTATTAAACTCAACATGCGTTCTAACCATGGCATAGTTTTCATAACTATGTGGACTTTTTGGGGGGAGGTGGGTATTTTAAATATTTTATTCCCCACACACAAATTAACATTTTCCACGTGTTTATAAACCTACTTTAAAGATAAATATTTATTCAAGGTCATGAGATTTAAGAGTAATCTGGTCTTGCTAAAGAAAATTGCATATTGAGCCTAGGTTTAGGTATCCATTAAATGAAATATTAGTGTCATATACTTTGTACAGTATTACAAGTGGACTTGTCCTTGGGGGCCATTTGGGCCAGCCCTGTATTTTGCAGATCAGACTCCTAAAGCCTTTCACTAGAGGCAGGGTGGCTGGAGTCAGGAAGGACCTGAGTTCAAATTTGTCAAGTGACTGGCATATACTAATTACTTAATAAGTGCTTGTTCCATCCATACATCTTAAGAAGATATCACTGATCCCATTTTAGTAGGACATGTAGTTGCAGTGATTATTCTAGCAAACATAAGATTTAGTAGTTTACATATGGGATTTCATTGATGTAGGGAATTTTTAGGTGAGGAAATGCCATCAATCAACACAACACCTAGCTAACTGTTCTGCAATTTATAGCCTTAGAGAGTTGCCCAGGGGACACTTGATAGTAAGCCCAAGGGATTGGCAGTCATACAGCCATTATGTGTTGGAGACAGAACTTTGAAACCTAGGTTTTCCTAATTGAGGCAAGCTATCTACAATGTATTTATTTAGTATACAGGTGGAAATGATCTTAGGGGCAGCTAGGTGGCGCAGTGAGTAGAGTGCCCGCCCTGGAGTCAAGAGGACCAGAATTCAAATCCTTCCTCAGACACTTGACGCACTAACTGTGTGACCTTGGGCAAGTCACTTAACCCCAATTACCCTGCCTTCCCCCCCTCCAAAAAAGAAAAAGAAATGATCTTTGCAGGTCATTTTTATAGATTATATGCCACTATTTGTCCAAAAGTCATCCAAAATTTACATGTGTTTCACTCTCCATTACCAGTGTTTTCTCTCAATTGTTTTCTTAGCCATGAATATTTTCTCAAAACTATTCCTCAGGTAAGCATGTCATGTGAGCATAATCTGGCAGAGTTAGAAGATATCTTCATCTGATTCAGCCTTCCTCGTGTTACAGGTGAGGAAGCTAGGGCCCTGAGAGGTGAAATGCTTTGGTCAAGGTCACAGTGCTATTTATTGGCAGAACTAATACTAGACCCAGGTCACTTGACTACCAGGCCCCTGACATTTCCTCTATGTTATCAGAACAACCTGACAATAGCAATGTCTCATTCTGCACTCTGAGAATACCACCTTTCTATCAGAAGGTGGGCAGCATGTTTGATCATGAATACTTTAGAATTGTGGTTGATCAGAGCTCCCAAGTCTTTCAAAGTTTTTTGTCTTTAAAATATTGTTATTATAAATTGTTTTCATGGTTCTTCTCACTGTCACTGCATCAATTTGTACAAGTCTTCCCAGAGTTTGAAATTTTTCATCATTTCTTTCAGCACAATAGCATTCCATCACAATCATATATCATAATTTGTTCACCCACTCTTCAGTTGATGAACACTCTCAGTTTCCAATTCTTTGCCAGCATAAAAAGACCTATAAATATTTTGTAGATAGTGATGAGGCGAGGCAGACTGGAGTGTTTGAAGTAGATGGAGCAAACAAGTTGCAGGATGTGAGATAAGATGCAGGATGTGACCAGCCAGAAAAGGGACCAAATAAGACAATGCATTGAAGACCCCCACTATGTACTTACCTGTGTGATTTCACAAAGCACTGCCAATTAATCTGACAACTCTTCCCCTTCACCTTTCCCATTCTCTTGGCTTATCTGTGTGGACTAGTGACATCCTGAAGTAGTCCTCTCCTTCTATTGTTTATCTGTATGATAAAGTCCTTTCCTTCTATTATCTGTATGATTTTTTATCCCAGACATTCTCTATCCCCCCAAACTGTATTTAAATCAAGACTCCTAACCCAACTAATCGCTCTCATGTGAGAACCAGGCCCAGTTGGGAGTGTCATCCCAATAAGTGCCTTTCTTTTGCTTGGAGGCTGTTCAAGTGAATTCCCTCAGGACTGTGGGACCTGCACATCTATTCCTCATCATTTCAGGTGGCACCCCAACATTCTTGGGGTGTACCCTGAACTCATCAGATAGGGGTCGTTTTCCTCTTTTTTTATATCTGGAAGTATTAACATAGTAGCAGTTTTTCTGGGTCAAATGATAGGCACAGTTTAAAAGTTTTGGGACATAGTTCTAAATTGCTTTCCAGAATGGCTGAACCAGTTCAATGTGCTGCTCTTTGTATAAGAAAATAATATTACTAACTTACCTCCTCTCCTTATGAGTAATAGGTTTGTTTCCCTTTTTTTGTGATATACACTTAGATTTGAATTGTCACTAAGCTGGGAGTACTGCCTGGTTGTTTTTACAAATTGTTTTCCTGTGTAAAGTTGACTGACACATTCCAAGCAAGCTTATAGCTTCTCTATACCAAATCAACCAGGTTTCTGTAGTCCAGACATTTGAGCGATCTTAAGTCAGAGGTTCTATCGTGCTTTCCTAAATTCAGGTTCATGAAACGTGTTGACTTTTCTGTAGGAACCCAGAATCTGAGATCTGGAAGGGACTGAAGTGTCATTTAGTCCAATTTACCCCATTGCAACATTCCTGGGAAGAATTCCTGTGATAGAGTACTCAGTAGGGGAGGTCTAAAACTACCTACTGTGTATAAAGTACTATGAATGCAGCAATTAAAAATGAATTCGTTCCTGCAGTCAAAGAGTTTGCATTCTATGGTTTAGAATGTCCTTTCATTACAGATTTTTTGAAATTGTTAATTTTTTTTAATTTATGAAATTGTTCCATTTTATGAGCAACAGACGTGTCACAACATTGTTTTTCATCATTTTTTTATTATTCCAAGATATGTAAAAACATAAAAAAGGACATTATTCTAGTTATGAACTTGAGCAGTTTGACTTCACCTCCCTCAGCCTTGCTTTCTTCATTCATTAAAGGAAATTAGATAATCTCTTAAATTCCTTTCCAGTGCTTCAACTTTGGAACTTTGCTTAAAAAAAATGTTTAGGGTTACTACAATTCGTTTATACTTCTTTCTCCTGTATTCCAATAGAGTAAAAATAACTGAATTTGGAGTTAGAAGACATAGGTTTGAATCTTGGCTCCTAGAATGACTTTGAGTGAGTCATTTTTATCTCTTGGGGCTTCAGTTTTCTCACCTGTGAAGTGATGGTTCTAGAGTAGATGGTCTCTAAAGCTCAGATCCCCTCAATGTTATTCTTAGTTCTGTCCTTTAATCCAGTCTCAGAGGAAGATGTGGTCCTTCTGGATGAGACCAACTTCTCTACTTGTGCCCTTGACTGTATCTCTTGGGAGTGGAGCTTGTCCCTCTTAATCTTCAATCTGTATCCACAGAGTGTGTGCTGCTTCTTGATCATTACTTCCCATTCCCTTCCATCTCCTGTTCCCATGCCCTTGCACAGCCTTCCCCATTCCTATAATACTCTTTCTCTTCACCTCTTCTCTCCTGCAGAAGGTCTTTCTTGATTATCACCAGTTGTTAGGGATTGCCTCACAATTACTTTGTGTTTACTTCATATTTCCTCATCTGTGTACATGCTGTTTCCCTCTAGAGAATGCAAGCTCTTTGAGAACAGGAATTGTATTCGTTTTCGTTTTTGTATTCCCAACCCCTGGCACTTGTAGTAGGTACTGCTCAGTTGTTGAATTGAACCGAGTCTTTTCTCTAACATAAGAGTAATAAATTTCCATTATAATAAAGTACTTCTGACATACTGTGCCGATGACAGAGCCTTAAGTTTACTTGTCTTTGTACAGCCATAACTTAATTGCCATAGTATTCGTGCTAATAATCTTTTTATTTCTCCAATGTTTTGGTTATCCATAAAATATAATTTCCATAAAATATTACCAATTGAAGGATCATTCATTGCCAAGATTTGGGTGTTTTGTAGATGAGAAAAACAGAGTAAAAAAGGCAAGGACTAAACCATCTTTCTGTTAGGGCCTTCCTTAGTATGGAAACTGAAAGGGAAGTGAGGAAAGACTTAAGATAATTCTAAGGTTCAGTTTGAGTTCCTACCGTATGCATAGAACTACTGGCAAAGCCCCATCCACTTTTAGACAAATACAAATTCACAGATATACAGATAGCTTCATTTTAACAAGAATCTTGGGATTTTAGAGTCAAAGGTAGTGATTTGAAAATCATCTAATCCAACTCTCTAATTTTCTAGATGAGGAGATTGAAGCCTAAAGAAGTTGCCTTGCCAAAGCTCATAAAGTTAGTATGTGAGAGTGCTATATTCTGACTTCCCTCTCCAATTATCTTTCCACTAAACTTTCCACATGCGTAGATAGAACACATAATAATTAGCTACCTCACAAATCCATAGGGAAGCATTTTCTACATACTAATTTATGTTCTCTCTTTGTTACATATATGCTGTTGCTGGAAAGGAGGTTAAAAATACCCAAACACATGTAATTTGTACAAAGAGAGTTGAAAGTATCAAGACTGAACTTAGGCAAATCGGGGTTCCCAGCTTTCCCTTTTTATGACCCTTCAGTTTCTACCTTAACCAGTGGGTCTTAATCCCTTTGCTATCAAACCAAAAATGCAGAGAATATCAGTTACTTATACTTTGGGGTAAATCCTTTAAAGCCCAAATCAAATGCTACCTTCTACTTCTCTGAAGGTTTTGAAAAATAGTCTGCCAATAAAGATCTTCCTCCCTTAGATCTTATAGAACAGTGTCTTGCAACTTCTTAACATGCTTGTGTTTTTGTATTATTTTCCCATTATACTGAAAGCTCCCTGAGGAAAAGGACCGTGTTATCTAAATATTACTTACCTTCTAGAACCTAGCTTTATTTACTGCAGTCGCTCTTAATAGATGCCCTTTTCAACGAAAAGTTCAGGAGAGTTGCAAATAGAATTATGCCTGATGAGAAAAATATCATTCACAGCTGGGGAGGAAGGCTTCACGGAAGAGGTAGGCCTTGAGTTGGTCTTTAAAAGAGGGATGAAGATATTGGGGAGAGGGAAGAAGGGGAAACATTCTAAACATTTGGAACAACATAAACAGAGGTGGTTGTTGTCTGTCCTTTGGTCTCAAAAAAGACAAATAGCATCACGAGTGTGATGTCTTGACTTGGGGTTAATTAGGCTTAAGTGAGAAAGAATTGCAAAAAGTTGTCAGTCTCACTCTCTCCTCTAGAGTCATTGAAGTCTAATGTCAAAGACAAAAGTCAAGATGACTGGTGATGACCCAGAATGTGATGAGTGACCTTGGCCTTTTCAAATTAAAGTTTTTCCCAGGTCTCAGTTTTTGTTTGTTTGTTTTTGAGGCAATGTCCATTCAGTGACTAAGGGCTTAGTAAGAATTGAGACAAAAATGGCTCAATTTACCTTCCCCTACCTGATTGATTTTTGTGATAAAGAAAGGTACTGAGGTAGGAAAGCATTCACAAGGTATACCTAGTAGTCTGCTGTGTTTGGACTACAGTATACATGGAAGATAAAGGTAAGAGTTATAAAATTGTAAAAGTAGGCTAGTGGCAGATTGTGGAGGCAAGAAATTTGAGATTTACTAGTTTAGACAATAGGAAATTAGTGTATTTTGAGAATAGTAACATGACCAGATACAAGGATATCATATTTGGAAGATTAATGTGTCTTCCAATATGCTTCCTACACATATAAGGAAGATAAGCACAAAGAACGGGTTGGAGGAAGAAGAAGATGGAATCAAGAAATCCTGTTAGGAAACTATTGTAGAATTCAATATAGTAGTCATAAGAGGCTGCACTAGGGTGGTGGCCATAAAGCTGAAGGAGGAGAGAAGAAAGCTACCACAGAGACAGAACCAATATGGCTTTGGAACTGATAGGATGAGCAAACGTAGAGAAGGATGAGTCAGAAATAACTAAAGTTTCAAACCAAGGTGAATGGTGGTACCCATGATGAAGATAGGAAAGTCAGAAAGAAGAATTAATTTAGGGGGAATGTAGTAAGTTTGGTTTGAGGCAATGTTAAACTATGGAGTGGAGGTATAAAGGATGTGATGGAGGCACCTGGACATAGAGACCTGGAGTTGGTCTGGCCTTTGTGTCTAAAGCTATGGTAGAAAGAAGCAAACCACATGTACGTGTGTATTAAAATTCTGTCTGGTCTCTCTATCTCGAGATAGATTTTCCTTCTGCTTTTAGAAGTTTCTTTTAAAAAGTTTCTTCTTAAACAGCCCAATTAAAGCTCTTAGTAGCTATTGATATATTTTAGTGTCATATCAGTTCTTCATAGTCGTATAGTATATAGTATAGTGTGGCTGGTTTTTAAAGGATAATTTTCATAAGTTATTTTTGTAAATTAAAATTTCCTCATAATAGTTTTCCATAAAATAGGAGCACATTAGTACTTGCAATTTATTACAAACTCCTTATTTTACAGATGTAGAAGCTATGATGAGGATAGTGTGAGTGACATTCCCAAATGGCCCAACTAGCACCCATGTTATATAATTGCAGATCTAGTACACTTCACTGAATTATGCTGCCTAGAATTAAGTAGTTGTAGCAGGTGAGTCAGGTGCTTTTTATACCTCTATTGTTTGAGCAATTCAAAGTACATAAAATGGGGAAGGGCCTACAATAATCCAAAACCTTAACAGTACCATGTGTTAACATAGTTCATGTGGACCTCCATGATCTTTCCTACTGAGATGTCCTTCTGAATTTAGCTGTTTTCTATGTTATCTGATATGGAATCACTGACTTTTTTTCTTCCCCTTTCCCTTTTCAATTTAGAGTCCTTTAGATGAAATTTGTAATACTCCAGGCAGATTTTTACTAGATTTCTTTAGATATACGCCATTCCTGGTGAAAAGCTCTTCATTTGTATATTTTAAGCCGAGGTCCAGAAATCCAGATTGAAACTCAGAATTGGAAGGGTTGTTTAGTAGCTTTCTGGTTCAACCCATCCCATTCCCAAACAAGAAATCCTTCTTTAGTGTGCCTGACAAGTGGGTACCCTGCAGACCTCCAGTGAGAGGGAAACCAATGCTTCCCATGGTAGCCTATTCCACTTGGGAAGCTTTTCTTTACATTAACCCTAAATTTGCCTTTTTGCAACTTCTAAACTTTGCTCCTACTTCTGCCTTCTAAGGACGAAGCAGAGCAATCCCCGATAGACTTTCAGAAACTTGAAGATTACATTCCTGACTCCCTTCTCCAGGCTCAGTACCCTAATACTCATATTGCATGAACTAGAGGCTCTTTTTCATTCTGATTGTCCTCCAGATGCTTTCCAGCTTATCAGTGTCCTTCAAAAAAAATGCTCCCAGAACTGAACAAAATACTCCAGATGTCAGACCAAGGCTTTTGGCTATCTTAATACAACCCAGGGAGGCATTAGCTTTCTTGCCTGCCATGTCATGTGCTTTACTTGTGTTGAACTTATCATATACTTACACTCAGATTTTTCTCAAAAGATCTGCTATCTAGCCAAGCCTTCCCTATCTTGTGAAGTTGATCTTTTGAACACATGTAAGAATTCACATTTATCTCCGTTGCATACATATACAAACATACATACAGACATATGTCTTATTCAACATAGCCCAGTATTCTAACTTGTCGTATTTTTGTATCCTGATTTCTTAGTGGTTTATCTATCCCTTCTAGCTTTGGGCCTTCTGCAGTTGTATGAAGCATGTCATATATTCCTTTAAATAATTGATTAAAATATTAAGACTGGATCAAGCATGGGTTCCTGGAACATTCTATTGGAGAGCTGCTAGGTTAAAATGGAAGTGTTGATGACTATTCTTTGGATCTAGCTGCACAACCAGCTCCAAATCTGTCTAATTGTACTCTCTTCTAGTTCAGATCTCTCTCTAGTTTTCGCAAGACTAGAATGCAATTCTCAAATAAATGTTTTGCTAAAATCTAGGTAAATTATATCTACAGCATTCCCCAGTCTACCAGCTTTATAACCCAATTTAAAAAAGAAAAATCAGGTTAATCTGGTACTATCTGTTCTTGATGAAGCTAATGCTGCATCTTTGTATTTTTTTTTTTAACGAGGCTAGTGATTTCTTCAGTATAGGGAGTTCCTAGTGAAGGGTTTGCTCTACCAATGCAGGTCAGCCCCTTCTCTGCAACTTGTATACTTATAGAGTTGTCTGGGACACTTATATGTAGCTAAGGTAGGACTTTAATTCAGATCATCCTGACTCAGAGTCCAACTCTAATTCTTGGTGATTGCTACTACTGTTTTTTAGCTGCTCACTAGCTATCCCTTTAGACTGCTGGGCCTGGAGTCAGGAAGGTGTGAATTCAAGTTTGGCCTTAGACACTAGTGGACAAGTCACTTTACCCTGTTTGCCTCAGTTCTTCATCTGTAAAATGAGCTGGAGATGAAAATGGCAAACCATTCCAGTATCTTTCCAACAAAAACAGCAAATGAGGTCATGAAGAGTCAGACGTGACTGAAACTACTGAACAACATCTATCCCATTAGTAAAAGTTATAAAATTTTCCAAGAATTGAGTCAATCAAGATGCATTTTTTGTGTTCTTATGCCAGGCACTGGACTGAGCTCTGAGGATACAAAGAAAAGCAAAAACAGTTCCTGCCCTCAAGGAGCTCACAATTTATTGAAGAAGATAGACAGCCTATAAATTAGCTATATTTAAGATTTGTGCAGAATAGCTGCAAGGTAACCATGAAGGGGCAGACTCTACCAGAATATCTGGGAAGATGGGAAAGGCTTCCTAGAGAAGGTGGCATTTTAGCTCAGTTTTGAAGGAAGCCATGGATCCTAAAAGGTGAGAGTTGGGAGCCTGAGCCTTCTAAGGTGAGGGCACAGATGGGGCATTGGGTGTGAAAGAGAGAACATAGGCTGGTATGACTGAGTCATAGAGTATGTAGTAGGGACTGAGTTGTAGGAAGGTCAGAAAGGCAGGAAGCGGCCAGATGTGAAGAGTTTTAAATACCAAAGGACTTTACGTTGGATCCTGGAGGAAATAGGGCGCCCCTGGAGTTGTTGGATAAAAAGTGACAGTCAGTTCAGTTCAACTCAAGCTCATTATACTTTGTAGATTCCCTTCCACATTTTTTGAAAATCAGGCATCTGTTTTTCTCTAATCTTGTGATACTGCTACCATTATCCACAGTTTTTCAAAGATCCCTGACAGTGTCTTAGAGGGAAAGGAACAAGCATTTATTAAGCACTTAGTGTGTGCCAAGCACTGTTCACAAATATTGTCTCATTTGGTCCTCCCCACAGCCCTGAGAGGTAGGTGCTGTTATGATTCCCCATTTTACATTTGAGGAAAATGAGCCAGAAGCTAAATGACTTGCTCAGGGTCATACAGCTAGTGAATGTCCGAGGCTGGATTTGAACTCAGGTCTTCCTGACTCCAGGCCCAGTGCTCTATCCACTGAGCTACCTACATGTCTAATGGTTAGCTTAGCCACTGTCTAGTGGTTCTTTCAATGCCTGAGGACACAGTTCATCTGGGACAGGTAATGTGAATTCATCAAGATTAGCTAAGTGGTCTCTCACTGTCTCCTTACTTATCTTGGTTGTCAACTGTTAGCCATATTTATCCTCTTCCTTCCAGGCTGAGGAACATTCTCCTTGGCAGACAAAAGGAAAGGAAAATAAGAGTTGAGCAGCTCTGTCTAGTTCTATCCCTTCTTCTATCATATTTTCCCCTATATAGCTAAAGAAGAAAAAGAAACATCTACTAATGTTTGCATTCAGATGAATTCAGTGTAAAAGCCCAGCTAGGTCAGGACTTCATAGCACTCCTTTCTAGCTTCCTTCTCTTGGTAGCCCTTATTTTCTCCAGAATTACCATAAGTTGGTAGTGGTCATCAGATAAAATTGGGCCTAGAGAGGTTTTCCACGAGTCAGCTTGTCAAGCCCTCTCTAATGTTAACATCAGGTCAACAAGTAGCAGTACTGTGTTAGTTTGCAGCAGAATCACCAAATATCCCTTTTCCTATCTTCTTTCTCCAATAATTATGGAATGATTTCTTTCCTCACAGTACTCAGGTGGTATAATAAGTGCCCTAGGAGAGATACAATCAAGGTGCGATGGTGATTGAGAAGAGTGAGAGTTTTCGTTGTTCGAGGGGTAAGGAAGAAAGCATCACAGAGCAGGTGGTATTGAAGCTGGGTCTTGAAGGGTAGGTAGGAATTCAGCATACAGAGATTCAATACAAAGCTAAGGAACTTAGGGATTATGAGGAATGATGAGTAACATACATAGTTTGTATTGATGTGATGAAAATAGTACTGTCTTGGGCAAGTTACTTATTCTCTCTGGGTCTCAGTTTCTTCAGTGGGAAAATAGAGATAATAATAATTTAAGTATTTTATAGGCTTTAGAACTAGAAGAGGCTTTAAAGATCACCTAGCCCACTCTTATCTTATAGGAAGTTAGGTAGATTAATGGATAGAAGGCTGGGTTTGGAGTCGGGAAGACCTGAGTTCCAGTCCTGTCTCAGATATTAGCATTCTGGTGCTGGACAAGGATATTTTAACCTTTTTCAGTCTCAGTTTCCTCATCTATGAAATGGAAATAACAATGGCACCTACATTCACAGGTCACAGGATCAAGTGAGATGATATGTGTAAACTGTTTTGTAAACTTTAAAGTCCTATATAACTGTTAGGTATTATTGTTATTATTTTACAAGTTAAAAAAAGAGAGAGAGACTGAGGCCCACAGTGGTTCACACTTGTAGTAGGGAGCAGAGCTGAGATTTGAGCCCAGACCCCCTGATTTCAGGTCTGGCTTGCTGTCTATGGTATAGAGACACCATGTCATTGTCATGTAGATTTATTTGACCCAGAGGACAGGAGTAGGAGCTGCAGGTGCAGAGAGTGAAATTTTGGCTTCATATGAGGAAAGACTTCCTAACTACAGTTACATCTGTTCAAAAGTAGAAAGGAATACCTTGAGAGATACAGTCCTCTTTCCATCACTGAAACTCTTCTTACAGAGGAGAGATAGCCACTGGTTTGGGATGTTGTAAAGGAAGTATGTGTACAGATTGTACAGATCATACTTCTGGGTCGGTTAACCAAGATGATGAGCGTAATTGAGTACAAAAATAGTACAGAAATTAAACACTCCAGTTGTAATAACTTCCTTTGAAGTTCCTTTTGAACTTAAACCTGAAAACAACTAGAAAGCCTGTTAAGTATGGCTTTTGGATCTTTCTTTCTAGTTTCCTTCACCCTTTTCCAGTTTTGAGATCCTGCTAATTTATTAATAATTTCCTAACTCGAAGGGTTGTTGGGAGGAAAAAATTTTTGAAATACTTAATGGATTAGAGCCACTGTTATAGTATGGTACTGACTACAAATGCTATATTCAGGAAAGGATGAAAGAGATTCATTAAAGATGAGAAATGAAGATAATGTGTGTGTTCAAGTGAATTCAGTGAAATTAAATTAAAAGTCCATATTAATGCTCTGCTGAATTGATGAGGGCAGGCTTCATAGGGGAGGGTTTTTTAAGCATTGAAGGTTAAACAGGATTCGGATAGTCAGAGGTTAGAGGAAGTCATTCCAGGCCAAGAAAATGGTTTGAACAAAGTCCAAAGGGCAAAAACGAACAGAGTGTGCATTGAGTAAGACAATGTCCTGAAGCCAAAGCCAACTTCATTTAGGAGTTTAGTTTTTAGACATTGTAAGCTAGCCTTTAATGATTTGGATTTGCTGGCTCTTCCAAAGCTCTTTATTTCAAGGATGATAATGAAGACTGAGGAAAGGCTATTGGACTTGGCAAGTGTTAATGAAGTGTTGAGGAATGTAGTACAGATTCTAGGGTATAAAAGATTTGATTTAGTGAAATAAGCAATACATGAATGACATTGGAGAAATTTGGCAGTAAAGGGAAAGACACAAAGAGGGTATTAACTTCAGGGAAGCATTTTTGAGTTGGGTTGGATGATTGATAACTTATCAAGTAAATTTCTAAGTATCATTCCCAGTTTCTAGGAACTAGGAGGTGGGGAAGGGAGAGTGATAGTGGAATGTAACTGATTAGCAAGTGAAATTATTTAAACTCTGCAGGATAAAGGGAGAGCTATGCCTTCTTTCATGCCCATCATGTTGGTGGCTTAGTGGATAGAGTTCTGGACCTAGAGGCAGGGGAAAAATGTGTTCAAATATGTCTTCAGACAGTCACTAGATGTGTGACCCAGGGCAAGTCATTTAACCTCCATCTGTTTCAGCTTCTTCATCTTTAAAATGAGGTTAATAATGGTACCTACCTCTCACAGTCGTTGTGAGGATCATATGAGAGAATATTTGTAAAGTGCTTCTCAAACCTCAAAGTGTTATATAAATGTTAGCTATTACCATTAGCTAGCTATTATTGTCTTCTCCAAGCCCATATATTTGATATTTGTTTCAGTTGATTGTTTGGGGTTTTTAGTTTCTTTTCTTTCTGGGCGTTTCAGATGGTGGAAGAGAGAGAATTGAGGGACTTTTGACCAATTGTTGCCTTAGCAAAAAGCAGCAGAACTCTCTTCTCCGTCCTCTCAGACAGCATGTCATAGAGTGACAGTTATTTGAATAGGTGCCACAAAATATTTGAAGAATTTGAGGTAATCTTACTCAACCAAATGCTATCTCTGATATCTTTTGAACTTTTAAATAGGGCTTTTTTTTTTGTCTTGGTATTTTACTTGTGTTTGGATCAAACTTATCTTTTGATTGCTTTAAGAATTAAGGCAGATGGGGAAAGTTTTTCCCCTGAAAACAAAAGTGGACTTATTGTCAATAAATTCATTTTCGAAAGCAGACATGATACATATATGGTTGCTGAAGAGTGAATGAAAAGTTGAGAACAGGGTACATAGGACTTTATCAAATAACCAATCATACTATGGTACAAAAGCCTTTAAAAAATGAAAGAAAACCCATTTAAGAGACAGGAGTTTGGGATTGAAATACTTTCAGGGGTAATCATATTCTAATATCAAATATATTTCAATACTTCAGTCATCTCTAATTCTGTTGGTGTGGATATACCCATCTACTAACAAAGCTTGAAGTACCTCTCTAACTCAGTAAATGGTCTTCAAGAGTTGCTGTGGCCCAACAGAATCATCACTTTGGGGAAGCCAGAGAGGAAGAGCCTCTCCAAAATTTGCCATTTAGTTTTGGTCCTTGCACAGTAGACCGAAAACTCATTATTGGACCTGGGCTTGAACCCTTTCCTGGTTGGTCTGTACTAGAGCTTATACCCTACTGCCGTAGCCTTTGCAAACCCACAACTGTGACAGTCAGCAGAATTTTAGTGGGAGGTCATTAAGTATAACTCTTAAACTAACTTTAAACGGCACCCACCCCCCAATAACCAGTATTTCCTCTTGCTTGCCATAATTTTCCCAGCCCTAATATAAAGGGACTCAAAATGTCCCCTTGCCTTATTGTTGCTTTAATTGCTCACTTGCTCTCTAACTTTTCATTCAGACTATTATTCTTTTATTTTTTAAATACATATAGGAATTACTCAAGTTGATGAGGACGATTGATGACAGAATAGTACATGAATTAAACACTACGGTTCCAACAGCTTCCTTTGCAGGAAAAATTGATGCCAGCAAAACCTGTAAACAACTTTATGAGTCTGTAAGTGTGCCTTTTGGATCTCCTTTCAAGTTTCTCTTAACTTTCCCTTATAGGCCAAATAAGAAATAAATGAATTATTTAATTCAGCTATGGGGGGGAATGCTACTTAATTGTCCCCAAACTTCCTTGTCCATACTTGAGAGTAGGTTCTGGTCGACCCTTTGGGGATGTGAAGAAGAAATAAAGTCCCACGTGAGAGCCACCTGGTGGTGGCTTAGAGGAAATAGAGATACTGAGACAGTATTTGTTCCAAATTCTATACATCCAGCCCCCATCGTGGCTATACTTGTTTAGTATTCTTTGACAGCAGGAAAGGAATTTTCTGGGTTTTGCTGAATAGACAAATTATGTGCATAACTTAAAAGTTTGATAATGACAATAGGAAGTATTTAGTTCAATACATTTAATATTAAGCACAGTAATACTTAACAGGCATGGCAAGGCATTTGAAAAAAATGAGAAACTGGAAGTTCCTCACCTTTCCCTGTATTTTCTTCCTCACCAGTTACAGAAAGAAATTGCAACAATGGTGGAAGGCAGACAAGTATGTGAGTCCTCACAAGACAGTAAAAAGGGAGAGTAACCTACCTCTGAGACATCAGGATGTTCATGTTTAAAGGGCCCCTACCTAAATTAAAATTAGATAATAACTTCTTCTGTATTTACAGTAGCAAGAGAAAAAATATGATGCTTTGAAATATTACTTTCCAGCTTCTTTATTAGCCTGTACATTGAATTTGATTTCAGCAAAATCAGTTGCTTTATTTTGTTTCTTTGTTTTAGGCTCTATTTTTCTTTGTCTTTGAAGTACTTACTTTAGTGAAGGTATCATTTCCTTACAAACCAAAATCTTTTTAAAAATTATGAAACTACTTTTCCGTTTGGATGATGTCACTAAGGACAATCCAAATTTTGAATTTAGTTTTCATTGACTGCAACAGTTTTAGTTCTTTTTTTACATTGAAATTTTTGCATGTTGCTGCTAGGTAGCTCTACAAAGTGGCCATCCTCCCAATCAAGAAGACTTAGATTCAAGTCCCATCCCTGCCACACATTGGCTCGACACATCGCCTAAGCTCTCAGTGCTCCAGTTTCCTAGGATTATAAGTTGTAGAGTACTCATTGATCTACGTCAGTAAAGGAAGTTCCTCATGGGGAGCTCCTTACAAGTACAAAATCACAGGTCTTACCAAAAGAGAACAGTTATTGCATGTTATCTTAGGGGCTAAATCTGTACGAATCATCTGTCTACAAGCTTAGTTTCTTTCCATTCCTATCTTTTTCCATCTAGCTTTCTTGGTCTAATCTGGAACCTCTTAGTTGCCCACCCCATGTTTTCTCTTAAACATGTTCTTGTGTGTGTGGAGTGTCTTTGGCATGTGTAAATTCCTGGAATGCCTATTCCTTTGTGATAATAGGTATCATTGATTGCATCATAGAATGAAGAGCTGGAAAAGTTCATTAGACTTAATTTAACCCACCCCCTCGTTTTCCAGATGTAGTAAGTTTAGAGTTGGGTGAAGTTATTCGTCTGAGGTCACACAGTGGCAGTGGCACATCAAGCATGAACCTGTGTCTCCTCTGATCCCTTACAAGGTGTTCTTTCCATCACACAACCTGTCTATGTACTTAGTAGCTTTGGGTTTGAGATGAGTTCCTAGTCAAAGTGCCTGTGCTAGTATTTCCATACAAATATTCACCTTGACTTGGACAAGAAACAGACCCCTGTAGCAGCTGTAATTTCCCCAATGTCCTTTTGGCTCTATCCTCAGAATTATCCTTGACACTTCTTCAACAGTCCTGGGATCTGAGAGTGATGCTATTTCTAAAACAGTAACTCCAAAACTATCTGATGCCTCAGTTATCCAGTAGTTCCAGTGAGCAGGCTTGGGAGAGGTGCCCTGAAGCATTGGGCCACTGCTAACATTGGCATGGGGTCTGGGGCATGGATGCTCAGGAAACCTGTAACTGCAACTCTGCCTATATATTAAAGCAGAGGTCTGTGGGAAGGTTTCAGGTTGTCCAGAAACTTGGATGGAGAAAAAAAATTACATTTATTTCAATATAATTGGTTCCCCTTGTAATCCTATTTATTTTATTTTATGCATTAAAAAGCATTATTCTGAGAAGAAGTCCATAGATTTTCACCAGACTACCGAAGAGGTCTGTGATATCAAAAAAAGTTAGAAAACCCTTCCATGTACTAGAGGGAAAATTCATAGCTCTTTTTATATGTGACACTCACTGGTTAGTCAATCCATGCGTGTCTGGCTACATGGAGGGATATAACTTAAGGTAAGCTAGCTATGTGTGTGGGAATGTGTATGGTTATGATTATTTGAATTTGCATAAAGTTTATATAAGTTGCATATGTATTTTCTCTTGTATATTTGTGGGCTTATCTGCATAGCTGTACATCTGTGTGATAAACATCTATCCATATGAATCAGAGAATGCCTTTCAGTCTCATGTCCTTAAATAAATGATGCAATACCACTAGTATGGGTGAGAGCAAGAGAGGGAATCTGTGGGACTAAATGAGAACGGTGTGAGTTTTTGTGTAGCTCTGTCAGATATGTGTTCTTGAACTTAGTCCTTTAACCTTCTCTGTCTGCTTAGAAATTCTAGATCTTGTTCTTTGAGGACAAATATCCTTGAAGTTGTAATTTAGTTTTTCATTGTACCTATATTGGATTTTAAAAAATAGCTCCTAGTGGTATACTTCTTTATGGGAGACCATTAGGGAATGTGTTTTGAGGCTCTGATTTTGGAGATCAATATTTACAGAAATATGTTCTTCATATTAATGGGAATGAATATCTTAACGAGATATTGATTGCTTGGATATATTTATCCTACCCTAAATATCTTCATATGTTTTACACTCTTTTCCCCTAGAATAGCCATAAATGTTAAACTAGCCCGTCAGCTTTTAGAAGTACCTTACAAATGCAAAATAATTACTATTGACATCAGCATCCTTGTCACTCAGGATTGAAGTACTCCTAAGTACATCTTTTATTTAATATCATGCATAATCCTGAATAAATATTCCTAATTTTGCTTTTGAAATATGCCTTTCTTCAATGTGCACATCTTCCCTTGCTGCTTGTTTCAAATGGATTTTAAATCCTAGAAGATAACACAACAGAAACATGTTAACTGTTTTTTAAAAAAGATTGGCTCAACAAAGGTTCCAAGATGGTAACTGTTTGGGAGGTAAAAGAAGGTTGATCCTACCTATCCAAAAAAATAAGATGCTATATGTAATTCAATACTGTCTCTCTCCCACCTAAGGGTAGAGAAGCATTGCCATAAAACAATGACTAAAAAGCAGTAGATGAAAAATTGATCCCCAAAATGGTATATGAAAGGTGAGAGGGAGTGAAGAACTCAATTCAAATTTGACAGACAGATAGATACAGAATGATTGTATAAAATGTTAACAAGTTTTCAATATTAAGAATCACTTCCTCATTAGAAATTGGCCAAGTCAGATATGGAATGGTTCTTTTTGTCTGGTATTGAACACTGTTGGTATGTTATTTTTCCAAAACGTCTTCATTCTGATTTCAAAACTGCTCACGCAAAACTCTGGATTTAGAACTTCATTCTACCAGCCACTAAGATCTTTTAATCCGACTTAGGTTTCCTTTTAAACCTCACATCTAGTTGTTTAGATCTTTTATAATTACCTTTCACTTCTATAATAGCAATTTCAACATGACAGAATTCTTAGGGGGTTGAATTGCTTGTTGTGGCAAGCCTATTGTCCTTTTAAAATTTTTATTCTGGGGGCGTTTCTTTTTTTTCCCTACTTAATAGTATTTTTTTTCAATTGCATTTAAAGAGTTTTCTACATGACTTTTTTTTTTCTTCCTACCTCCCTCTCCCCAAGACAGCAAGCAATCTGACATAGATTGTACATGTACAATCATGTTAAACGTATTTCCACATAAGTCATGTTGTGAAAGAAGAATCAGAACAAAGGGGAAAAACCATGAGAGAGGAAAAAAAGTGAAAATAGTATGCCTTGATCTGCATCCATCTCCATAGTTCTTTCTTCGGATGTGGATAGATAGCATTTTCTGTCATGAGTCTTTTGGAATTGTCTTGGATTGTTGTATTGCTGAGAAGAGCTAAGTCAGTCTTAGTTGATCATGTCACAATGTTGCTGTTACTGTGTACAATGGTCTCTTGGTTCTGCTCATTTCACTCAGCATCATATAAGTCTTTCCAGGTTTTTCTGAAGTCCACCTGCTCATTTCTTACAGCACAATAGTATTCCATTATATTCATATACTACAACTTGTTCAACCATTCTCCAATGGATGAGCACCGCTAAATTTCCAATTCTTTGGTCTGGGGGCATTTCTTCCTGCCTTTTGTGTGTTGGTCATCCATTTGTCCCCACCTGCTTGGGAACCCCTGAGGTACTCCCATGGATATTTCACACAAATACAACATTCCTGGGTTTTGAAGGTGTGGGGCATATGCCATGCATGTCTTGATTTTATATAAAGGTAGACACGATTGAGAAGCAGTGCTGTCTAGTGGATAGAGAACTGTGCTGAGGAGTCCAGAAGACCTGAATTCAACTCCCACCTGACACATACTAGTCATGTGACCTGTGCAAATCACTAACCTCCCAGCGTCCCTAGCCAGCTCTTCAAGAGTGTCAGTTGCAGAACAATTACAGTTCTGTATTGGTAGAGTTTCCTTACCAGGAATTCCCTACACCAATTAAATTACAGGTCTGGATTAAATAATGATAATAATAATAGATTTAGACCCTGGACCTAAAGATCACCTCAATTTTGATTATTCAGTCCTACCACTAGGTGGCACCAAGAGAAGAAAATGAAAGAGGAGAGGAGGGAAAAGATAATATTGGGAAGTATGCCCAGCGACAGTACCCTTTAAATGTCTCCTCCTCCCTTTCACCCTCCTGGACCCAAAATAAGAGAAAATGATGTAGAAAGAATTGGATAGAAGGAAGAGAAAGAAATGAATGCAGGGTAGTCAGAGGAAGAAACATGAACTACAAAAGCAGGGTGAGGAAGGGGAAAGAAGAAAGAAAGAGAAATTATAGAGGCAAGTCCTATAGAAACAAAACTGTTTTCCCCCCAGCCTTTAACTTACAGATCGTCAGAATTTCCACATTTTTAACACCTTGACTTTCTTGCCTTTTTTCTTCTACAGATAAATATAGAAGACCCAGCAAAATGTTCTATGCTATAAAGTTGTTTGTTTAAGAATTTTGGTCTTGAAATTTAAGGATATTTTTTAAAGCTTTTTTTTGTGTGTTTCTTTTTCTGCTTTCTTCTTTTAGTTGATGGAAGCTCATGCCAGCAGGGAGAAAGTAATAAAAAACTGCATAGCTCAGACATCAGCAGGAGTAAAGATCCTTCAAGAACGGAGAGAGAAGGATTTGAATGATTTAACATTATTAAAGCAAATTAGAAAAGAGCAGACAAAGGTAAGTAGAAGCATACTTGTATTTTTCTCAGTTAATACATTTTAATTTCCATTAACAAGTGTCAGCATTCAAGTAAATAGAAAAAAAATTAAAGCTTTAAACCCATGAACCTTGAAAATAACTAAACAGTATAAAAAAGTGAATATCAATGATTGTGTATATAAAATTATACTTCTGATATTCATATATCGTCTAAAACAGTGGTTCTCAAGATGTCTGGTGACCCTTGGGGTCCTTAGCAACCTTTTAGGGAATATGTGAAATCAAAACTATTTTCACAATACTGATACATTCTAATTTCTAAAATGGTAATTATTGATAGCTATAACCCACATAAACAAAAGCTTTTGGTGAAGTCCGTAATAATTTTTAAGGGGTCCTGAGACTCAAAGTTTCGGAACTACTGATCTCAAGAAATAGAAGCTGTGTATGTTAATTTTACCAAAGTGGTAACAAAGTTGCCTTCTGTATTTGGCATGAATTTTGTTCTTGTTTACTGTTGCCTGCATAGTTGGTTTTATTTTGTACTTTTGGTCGTTTGCTTTGAATAGCTTCATGTAATTCCTAACTATATTTCTTTAAGTTCTTCATATTCATTATTTCTTATAGAGCAGTTGCATGATATACTATAATTTGTTCAACTCTTCCCTTGGTCATGGGTGCATGATTAGGTTTCAGTTTTTTTGCCTTTACAAATAATGCTCTTAGGAACCACTTTATACAGATAAATCTTTTTCCCCTTGTCTATTATGTCCTTGAGAGATAAAATTAGTAATGAGGTTGGCCAGCCAAAGAATAGGAATATTTTTGTAACTTGTGGTACAATTCCATATTACTTTCTGAAAAAATTGAAATTGCTCATATTAGCATGCAGATTTTCCCACAAACATATCACATGGTATTTTATTGTCTTTTACTGTCTTTGCCAATTTGGTGAGTATAAGGCAATATCTCACGAGTTTCATATTTCATTTTTCCAATTATAAGTAGTACACTTACATTTTGTAATACTTTAAAAGAAATTTTTTTTCAAAGGCCAACTTCTAATGAGGAAGTGATTCTTAATATTGAAAACTTGTTAACATTTCATAGAATCCTAAAGCTGGAAGATACCATGTCTATTACTCAGATATTTTGTCTAGTTCTTGATTCCTGGTTACAACCCTTCATCTAAGATTCCTAATTTCTTTGGTTTAGCTCAGGCCTACCTAGGCTGGGAGACCAGTTTTGATCCTTGGCAGGAGTATATGAGGAAGCCCTACCTTATAAAACCTTTGATTTACTATTAGGGTCTATTCCTGCGTTTAATGCCCCACGCTTGTTAAGTAGACTTGTTACATTTGAAGGCTACTGCCACTGGGTATACTTTCCAATATTATTTTTTCCCTCCTCTCATCTTTCATTTTTTCTTCTCTTGGTGTTGCCTAGGTTTCTACTTTCTGTTTTAGCTACTGCTACCACTTCAAGCCAACTTCCTCCTTCCTGGAAAAATTTCTTGGCCCCCCCTCAGCTAGCCTGTCCTGTTGACAACTGAGTCTTCAAAATAGTTTTATTTTAATCAATTGTTTGCCCATTTGTATGTGAACAAGCAATTGGTGACGCTTAGAAGCATAAAGTAATTCCTGGGTGATGCAGCTTGCTCCCTGTAATGTAGTTGATCTAAAGAGTTTCCCAGATATCTGAAAATATATTAAGATGAGTAGGTTCCCCATTGCATCAAGCATGCCAGTGTTTTTTTTTAAATACTGGAATATATCACGTAGGCTTGCTTCACCCCCTTGGTGATGGAGAATGAGTCAGATAGCCCATTCTTGCTGAAACAAGTAAGCATAGCATTATTTCATTTGTTAATTGGGAGTAGCTAGTCTTATTTCAAAGATGTGTGACTCTAGATCTATTATTAATAGAATAAAATGTTTTTGCATTATCTTAATGCTGTATGTAATTTTGCTTTGCTTTCTTTTAAGGAACTAAAATTTCTTTAGTAAACAAAAATTTCATTCATAGGGAATTCTTGGTGAGAAAACCCACTTGACCATTACAGATCAATAACTACTCTGTAACTAACATTTAGAGAGTTGCCTGGGTCACTGAGAGATTAAATAACCTGCCTAGGATCCCTGGGCCAGTATGTGTCAGAGGTGGGACTTGAAACCAGATGTTCTTCACTCCAAGGCTGGCCCTCTCTCCACTATGCCATCCTGCCTTTTCTGGAGTTCTTAACAGTTTTCTAGTTTTTAATGTGCAACTGTCTGCTGTTCCATTCTTCTCCAAAGATACAGTGTCATTCTAGGAGTGTTCTGATGATGAATAGATTCAGTAACTTCTACATAAGAATTTTGGCCAGGGTTTTTAGTGGTATAGTATGAAGAGGCTTCCTAGGAGTTGCCCCAGTTAGATTTCTTCTTAGTGGTTGAAATGATCATGGACATTTCAAAACCTTGAGTAATTATTTTTCCCTCAGTATGTTGAAATCATATTGTCATTAAGTGATATTTGCCCTTCTTGATTAAAGAGCTGTTCAAATTCTGGGTATTTACTGCTCTTCGTGGCTGTCACAACAGTAGGGTGACCTTTTCAAAAAAAGGAATAATGGCCAAGTTGTTACACTTGGCAGTTTCTTTACATTGTATAAGGCTTCATCTGTAGTGTAGAAGATCTTTGCTTTGCCTTTGCCTTGTGGAGACAGGATTGTAGAGGCCTTCCTCTTAATTTCTTAATACTTTGTGGTGATATGGGTGTGGTCCAGTTCTTCCTGTAATGGATCAGTCAGTTTATTGGTTGTTGGCCAAGGATTTCACACTTGGACTGGAATTTTGGAGGTTGTCTGAAATCGTAATTCTAGTCACTTCTACCATTCTGCTACCTCCTGCAGAGGTAGAAATGAGCCAGTACAAGACTGAGCACCATTTTATATTTTTATCTGTGTTCATGTTTTGTTATGACTGAAGAATCCATTATCTGTTGGCCAGCCTTCTGGCAATGAAACTCTCTGTACTTATCTAGTTGTTCCTCAGGCAGCAAGCATAGCCTGTGGCTGGAATTGACTTTTCAGTCTCATAGACCTTACTAGAGCTTGTGTTCTGAAGACCTAACTTTCAAGAAACCAGTATCATGTCCATGTTGTGATAAGGTACTAGAGTAAGGTTGTTGTAGTGGAGACATTATAGAATCTTGGTATCTCAGAGGTGAAAGTGCCTTGGGAGATCACTGAGGCCTAAAGAGGTAAAGTTGGTAATAACCAACAGAGTTGCTTATTAGCACAGCTGGAACTAAAATTCAGGTCTCTATGTTCCTATCAGTTCAACGTCTTTTCCTATCAAAAATGCCATACTTGATCTTGAAACTAAGGGGATGGCTATTAATTGTGGAATGGCTGAACAAATTATGGTTTGTGAATATAATAGACACTATTGTGCAACATGAAATGACAAAAGGGACCAGTTTCAGACAAATCTGAGAAGATTTGTATGAACTATATAGAGTGAAGTGAATAGAAGAGAATAATTTGTATAATAACAACATCGTAAATAAAAACAACTAAGAAAAAGATTAAGAATTCTGTTCAATACAATGACCAACCACAATTACAGAGGACTAGTGATGAAACATACTACCTAACTCCTGACAGAGAAGTAGTGAACTCAAGGTACAAAATGAAACATACATTTTTGGACATAGCTAAGGTGTGGCTTTGTTTTACTTGGCTATGTATGTTATTAAATTTTTTAGTTTAATTTAATTCTGATAATATACACTTTTCCTAACACAATAACCATGAAACAATCCATAAAATGCAGTACACAAAATAAATTTGGTAATATGCAAATGATTTTTCTTACTAGTAATTCCCTAGAGTTCTGTGACCTTTTGTGCTAACATTTCAATAAAAAACCCATCAATTTCACAAAATATTCCACTTTTCATAACACACAAAAGCTATTAGTACCATAGATACAGTACAGCTAATAAAATTCTTAAAATTAAAATTTTTTTAACCTAAATTTTACTTGCCACTGTCAGATGGCAGTATGAGGTGGTTATACTGCATACGTATAGCTGTAAATCTTTCTACCTTGGCCACCCTCTGCAAACCAAGGAGAGATTGATGGGACTTTAGTCAGTGCTCTTGAAGGTGCTGAGACTGACAAGGTCTTGACATTATCTCCAATGGTGTGTCCTTCATGGCTGGTGGATGGCATTGGACATCATAAAGGATACACCAGCTTGACATAATCCATCAGCATTGTCTACTTCATGCACTGTTTGAGATTCTTAAGGGTCTCAGAGTACTGGAGCACAGCAGTGAAACACCTAGTAGGATACCAGCCACTCCAAAAATGTGTGTGTTGTGCCTCTCATTTTTTTTTTCCAACTGTGTTGTGTTGCAAAAGAAAACACCAACCAAAAAGAAAAACAACCAACAACCCAATAAAAATAAAGTTGGAAAAGTACACTTCAATCTGCATTCCAATTCCATCAGTTCTTTTCTCTGGTGGTAGATACATTTTTCATCATAAGTCCTTTGGAATTGGCTCGGATCATTGTATTGCTCAGAATAACTAAGTCATTCACAGTTGGTTATTGTACACTATTGCTGTTATTGTGCATGGTGTTCTCCTGGTTCTGCTCACTTCACTTTGTATCAGTTCATGTTAGTCTTCCCAGGCTTTTCTGAAACCACCCTATTCATCATTTCTTATAGTACAATAGTATTTCATCATAATCATATGCCACAATTTGTTCATTCATTCCCCAATTGTTGGGCGTCCCCTCAATTTCCCGTTCTTTGCCTGCTAGAAGTATTTTTCTACAGTTAGGTCCTTTTCCCTTTATTTTTTTTAATCTCTTTAGAATACAGACCTCACAATGGTATTGCTGAATTAAAGGGCATGCACAGTTTTATAGCCCTTTGGGGAGAGTTCCAAATTGCTCTCCAGAATGGTTGGATCAGTTCACAACACTCCATTGGTGTCTTAATTTTTCCACATCTCCTCCAACATATCATTTTTCTTTTCTGTCATATTAGCCAGTCTGAAAGCTATGAGATGGTACCTCAGAGTTGTTTTCATTTGCATTTCTCTAATCAATAATGATTTAGAGCATTTTTTTCATATGATTATAATTAGCTGTGATTTCTAATTCTGAAAACTGCCTGTTCATATCCTTTGACCATATATCTGCCGCTCTGCCTGGTTTCAGCTCCACAAACAAGATTCTCCTCCCCCTCAAACCCCGCCCCCCCCACCCGCCTTTGGTACCATCTGGTATCCCCCACTCCACTTTCCAAGCTTCCTTTTCTGTGTTGTCTCCTGGTTTACATTATAAGCTCCTTGAAGATAGGGGCTGTCTTTTTATTAATTGTATCCCTAGAGATTATCACAGTACCTGGCTGTATCAGCAAGACAATAATCACAGTATAGATGACAATTGTTAAAATGCCTGTGTGGTTCTGTATCACACTCTCCACATAAAAGTTAGAGGAAGTAAACCATTTATTCAGACACCGGAAGACCAGATCCCATAAGCCATCTACCCAGTCCATCACAGCAGCAAAGAACTTGATACATAATATCACAGCATGGGGGGCAGAGCCAAGATGGCAGCAGGAAAGCAGGGACTTGCTTAGGCTCTCCCCCAAATCCCTACAAACACCTGTAAATAATGGCTCTGAACAAATTCTAGAGCTATAGAACCCACAAAATAACAGAGGGAAGCAGGTCTCCAGCCCAAGATGGTCTGGATGGTTGCTGGGAAGGGTCTATCAAACTGTGCTGGGAGCAGAGCACAGTCCAGCTTGGGCCGCACCAGGACAGCCAGACCCTGAGGAAATTGGGTGGAGCAAGCCATAGGGCACTGAATCACTGAGCTGTGGCAGCTTCCTGACTTCTCAACCCACAGACACCAAAGACAACTTAGCAGGTCAGTGGGAAAACTGCTGGAATGGGTGAGAGGAGTGGGTGCTCCGCCCCAACCCTGGGGGCAGAGGAGGTGGTGCAGCGTGGGTTCTGCCACAGCAGGAAGCTCCTATGGCTGCTTCCAGAGCTCCAGCTGTAGTTGTTTCTGGCCCCAAGCCCAGTGGGAGGAATCAAGCAACGTATCAGAGTGGGAGTGCAGGGAGCACTTTGCTGGTGCAGAGGCAGCCCTGCTTGGATCTGGGTTGCAGTCCTGGTTGGCAGTTCTTGAGGGAGGAGGAGCGCTGGTGTGGCAGGGCTAGCTGTGTAGAAGTAGCTTTGAAAACAGCAGCACTTGGCCCCAAAGCTTGGGACAAAGTACTTGCCATCCTGAAGCCAGTCATACCCTGACAAAAACCTCAGGGATCAAGTAGTTGGCTGGGAACATGGCCAGGCAGCATAAAAGGACTGAGACTATAGAATCTTTCTTTGGTGACAAAGAAGATCAAAACATACAGCCAGAAGAAGTCAACAGAGTCAAAGAGCCAACATCAAAAGCCTCCAAGAAAAATATGCAAGAAAATCATGAAAAACAGGTCAATGACTTGCTAAAGGAGACCCAAAAAAATACTGAAGAAAATAACACCTTAAAAAATAGACTAGCCCAAATGGCAAAAGAGCTCCAAAAAGCCAATGAGGAGAAGAATGCCTTAAAAGGCAGAATTAGCCAAATGGAAAAGGAGGTCCAGAAAACCACTGAAGAAAATACTACCTTAAAAATTAGAATGGAGCAAGTGGAAGCTAGTGGCTTTATGAGAAATCAAGAAATTATAAAACAGAACCAAGGGAATGAAAAAATGGAAGACAATGTGGAATATCTCATTGGAAAAAACCACGGACCTGGAAAATAGATCCAGGAGAGGTAATTTAAAAATTATTGGACTGCCTGAAAGCCACAATCAAAAAAAGAGCCTAGACATCATCTGTCAAGAAATTACCAAGGAGAACTTCCCTGATATTCTACAGCCAGAGGGTAAAATAGAAATTGAAAGAATCCACAGATTGCCTCCTCAAAAAGATCCCAAAAAGAAAACTCCTAGGAATATTGCTGCCAAATTCCAGAGCTCCCAGATCAAGGAGAAAATACTGCAAGCAGCCAGAAAGAAACAATCTGAGTATTGTGGAAACACAATCAGAATAACACAAGATCTAGCAGCTTCCACATTCAGAGATGGAAGGGCTTGGAATATGATATTCCGGAGGTCAGTGGAGCTAGGATTAAAACCAAGAATTACCTACCCATCAAAACTGAGTATCATGCTCCAAGGCAAAATATGGACTTTCAAGCTTTCTCAGTGAAAAGACCAGAGCTGAATAGAAAATCTGACTTTCAAACACAAGAATCAAAGAGAAGCATGAAACAGTAAGCAAGAAGGAGAAATCATAAGCGACTTACTAAAGTTGAACTGCTTTGTTTACATTCCTCTCTCTCTCTCTCTTCATATATATATATATATATATATATATATATATATATATATATATATATATATACACACATATATATATATATATATAAAGAGAGAGACAGAGAGAGAGAGAGAGAGAGAGAGAGAGCGGGCACAGGGTGAGTTGAATATGAAGGGATGGTATCTAAAAAAATCAAATCAAATTGAGGGATGAGAGAGGAATATATTGAGAGAGGGAGAAAGGGAGAGATAGAATGGGGTAAATTATCTCACATAAAAGTGGCAAGAAAAAGCAGTTCTGTTGGAAGGGAAGAGGGGGCAGGTGAGGGGGAATGAGTGAATCTTGGTCTCATGAGATTTGACTTGAGGAGGGGATAACATACACACTAAGTTGGGTATCTTAACCCACAGGAGAGGAGAAAGGGGATAAAAAAGGGGGATGATAGAAGGGTGGCAGATAGGGAGAGGAGGTAATCAAAAGCAAACACTTTCAAAAAGGGACAGGGTCAAAGGAGAAAAGTGAATAAAGAGGAATAGGATAGGAAGGAGCAAAATATAGTTTGTCTTTCTCAACATGAGTATTGTGGAAGGGTTTTACATAATGATACATGTGTGACCTATGTTGAATTGCTTTCCTTCTTAGGGAGTGTGGATGGAGAGGGAAGAAGGGAGACAATTTGGAACTCAAAGATTTAAAAACAGATGTTCAAAAAAAAATTACATGCAACTACAAAATAAGATGTACAGGCAATGGGGCTTAGAAAGCTATCTTGCCCTACAAAAAAGTAAGGGAAAAGGGGATGGGGGGGAGTGGGGTGACAGAAAGGAGGGCTGACTGGGGAATGGGGCAACCGGAATATATGCCATCTTTGAGTGGGGAGTGGGGTAGAAATGGGGAGAAAATTTGTAATTCAAACTCTTGTGAAAATCAATGCTGAAAACTAAAAATATTAAATAAATTAAACAAATAATTATAAAAAACAAGATTATAGAATTGTGATTGGTTGGAGATAAGGACCAGGAATGTTTCCAGGATAGGAAAAGGCTAGAAGTCAATGGAATCATGAGTTATATACACATAGGGTTACAAAATTGTATCTACTGGCTATGGGTACTCCCTCAAAAAGATCCATGCCCAAAGATAGGTATGCAGATACAGTTAACACCTCCCAGCTATAATGTATGAAGACATGTGGTACCCTCAAACCCTGACAGTTTATGGGACTTTCTAATAGAAAGAAATAAGTATGAAAGAACTCTGAGAGACTCATAATTGTACATGGGTTCTTTCTTCTGCTGGAACTAGTTTCAAGAGGACTTTTAAAAGATACTTTTGGATCATCATCAATCATGCATTTCTTATGGAAATGCAATTTGCCTACAGTGGAATTTACTGTGTGATATTTCTCTGATTACCACCTGCCTCATCATTGTGTATCCCAGAATGTGGGCTGTCCCCTGGCACCATCTTGTCTTAGAGGTACTTTTGTGTAAATATATTTACATGCATATGGTTAAAGTATATAGGGGTAGGAAGAGCACCAGACTTGGAGGCAGAAGGTGTAGCTTTGAGTCATACATCTAAAATTTATTAGCATGCAGCCATAGACAAGTTAATTTATTTCTGAACCTGTTTCCTCATCTGTCAAATGAGGATACTTATACAACCTACCTTATAGAATCTTTGTGAAGAAAATATTTTGTTGACCTTAAAATGTCATATGCATAGGAGCTTTTAGTATGAAGATTTTCAAGTGGGAGACAGCATGTTATAGGAGGGAAAAACCACTAGTCTGGAAGTCAAGAAACCTAGTTTTTATTGCTTCCACCAAATATCTGTGTGTGGGGACAAATCATTTCACATCTGGACCTCTGTTTCCTCATCACTAAAATGATAGGGTCACACTAGATGATTTCTAAAGTCCTGTTCAGCCCTAGCTCTGTGAGTCTTTGAAAACAGTAAGTGAATAGACAAGAAAGAGAATGGATTGGTAAGCATAGGATGTGATTGTGATTGTAGAAATGTACATAAGATGTTGTTTTAAAACTTTTTTTTTAAATCAGTTCAGTTTAATGCCTCTAGGCTTAGCCTAAGCAACACTTATAATTTCTTTGTGTTCAGGACTGCCCCTATGAGCCTCTGTTCGAATTCCTCTTGACCTAGACCGCTATTTGCTGGGGAATTCATTGTATTTGGTGAATAGGTGGCACATTATGAGTTACACATTACACATATTTACACGGTCACCTTCTGGTCAATGATTACTTAAGCAAAGTAATGTGTTCCTTTAAAATGTTATCTGTCTTACTCAACCCTTATCCATGGCTCAAACAAGTTAAAGGACTAACAAAGGATCATGTTAACTTATGTCCCCCACAGTAATTTTCTTCCTCTAGTTTTGATGAACAAATGTGTTTGTTTTTAAAATTTTTTTTCTCCTGGTCTCTTTTCCTTAACACCTCCCCCACCCCAACCCCAGAAGCAGCAGCTCTGAGAGTTCCATAAAAGCCATTGCAGAAAAGAGGGGGAGGGCTAAAGGAACTTTTTTGTTAAAGGGAAAGGGCTTAAGGCACTACTAATGAATCTTCAGTTACATTTTCCTAAATCAGGGGCTCCCAAGTTTTTTTTAACAATGGGCCATATGCTACTTCACTGGTTGAGATGTCAATGTTGATCCAACCATTCTGGGAAACAATTTTAAATTATTCTTACCCTTTGACCTATTGATCTCAATACTGAGTTTTTGCTATAGGAAGATTATTGGCAACAAAAAAAGGCCCATATATATAAAAACATTCATAGTAACATCAGCTTTCTGTGTGTGAACCTTGATCTTATTAATATGAGTACTCCCTCTAGTGGTGCAGAGTATCTCATTCATACTCTATTTGTAATAGCAAAAACAAATAAACAAAAACCCTCAAAGCAAAAATAACATACCTCTAAATTGAAAAATGGCTGAAGTTGTGGTATATAGATATAATAGAATATTTTGCCGTAAGACATAACAAATAAGAATTATTCAGAGAACTATGGGAAGAGTTGGGCGATATGGAATGAGGAGAGCAGAGGCAAAAGAGCATTTCAAGTGAAGCCAACAGGAAATGGCAACAAAACTCAGAACAAATGCAAATGAATAGCATTAGTGCCTCCATTAAGTAGCAAATTACAAAAATGGGACTTGGCATACATCATTGCAACTTATTTTTAGGTCGTTTTGCTTACTTGTTTGGGGCCATGTTCTTGGTATGTTTGGATGTCTATCATTTAAAATTAAAATATATCAATAATGCTTATACCATATAATCAGAAATTTGTGAATAGCCTCATAATACATTTAGCCTCTTTAGTAATTCATAATTAACCCAAGCTTGCTAGTATGACACCTGGTCATGTTACACAGTGGTATTGGCAACAAAACTACCTGGTTGGTTTTTAAAAATTACTGTGCTTCTCAGGTGAGGTGAATTTGACTCCAGAACCTAGACCTCATATTCATTGCAATACTCTTACAGTGCACCAACTTCATCCTGGCCACAGCAGCAGTTTACTTGTATGATTATTTCAGTGGTAAAATTAAAATGTCTGCTAAAAGGGAGGAAATCGTATTAGTAAATATGGTAACATTAACTAGATAATATGAACACTTAAGAAACAAATGTTTCATGTTTTATAAATTAAAAGTTTAGTTTCATGTAAATGTTCCTTGATTTAGGAGTTTTAATTTTAGCTTTTATAACTTATTATACCCTTCCCTGTTTTCTTTCCTACAGTTGAAATGGATGCAGTCAGAACTGAATGTTGAAGAAGTAGTGAATGACCGAAGCTGGAAGGTACCCACAACACCTTGCTCTGCTTGCTCTTTTTTATTTGTTTTTGTTTGTTGACAGTTCTCTGTTTAGTCTGGCATGTTCACAGAACTGGGGGGATGAACTGACCACTCTGAAATAGCAAAGCCAAAGAGAGAGAAACACTGTAGAATAAGAGCCTTGTTGCTCTGAGGATATGAACAAAAATCTGTCATTTGGAGGAAAATTAGTTTCTTTCCTAATTTCTCATCTTTATCAACATCTTAATGGAGTCAGTATTGTTTAGGATTTGAATACAAACAAGTCCTAAAAATAATTTCACAGCAGCAGTTATATGCCAAAGATGTAAATTTTTATTCTTGATTCATTATCTCTCTTGAACCAGGGAGGTGTTGCTTGTGCAGTATTTTTTTTTGGAGAAGGGGGAGGAGATGTGGGACTGGGTCTCCCTATCTCCAAGAGACTGGAAAGAAAACAACCACTCCTGAGCCCCACCCCAAGCTTTTTCAGACCTGAGTTCTTTCTTCCTTAGGCAGCTCTCAGGGTTTCCCTATAGTAGTTCTGCACTGAGTGTGGACACCTGATGGACTTTAGCCCCCTTGCAGCTCAGCACTCCTGAGCTCAAGTGATCCACCAGCCTCAGCCTCCACAACAGGGTGCACCGCAACCCTTAGCTGTGGTGCAGTATTTCTGACATTCTTGACACTAATTTAAATTTTAGTTAATAAGGATAATTATTTTATTGCACTATAGAAAAGTTTTTATGATTAACCTTTTTCATCACTGATGAAATTTACCTACAAAAATAGTCACCCTTTCGTGGCTCCTTACACTCCAGTTTATCTGACTACTAAACTTACTGTTAGAAGTTTTCTAGGTTCAGAGTACCTACCAGTTCAAATCTATCCTTACTTAAGTTCTGAAGTGTTTTTTTGGTTTGTTTTTATTGAAAATATAATTTGCATTTATTCAAAGGCTACCTTGAAATGAATTTTAACTTCTCAATCAAAACTTTCTCCAGTATCATAGCAACTAATTTTTTGCCAATATTACCAGAAAGGGGCTACAGCAGTGGGCTTGGGAGTGACAAGATGTGGTTCTAGTCCTATCTTTTGTCTCTTACTAGCTGTGTGAACCTTGGACAAATCACTTAACCTCTTTTTGCCTCGGTTTCATGGATCTTTCTTACAATAATGTTTTTAAATACATAAAATAAATAGGATTACCAAGAAAACTAATTGTATTATATAGATTGAAGTAATTGTTACTATAATATTTTAAAAATGAGTTGACAGACCCTCAGTAAGAAACTCTAGAGTAAATGATCTCTGGCTTTCCTTCCATAGAGCTTTAATATTCTGTGATTAAAGAGCTAAAGATTGGGGGCAAAAATAACTTTTTTAAAAAATGAATTGCAATATCACATCATAATTCCTGTACATTGAAGACAAGAAAGAAATGCAAGAGCAATATAATTCCTACCTCCTGCTTATGTTTCCATTCTTATCCTCCTGCTTCTCCCCTGCAGAGTACCCTCTGCTCTAGTTGGTCAGTGCATAAACGTTTATTAAGTGCCTGTTCTTTGCAAAGTGCTGGGATACAATGAAAGGCAAAAAACAGTCCCTTCTCAAGCTGCTCATAGTCTAAAGGGAACAATAGCGTACAAATAAGTTTATATGGGAGAAATTACAGATGATCAACTGAGAGAGGGCCCTGGAATCAGGAGGGGAGGGTCAGTGGGGGGAATCAGGAAAGGTTTCTTGTAGAAGGTAGAATTTTTAGCTGGGACTTCCAAGGAGGCCAGCAAATGGAGGAAGATGAGAGAGAGAATCTGAGGCACAGGGCACAGCCAGTGAAAATGTCCAGAGTAAGGAGATGGAGGGTCTTGTCTGAGGAACAGCAAAGAAGCCAGTGCTGCTGCATCTCAGAGTAAGAAGACTAGTTAGGTAAGGGGTCCAGCTTAGGAAGGGCTTTGAACACCAAATAAGGTTTTATGTTTGATCTTTGAAGTGATAGAGAGCCATTGGAATTTTTTATGTAGAGAAGTGATGTGGTCATTTGTGCTTTAGGAAGAGCAGTTTGACAACTCAGTGAAGGATGGAGGCCACTCTCTATCTATCTTGCGCTTTCCTGTCCTTCGCTTTTATTATTGAATCCTTCTCTTTACACTGAATACTCCTTTCCTTTTTGCCTCTTTTTTTTGCCCCATTCAAGATTTAGCTTGTATTGCACTCCTCGTACCAGCACCCCTTGATTATACCTTTGTCATCAAAAATGACTCCCCAAATTTTCATTTCTAAATAATCACCCATAACCCATTTGTATATGAGTTACTTTGTCTATACTTATTTATTGTTAACCTGACATCCTGAAAAAAAGTCCATTTTCCTGTTAAAAAACTTAACATTGTACAAGTTTGTCATGCAGTTACTATATATAAATAAATAACATCTTTTCTAAGTTGACTGCCAATTGATGGACTGAACAAATATGTTTTAAAGGATTTCATATTCTTAAGAATGCATTGCAGCTTTATCAGCCAAGTACTAAAAATATGGAGCATTAATCAAGACCCTGAAGAAGACTTGTATCAGATTGGACCATGTAATGTAATTTATTCCACTTATATTCTTTCTAAAAATAAAAGACCGGCTTTTCACTTCACCCGAGATTATCAGAACTATTACAGCCAAATTAGTGCTTAATCAATAGATAGTAGCCTCAAAGAAAAGATTTCATGAGAAAATAAAGCTTCCCCATCAAAAAAAATTCTATATTTGTATTAATTTTAATTAACACTTATATTTCACTTAATTGTATAATTCTCTAAGATATATTTTTTATTATGTTACTGAGTAAATTGTCTAGTTTCATTTTTCCTTAAGATAGTTGACGTTCATTACGATTTCTCAATTGTCTTAAAAACGGACATTATTGACTCCTATTGACTGAGTGCATTTTTTAACTTCATTAACCAGTTGAAATTAATTAGTAAAGAAACATTTTTACTAAGTCTGTGAAGCTGGAACAAAAGACCTGAATGTTTTTCTTCTACAACCTGGTATTTCTTTTGGTTTGAGTCCCTAGTTTTACCAAAGACAACTCAATGACTTTTGTTTTTGTTTCAAATAACTAGGTATTTAATGAACGTTGCAGAGTTCACTTCAAGCCTCCAAAGAAAGAATAAAGAAAGGATATTTCTGAAGGAGATAGTCATATCCTAAGAGCTGAACAAGACAGACACAGGAAGGGCAGGATGCTTAGATGGATGATTTCTGAGCCAACAGACCAAGACCTTTTGTTGATTTCAGGCCCACTTTGCCAAGACCTCAAGTATAAATAATTCTAATAATTATGGAGAAATCAACTGCTATTTTATACTGAATCTGTGAAAAAATGTTTTGTAACTATTAAAATAATTTTCAGACGGAGTATATGTATTTTTTATTCCTTTCCCATATTGAAGTAGTGAATTCCCTTTAAAGAAGTATGAACACAATTTCAGTTGCCAAAATTCAGTCACTTTTGTGTTATACCTGTTTTGTGGGGGAAATGATTAGTAAGATGGAATGTTGAACGTCTATGGGATTTTAAAAGTTTGGTCTTAACCCGATGTTTGAATTTATCCTTTTATTTTCACAAGGATTTGCTGGTCATTAGTAGAAAGAACAATAATTTAAAGTAGTCCTGTAAAAATTACAGAATGCGGGCAAACTAAGGTTCTCTGACTTCACATCCAGGTTCTTTCTACTCTACAGAAGTGGTATCAATCTCAGATAGGAACATATCCCTACAGGCTGCATTATTGACTTAGAAAACCACAAGTTAACATTGTCTATGTTGCATTGTATTTTTATTTGTTTTGTTAAACATTACCCAGTTACATTTTAAACTGGTTCTGGCTAAATTTGTCACTTTTGCTCTACAG
Source organism: Trichosurus vulpecula (assembly GCF_011100635.1). NCBI lineage: Eukaryota > Metazoa > Chordata > Mammalia > Diprotodontia > Phalangeridae > Trichosurus > Trichosurus vulpecula. The sequence goes on from NC_050574.1 coordinate 335,189,428, forward strand.
TACTGCTTTTTGCTCTGTTAACAACTGAGTTTTCTAATGTGATTTTACTTTTTAAAATAGATTTGGAAGCTCATCTGTTTTGGTGATTATTGCTGTGAGATTGGGTTAATAAAAGAATGTGGTGGTGAGAGAAGTTTATGTGGCTAAAGATAAGCAACACTTGCAAGAGAGCATTAAAAGCCTCTAAGTGGCGCCTTGGCTTGAGGTCAGGAAGACCTAACTTCAAATGCTGCCTCAGATAACTCTGTTAGCTATACTGGGCAAATAACCTCTTTCTGCCTGTTTTCTCATCTGTAAAATGAGGGGGTTGGTCTCAGTAGTCTCTGAGGCCCCTTCAGCTCTAAAACTATGATCCTATGAATCCTTGGTATTAGATATCAAAAGCCAAGCACCAATGTACAGTGGAAAGAACTTTGGCTGTGGAATCAAGACCAGAGTTCAAATTCTACTTCTGGCCCTTTTTATCTGTGTGATTTTAAGCAAGTCACTTAACTTCCTTGGGCCTCAGTTTTGTTATTTGTTAAATGAAAGATTGGAGTAGATAGATGGTCTTTGAAATCCTCACTCTAGATAATGATTCCATGACCCAAATGGGTACTAGTAAGTCAGCTCAACAAATTTTTGTTAAGTACTTACCATCGTCCAGGTACTAGAGAGACAGAGACAAAAGCAAATGGATCATTGACGTTAAAGGATTTGTGTTGCAAGAATAATACAGATACACAGAGTAATGGAGAGAGTCACTAAGAGTTGGGGGATTATAGAAAACTTTGTGAAGGAGTTGGAAACCTGGAAGACAAAGATTTTCAGGAAAGAAGAGAATTATGGAGGGCGTTATTGGCATGGTTGCAGCCTATGCACATTTGTGGAAAATGGAATACTAGGACTTGACAATAACTAATGATCTTTTATTTAAAGGAGAGCAGTAGGAATCAAGGTGCCCAGAAAGATAGGTTGAGTCTGCCTGGAGACTTAACAGATAGGCTAAGGAGTTTGAACCTAATGCTAGAGGAGTGGGGAACGACTGAAGGTTTTCAAGCAAGGAAGTAACCTGTATTTTTTTAATATTTTTGCAGATGAGTGGGGAAATTGATTATTGAGGGTGAAACTTAGAGGTAGGAATGAATACCAGATTATTAGATAGTATCAGAAGTTGATGAGGACTTGAACTAGAGTGGTTGCTATATGGGAGGGTAGAGTAGGACAGACTTGAAATATGTAGAAGTATAATTAACAAGATTTTACAACATTAGATATAAGAGGATATATCAAAGTTGTGCAGCATCACCTGGAGCTTGAGAGCACAGAAGGATGGGCTCCAAATTACCCTGGCTAGGGCTATTGGTATTGATTTGTCAGCTGTTCTGGTTGTTAGTCATATCATACCACATCTTCACTACTGAGCAAGTTTCTGAACCAGTGGGCCTTCCCGGAGTGCTGTTGGGAATGACCTTCGGGGAATCTGAGGCAATTGCCAATTGGGCAGCTTACTACACTGCCTCAGAAACAGGCTTTTTTCTTTTTTTATTATTATTATTATTTAATATTTTTCGTTTTCAGCATTGATTTCCACAAGATTTTGAATTACAAATTTTGTCCCCATTTCTACCCTCCCCCCACTCCAAGATGACATTTTCTGATTGTCCCATTCCCCAGTCAGCCCTCCCTTCTGTCACCCCACTCCCCCCATCCCCTTTTCCCTTACTTTCTTGTAGAGCAAGATAGATTTCTATGCCCCATTGACTGTATATCGTATTTCCTAGTTACATGCAAAACCAATTTTTTTTTGAAGATCTGCTTTTAAAACTTTGAGTTCCAAATTCTTTCCCCTCTTACCTCCCCACCCACCCTCCCTAAGAAGGCAAGCAATTCAACATAGGTCACACATGTATCATTATGTAAAACCTTCCACAATACTCATGTTGTGAAAGACTAACTATATTTTGCTCCTTCCTATCCTATTCCCCTTTATTCACTTTTCTCCCTTGGCCCTGTCCCTTTTTGAAAGTGTTTGCTTTTGATTACCTCCTCCCCCTATCTGCCCTCCCTTCTATCATCCCCCTTTTTTATCCCCTTTCTCTTCTCCTATGGGTTAAGATACCCAACTTAGTGTATATGTTATTCCCTCCTCAGGTCAAATCTGATGAGAGCAAGATTCACTCATTCCCCCTCACCTGCCCCCTCTTCCCTTCCAACAGAACTGCTTTTTCTTGCCACTTTTATGTGAGATAATTTACCCCATTCTATCTCTCCCTTTCTCCTTCTCTCAATATATTCCTCTCTCATCCCTTAGTTTTATTTTTTTAGATACCATCCCTTCATATTCAACTCACCCTGTGCCCTCTGTCTATATATATATATATATATATATATATATATTCCCTTCAGCTACCCTAATACTGAGGTCTCATGAATTATACACATCTTCTTTCCATGTAGGAATGTAAACAAAGCAGTTCAACTTTAGTAAGTCCCTTATGATTCCTCCTTCTTGCTTACCATTTCATGCTTCTCTTTGATTCTTCTATTTGAAAATCAGATTTTCTATTCAGCTCTGGTCTTTTCACTGAGAAAGCTTGAAAGTCCTCTATTTTATTGAACGTCCATATTTTGCCTTGGAGCATGATACTCAGTTTTGCTGGGTAGGTGATTCTTGGTTTTAATCCTAGCTCCATTGACCTCCAGAATATCATTCCAAGCCCTTGGATCCCTTAATGTGGAAGCTGCTAGATCTTGTGTTATCCTCATTGTGTTTCCACAATACTCAAATTGTTTCTTTCTGGCTGCTTGCAGTATTTTCTCCTTGATCTGGGAGCTCTGGAATTTGGCAACAATATTCCTAGAGTTTTCTTTTTGGGATCTTTTTCAGGAGGCTATCAGTGATTCTTTCAATTTCTGTTTTGCCCTGTGGCTTTAGACTATCAGGGCAGTTCTCCTTGATAATTTCTTGAAAGATGATATCTAAGCTCTTTTTTTGATCATGGCTTTCAGGTAGTCCAATAATCTTTAAATTGTGTCTCCTGGATCTATTTTCCAAATCAGTGGTTTTTCCAATGAGATATTTCACATTGTCTTCCATTTTTTCATTCCTTTGATTCTGTTTTATAATTTCTTGATTTCTCATAAAGCCACTAGCTTCCACTTGCTCCATTCTAATTTTTAAGGTAGTATTTTCTTAAGTGGTCTTTTGGACCTCCTTTTCCATCTGGCTAATTCTGCCTTTCAAGGCATTCTTCTCCTCATTGGCTTTTTGGAGCTCTTTTGCCATTTGAGTTAGTCTATTTTTTAAGGTATTATTTTCTTCAGTATTTTTTTGGGTCTCCTTTAGCCAGTCTTTGTCTTGTTTTTCATGGTTGTCTCACATCACTCATTTCTCTTCCCAATTTTTCCTCTACTTCTCTAATTTGCTTTTCCAAATCCTTTTTGAGCTCTTCCATTGCCTGAGACCAATTCATATTTTTCTTGGAGGCTTTTGATGTAGGCCCTTTGACTTTGTTGACTTCTTCTGGCTGTACATTTTGGTCTTCTTTGTCACCAAAAAATGATTCCAAAGTCTGAGTCTGAATCTGAGTCTGTTTTTGGTGCCTGTTCATGTTCGCAGCCAAATACTTGACCCCTGAGCTTTTTGTTGGGTTACAACTGCTTGTAGAGTATAGAGTACTTTGTCCCAAGCTTGAGGGGCTGTGCTGCTATTTTCAGAGCTACTTCTACACAGCAAGCTCTGCCACATCAGCGCTCCTCCCCCAAGAACTGCCAACCAGGATTACAGCTCAGATCCAGGCAGGGCAAAGCAGGCTTCACATTCCCGCTCTAATCTGCTGCTTATTTCCTCCCACCAGGTGGGCCTGGGGCCAGAAGCAACTGCAGCTATAGCTCTGTAAGCAGCCTCAGAGCTGTGTCACCTCCACTGCCACTGGGTCAGTGGCCGGACTTCGAACTCTTTTCACTCTGTCCCAGCAGCTTTTCCCACTAACGTTCTCTGTTGTCTTTGGCGTTTGTGGGTTGAGAAGTCTGGTAACTGCTACAGCTCACTGATTCAGGGTGCTACGCCTGTCCAGTCTGGCTCCCGGTCTGGTTGGTCCTGGTGTGGCCCATGCTAGGCTCTGCTCTTCTCCGCTCCCAGCATGGATGCAATAGACCTTACCCAGCGACCATCCAGGCTGCCCTGGGCTGGAGTCCTGCTTCCCTTTGTTGTTTCGTGGGTTCTGCAGCTCTAGAATTTGTTCAGAGCCATTTTTTATAGGTGTTTGGAGGGACCTGGTGTGTGTGTGTGGGGGGTGTAGCTTAAGCAAGTCCCTGCTTTCCAGTCACCATCTTGGCTCCGCCCCCTCAGCTTTTTTCTTAAAAGTGATTGCCTATAACATGTGTAAAAGAAAAACCAAAAATAACAAGAAAGCTTGTTTAATTGGAGGCAACAAATGAAAACCTTCCAAAAGTTAGTATCCTCAGCATACCATCATAGCAGCTAAGTTTGCCCAGTTCTGACTATTGCACTCATATAAGAAGCAAATGGGAGTATAAGAAAGAAACGTTGATGTAGTAACAATGCTTCATTATATTTCCAGGCAGACCTAGTGTATCAAGGACAGTGGAGATCCAAAGACAACTGGTGAATGCCCACAATGGATGGGAGGAGAAAGAGAAACTAGTTAATGCACCTGGGGACACTTCTAAAGGTCAAAGTAGATGCATGATTGTGTAGTATAAGTGAGAGGTTGGAGGACAGAGTCCATCTAGAGGATACTGTCATTCTTGATTAAAAATCAAGAGAAGTAAAGGGGGGAAAACTCCTAACAAGAAGTGTAGACAAGAACATGACTCACAGTGCCAAGTTCAAAAATGTATGTCTGCACCTTGAGTTAAGACATCAGAAAGCACTAAGTATTTTTGGAGTCAGGCACTGTGCTTATCTTTGGGGATACAACAAAAGTCAAGAACAGCCTTCCCCTCAAGGAGCTCACATTCTAATGCAGGAAACATCATGAACAACTATGCATTACAAGCTGCATACAAAATAAAATGGAGGTAATCTCAAAGGGAAGGCACTTACACTGAGGGGGACCTGGAAAGGGTTCTTGCAGGTGAAATTTTAGCTGAGACTTGAAGGAGTCTAGGAGAGTTGGGAGGTGAGGAAGGAGAACATTTTAGGCATGGTGGACTTCCCAGTGATTTCAGCAATAGGAGATGGGGTATTGTGTTCAGGGATCCACAAGAAAGCCAGTGTTACTGGTTTGTGGAGAGTATGTTTGGGGGAGGGGAGGAATGACAGACTTAACTGTAAGAAGACAAAAAACAGGAAAGGGGCAGGTTGTGAAAAGTTTGACAGGATTTTATATTCGATCCGAGGGATAATATGGAACCCTTGGTGTTTATTGGGTAAGGGGGTGACATGGTCAGCTCTGCACTTTAGAAAGATCTCTTTGGCAGCTGGGTAGAGGATAGGCTGGAATGGGGAGAGATTTTAGGCAGAAGACTATTGCAGTAATCCAAGCTTGAAGTGATAGGGGCTTGCACCAGAGTGGTAGTGTCAGAGGAGAGATATGGGCATATATGAACAATATCAGGAATCAACTAGAGTTGGCAACAGATTGGATATGGGTGTTGTGAGAAAGAAAAGTGAAGGATGACACATTGCAAACCAGGGTGACGAAGTATAGTGGCATCCTTGACTTAGGCAGTTGGGAAGTGGGAAGGACTTGAAAGGGGAAGATGAGTTCACTTTGGAATATTTAAGATGTCTATAGGACGTCCAGTTTGTGGTGTCCAATGGGCAGCTAGAGATGTGAGATGAGGTTAGATAAGGTTTCTTCTGAGAGTCCATTACCTCTATCAGGAGCTGGGTAACTTGCTTCATCCTGGGTCCCCTGGATGATTGTAAATTGCATTGATCAAGTTGCTGAAGTTTTTCAGGTTTTTTTTTTGTTTTGTTTTGTTTTGCTTTGCTTTTTTACAGTGATGCTATCCTGAAACTGATACCCTGCAAACATTTCCCATGTCTACCTGATCTACTTTCTGTTCCTTTGGCTCATGTCTGGCTGCTCTCTTCTGGTTAACATCTCAGGTCCAGTTCAGGTCTCCCAATTACTGCCATTTTATGATCCTCCCAGCTTGCATTTCCCAGTCAATACAGATGTCCTGGTCAACATGGATTTCTATAGCAGTGCTCCTTTGTCCCTTTTACTGCCTGTGTGGCTACCTATGTTTCTCTTTGGAAAAGGTTTCTTTAAAAATCAATAGGAATTAGAAGGATCTACAGGCTCCAGGATGACCTGTCCCTGCTAACTTTAAGTTCTCCCACATCTTTTTAAAAATTAAATTTTTAAAATTTTCAGTGAACAAAAATCTATTTTCTCTCTCTTTTATCCCTCCCCACTAGAAAAAGAAAAAAACCCTATAACAAATATGTATAGTCAAGCAAAGCAAGTTCCTGTTTTGGCCATGTCTAAAATATATATATCTCAGTCTTCTCCCGTGAAGTCCATCACCCTTCTCTCAGGAGATGAGTAGCATGCTTCATCTTCAGACTTCTGGAATCATGGGTGGTCATTGTGTTGATGAGAGTTCTTACTTCTTTCAAAGGATGTTTGTCTTTACTCCCAAATCTCATTGACACATCTGGAGGGTGGAGAAGAGAGCTACAATAGTAGGGAAAATGTCAGGTTGCCAATGTTCTAGTCTGAAGTAACATTGCAGAAGTGTCCCTGAAAATATAAGTGCAGATCAATTTTTGTAGGATGAATGTAGTGGGACTATTGCCCCTTTTCCTATCCCATTTCTACTCCCCAATATTTCACTTACCAGACTACTGTTGGGATTTCTCTACCATGCCCCAGAAACCTCTTTATCCTAGAGCAGGGCTGTACAAAGTGCAACCCTTGGGCCACATGTGGCCTCACAGTGAAATTTATGTGGCCTGCCTACAAGCACAGAAATTTACATAAGTGCTTTAGTAAATATAGCCTAGCTACCTAAGAGCTCTCACTAAAATGGCAAATCAAAATATATTGTCTATTATTTCAATAATAAAAAAAAAAAACCAAGATTGGACAGCCCTGTCCTAGAGGATCACTCCAGCCCTGGAATTCATGCCTTGGAAAACCTTTGCCATTGTGCCCCCCCATAGGAGGGCCCCCCTAGAACCTCCATTTTAGAGTGCCCAGGCCAGCCTTGTCCTCATTTCTCACCAGGCTGCACTTAGGACTTCTCTACCGTGACCCCAAGCTACATGCCTTCATCCCTTCCATCTTTGGTAGCTTATTTTTATGTCTTCTCCTTTCTTGTGGAGGGGGAGTAGTGGGGGGAGGGGAGGTGTGTTTATATATTTATATCCTCAATGCTTAGCACAGTGACTGTCACTGTGCTTATTACTTACTGCTTCCTATGGTAGGGGATTAATGCTTGTTAAGGTTGTAGAGGGTAAAGTGCTTGGCTCCATGCTCCCCCACCCCTTCTACCAAAGCATGGTGGCTGGTTTGAATACATCTCACTCAGCTGCCTCAGGGATTTGAGAACCAACTGGAAAGGAATTGCAATGCTTTGTTAAGCTTTGGGACTGGTGGGGAGAGTTTGGGTGGGAGACACTCTGGCCTGGGTGCTGAAGGAAAAAGACCTCTGGCCTTGAAATCACAAGGCTGTAATCAAGTGGTTTACACTTGCTTGTGATAAGCTAGGGGTTGTAGGGTATTCCCTTCTGGGGAAATTTCTTTGAATTCAGAGGTCAGCTGGAACCATGGTTCAAGAGAGAATGAATGAAGGGGTTGTCTTTTGTCCAGTCTGCCCCAGAAATGTGATGAAAGGAGACGTTCTCTTGTCCAGACAGGCAAATTGTAGCATCCTGTCTGCAATACCAGGCCTGGGCCCATTACAGAGAAAGATTTCTCTCTGGCAAAAGACTAGGAGTTCTTGTGGAGCTAACTAGTTGAGAGGGCCACCATTTTTAAGGAGCTTTCCAGAACCCTAGAAGGACTTCAAGCTGACCAGGGAGGGGAGGTAGGAAGCTGTGGGGTATGGGGAAAGTGGGCAGCTGCTGCCATCTGCTGGTTGGTAGCTATGCAGAACTGCAAGAGAAACCATTGTCCCAGGCACTAAATCTGAGAGTCCCAGATTCTCCATGTTTCATTTTCTGGTCTTAGTCTCCAGACTTCAGCTTCCCTCTACCCCGTGGCCTCACACTCCAGACTTTGCTTTTCATTTCCATCTTCTGCCTTTCACAAGTTTTGGACCACTTCATAACTCTTCTAAATATGTGTGTACAGGTCCTGTCCTTGTACAGCTCCTCGAATACTGTTGTTCCCCTTTCTGTCATCTTTGCCAAACTAATGGATAAGCGGGACCTCTGAATGGCATTAATTAGTATGACTCTTATTTTGATTATGAATACTATAATTTGGAACATTTTCCCACATAGTTGTTCATTGCTTGCATTTTTCCTCTTGAGGACAGTTTATTCATAACATTGAAGGCAGCTAGGTGTTGTGGTGGATAGCTTTATGACTTCATCATGCTAAGAGGTAGGTCAAATGGATGGTGGGCTAGTTCTGGGGTTGTAATATTAATACATATAACCCATGTAAACAAAAGCTCTTTGAGGTCTTCAATATTTTTAAAGAGTGTAAAGGGACTTGAAACCAAAAAGGCTGAGAATTGGTGTACTGGACCACGCTTCTTTTTGCACTCCTGACAACCTAGATCTCTACACATAAACTCCACTTTTTTAAACATATTTGAAAATGCTTCTACTTTGGTGATTATTAGTGATATTTTCTGGGTGTTTAAGGATATAGTGAAATTATTTGGAAGCGGTTGAAAGAGGGTACAATTTTATATGATCAATAGGATAGATAGTGCTTATGAGAGGACATAAAAGGAAATGGATTCCCTGGTGTTGGATCCTGAAGTGCAAGGGGAAGACAATTGGTAATTCAGGTTGACAAATGCTTATTAATGTACTGGGTATCCCAAACAAGACTAGAAATGAATCAGTCTCTCATCTTAGGGAGATTACATTCTACTGGAAGAATACAATATATATTCAAGGCAAAGTGAGAATGGAGAAAATACTAGAATAGTGGGAGAAAGTTGATCTGGAGAGGACTGATCATCTAATTTCCCACAGGGCTAATTGATGACATCACAGGAGCTCAAGGGTCAGTTAATAGACAATAAGGTAGTAAAGTCTTAAAGAAAGGGCAAAGAAATGACTATCTTTGGTTTCCACTTTATCAGATGTGAAGAAATTCTTTAGTCAAGCTTAATGGCATTACTGGGTCATTGGCTGACAGGAGGATACCCATACTCTTGATGGCCCTTGAAAAAGCAAGACACTCTTCAGGCTAAAGTCAATGCAGGAGATGTCTCTGAGGGGGATAATCTTGGGAAGAGCTATGGAAGGACCACTCAACTCTTGAGAAAAAGTTACTCCTTATTCTTTTGAGGAGAGAAGGGAGACTTTTTTCTCTCTCTTGCTCCTTCCTCATGGATCATGTTGTCCAGCAGTGTATCTACTTGCCCAGTAGGGGACTTCTCACAATCTGGGAGCAGGCTGAGAGGAAATCACACATGCCCAGCAGAAAAATTGTGTCCATTGTGAAGACAGCAAGAGAAAAGAAAGAACATCAGGTCCCAAGGCAATAGAAGTATGAGTCTTCTTGACTTTCTATGTTCTCTAATTGTGTGCTTACTCTTTGCAGTGATGTGAGGTTTTGTGGCAGAGTATGCTTCTGGTTTATGGGGGGAGGAGATATTTTATAGCTATGATTCCTACAATACCATTTTCAGCAAATGCCTTTGCTTTCAGTTAATTGTGTCAAATGACTGACTGTTAAAGGCAAAAGTACTGGTGGGGACTCATGAGCTCTAGTTTTAAGAATATGGAGCCACAAACTACCTTAAACCTGAGGTGGGTCCCTCCACCACTCCCAGGCAAACCTTCAAAAGTTGATTTCCTGAATGTTGGAGAGAACTTTTACCATAGTATGAGAAAGCTTCATGATCGTAGGAGGTAGACCTGGCATAGCAAGGAGAAAGAAAAACCAAAGCCCATCCCTGCTGAAAGTCCATAGGGAACAGCAGAAAGAAGAGGAGCCAGGAAAAGCAGCTGGGAACACCAGCTAGACAGTTCAGAGTGGATCCAGGATACTGAAGTGTCATTTGGAGATGTGTGAATATAGGGAGGATGCTGTGGTGGTGGTGGTGTTATAAAGGATATTTTAAATTTTCAAACTCCTCTTAGTGAAAAGTAGATAATAGAAAACTAAAAAAATGGCCATCTTTTTCATTTTCTCTTGAGTCCCTAGACCTGGATGTAGAAGGCAGTAAGAAGCTTCCAGCTCTCAGATTAGGTGAGCACAAGCCTCAGTGAGGAAGTTGACTGTATCGAGACACTTTAATTAAGCATCAAATCCATGTAGGAAGAATTGTAGCAAGTATTGGGGGATAGACAATGCTTTGATAGATAGATAGATAGAGCGGCTTTGAAAACGATTCCTAAAAGGGCAGGGCTATTTAACTTTTTGATGAGGAAATGCCTTGAAATCACCCAGGTGGTGCTGTAAGTGACAGGTAAATACCACTCATTAGTCGAGGCAGCAGAGAAGAACTGTCATTTCAACCAGCAATTTTAGTCTACCTTCAGACAGACGTGGTTGTAAGGAGACAGCCACTGTAGGATGGAGGCAGCTTCAAGGAACATGAACCTTGGAAACAGAGAAGAGATTCAGACTACAGAGAGAAGACCCTGGATATGCAGCCAAACAACCCATCCAGAGAGAAACAATTTCTAGGTCCTATAGTACCAGGAGTTGTGAGTTGGCTTTGCCCCACATGTATCCTGCACATGTAACTCACTACCACTGTACTTCAAGTTTGACTCCATTTTCCCAATGGACACTGTGTATTTGTGGGAGAGTAGACCCCAGGTTTATGGTGAGGGCAACGATGTTTGATAAGTACAAGTCTTTCTATGCCATCTGAGTAAATGTCTTTGCTAATTGTGTCTGCTGGCTTATGGTTAATGAGGGCTCTGAATATATAGTATTAGGGATATAAACCCACAGGATTGCCCCTACTACCTGGGATAGCAGCCCTTATTTGGGAACCCAACCCACAACTGCAAGTATAAGTTGGGGGAGGAATCCAGAGGGTGCTACCCAAATTTGCTTGGCAGTTTTATAGGGCAACCTAATGTTCCTTGACTATTGGAAAGCAGTATCTACTATGAGATGAGCTAAGATATAAAATGATATAAAGCAAGTAATTTCAGAATTGATTAAAAATTTTAATTGACACCTTTTGCTCTTATATCACGTTATTTCTCAATATATCCTTTCCCCTTCCTCTATCCAGTGAGCCATCCCTTATAACAAAGAATAAAAAAGAGAGGACAAGAGGGAACACTGACTAAAACTAATCAATGCATCATCAAAGTCAAAATCTACTTTACAAAGATCCATGTTTCATTTCAATTGTGTTTATTGATACAGAATTTTCATGAAAGTAACCAAATGCATCCTGGACTGCACCTCTAAAAATAGTTCACTTCATCATCCTTGGTTTTGCCAGTCTGGTAGTCCAACAGCTTCACGGGCTCATTTGTCTGAGGGAGAGGTTTGAGTATTTTCAAATGTGCATATTGATCACCCCCAGTATTTACCTGCAAATAAAGAGAAGTGGAAAATCAGTGGCATGTATTTCAACCCAGCATGTGTCACTTGTCAGGATCACTGTATGAGCAATCCTGCTTTAGGTTGTGGTTTTCACTAGATGACCTCTGATAGGAATTTTATATTTTTATTCTAACCTGTGAATGAGCTTATTCATGTTTTGAAAACAAAACTGTAGGAGGAAGTGGCCTGACAGATCATTTAGTTTTATTTTTAAAGCTAAGGGAATTGAGTCCCAGAAAGGTCAAATGAACAAGAATACTCAGAGAGGCAGCAATATCACACTACTGATAGTTCTTAAGGGCATAGATTTAAAGCTAGAAGGGACTATAGTCCAATTTGCTCGTTTCGTAGTTGAAGAAACTAAGGCCCGGTGAGGTGAGTCACTTGTAAGGCAGCTAGGGCACGCAGTGGACAGAATGATGGGCCTGGAGTTAGGAAGATATTCAGTCATTTACTGTCTGCCTCAGTTTCCTCAACTGATTTCCTCAATCCCCAAAATGGGGATGATAATAGCACCTACCTCAGGGTTGTTGTGAGGATCAAATAAGATAACATTTATAAAGAGCTTAGCATAGTGCCTGGCACATAGTAACTGCTTAATAAATACCTGTTCTTAACCCACCCTTCCCCCCACCATTCCCTTGCCTTCCCTGGTCCAAAGTCACAAGGTAATTAGCAGCTGAGCCAGAATCTGATCCCGAATCATTTTCATTATACCGTGGCTGACTCTAGTTGTTAAGCACCTGGATATTTGAATATCTCAACAACTCATTTTTAATAACAGAGCCAACTGCTGTTTTGAATTTGAATTGTGCCTCTGTGCCAGAGTTTCATTTATTTTTAAGAGTTTTGTTTTCTGAAATTTGTAGGAAAAAAATGATCATGTGTCATACAAAAATATGGGTTTTGCCTTTTTGATTTTTACCCAAGCCTCTTTGAAAACATTGTGGCCTTTGTATACTTTGTGCCTTCCTTCCTATATTGTGTTCCTTGTGAACCCTATCTGCTCACTGTTCCCATCTGTGGTGTTTTATCTCCCATTCCCCTCCCAAGTGGTAGCACTTAGCACACTATATTTAACAAAGTCCTGCCTTTTGTAAAACAGAGTAAATGAAACCAACAAGACTGCTAGGTAGTGCTTTGGATAGGTGAGTCACTGGGTAAGTCCCATAAGCACTGTAGCCCCCAAGTAACTCCCTGGGACTGATCAGCAAAGTCAATAGTTGGGTTCAGATCTGTGTTAGTAGAGAGGGTTCTCAGATCGAGAGAATGCTGGGTCTGGAGTCAAGAAGCCCTGAGTATGAATCTCACCTCAGACACTTACTGGCTGTGGGACTCTAGGTAAGTCACTTCATCTCATTTTCCTCTCCTGGGAAATGCTTCTATCTCATTTGTAAGGATGCAATAAGATAATATTTATGAAGCGCTTAGCACATAGCACTTAGCACTTAATAAATTCTTGTTTCCTTCCTAACTATGCTGCAGCAGGTGATCCTGCCTGGCTGACACCTCATAGCACCTTAATGTAGCCTTGTTAACTCAACTGTGATAGTTCTACTCTGCTGTACCTTAAGGACAGAAACACTTGCATCCATCCTATCTACTTTTCCTAGGTATCTCTACCCACAATCCCAAAAGGAGTGGCCAAGGAGTTCCCATATGTGCGCCCACTGCTGGCTACATGGAGGGTCTCTAGGGTCATATATTTCTTTTAAAATTAGGGTGTAGGGGATAGAATGCTGGGTTTGTACCTGGAGAGGTTTCAAATCCTCTGACACTTATTAGTTGTATGATCCTTGGTAAGTCACTTAACCTTCTTAAGCCCCAAGCAACTCTGTGGGGCTAATCAACAAAGTCAATAGACAGGTTTAGATCTGTGTTGGTAGAGAGGATTCACAGACCAAGATTTACTGCAATGATAAAAATCCATCATGAATTTGGATAAAAGCCCCCAAATGTGTCTAGGATTTGGAAAAGGAAAAGTGTACTTCAGTAATTTCTGATAAGGTTGTGTTTGAAATCCTGAGCACCGATGGTGACCTGCTGCTCACATTGTGTGAAGCTCTGATACAAGACAGGATGCTTACTCTCAAGCAGCATATAATCTAGTTGTTGGATTCAGGCCATAAACACATCAGCCTTGTTTCAGAGGCTATGATGGCATGAAAGATCCAATCCTTTGGGAATTTCTCACTGTTTTATGTTACAGTTCCCATCCAGGAACGTCTGGGACAATGGATCCTGGGACTTACCCACCACTTGCAAGCCTGCAATTCACAATCATGTGGGCTACCATGTTATTAAAGGAATCATGACAGCAAATGGAATTCCCTCAATGGATAATCATGGGTATGTAAAGTCTGTATGTAAATTCTCATAGTTACAGTCTTAAACATGAGAGCTTCCCCTGATAGAAAGATTTCTATAAATCCTGCCTTGGCCTTACTTCTCTCCAATTGCCTGGCTATTCAAAGTGAGGGGCTAGGGAGAGCCTTTATTGTTCTCTTTTTCTCTCCCTCTCTCTCCTCCCCCCTTTCTCTCATTTCATCATCTATTCTTTGGTTACTATTTCTCTGGTTCAACATGAGAGCAAAACCTACCAGGTTAGTCCTCCTCTTCTCAGGTTGTCATGAATCCCTTCCCAAAGTCCCTTCCTCGTTTCTGCCTTCTTCACTTTTTCTCTGTTACCACACCATCACTTTATATTTCCCCTGCAGCAGACATCTTAATTTTTCCAGTTACTCAAAAGGGAAGGGAACAAACTATGTCCACACTTTTTATGTATATCCAAATAGAAAGAAAATTGAGTAGAATTCAATGATTTGTTGAACACTAACCTTAACATAATAAATGGTCCCAGCAACCACTTGGGTTTTGTACTCTACAGCCTCAAAGTGGTCATATTTTTCATTGCTCTTTTCTTCAAACTGTGGCTTTACCTAAAGAAAAGAGAGGAGGGTAAGGAATTTAGTTAATTTATCTGAAAGTAATATCTGATATGGTCCACTCAAGTGCCCAATTCAACACTGACAACACTGGAACATTATTCAAACCCTTCTTTCTCCCTCATTCCTTAAAGAATTAGTAAACGATTTAAAAAAAATCTATATTTTTTTTGCCTGTTGTGCCTAAGGCACTGTTCTAGGTTCTGAGGATAAAAACAAAACAAAACAAAACAAGCAGCCCCTGCTCTCAAGGAGCTTACATTCTACTGGGAGAAATATTATATTTACCCAAATTAGTAAATACCAAATACATAAAAATAATTTCAAAAGGGAGGGATCAATTACAGCAGCAATGCCTTCCTCCAAAGGAGGAATAAATGATTGACTGATAGATTGACTGACCTCTTAAGTAATGGATGGCTAGTGCTCCCTCAGAGGCTGTCATGCACATCTTCTGGGAAGGATTCTACAAATCTCTGAGGTGCTAAGGATGCTAACATAAAGTCTCAGAATCTTAGTTCACAGGTACCTCAGTGAGTAATCTATGCATAGTCCTACTAATAATAAAGCCCCCCCCCATATATGACATATTCTAATGAGTTGAAGGGCAGTGTGTTGCAGTGGACAAAGTGCTGGATTTGTATCCAGTGGACCTGGGTTCAAATCCTGGTTTTATCACTACCTGTGTGACCTTGAACAAGATACTTCATTTCTGTGAGCCTCAGTTTCCTCATCCAAAGATGTGGAGGTTTGACTGGACCACAAAGCTCTCTTCCAGCTTTAAATCTCTGACTCCAAAATCATCTAGTCTTTGTTTGAAAACTTCCAGTGAGGAGAGACAGGGGCACAGTGAAGAGTCAGAGGACCTGGATTCCAATCCTGCCTCTGATCCTTACCACATGTGACCTTATGCAAGTCACTGGAGGACTCAGATTCCTCATCTGTAAAGTGAGGATGTTGGACTAAATGGCCTCTGAGATCCCTTCCAACTCTAGATTCATGATCCCATGACCTTCTCATTCCGCTGTTACATAACTCTAGTTATTAGAAAGGTTTTCTTTATTTCAAGCTTAAATTTGCTTCTGTTCAACTTCCACCCATTGTTACTGGTTCTGTCTTCTGGGGCCAAGCAGATCAAATCTCATCCCTCTCTATCCCTTCAAGTACATGAAGACCTCTATCCTGGTTCCAGGGAGTCTTCTCTTCTCCATGCCAATCAACCAGTCAATAAGCAAGTGTATAACACCTACCACATGTTTAGTCGTCATGGTAGGTACTGGGGGGATACAAAGACAAATCATCCCTCTGTTTAATCTGGGGAAGAAAAAGACTCATTTTGGGGCCCAAATTTCAGGTGCAGAATTAGTTGCCTGGAAATCAATATCATCTCATACTTCTTGAGTTCAGTCATTTCAGTGGTGTTCAACTCTTCATGACCCCATTTGGGTTTTGTTTTGTTTTGGTAAAGATACTAGAGTGATTTACCATTTCCTTCTCCAGCTCATTTTACAGATGAGGAAACTGAAGTAAACAGGGTTAGGTGACTTGCCCAGGGTCACATAGCTAGTAAGTATCTGAGGCCAGATTTGAAATCGGGAAGATTAATCTTCCTGACTCCAGGCTCTATCCACTGTGCCACCTATCGGCTCTAAATTTGCAAAGTACTATATTTACATTAACTCATTTGACACTGTCCTCAACTTAGAATTCAATAAATCAAGAGGTATGGCTGGAAATGAAACAAACTTTAATTAATAGCAGCTGATGGGTGGTTCAGCTGCTAGGGAATTTAGTGGATAGAGCATTGAGTTTAGAATCAGGAAGATTCAAATCCTGCCTCAGACATTTACTTTTCTTGTTAGGAAAGTTTGTCTTTAAAAGGTTAAGAGCGGCCTGAGCTTAGGGCCAGGCCCATGCAATGTGTATGTCTTTGGTATAATAATAAACTCCTTTTGTTTCGTTTTTCCTGAGCCTACCTAATTTCTTTAGGGTGAAACCCTAATGAAGATTTTTCTTTCAACACTATGTATTTTGGTTACAAGCATTTGGTTTTGTTTTTCCAATAGAAGTGAGTAAAGGAAGGAGAGAAAATAGATTTTTGTTCACTTAAAAAAAATTTAATTAAGTTAAAAAAATTTCTTAGCAAACAAAAGTCAGGCAAACAACAAGAAAACCTTTTTTTCCCCCAGATTTCCCCAGACTTAACATCTTTGGCCCTGAGCCCTATGCTTCCCAAGATTGCCTTACTCATCCTGACCCTTCAGGCAGTGGTGAAATTGTCAACTTCTAACTTCTCCCCTAATCTGTGGTCTCTTTATACAAGCACACACTCTTGCATTTTCCAGTAGTCGTTCCTGTCAGTAGCTTCCTGCAGAAAGACAGGGGCTTATGAGAACCAAGGGAAAGGCTATGCTTCAAGCACATATAATTTTGTCAATCTGGGTATATCCTCTGCCTACATAGATTACAAATACTCCATAGATGGTTTTCATGAGTGGCTGTGGCCAATATACACACATCACCTGGTTGAGCATTTCTCTGATAATGGACCTTTCATAACTAATCTAGGCTGGTCTTTGGTCAACAGACATACAATTTGTCACCAGGCCTTTTTGGCTAGGAAGGGCCTGCTAGAGCTTATGCTCCATTGACATAGTTTTGGAGAGCACAGGATCACCTCCACATTATGATAAAGCATTGGAACAGGACTTCCATGGTTTATACCTAACTGCGAAGCCTTAAAAGTGTAGAGAAGAAATAGTCATCCCTGGTCTTCATGGAAATAGAATGGAACTAAATTTCACAAGTGGAAATGCCTTGTCATCTGTAAATGAGTGTTCTCTGCCTCTTGTTTAGCCTTAATCACTGAATGACTTGCCTCAGTCAAACTGAGATCTGTCAAAGACCTTAGCTTAAAAAGGCCAAGGTCTCCCACGGTATCCAGGGCCATCTCCAGTTGTCTTGATCTATATCTGGTCACTGGACCCAGATGGCTCCAGAGGAGAAAGTGAGGCTGGTGGCTTTGCATAGCCCTCCCTCACTGAAATCCAATTCCCTTGCATATCATGACATCACCTCCCCGAGGGCCTGGTTCCCTTTGAGAATGGAGGACAAGCAACAACAACAAATGGGTATGATAGTACCTGCACTGACAGGTAGAGGGGTAGAGTGGAATGAGCCCTGCCTCTGGTGTCAGGGACTATGTTTCAACTTCCCCTCAGACATTCACTTCCTGTATATCATGTGGTGAGTCATATCTCTTGACCTCAATTACATCATCACCTAAATGAGGGGTTAGAGTAGACCTGTGGCCTTGAGGCCACATGTGGCCTTTTAGGTCCTTGAGTGGGGTCTTTTGATTGAGTCCAAGTTTTCAGAACAAATTCTTTTATTAAGGATATTTATTCTGTGAAGTTTGGATTCAAAGGGCTACACTTGAGGACCTAGAGGGCCTCATGTGGCCTTGAGGACCCAGGTTCTCCAGCCCTGCACTAGATGACTTCTGATGGACCTTCTAGTTCTAGGGGTTCTATACCTGGGGGACACAGACAGACACCTAAGGAACCCATGGATAGATTTCAGGGGTTCAAGAACTGAGATATGAAAAAATTATATATTTATTTTCACTGGACTTTGTTTTTTTTTGTAATCTTACATAAAATAGAATCACTTTTTTGTTATGCATTTAAAAGCATTGTTCAGAGAAGGGTTCCACAAGATTCATCAAAGCAAAGAACCCCTGTCCTAGCTCTGTGATCCTGTGATCCTATGATGACCTCACAAAGTTGCAGAGAATCACACAAGCAGCAGTTTCAGAGATGGATTGGACCTCACTGGCCATCTAGTCTGCCTGTACCTGAAAGGAATCCCCAGTATAACATGGCTGGCACATGATCCTCCCACCTCTACTTGAAAGGCAAAAGGAGAGCATGGCCAACTCCACCTCTGTCTGTTCTGCTTCTGAACAGCTCTAATAGCTAATTGACCCTATTTGCAAGTTACAGGCATTGTTCCTGGCTTTGCCCTTTGGGTCTGAGAAGAACGAGTGTACTAGTTCTTACAAATGATAGGTTTTCAAATGTTGTTGAGTCATTCAGCTGTGTCTAACTTTTTGTGACCTCATTTGGGATTTTCTGAAGTGGTTTGCCATTTCATTCTCCAGCTCATTTTACAGATGAGGAAAGTGAGGCAAACAGGGCTAATGACTTTCCCCAGGGTCACACAACTAGCAAGTGTCTGAGACCAGATTTGAACTCAGGAAGATGAGTCTTCCTGACACCAAGAACTGGCTCTATCCACTGTGCCACCTAGCTGCTGCTTTCAAATACTTGAAGGTAGATATTTTGTTCCCCCTGAGTCTTTTTTTCTCCAGGATAAACACCCCTAGGTCCTTCAGTGGATCCTCATGTGATATGGACTTGAAGCCCTTCGCTCTGTTTGTTACCTTCTTTTGGACACTTTACAGCAAATTAATGTATTTCATAAATCCATGGAAGCCAGAAATAAATACAATACTCCAAATTTGGTAAGATGCAGCATGATCAAAGGCAAAGAGCCATGGACTTGGAGTCAAGAGACTAGGGTTCAGGTGAACTCTATTGCTTACTAGCTGTGAGACTTTGGGTAAGTCACTTAAATTCTCTGAATTGTCAGAGCAAATCAATTGAACAAACAAATGAAACAGCTACACTCTACCCATAAGACATTGTGCTGAACAATAAGGAACAGTATAGTTCCTCTGCCTTACACCTAGTAGATGCTTAATGTTTATTAAATGAAGGAGCTTATAATCTAATATGTGAGGAATATCACATATCCACAGATTAATAGGATTCAAAGGAGACTGCTATAAGGGTAGAGAAGAGGTCTAGTTTAAGTGCTACAAGGAAATTTGAGGAAGGAGAGTTCATCTTGTTGGAGAGATCAGTAAGGCTTCTTGGAGAAGGGGGCTTAACCTGAGTTGGGCCTTGAAGAAGGAGAAAGATTTCAGCAGGTAGAGATGTGGAGGGAGGGATAATATTACCTGCCCCACCCTGCCTAATAGAATTGTGAGGAGCAGATGAAAGCAGGCACAGGAGATCGTATCTTAGACACCATACATTTGGGAGGGGATGTTACTGTCTGATTCTGGAACAATCTCTGAGCATCCATTCCACTGATTCTTGAAGTAGTTTCAGAATGAATGCTTGCTGCTCTCTTTCAAAAGTTTCTAGGGAGGAAGTAGCTGACAAATCTCAGGCAGGTCAGGGCTGGGCAGGGCAGGGCAGGGCAGAGTGGAGGAATAATTTAAGGCTGGAGCAAAGGTGTGACTAACTCCCCAAACAGGAAAAAGGAACAGTCAACTGTTCTGGGAGAGGCCATTCTTTGCTCTTTCCCCTCCCCTCCTGCTTTTTTCCTTTCTATTCTGAACTTAACAAGCATCAAATAAGATGAACATTTCTATATGCAAAGCAGAAGGGGGAAAGAGAATTAGACATGTAGCTGAGAATCTGACCCCAAACAGCTTGCTTCTAGCTCCAAGTATGATTTATGAATGTACCTGTTTTCCAGAGCTTTTCCAGCATTTGCCATGTTCCTTTATTTAGGTCAACTTTGCTTGATGGGTGTGAAGTGATAACTCAGAAATGCTTTAGTCTGGTTTCAATGTCTGGTTTGACAAGATAGATGTAGGGAGTATACATATGTCTAAAGCCTGAGGTATACATAATGAGGAATCCAAGATATGTATGTGTTGTGTGTATGTGTATATATATATATATGTATATATATATATGTATGTATGTGTATACACATATATATACACATATACATATACATACACACATACATACATACACACACACATATATGTGTGTGTGTGTGTGTGTGTATATATATATATATATATATAAAATGAGGTAGGGAGTTGGTATAGATAATCCAGTGGAGTTCTAAAGGTGCATCTTGTTACTGTACCAGGAAGAGAGAGAAGTATTTGGCTGGGGCCCACTCATGAGTAATTGCTAGGTATAGTGTCCTTGGGCTTGGGAGAAACTGCCAGGGATAGTGTTTTGAGGCTAGGGAGAAATATGGCCTTGGAATTGGGGTCTAAAGCACAGGCACCCAAGTACCCCATCAATAGGATGTGTGGTGGCATGTATCATGACTTTCTTCTAGCATGTTGAAAATTCTATTTCCAATCATTTGTGAATAAATCAATTCATATTTTGAGTTTGAGGTGCCTGTAAAGGGAGCTTCTGACTCTGGGGAGTAGCACATCTTGAAGTTCCCAGATCATCTGGGTGGAAGAAACAGGCCAAGAAACCAAAGAAGTATCCAATATGTATCCAAGCCCTGAGTTCACATCAGAAGTCTCTAACACAAAGTTACACCAGGTAACCACATACTTTTACAAATGTACTTGGGTGTGTGCACATACACCTAGTTACAGAGTAAATATATCCGTGGTGATACACACAAAAGTGTCTACACAAAAATCCACAATAAGACAGGCCGATACAGACACCTGCATTCAGATTCCCTGTCCATTTATGGGTTGCATGTTTTCCAGAACCATTGTAATCATAATTTTCATTTTGATCAATCAACCTGTCATTATAGTAGTAGGCAAGTGACATGAAATGAAAAAAATATTGAGCTAGAAAATGGAAGACCTATTTTTTTTTAAATCATGGCTCCCTTTCAAAATTGTTTAAGTGGCAGTTTCTGTATGGAGCCTTGCCTGATGCCCCCAGCTGCTAGTGCATCCCCATCCTAATTGACCTTGTATTTGCTTTGTATAAACTTATTTATGTGCAACTTGTCTTTCCTAAGAGAATATAAGCTAACTGAAGGTAGAGCTTGTTTCCTTTTTGTCTTTATATTCCTAGAGCTTAATATGATCCTGGCGTACAGTCAGTGTTTAATAAATGCTTGCTGAACAATTGCCACTGTGTGACCCTGGGTGAGTCATTGCACCTTCTGAAACAGTCTTCCTCACCTCTACCTTTTAGACTTCCTGGTTTCCTTCAAGACTTAGCTCAAATGTTGCCTTTTGCATGAGTTCTTTTTCTGGTGCCCGTAATTGCTACCGCCTTTTCCTCTAAGGTCAACTTGTATTTGCTTATATACACCTATATCTGTATGTGCTGTGCTGTCTTCCTTCTTAAAATGTTGACTTCTTTGTGAACTGATCCAATCACTCTGGAGATCAACTTGGAACTATGCCCAAGGGGTTATAAAATTGTGCATACCCTTTGATTCAACAATGCCACTGATAGGTCTATATTCCTAAGATATTTTTAGAGAAAGGGAAAAGGACCTTTTTGTACAAAAATATTCATAGCAGCTCTTTTTTGGTGGCTAACAATTGGAAATTGAAGGGATGGATGCCCACGAAATGGGGAACGACTGAGCAAGATGTGGTATACCATTGTGATGGAATATTACTATGCTCTAAGAAATGACAAGCAGGAATTACATAAACTGATGCAAAATGAAGTGAGCAGAACCAGGAGAAGAATGCTATACACAGTAACAACAATATTGTGTGATGAAGAATTGTGAATGACTTGGTTATTCTCAGCAATACAATGATCCAAAACAATGCCAAAAGACTCATGATGAAACAGGCTATCTGCCTCCGAAGAAAAGAGCTGATGTTGTCTGAATACAGACTGAAGCATACTATCTTTTCATTTTCTTTCTTTTTGCCTTCCTTCCTTCCTTCTTCCCTTCCTTCCTTCCTTCCTTTCTTTCTCAAGTCTTCTTGTACAAAACAATTAATATGGAAATGTTTTATATGATTGTACATGTATTGCCTATATCAGATTGCTTGCCATCTCAGAAAGAGAGAAGAGAGGGGAGAGGAGGGGGAGAGGGAGGGATAGAATTTGGAACTCAAAACTTTAAAAATCTTAAAAATTGTTTTAGCATATAATAAGATATTACATGTTAAATATGTAAATAATATAATATTATATTTTATATATTAATTGTATATAATTATGGACTTATATATTTTATAATTATAATATAATTGTATATTAATATATCTATAATATATTACTATATATAATAAATAAAATATTATTTTAAAAAGAATGTTGACTCCATAAGAGTTGGAACTATTTTGCTTTTCTTTTTGTATTCAGAAGACCTAGTACAGTGCTTGGCATTTAATGAACACTTGCTTGCTTGATTCACTTCTTTGGGTCTCAGTTTCTACATTTGTGAAATAAGGTAGCTAGACTAGATAACCTGAAAGTCCTTTACCATTCTCTGACTGGAGCTAATAATGAACTCTTAGCTTAATAATGAACAGGCTTGGAAATAATCAAATCTAGCTGCTTTATTCATACATGAGGAAATTGATGCTCAGCAAGGGGGATAACATATCCATATTCATCCCAATCTTTCTTTGTTTTTGATAATAAAACAGTAATCAACATGCACATGGCTGCTAATAGACTTGATTGCATATGATGGTGAGGATGCTTCTATAATGTGCCCCCTGCTACTTTTGAAGACACACTCACAGATACGTTTACACCCATATGCACAGATACATTCACCGACATAAGAAGCACTGTGGACCAATGGACAGAAGGCTGACTTGAGAGTAAAGAAGGCCTGGGTTCAAATCCTGCCTCTGGTATATCATAGCTACATGGCCATGGGCAAATCACTGAATTTCTCAGTGCCACATAAGTTTCTAAGTTATGTATGAGTTACTGATCCGCATTGATGGAGGGAGTTTTCATTCTAGGACTTTCCTACACTAATGAAATCATAGTCTAGATTTTTAAAATCACTTAGATATTCATGCACATTTATATACATGTGAAGATATTTACATTCTCTCAATCAGTGAGTATTTATTAAGCACCTATGATGTACCAGCCACTATGCGAGGTGTTACGGATGCAAATAGAGTGAGCGAAACAATCCTTATGCACCAGGAACTTATATTCTAATGGAAGAGAGAACAAGTTAATATCTAAGTATATAAAGATAGATACAAGGTAGTTTGGGGAAGGAAGGGTATTAGCAGTTGAGGGAATCAAGAAAGGCTTCCTGTACACATTGCAACTTTCCCCATCATGGTTTTGATATATCATGGGTTGGCATAAGAAATTAAGTGTGAATTTTGGGGGAGTTTCAAGGAAGTCACAGACGACACATGAAGGCCAGCAGATGACTAAGAGCCTATGGCCAAATACTTGAACCAAATTTTACAATAAGGTAACTGTAAACACCCCTTAAAAGAAAAAGAAAATATTCAGACTTCTCTGGTATGAAGGAAGGGCCAAAAAATTTTACATCGATTTTCCAAATCATGGGAAGGCTGTACCTCTAACCTCAGTGATGTGGAAGAGTTAACTGTAGAAGGTACTTGAGGTGAAGGAAGAGAGGGACTCTATGAAGTAGAGATGAGGAAGGACAGCGTTCCAGACATTGGGTGCAGCTAGGACAAAGATCAGAGGTGGAGTGTTATGTGAGGAATAGAGAGGGAAAGCCAGTCTGGCTGGATTGCAGAGGGCAGAGCAGTGGGTAGTAATGAATAAAGTTGAAAAGATAGATTGGGGCCAGGCTATAAATGTTTTTAAAACCTTAAATAGATTTTAAATTTTATCCTAGAAGTAATAAGGAGCCACTAAAGTTAATTGAAGAGTAGTATTGTCAAACTTGCACTTAAGGAAAATAACTTTGGCAGCAGTATGAAAAATAGACTAGAGTAGTGAGAGATAGGAAGACCAAATTAGGAGGCTGTTGCAATAATCTAGGAAAGAGGTGATGAGGACCTGAACCTAAGTGGAAGCTCTATGCATAGGGAGAGGGGGTTGGATGTGAGGGATGTTATGGAGTCTCAAGATTTAGTGAGTGATTCAACATATGGATGGAGGGGGCGGGGGGGAGAGTGAAGAGATGAGACTAATGCTGAGATTCCAAACCTGAGAGACTGGAAGGACAGTGGTGCCTTCAATAGAAATAGGGAAGTTTGGAAGAGAAGAGGGTTTTGGGAAACAGATAATGAGTTCAGTTTTTTAGATACACTGAGTTTGAGATACCTGTGGGATGCCAGTTTGGGCATTCTGAAGAAGGTATCCAGTGAGCTGCCACATTCCCCTACCATCCAGCACACATTACTACAGTACTGTTTTTCTGGGCTTCTCATGGCATGTGGCATTAACTTCCCTGACACCTAGGGTCCTGGCATAAGTCTGGGACCATTCTGGGCAGACAGCTAGACCAAGGTCTAACTGAAGTGCCCCCAGGGCTCTTCTTTGTCCTTGAAGAGGGGACTCTTTTTAACCAATCACACTTGCCTTCATGATCTCCTGCTAGCCTCTGCAGCTAATTCCAGTTCAATTATTGCTCTGTGAGGTCTTGATGGACCAGGATTTCATTGGGTGGAAGAAAGAGAGGAGAGAGAGAAGTCCAGGGCAGGGTTGTGGCAAAGGCAGGAGGTCGGGGTAGGGTAGGAGAACAAAGGCAAAAAAAGGAAGCAGGAATGGGCATATGTTCTCATGACTAGACAGAATAGAAGGTACTTTTGATCATAAGAACACAGATTAGAGCTGGGAAAGACCATAGAGATTATCTACATATTCCTCCCATTTTACATGTGAGCAAACTGAGGCCCAGAAAAGTTTAAAAACTTGCCCAAGGCTACAAAAGTAAGAAATGGGAAGAAGTGGGATTTGAATATGTCCCTTAATTCTAAGTGTTCTTTCCACTGCAATATGCTTCTTCTCTGGGAGGGGAGGGACTATATCTTATTTCAACTGACTTCTCCCTCACTGCTTAGCATAGTGGTCTGTGGGTAGCAAGTGGTTAATAACTGTTGTTGTTATTGTAGGCAGAGAGCTACCCACTCATGAAGGGTCTAGAAAGCCAGGGAGAAGAGTTTGGACTTGGTTCAATAGAAAACAGGGAGACTCTTTTGAGCAGAAGAATGATGGGATGCTTTATGGAAATATTTAAGGAAGGTTTACATAGAACGTAGATTTAATAGGGTGGAGCTTTGAGGCAAGCAGCCCAACTAGTGGAGTGACCCAAGAGTGAAGTGATGGGGGCTTAGAGGAGAGGAGACAAGGTGGCTAGGAGGAAATGGATAGGAGCCATATTGAAGGAAACATTTCCTGTCCTTGATGAGATGAATATAGATGATAAAAGAGAAGGATGAGTAAAGATACATCTAAGGTTTTAGACCTAGGTGTCTGAAAGAACTATTGGTGCTATTGACAGGGATGGAAGGTGAGAAGGGGAATTAATTTACAGGAAACTTATGAGTTCACTTTTGGTCATGGTGAGTTTGAGGTGACAGTACCATGTCTGAGTGGAAATGATTCTTAGGTAGCTGGAATTGAGGGATTTGAGTGTTGGGCAGAAAGAACTAGATTTGGAATTTGGAAGTCAACCAGTGTAGAGGTAATAGAGCAATGGGAAAAGAAGAGAGTACAGATTTAAAGATAAAGCATTTGCTAAGCATTTCTTATTTGCCAGGTACTTTGCTAAGTGCTGGGGGAACAAGTAAAAGCAAATGAGACAGGGAAAGAGAACACATAAAAGGATGCTGAAAAGTGGAAGTGGAGGGAAGGGGAGAGGTCCCTCAGTTGGGTGCAAGGTAAGGAGAAGTACAGAGAATGAGTGCAACCAGGAGTGGTGAGTGTGGCTAGGGCCCCTCATGAAATGTGATCCAGACTAGGGAGTCACCATTCAGAAAAGTGATGATAGAGATTACTCCACAATGAGATTACTCCCCTGTTCAGGAGGTGAAATACAGAGAATGAGTTGATCTAGGAGAAAAGTGATGCAGGCTGAAGTCTGAGTCTTGGGGAATACTGAAAATTAAGGGACAGAAGGCAGAGGAAAAAGAAAAAAAGAGAAGGATTGTTTACAAAGGTAGTTGAACCAGATGAATATAGTGATACAGAGAATTTTGATAGAGATGATTCCACTGTCCATTTTTTTTGCAGAGATGGGGACTTATGGGTGCAGAATGATGAAAATCCTGTTGGACTTGGTGAATGTTAGTTAGATTTTTTGAAAATTTTTTCTTTTTCTTTTCTATTCTTTGTTTTAGGAATGCCTCCCTACGTAAGGAAGGGAGTTTATGGGAGATACAGGTGAAGGAAAAAACAAAATATGTCATTTTAAAGAGTGAGTGATTATTGTGTCTAATGATGTATAGAGGTCAAAGAGAAGGAGGACAAGGTAGACACTGAGACTAATCCTCAATTGAGAATTAGAATGGCAAAAGGTCATGGTAGACTAGGATAGTGAAGGCAGCATTAAAAGCGACTGGCCACAGAGTCTGGAGTGATAGTGGGAGGGTGCAAGATAGGTAGGTAGCCAAAGGTAGTCAATAGTGAGTTAATGAAATGGGAGAGGTTGAGTGCTTGGAGGGCCCAGTGTGGGTGAAAAGCAGGTTCAGCAGGTATGGGGGAGTGGGTGAGGTGAAGCTGAGATCCCAAAGGGGAAGGACCTTGTTTGAGATCTCAAGGGTGGAGCAGTATCCAGGGATGAGGAGGTCCAGGGTGGGTCACTGCTAGCACATGCCAACTATTTGCATGGGGTAGAAGTGTGTACACAACTCATTATTGATAGGATCATAGGTGTACAGCTGGAAGAAACTTCAGAGAGAGGCCATCTCCTCCAGCCCCTTCATTTTATAAATGGGGAAACTGAAACCAAGGGGGTTAAGGGACTTGAATAAAGTCACAGGTAGTAAGTGTCAGAGGTAGGATTTCAACCCAGATCTCCTAACTCCAGAATGAGCACACATTCTCCTGTGCAACCCTGTGTTTGTCAGGAATGTTGCTCAGGGGTCAGGTTTAATACTTGAAATTTGTGGAATAATTTAGCCCTCAGAAAATGAAGACTGTCTAGTTGAAATTGATCCACATTGGCTCTTTGTCTTGGTCATATTTATTTGACCACTATGCACTGTCTACTTCACTCAGTGCTCCATAGACTTGACTTCATATAAAGAAACCCATATAGATGATAATGAGACAATGACAGGGTACCAGGAACAACTGCTATCAATGATCAAACCAGAGTGTTACCCCACTTAGCAACTCTGCATTTCCAAATCATTTCGTGATCTTTAGTTAAGTCACACAGCTTCCCAGTGTCTCATCTGGTGGCAGTCTTTTTGGACATTTGTATTCAATGAGCATCATTGTTAATAAAAAAGGAACTCTTATTAATATTGATTTTAAATAGCATATCTATAGGTCAACTGCTGAAGGTGAAACTTAAATCTTTTGGCCACATAAGGAGAAGATGGGGCTCATTGGAAAATACCCTGATGTTGAGAAAGATTGAAGGCAAAAGGAGAAGGGGAGGGCAGAGGATGAGATGGAGAGATAGAGTCATGGAAGCCATGAACACGAGCCTGGACAGACTCTGAGAGATAGTAGAGAGTAGAAGGGCCTGGTTTGCTGTGGTTCATACAAAAAGTCAGACACAACTGAACAAAAAAAAAACTACTGATAAAACTGTCATATTTCTTGAATAAAATGGAAAGAAATGGGCTAACTTGTACATTGGTTCTGAAGTATCTTTCACACTACATTTCTATTTTGATGGTTGCTAGGGCTAAAGAAATTATCACCTGTCATCAACATTTCTGATGACAAGCCTCTCCACACTTAGCTAAGCTTGCCCTGGGAGAGCAGACATATTCTGGTGCTAGGCCCCTATTCAAAGCCTTTCTTTGTTGTTGTTCAGTTGTTTCAGTCACGTCCAACCCTTTTGACCCCATTTGGGGTTTTCTTGGCAAAGATACTGGAGTGGTTTGCCATTTCCTTCTCTGCTTCATTTTACAGATGAGGAAAATGAGGCAAAGAGGGTTAAGTGACTTGCCTAGGGTCACATAGCTAGTAAGTATCTGAGGCCAGATTTGAAGTCAGGAAGATGAGTCTTCCTGATTCCAGGCCTGGCACTGTATCCCCTGAGCCACCTAACTGCTCCAAAGCCTTTCTAGACTCTGCCTGAACCAGTCCTCTGCTGTCATAGCCAGTGAGAACCTCCATGCCATCCATACAATACTAATTAGTTGATTCAGTCAATTCAGTAAAAACAGCAACAAACTACCCATCAATTTGGTGGAAAAATTCAATCAAAATAGGTCAAAGGAATTGCATAGAGAAAACCAACTGTATACAGTTATATTGTCTAACTTATCAGATCGGAAGTTCCATGAGGGCAGGCATTTCATTTTGTACGTCTTTCTATATTTCAGAGTACTTGGCACAGAGTAAGTCATTAGATCACAGGTTCATGGATCTAGAGAGCGAAGGGACCTATCAAGACATCTGGTCCAACCCCTTTATTTTACAGATGAGAAAACTGAAGCCCAGAGAGAAGCGATTCACCCAATGTTACAGAGGTAGTTAAAGTCAGAGGTAGAGTTTGAACCCAGGTCAGTCCTCTGACTCTAGAGGTTGTTCACTGTATCAATGAATGAAAACCAACAGGTTGATGGATCAAGTTTTCACTATTCCTGCTTTGGTGTCATATGGATGTATCTTTAGTCACGTGTTTATTATAACTTAAGAACGTGATTGCGTCCATACCACCAGTAGGTGGGTAGAGAAGCTGGACACAGACCCAGAAAGACAGAAAGGATTCCAGGCCCTCCTTCAACACGGGGGTGAGCCTGGGTATAAAGTTTGGCACCAATCTTCCAAGTTTACTGTGAATGCAGAGGAAGTGCTGTACAGTGGAAGGAGTGACGGGTTTGGAATCCAGGACTGCTTCCAAGAACTGGGTTCAAATCATGACTTTGACAATTATAATCTGTACGACCTTAAGCAAGAGATTTCACCTTTCTGGGACTCGGTTTCCTAATCTGTAAAATGGAAGCATTGGATTAAATGACTCTGAGGCCTTTTTAAGCTCTGAATCTAGAATCTTATAGTCTATCCATAGGAGAAAAATTACACCTCCAGAAAAGATCCTATTTAGGAACCAGTGTGTGGCTACAGTCATTAAACTGAGGAAGGAGGCATGCGGGTGATTTTTTTTTTGCAAATAAATTCACAAAAATTGTATGGTTAGAAGGGTTACAATCTGCATAAGAGGAATGAATACCCTCTTACAGCTTTGCAGGAGTCTGCAGGACTCAGTGGCTTATGGCTGGCTCAAACACCCCAAGGCTGCTACTGAAAGAAAGAATCTTCTCACCCTGGTCTGATCTAGACTAAACTCACAGGATTAGGCTAGAACCACACTGCCCTTGGTCATGTTGAAAGTCAAATGTATGTTTGCCTCACCACATTTAACTGCTCATTAGTCAGGG
Source organism: Trichosurus vulpecula (assembly GCF_011100635.1). NCBI lineage: Eukaryota > Metazoa > Chordata > Mammalia > Diprotodontia > Phalangeridae > Trichosurus > Trichosurus vulpecula. Next base: position 335,219,328 of record NC_050574.1, read on the forward strand.
TAATTAAGTGAGGGCAGACTCCCTGATGAGCCATGTGACTGTCTGTTCTCATAGGCAAAGAGGAAGCAAAGGAATCATACTTGCTTCTTTCCCATCTTTTTCTTTTATTTTTCCATTGGTGTTTATGGATTTCTTAAAATCATAGAATCTCAGAGCTGCAAGGATCCTCAAAAGCCATCTAGTCTAACACTCTCTTTCTACAGGTTAAGACACTGAGGCCCAGAGAGTATAAGTCACTTGCCTAAGGTCATACAGTTCAGAGAATAAGTGTTTATGAAACACTTGCTATATATCTGGTCCTGTGTTAAGCTCTGAGGATATAGAGAAAGGCTCCCTTTTCCCCCAAATGGAATTTGATTCAATATATTGAGCTATCATCATCTCTGTCTCTTTCTCTGTCTCTCATTCCACAGTTACTTCTGCACATCTTATTTCTCTTGCTGGATTCTAAGTTTCTGTATCTGAATTTCAGTTACTGTATAAAAATTCATCATGTGCCAATATTTACATTCATATACAATTAACTGTAAGTACTTAATGAGATAAAATTCCCAGCAGAAGAGTTAGATTAATAGAATAAAACAGATCTCCAAGGTCCTCAGGGTCATAGAAAGACATGATCAGTCTTTGACATTAAGATTGAAACTGTTTATGTCAATTTGATTTTGCTTTGATACTTTATGAATCTCTCTATGTGGGCACTCCTTCTAAAAGTACAGATCAAAATCCGCACATTCTTCTTCTTCCATTCTTGGCTATCCATGGTCACAGGTGAAGTACCCATTTCTCTAGATTTCTGGACATTGTTAAGAAACCAGTTGAACATGCAGACCATCCATCAGTTACCCTTCACTTTTCCTACATGACTGTTGTAGTCCATTTCAGCCATTTGGGGAATTGGAGGTTTTCATGGAAGAGAAAGACTGAACAATAATACTTTTATTTTAGAAGTATTTTACTACCTACCTCACACAGAGTAAGGCTTGAGGTGGACTTGAGATATCCACGGACATGAGGGAAGGAGAGGGAGTCAAGGGTATATGGCTTCAGAAGAATGGATGTAGCAGTATCTCAGTCCCTGGAGAGCCAAAGACACAACCAGGACTGAGTGCCCAGAGTAGGGTCACTGGTCTTGGATGATGATCTTTGGGCCATCTTTGGAGGAAGGGGGATGATCATTCTGAGAAAGGCTGCTTTCTGGATTTGGCACATTCATACTATAGTAAACTCTCATTGTCCCATGGTATAGGGGCCCCTAAATTCTGGCTTCTATGCCAGGGCTGCTTAGTGCGGAAGAAGTCAGTCATTTTGGAAAGAGGATGGATGCCGACTCTCTAATAGACAACTATGATTGTTTTTCTACCCTAGGTGTTAGAGGTTAAGGAGATTCTGAGGAATGGCCAAGGGATTTCTTAGTCTTTTCTACTGTCAAAAATGGAGCATGAAACTCTCAGCATGGAAGATTCTAACACATTCTTCCTCATATACAAGATTCCAGAAAATAAGTAGGATGGAGTGCCAGGAAGGAGGGTGAAAGTATGTCTAGAGCAGAGGCAGACTATCTGCACCACATAAATTTTATGGCTCTCACAGTCTTTTTGGACCACAGCGGCCCACCTCATTCTCACGGTCAAATATCTCTTGGTCAAGCATAACCTTTGCTTCTCTTCTATGTAATTTTTCATAGATAATGTACTATATATATGTGTGTGTGTATATATCTATCTATCTATCTATCTATCTACACATATAGCCTATTCACAGCCACCATGTATCTTTCTTTCCATGCTTCCTGAGTGACCCCCACTCCCAGCTTTAATTATTTGGAACACTATTATGTTCTATAATACATAGTCATGTATATCATCACAATAGTAGTGTAAAGAAAATGGTCACCGATTCAAGAAAATAGTTGGGCTTATTAAAAGACTGTGCAATTTCCAACATTCGGCCCACTCTGCTTCTCCTCTTTGTCTTCTATTCTGAACCTAGTTCATCATCCATCTGCAATGCCTGTCAGAGATAGATGTACTGATGGACCAGCTCTATAGGCTGTCAATCCATTTAACTACTTATCATAGTCTTTACACTGGACAGTCTTCATCCACTTGTTTTTCTCCTGTGCTTCTGGATCTCTAAGACTGCAAATATTTCAGGTTTTGATGCACTCTGCACAGTGTCATGCACAAACAGGAGCATCTGGAGGACCTCACCATTTTTAGGTAATCCTCTTTCCAATTGGACATCTTCCATGACAGTGGCATTTTGTGTTGGCAACAGTTAATTATCTCAAGTAAACACTCAAGGTCATTATTTTTTTTACACATAAGTCATGTTTGTGCTGGCTCTAAAATGTTAAACATTACGTGATTAAAAAGAAGATCTGAAAAGAAGTAATAACTTCTTCCTAGATCTTGTAAATGATTTAAGTTAATTGACAACAAAAAGGATTGATAATGAAGTAGAGAAGAACAAGTTCTCATTTTGTCAGTCACCTTCTTGTCCATGAACTAAAGAAAATTATCTGTTTCTGTTGATTTCATAAGGTACAGGAAACAATGTAAATTCATTCACTACTAATGGGTTGAATTTCCCATATTTTCTAAAACATCTGCTTGCCAAATACAGCCATTCTGAATGTTACCTTCAGTACCCAAAGTAGCATGTATTTTTCTTTTTAAAATTGATGGGTTTCATTTTTACATTACCTTTATTTCTAGATCTAGCCTTGCTCTTTCTCCTCCCCACTGAGCCATGCTTTGTAATAAAAATTTTTAAAAAGAGAGAGAAAAAAAAGCAGTTCAACAAAAACTAACCAACCATGTTTGACAGTCTAGGAAACATTCCACAGCCATATTCTCTCATCTCTGCAAAGAAGGGAGGAAAGCGCTTTCTCATATCTCTTCTCTGGGGCCAGGCTTGGTCATTATAATTACATGGGGTTTTTTTTGTCCTTTCTTTTTTGCCTCATAGAATCATGAATTAAGAGCTGGAAAAGACATCAGGGACCACCTACCCCAATGTCTTCATTTAAAACTGGGACCTAAGGGGATTAAATGAATTACTGAAGGTCATATTGATAGTAAGAGTCAGAGAGTAGGATTTGAACTCATTTGCTCTGACTTCTAATTCGGTGTTCTTGTCACTGTACCAGATTCACCTTGTTGTAGCCATTATGTATATTCTTCTTTCAGTTTCTGCTTACTCTATATCATCTAATATGTCTTCCCATGCTTCTCTAAATTCTTCATACTCATCATCTCTTATGGCATAGGAATGTTCTATTTCATTCATGTACCACATTTTTTTAAGCCAGTTCCCAAATCAATGACCATCTAACTTTGTTTCCAGTTCTTTGCTGCCACAGAAAATGCTGCAATGGATAAGCTTGCAAGTAAGAACATCATAGAGATGATAGACAAACCTAAAAACTAATTCTTTGAGAAGACAAACACAATTGGCAGAGAGAGAGAGAGAGAGAGAGAGAGAGAGAGGCAGAGAGACAGAGAGACAGAGGCAGAGAGAGACAGAGAGAGAGACAGAGAGAGAGAGACAGAGAGACAGAGGCATAGAGAGAGAGAGAGAGAGAGAAATGCACCACCTCACCTCATCAACTATCTTCTGGATTTCTGGATTTGCAGATTTGGTTTCACTTAAGCCTCCAGTCATCATTTTGTTGGTGGTTGATTTGCAGAAAGGGATGCTGGAACTGAAATAATGAAATGATAAGGTCAGTCATCCTAACTCCAGTTTTAAAGGGAGGCAGGCTCTCCTCACATCCAATGAGTGCAAGGGTATGTCATAATCAAGCACCGCCTTCTTGGCTGTAAAAATGACTTATTGCTCACCTGTTATCATATGTTAATTCATGAATATCAATGTAAAATATTGTCATGTAATAAAGTAATTAGATTCCCCCCCCCCAGCTCCCTTTTAAAGTGGTCAAGGAGAAGCAACCCTCTATTCTTTGAGTGAATGGTTCAGCCCAGGGAGGACTTCTCAAAAGCACTAATTGAACAAAAGGTGAATGTCTACTTCATGGTAAAAGGTAATAGCCCTAAATTTCCAAATACTTTTTCCCCCAGTTATACTTGTTCGTTTTTAATTATGATTAATTCTCACTCCCTTCCCCCAAGGCATTGGTGGAGACTTTGGTCATAAGTATTCCTCTAAAATGCTGATAGTCAAAGTTATGGAGGAATCGCCTTTATTCTACAGCCTTTTTGATGGGTTTTATTGCTTAGTATTTAAATTTGCTTACCAAGCAGAACTGGTCTTTCAACATATATGAAGGTATGTGGAAATCGCTCTAGGGCAGGGACTGTGGCTCAGACTTTGGAATCTCTGTTCTAGCACCCAGCATAGTGTCTAGCCTATAGTAGTAGCTTTATTGGAGGACATCAGAAGTTGGGGGATGTAGAAAGACTTCTTGTAGAAGGTGGTCTTGAAGAAATAGAGGGATTCTCTGAGGGGGATGTGAAGAGAGCAGGGAATAGGAATAGGGGACAGTCAAAGCATAGGCACAAAATTGAGGAATGGGATGGCATATGAAGAGAACAGTGATAGGTCAGATTGACTGGAATGTCAAATGTATGAAAGAGTATTTGCAATAAACCTGGAAAGTTTGCCTGTTTACAGGTTGTAAAGGTCTTTAAAAATTAGAGAGGTTTGTAACTGATCCTAAAAGCAAGAAGAAGCCCTTGGGTGAATCCCTTTGGCAAATAATTCTTCCAATTTTTCAAACTTGGATTTCTTAAATGAATCTGGCTGCCTATTTATTTTTTAAAAATAATTTGTTAGTTTTATTTTTCATGTAACAAGAATTTTAAAAACATTTAGTCTGTCCCTCCTGCTACTCTCTTCCCCATTTAGCAAATTTAAAAAAGAAAAGGAAATATCTCAAAACACAACTACATTTAAACGTATGTATCTTTCTTCATTTTAAGTTCATCTTTTCTCTGTCAGGTGACTGGCCAGTTTCCTCTTGATTCTTTTGGACTCATGGTTCATCATTATATTTTGTTGATGAAAATTCTAAAGTCTTTCCCAGTTCTTTTTCTCTATAATCTTGTTATCATTGTAGAAATTGTCCTCTTGGTTATGCTCACTTCTCTCTGCATCAGTTCATAAAAATCTTCACAATTTCCTCTGAAATCATCAGTTCTATTGTTTCTTTCTTTTTTAATATTTAATTTATTTATTTTCAGTTTTCAACATTCATTCCCATAAGTTTTAATTTTCGCCCCTCTCTCCTCTTTCTCCCGCAAGATGGCCTGCAATCCGGATATGTGCTCTACATATACATTCCTATTAAAAGATTTTCACAATAGTCATGTTGCATAGAAGAACTATAACGAATGGGAGAAACCATGAGAAAGAAAACAAAACAAAAGAGAAAAGAGTCTGCTTCACTCTGCATTTGACTCCATAGTTCTTTCTCTGGATGTGGATGGCATTTTCCCTCATAAGTCCTTTGGAAAAGTTTTAGGTCCTTGAATTGCTGAGAAGGACTAAGTCTATTAAAATCAGTCCTTGCACAGTGTGACTGTTACTGTGTACAATATTCTCCTGGTTCTTCTCACTTCACTCAGCATCAGTTCATATATGTCTTTCCAGGTTTTCCTGAAGTCTGCCTGCTCATCATTTCTTATAGCACAATAGTATTCCATTACATTCATATACCACAACTTGTATTACCCAATTGATAGGCATCAACTAGATGTCCAGTTCTTGGCCACCACAAAAAGAGCTGCTATAAATATTTTTTGTACATGTGGGACCTTTTCCCATTTTTATGCTCTCTTTGGGACATGACCCTAGAAGCCCTATTGCTGGATCAAAGAGTATGCACTTTTTATAGCTTTGGGCATAGTTCCAAATTGCTCTCCAGAATGGTTCAATCAACTTAGAGCTCCACCAACAATGAATTAGTGTTCCAACTTTCCCACATCTTCTCCAGCATTTATCACTTTACTGTTTTGTCATGTTAGCCAATCTGGTAGGTGTGATGTGGTACCTCAGAGTTGTTTTGATTTCCATCTCTATAATCAATAGTGATTTAGAGCAGTTTTTCATATGACTATAGATAGCTTTGGTTTCTTCCTCTGAAAACTGCCTGTTCATATCCTTTGACCATTTATCAGTTGGGGAATGATGTGTATTCTTGTAAATTTGACTCAGTTCTCTATATATTTTAGAAACGAGGCACAGAAATCAGAGACACTAGTTGTAAAAATTCTTTCCCAATTTTCTGCTTCCCTCCTACTCTTGGTTGTATTGGCTTTGTTTGTGCAAAAACTTTTCAATTTGTTGTAATCAAAATTATCCATTTTGCATTTCATAATGTTCTCTATCTCTTGTTTGGTCATAAATTTCTTCATTATCCATAAATCTGACAGATAAACTATTCTTTGCTCCCCTAATTTGTTTATAGTATCAGCCTTTATACCTAGATTGTGTACCCATTTGGACTTTATTCTAGTATACTGTGTCAGACATTGGTCTCTGCCCAGTTTCTGCCATACTATTTTCCAGTTTTCCCAGAAGTTTTTGTCTAACAGTGAGTTCTTATCCCAGAACTTGGGTTCTTTGGGTTTATCAAACAGTAGGTTGCTATAATCATTGACTACTTGGGTTCTTTGGGTTTATCAAACAGTAGATTGCTATAATCATTGACTACTGTGTTTTATGTACCTAATCTATTCCACTGATCTACGCCTCTATTTCTTAGCCAATAACAAGTGTTTTTGATGATAGGTGTTTTATAATAAATTTAATATCCGGTGTGGCTCAGTTCTATCATTTCTTGCCGCAGAATAATAGTCTACTACATTCATATACCACTATTTTTGCCCATGACAATCTCAGTTTTGACTGAAGCCTGAACCAAAAGAAATTGTAATTGGGAAATGTTCAACATAAATAAAAATATGATAAAATGGAGAAAATGTTAATTTGTGGTTTTCTAAGTCAATGGGCACCCATAGGGATCAGTTTCTATTTGAGTTTGACACTACTATAGAGTATTCCCAAGTGAGATCATTCCCTATATTATCTAGGGATATAGTACCTTCATCCTCTAATCTTAAAGCCAAGAACACTGAGATTTTATGGGATTTGCTGAGAGTCCTTCAGCCAATATGTGTCAGAGGAACTTCTATCTTCCTGATTTGGAGGATAGCTCTCTATTCACTATGCCAAGGTGTCTCTTGCTAATGAACTTAAAAGTCTAGACCAGAGTTAGTGAACCTATAAATCTGTTGTCTTAACCTTGTGACTGGCCTGTCTGAGAAAAGCACTTTGTAAACCTTAAAATGCTAGCTTTAAAAAATGAAGTTATTGTTTCACAAATTTTCCATCCATTCCTAATAATTGAATAGAAGGCCCTAACAATTATGTGACTCTCCCTCAAAGTCCCAGCTCTAGGAGACAAGAGAAAAGAAGACTAGACAATGAGGAACATGAAGAGATGACAGCTGGATAAGGCCTGCTTTAGGAAATCCATCCCAGGGCCATTTGTTCTGCTTGTCACAAAACAGAATCTTTCCCCTGGTGTATCTTCTCTTTTCTCTCTGGCTTCAGAGCCAGCAGTAGCTCACATTTACATCTTACTGTATTATTTACAAAGAGCTTTTCTCACAGAGCCCAGGAGATGAATGGAGAGCAATGGCCCTGAATGTTTGCCCACCAAGCAGCTCTGGCAGGGCCCATTGAAAGTCACCAAGTACAATCATCCTGCTCAGTGTCATGGACAATTTTTAATCCCTTCTGTCTTGGGTAAATAAAATGACAAGTAAAAGTAAAGTCAAAGGTCAAGTGGACTGTGTGGAGTTAGAGGGCCTTGGGTTCTAATCCTGCTTCTGTCACTTCCTGCCTGTGTTACCTCTGACAGGTAAAAACTTCTCTGGGCTTCATCTCTTAAAGGAGAAGGTTGTATTCAATGAACTCTAAAAGTCCTTTCCACTCTTCACCTATGATCTTATGATTCATTATCACAGTGAGTAATAATTTCAAAGGGATTGCAAAGGTGACCAAAATGGGGAGCACATGAAGCAGGCAAAGAATTGAGTAGACAGCTAGGTGTTGCAGTGGATTGCACACCAAGCCTGGAGTTATAAAGACCTAAGTTCAAATTTGGCCTCAGACACTTGCTAGTTTTGTGACCCTGGCCAGATCACTTAATCTCTGTTTGCCTCAGTTGCCTCCTCTGTAAAATGAGAATGCTAATAGTACCCACCTTCCAGGGTTATTATGAATATTCAATGAGATAATAATTGTAAAGTCTTTAGCACAGTGCCTGCTAGGCATTATATAAATGTTTGCTTTTTTTTTTTTCCAGTTTTTAATTGTGTCCAACACTTTATGGCCCCATTTGGAATTTTCTTACTGAAGATACCGGATTGGTTTGCTGTTTCCTTCTCCAGCTCCTTTTACAGATGAGGAATACTAATCTGTTACACACATATATGCATATTATATATAAATATTGCATATTATATGTAAACATTAGCTATTGTTATGATTACACTTTTGAATATGAAAGTTTAATTTATGACCTGAGAGAGCTATATCCTAGAGCAAAAAGACTTAGTTCTCTATGTTCCACCCACCCCAATTCATTCAACGACTATTTTTTAAACACCAATTATGTACAGGATTTGAGAAGTAGCAAGGGTAGAGAGCTGATGAGGCAGGAGGACCATCGTTCAAGTCCAGCTTCTGACACATACTGGCCATGTGACTCTGGTCAAGTCACATAAGGAGCCAATGCCCTATCAACAAAAATAAGAAGAAAAGGGAAAGTAGTAGATTTTGGAGGAAAGAGGAGTACAATTTTGGAAATGTTGAGCTTGAATTTACAGAGGGATGTCCAAAAGGTAATGTCAAGTCAGCTATTGAAAATACTAGATTAGAGTTTAGGATTGGAGGTTAGAGATACAGATTCATGAGTCATCAGGTTTGTTTTTTTTTTAATTTAAAAACTATTTATTTGTTTTAATCACCCAAAATCTACCTTCTCAATCTTCTCCCCCTCCCCAATTGAAAACACAAGAAAAAAATCATTATAAACACAAATAGGCACTCACAAGAAATTTCCACATTCGTCATGTCCAAAAAAATTATTTGTTTCATTCTGTATTCTGAGTGCTTCACTTCTTTGTCAGGAGGTGGGTAACATGTTTCATCCAGGGGTCATTATACTGGTCAACCTTGAAAACGTTGGATTAGGTAAAATTGCCAAGGGAGAATATTTAGTGAGAAGAGAAGAGGGCCAAAGATAGAATCTTAAGGAATAACTGCATTTAATAGGTAAAAGAGAAAGAGGATCACAGGAAATCCTTTTTCCTCTTATCCCTCTAAAAATTATACTCAGTAAAATCCATTGGCTCTTGTTTGACTTAGAAATTGATTTTGCTTTAAACCACATAAAGCAGAAGACTCAAAGACTTTTGTGGGAATGTCTTATTCTTAATGAGCCTATATAAGGGGAGTTCAGAAAATGTCATTTTGATGAGTCTAGAAAAATCTTTTCACTCTGTTTTGATCAATCAACAGATACTAATGAAAAATTTACTATGTACTATGCCTCTATTAAACTATTTAGTTGGGTGGGTAGAAAAATAAAAAGTATGAGACATAGTCCATGTTCTCAAGAAGCTGGTGGTTGTTCATCCTTCATTTTTAAAGACCAATGACAACAAGGGTGACGTTTTAACTCATGTGTGAAGTTGGGTTTAAATGAGGCAGAGTTGCTCAAAGTCATCAGCCTCACCCTCTCTTCCAGAGTCATTCAAGGCCAGTGGCAAGACAAAAGTCAGGACAACTGGTGATGGCCTGAGATTTAGGAGATGATCTTGGTGTCTTCAAAGTCTGACCATAATCTAAGCACTGCACAATACCTGTTTCAGCCATTTTTATGGCTGTTGGAACAAATTGTTCTCATTCACCCATTCTGCCAGGGAAAGTCTTCACATGCTTGGGGATGTCTAACTCATTGAGGGGTTTGAGGCCTAAGCTCATTTAACCCATCTGCCCAGATGGTTTTGGCAGGATGTGACCATTGCCCCTGCCACAGCTTCTTGGAGCCATGGGTGAGTTGGTTTAAAGGTGGACACCCAAGGTGCAGGAGCAACCCTGCAAAGGGCTGGGCTAGCCCTCACAGAAGAGGTGCTAGTCACAACAAAACTATTAATTAGGCAGGTAAATTCATGCAATTTAGCTTAGATTGTAGGTTTTTTCCTTACACTGAAAATAATTGTTTCAGTTCACCTATCCTTTTCACTTTCAACATTTGGTGCCTAAATTTGCCTCATTTGCAGATGAGAGATTCTGAAGTAAATCAGTATCTACCTTGATCTAGGGAGGGAAAATTTACCAACAATTTACCCACCCAAAATTTACATATTCAAATGAGATTCATGAGAACCTCATCATACTAAACCTCAGGAGAAAAAAGGTGGGGTAGGAATGCTGTGAATCTCAAGATTGTATCCAGCCCAGTTCACTGAAGACAGATTGGAGAAGGGGGCTTTCTACCCTGATGATTTCCTCTCATTCCCCTCTTGTCCAGGAAGGTTTCCCTCTCTGATGCATGCTGGTCACTCTGCTTTTCCTCCTTTCTCAGGGTTTCTTGGATGGTGATTGCATGGGGAAGCAAAGTGTGATCAGTTACTTTCATTCTCAAACACCCAGGGATCTTTGAGCATTGTAATTATAACAATAGTTAGCAATGATATAACACCTACTATGTGCACTTTGTAAATACAGTCTCATTTGACCCTTAAAATAACTTTATAACATTGATGCTTTTATTAGCCTTATTTTTGCAGTTGAGGAAATTGAAGCAAACATAGGTTCAGTCACATTCCTAATGTCACATAGCTAGTAAGTATTTTGAGGCTGGATTGGAACTCAGGACTTCTTGACTTTAGCAGGTCTCAGGTTAACTGAGAAAGAAAGAAAGAAAGAAAGAAAGAAAGAAAGAAAGAAAGAAAGAAAGAAAGAAAGAAAGAAAGAAAGAAAGAAATGAAGGAAGGAAGGAAGGAAGGAAGAAGAGAGAGAGAGAGAAAGAGGAAGAAAGAAAGAAGGAAAGAAAGGAAGGAAGGAAGGAAGAAGAAAGAAAGAAAGGAAGGAAGAAAGGAAGGAAGAAGAAAGGAAAAGAAAGAGCTGTGTTGCCTATCTGGCCATTTCTAGTTGGGTCCCATAACTTAACCTAACCCCTTAATCCAGGAGTGGGGAACATGTAGACTTGAAGCCACATGTAGCCCTCTAGGTCCTCAAGTGTGGCCCTTTGAGTCAATCCAAATTTCCCAGAACTTGTCCCCTTAATAAAAGGATTTGCTATGTAAAATTTGGACTCACTCAAAAGGCCACACCCAAGGACCAAGAAGACCACATGTGGCCTTGAGGCCACAGCTTCCCCACCTCTACCCTAACCTAAAGGTTAACCAAACTGTGCATACCCTTTGATCCGGCAATACCACTACTAGGTCTGTATCCCAAAGAGATTATAAATAAAAAAGGAAAAAGTTCCTACATGTACAAAAATATTTATAACAACTCTTTTAAAAAATCTTATTTAATATTTTATTTTTCCAAATTATATGTAAAACCAATTTTAACACTTTTTTTTCAAATTTTGAGTTCCAAATTATCACCCTTCCTCCCCCACTTTGAGAAGGCAAGCAATTTGACATAGGTTAAACATGTGTAGTCATGCAAAATACATTTCTATATAAGTCATTCTGACAAAGAAAACACAGACCAAAAAACCTTCAAGAAAAATGAAAAAAAAATGATCTGCATTCAGTCTCTGCCAGTTCTTTCTCTGGAGATGGATAGCACCTTTCATCCTGAGTTCTATAGAATTGTCTCAGATCATCCTATTGCTGAGAATAGCTAAGTTATTCATAGTACATCATCATACAATATTGCTGTTACTGTGTACAATGTTTTCCTGGTTCTGCTTATTTCACTTTGCATCAGTTCATGCATGTCTTTCCAGGTTTCTCTGAGAGCATCCTGCTTATCATTTCTTAAAATACAATAGTATTCCATCACAATCGTATACAATAACTTGTTCAGCCATTCCCCAATTAATGGACATCCCCTCAATTCTTTGCCACCACCAAAAAAGCTGCCATAAATATTTTTGTATACAAAATTCTTTTTCCTTTTTTTTTAATCTTTTTGGGATACAGACCTTGTAGTGGTATAGCTTCATCAAAGGGTTTGCACGCTTTTATATACCTTTGGGCATAGTTCCAAATTGCTCTCCTGAATGTTTGAATCAGTATACAACTACACCAATAGTACATTAGTGTTTTAATTTTCCCACATCCTGTCATTTTCCTTTTCTGTCATATTAGCCAATCTGACATGTGTGAGGTAGAGCTCAGAATTGTCTTAATTTTCATTTTTCTCTTCAATAGTGATTTAGAGCATTTTTTTAATATGACTATAAATAGCTTTGATTATTTTGTCTGAAAACTACCTGTTCGTATCTTTTGACCATTTATCAGTTGAGGAATCCTCTTAATTCTATACATTTGACTCAGTTTTCTATGTTTGAAAAGTGTAGTCTTTATCAGAGAAACTCACGGTAAAATTTTTTTTTCCCAGTAATGATTACCAACTACGTATTTCCCCCATCCTATTTTCTCCCTGTTTATCCTACTCCCTCTATCCTTTTATCCTGTTCATTCTCAAAAGTTTTGCTTCTGAATTTTACCTCCCCCAAACTGCCCTCCCTTCTATCCTGATCCCTTTCTCTTCCTACTTTCCTGTGTGATAAGACAGATTTAAACACCCAAGTGAGTGTCTATATTATTCCCTCTTTGAGCAAATTCTGATGAGAGTAAAGAATGAGAGCTGGGTAACATGCTTCATCCTAGGTCCTATGGAGACATGGTTGTTAATTGTATTGATCTAGAGTTCTTAACTTTTTCCACACTTTTGTTTTGGTTTTGGTTTTTTGTAGTAATGTTATCCTTGTATAAATTGTTCTCCTGATCCCACTCACTTTGCTTTTTGTCAGATTATTTTAACCAGCATTCTTTGAAATATTTTTTTTTCAAAATTTGTTTAGCTGTTCCCCGATCGTCTAAGAGGAAATCTAAAACACCCCCTTAGATTCTAGTTCTCCTGTCCCCCCTCCCCCTTAATGCCCTTTTCAGGATTTCAGGATTAGGAAGTTTGTTTTGCCTCCAGCTACTCCCTCTCCAGTAATATTCTTCCTTTCTACTTTTCTCTATCCCCACTGATTTTCAGGTTGATTTTGATGTAGTTTTTAATAAACAAAAATAATTTATTAGGTATGTCCTCAGGCACTGCAGATACAAATACCAAAAAGAAATCTTCTAATTAGAATGTTGATGTCCATAACAGAAGTCATCATCTCTCTCACTCCTCCCTCTCCCCAACCATTCCTCTTGCTGAGGTCAGAGTTGGGAGAGCTGGTTCATCAAATGTGAAAGAATTCACTTAGACCTTCTCTGTAGCCATTGGAAGATTATTGATGCAAAAGCAGTGGGCTAAGCCTGGAAGAAGGACAAGCAATTTACAGAGGGACAGGGGCTTGTTTTCATAAGGACAGGATAAGGGAGACAGGGGGAAATTTTATGACCCAGGATGTGGGGCTGGGGGGAGACAAGGGATTTTATGGTCCAGGATAAGGGGGAAGTTTTATGGTAACTCAAGATAAGGGGAAGAGACTCTAGGGCACCTTCAGATTAGAGAATAAACCAGGGGCTTTACAAAGTCAACCCTTAATATTATTTTTAACTCTCAGGGCACTGTTGGTATCCACATCATTTCCCCACTCAACCATTAGACCACAGAAATCTTTCAGAAAAGGGGTGAAGGTCATTGTCTTTAGTAGCTACTTCCTGCTAAACAGGGGCAGAGTCCATTTTAGGGGCTGAGAATAGGTTGAGGAGGGGTGGTCAGCATAGGGGTATGGCATTCGGTGCCAGCTGAGTCCAGGATGGAGAGAGGCAAACCACTGGGGACTCCAAAGGTAGAGGTTGGTATCCTAAGAGTTGAAGGTGAAATTTCTGCAGGTGAGAAGGCACAAAGTGAACCAGGAGGTTTAACAAGCAGGGACCAAATACAAGAGAATGAGGGCAGAATGGGTGAAAGAAGGGAGAGAAATCACGACTCCCAGGAAGAGGTAGGGGGAGATACCAGGCTGGAGCAGATGTCTTGCATCCTAGAGGCTGCCTGTAGTGTCCTTCAAGTGCTCAAAGGATAAATTCCATGCAGAATTTCCAGGGAATAGGGGGAGAGCTATGGCGAGTAAGCTAGTATCCTGGGAATGATGTTGACACACCCAGCAATCCTGTACTCTGTCCTGCCCTCCCCCTCCGCCCACAGAGTTCCCTATTTGAATTAAGGCATTAGACTTCCAGTCCTGAGGAAGCAGGCCTAACCCTAGGCACGGGGTGGGAAAAAGGTAGGTTAGGAACAGAAGTGGTTCAAGGTGGGGCCCAGAAGACAGCATAGCTAGAAAGCATACAGGCAAGTCCCTATGGTGAGGGGCTTCAATGCATACTCTTCTTTGATTACTTTTCTGGCTGGTCACACCCTGCATCTTCTCTCACATCTCACATCCTGCCTCCTGCTTGCTTCATCTGCCTCAGCACTCCTGTCTGCCTCACCATCCACACACATGCCTTCAGAAAGAGAGACAAAGGAGCTGTCCCTACCTGAGTGGGGGTGGGGAGGCAAGTAAAATGAGACTGAAGCAGTATCCAGGGGATGAGGAGAGAGTGGAATAGGTATCCTTGTTGCATGACCATCTGCAGGTGGATGGCCGATAGTCTAGGAGACACAAATCTGACAGATAAGTTCAATATGCAGGGCCCAAATAGAAGGAACATTAGAAGTGACAAAGAAAGAAACCAAGAGCCCCATGATGCTATTATTTATTTTTGCTATACAGGATTATCTGACTTTGTTATTTTCTCAAAAGTTTCCACTTTGATTCCAATTCCTCTAGGAGAATTAGATGCTGTTGAGGATCCAACTCCATACATGTAAATATAAGTAACAATGCTTTTGCAGATACAAGCTTTCTACCCCTGAGTTCAATAGTTATACAGATGAATTTACTTATGAAAGACTGACTTTTACTTCAGTTATCATGAAAGACTTGGGAGGATCTATAAGTAATTAATTCCAAAACAGTGCATATCAATAAATTGCTTATTATAAACATGTTTTTACCACTGAACGCATAGTATAAACAGGTATTATTTCTGTAATAGTAACAAACTTTGAATGAAATTGACTTTTCTATTAATGCAAAAGTATTCCATAAGTTACCTCCCTCTAAGAAATTTGATTGCAGTGAAATTCTTTTCTCCACACTGAAGATGTTTCTGATCTAGTTTCAGTCATTAGTAGAATAACAGCTAGGTCCCTCAACCAGTTGTACCAATACCCAATTATTCTAACATCTTTTTGAAACATTGTTTTAACAATCTGGCTAGCAGCTTCTGTGGGGGCTTAAGATCCCCCCGCAGCTAGCACCCAGGAGGCTGCTGGGCACGCCGGGAAAGCACAGGTTCTTTTTATCTGCTTAAACAAGGAAAGCACGGTGAAGGGGTTGACCAGCTTTCTTTAATCCAGCATTCAGTTAGTTCAGGGGAGCATACAGACAAGCATCAACAGACAGACCAAACACAGATTCATTCACTTACTTCAGGGGAAAAAGCCAGCACCCTGAAGTTCAGAACATTCATTTAGTTCGGGGGAAAACAAAACCAGCATCCCAAACTTCAGAACAAAATACAATCAAATTACAAATATCAACAGACAGACCCAATACAATTCATAGTTACCAACATCTGGGCTCAGCCTGAGAGCAAGAGCTGGCCCAGAGTCATGCTGGCCACTGCTCCTGCGCCAACTGGAAAAGGAAAGAGAGATCTTCAAGCCGTCTTCTCCCCTCTTATAGAGTTTTTGACATCATCAAGCGCCGCCTGAATGACCAGGGCCAATTGGTTCTTGAGTTGGCCCCTCCCCGTGGTGTAGACTAGGTTAACACCCAATAGGGCTCTGGAGTCAACACCTCCCCTCAGCCAGCCCCATGAATCGTCACACAGGAAGTTCTTTGCTCCCAGGCATGGTCTCTGGGCTTCCTGCCCTGGAAGAGGAGCAGCAGGCCCAGCACCCAGCAAGGCCCAATGAGATAAACTGAGCCACCCAGAGAAAACAAAGGCCATTCTGGTCACAAACATTTAAGGACCTTATTCCATACAGACATATATCTAGTAACAGGCAGATAACTAGGCCAAATACCCATTTACTAAGATATAAAAAGGAATATCATTTTAGGCTGAATGTTCAGATCTTAAACACACACTTTGTCATAGTAGTTCAGATGTATCCCGGCCTTAGTCTAGGGGATAATGATTCAACATTGTGTTTGTACCTTTGTTTCATAAACTTCTTTTCCTTTTGTCTAATTATCCCCATATCATTCAGAAAGAACGTTCTATTCCAGGGATTTAATCTTTCACATCACAATACAGGAGCAGTAATTTACCCAACTGTTTGCCATATGGGATGACTACACATTTGGATTGAAAAGAGCAAGATTTCACATACTTAGATTGTGTTCACATCATTCACTGGCTACTGGCTTTGATTACAGAAATTTGCCATAAAAAGGAAATTAGATAAAGCATCACAGTTTTCCAACCATCAATTCTATCTCATTGCCAGACTCAGGAATGGTCAGGTGGGAAACATTCCTTTTCAAAGGAACACAATGGGGAAACTGATTCAGGAGGATCCCATCCTAGGCTGAGAGTAGGATTGTCCTCTCAGCTTTTCCAGACGCAGACCTCCACCTGTAACAGTCACATTCTCTCTGACTAGCTGGTAACATTTCTCTCAAATGGTAGATTATTGACTATTGATTATTGATGGGTTTTTATGATCCACCAGATAGCTCAAAACACACTTCATTATAATCCCATAAGCTTTTATCTCAGATGGCAAGTTTCACTAATTAAAAATTTACCAGGACTCACATCTCAAATTTTAAATTTGTCCTTGTGCAAAGCTAATCATTTCCATATACTAGCAAATTCTCAGCAAACCAAATTCCTTGTTTAGGAACTCCATAACTCAAACAAGCTCTTTGGCAAGCTTATAAAATTAAGGAAGATGGAGAGGGATCCCTGGGAAGGGGTTGCCTTAACTACCCCATCTATCTTTAGAGCTGCTATGGGCTGTGCTTTCGACTAGCCCTGAGGACTGCTCTGAATGGGCAGAACCCTCCCTTACATATAACATATACACACAGTAATCAATTACCAGCTTTAGCATTAAAACATAACCGGCAATCTTGCAGCAAAAACACAAACAATAAACTTCAGGTGACATCAATTACATTTCCAGATCATATAAAATTATTGATAGAAGGATGAGCTGTCTTATCAAGTGCAGACAATGACTGGATGGCTTCTTGCCTCCTGGGAAGGTAATTCCAGGCTTTTGGCCCCAGGGGCTAGGGGCCATTACCAGTGAGGCCCTCATCGCAGCTGATGCCCCTTACCCCTCCCTCCTCTCACCAGGTGGGAGAAGCTGAATTTGAAGGTGAGGGAGAGGATGAAACTCTCTTTTCCTCATCGGATCTGGGATGAGAGGAGTTAATAGAAAAACTCCAGGGCTGTTTGCAGTCCTACTGAGATACCCTCTTGGCTCAAGGGAAGGGAGTGGGGGAAGGGAGTGACCTTGGTTGTCAGGAGGTGTTTCAAAACTCCTTAAAGATCAATTGAAAATCTGCTAAGAATCTGCTGTTTTTTAGTTGTTCTAACTTTTTTACTTCTATGCCCAGCCCTTAAAATTTAGAGTGGGATATTGAACCTTTCAGACTGACATTCATGAGACTAGTGCCCTTTCTTAGGATACCTGAAGCATGAACCAATGACTCTGTTTCTCTGAGAGCACCTAGTTAAGTCTGATCCAAGGACAGAACAAACCTAAGAGTGAAACTTAGAAAATTCATAGTAGATTTGGATATAATTGTTATCAGTATCAAATTATTGCAACAAATTAGCTTGCAAATGAAAATTTAGTAGGCCTTTAAAATCACACAAAAAGATTTTGCAAAACATTTCTTTCTAAAAAAAAGCTTACAAGTTATTCTGGTGTTAAAAGGAATAATATCTAAACTTTCATAAAATAAATTAGCTGGAAACCTTAAAGACTGGAATTTGTTGAAACCAAGTTGGTGTAAAATGTCTTTATGGCACCAAAGTGCCAGAAAACCAAAATTCTCAATAATCACAAATTCCTAAGTACCAAAAGGAGTTTACCTTGGTGAAGAAGTTCAAGTTTTTTTTTTTTCTAAAGAAAGAACATACCCAGTTAAACTAGCCTCATCACAATAACAAAGTTTACCAGGCCTTTAAAAACTTAGTAAGAATTCCACTACACAGAAGACTTTACACAGGGTTGATAAGAATTTATGCCTAGATGGTTCCAAAAATCCTTGTTTTAGTTAATAACCTCAATTCTTAATTAAGTACAATTCTTAATCTAACAACATCTAGATTATAAGAGGAATTGCTTTTCTAACAATATAGGTAATACGATGTTAACCAAATTGCACAATATGAGAAAATTTAGAAATATAACCACACCACAGGCAATTATCATGTATTTAAAACTTGAAACAGAACCAATTAATTACCAATCAGGTGACTGTGAGTTGCATAAGCAAATCAAATCTTGTTCATAATCACTAGTGGTAACATTTTAATTTCTAAGGGCCAATACTTTTAGCACTTTAAAGGAAAAGATTATTATCCACAAATTCACATTTTTTTGAAGACATGTGGTGACAATTCCCAGCTCCAAATATCATTTTGCTTCCTTGGGCTGGAGTACCTATCCTTTTACTTATCAAATAAAGAGCATTCAGCTCTCCATTCCCATCCTCCCAAGAATTTTGAACTGCATGTACTAGAAAATGCATATAAAGTTTTAAGTTAACAACACAGGGTACAGAGACCTAGAGACCATTGTGCAGGGACCTCCCCAAAAAAAAAAAACAGGTGCAGAGGTCCACAGAGCACAGAGACCCTGAAACTGGGGTACAGGGACCCCCAAAGAAAACCAGGCATAGAGGCCCGCCTCCTGCCTCCCCCAATGTCCCACAGGGGAAGGGAAGGAACAACACAGGGTAAACTAGGGTACAGGGGGAACGAGAGAGGGTTAAAAAGTCCACTTAAGCAGAGCACAGTTTTAGAGACCAAATTTCTTACTAAGCTTGTTTTGTTTAGAAATCCCCTTCACAGATCACTTTTCTAGGTTTTATTGAGGTCAGGCTGTGTTACAACGGAACACTTAGGCTCTTTTCCTTAAAGATTTCCTTCCCGAATTTCCCTACTGGCAGTCTCCTAGCAGCCTCTCTGCTGCTTGTCCCAGCATCCAAGGACAGAGGAGAGAAAGAAAAATGACCGACCCAGGACAAGTGTGTATCCTTATACCAGGGTCCATAATCCGACTGAATACCCAGAAGTCAGTGGAGCTTCAGACCCACTGGCAGTGTCTGGGCACTCCAGGGGTCTCATTGCTAGGGAGACAGTGGGAGCAGAAAAGGTCCAGGGAAGAGAACAAAGAAAAAGGTGCTTACTTGTTATCCCAGTAGCTAGGACAAGATTATTGGATTCCAATCAATATTTGGACTCCCAGTTTCGGCACCAAAAATGACAAGGTCAGAGTTGGGAGAGCTGGTTCAAGAAATGTGAAAGAATTCACTTAGACCTTCTCTGTAGCCATTGGGAGCTTTATTGATGCAAAAGCAGTGGGCTAACCCTGGAAGAAAGACTAGCAATTTACAGAGGGATGGAGACTTGTTTTTATAAGGACAGGATAAGGGAGACAAGGGGAAAATTTTATGACCCAGGATAGGGGGGAGACAAGGAATTTTATGGTACAGGGTAAGGGGAAGTTTCATGGTAACTCAAGATAAGGGGAAGAGATTCCAGGGCACCTTTGGGTTAGAGAATAAATTAGGGGCTTCACAAAGTCAACCTTTAATATTATTTTTCACTCTTAGGGCACTGTTTGTATCCACGTCACTCTTTTCCAAACTTCACTATTATAATTAAGGGCACCATTATGCTCCCAGTCACACAGGTCAGAAACCTTGGTGTCATCCTTGACTCTTCATTCCCACTCACCCCACATATCCGTTCTGTTGCCAAATTTTGTTATTTCTACCCTTACAACATCTCTTATATATGTCCCTTTCTTATGCCCTATTTCATGTCTCTCTCTTCAATCCAAGCCATCTTCCACTAATCTGCCACAGTAATTTTTCTAAATCGTAAGTCTTTTCATTTCAACTCCCTGCTCAATAATCTTTAGTATGTGTCCCTATTACCTTCAGATTGATATATAAACTCTCATCGGTACTTAAAGCTCTTCACAGCCACCCCACCACCCCTTTTCTGTTTTATTACATTTTATTCTTCTCTCTGCATTCTATGATCCAGCCACACTGGCTTGTTTACAATTCCTTCAACAGTATACTCTATCTCCCTTCCCCATGCTGTTGCAATGGTTGTCCTTCGTGCTTGGAAGGCTCTACCTCTTTTTAAAAAAATTATTTATTTTTAGTTTTCATCATTCACTTTTATAAGATTTTGAGTTCGACATTTTCCCCTCCTCCCGCCTTTGCCGCTTCCCCAAGACAGCATGCAGTCTGATATTGACTAAACATGTACAATCATATTAAACATATTTCCACATTAGTCATGTTATGAAAGAAGAATCAGAACAAATAGGAAAAACCATGAGAAAGAAAAAACAGAACCGAAAAAAAGAGAAAACAGTATGTTTCAATCTGCATTCAGACTCCATATTTCTTTCTCTGGATGTGGACAGCATTTTCCATCATGAGTCTTTTGGAGTTGTCTTAGATCATTGCGTTGCTCAGGAGAGCTAAATCTAACAAAGCTAGTCATTGCACAATGTTGCTGTTACTGTGAGAAATGTTCTTCCAGTTCTGCTCACTTCCCTCAGCATCAGTTCATGCAAGTCTTTCTAGGTTTTTCTGAAATCCACCTGCTCACCATTTCTTATGGAACAGTAGTATTCCATTACATTCATATACTACAACTTGTTCAGCCAGTCCCCAATTGATGGGCATCCCCTCAGTTTCCAGTTCTTGGCCACCACAAAAAGAACTGCTATAAACATTTTTGTACATTTGGGTCCTTCCCCCTCCTTTTTAAAGATCTCTTTGGGATACAGACCTAGTAGTGATATTACTTGAAAAAAGGGTATCCACATTTTTATAGCCCTTTGGGGAGAGTTCCAAATTGCTCTCCATAATGGTTGGATCAGTTCACAACTTCACCATTAGTGTCCCAATTTTCCCCACATCTTCTCCAACATTTATTATTTTCCTTTTCTGTCATGTTATCCAATCTGATAGGAGTGATGTGGCACCTCAGAGTTGTTTCAATTTGCATTTCTCTAACCAATAGTGATTTAGAGCATTTTTTCATATGACTATAGATAGCTTTAATTTCTTCACCTGAAAACAGCCAATTCATATCCTTTGACCATTTATCAATGAGATAATGACATATTTTTATAGATTTGACTCAGTTCTCTATATATTTTAGAAATGAAGCCTTTATCAGAGACACTGGCTGTAAAAATTGTTTCCCAGATTGCTACTTCCCTTCTAATGTTGGTTGCATTGGCTTCATTTGTGCAAAAACCTTTTAATTTAATGTCATCAAAATTATCCATTTTGTATTTCATAATGTTCTCTATCTTTTGTTTGGTCATAAATCCTTTCATTTTTCATAGATCTCACAGGTGAACTATTTATTGCTCTCCTAATTTGCTTATAATTTCACCCTTTAAGTTTAAATTGTGTACTATTTTCATCTTATCTTGGTACATGGTGTAAGATTTTCATTTATGCCTAGTTTCTGCCACACTATTTTCCAGTTTTCCCAGCAGTTTTTGTCAGTTAGTGAGTTCTTATCCCAGAACCTGGAGTCTTTGGGTCTATGAAACAGTAGATTACTATAGTCATTGACTACTGTGTCTTGTGTAACTAACCTATTCCACTGATCTTACCACTCTATTTCTTAGCCAGTATCAAGTAGTTTTGATGATTGTTGCTTCATAATACAATTTAAGGTGTGGTATGGCTAGGCCACCTTCCCTTGTTTTTTTTTCATTAATTCCCTTGATAGTCTGGATTATTTATTCTTCCAGATGAATTTTGTTATTATTTTTTCTGGCTCTATAAAATATTTTTTGGTAGCTTGATTGGTATGGCACTGAAATTAAATAAATTTAGGTAGAATTGTCATTTTTATTATATTAGCTCTGCCTACCCATGAGATATTCTTCCAATTATTTAGATCTGACTTTATTTGTGTGAAAAGTGTTTTGTAATTGTGTTCTTTTAGTTTCTGGGTTTGTTCTGGCAGGTAGACTCCCAAATAGTATATATTGTCTACATTTACTTTAAAAGAATTTCTCTTTCTATGTCTTGCTGCTGGGCTTTCTTAGTAATATATAGAAATGCTGATGATTTATGTGGGTTTCTTTTGTATCCTGAAACTGCTAAAGTTGTTAATTATTTCAAATAGTTTTTTTAGCTGATTCTCTAGGATTCTCTAAGTATACCATCATATCATCTGCAAAGAGTGATAGTTTTGTTTCTTCATTGACTTTTCTAATTCCTTCAATTTCTTTTTCTTCTCTTGTAGCTAAAGCTACCATTTCTAGTACAATATTGAAGAACAGTGGTGATAATGGACATCCTTGTTTCACCCCTCATCTTATTGGAAATGTATCTAGCCTATCTCCATTATATATAATGGCTACCAATGGTTTTAGATAGATGCTACTTATCATTTTAAGGAAAACAAGAATGGATGTTGTATTTTGTCAAAAGCTTTTTCTACATCTACTGAGATAATCATATGATTTCTGTTAATTTCGTTATTGAAAGCTGATAGCTTTTCCAATATTGACAGCCCTGCATTCCTGGTATAAATCCCACCTGGTAATAGTCTATAACCTTGTAATAAGTTGCTTGGTAGCTTGATTGGTATGGCACTGAAATTAAATAAATTTAGGTAGAATTGTCATTTTTATTTTATTAGCTCTGCCTACCCATGAGATATTCTTCCAATTATTTAGATCTGACTTTATTTGTGTGAAAAGTGTACCAAAATAAGTTTGCCAATATTTTGTTTAAAATTTTTGCATCTATATTCATTAGAGAAATTGGTCAATAATATTTTTTCTCTGTGTTGGCTCTTCCTGGTTTAGGTCTCAGCATTGTATTTGTATCATAAAAAGAATTTGGTAGGACTCCTTTTTTGCCTACTTTTCCAGATAGCTTATATAATATTGGAATAAGTTGTTCTTTACATATTTAATAACACTCACTTGAAATCCATCTGACCCTGGAGATTTTTTCTTAGGGAGTTCATTGATGGCTTGTTCAATTTCTTTTTCTGAAATGGGGTATTTTATTTCCTCTTCTGTTAATCTAGGCAATTTATATTTTTGTAAATATTCATCCATTACACTTAAATTGTCAAATTTATTGGCATACAGTTGGACAAAATAGATCCTAAATATTGTTTTAATTTTCTCTTCATTGGTGGTGAATCCACCCTTTTCATTTTTGATACTGGTAATATGGTTTTATTCTTTCTTTTTTTAAAATCAAATTAATCAATAGTTTGTTTATTTTACTGCTTTTTTCATAAACTGAGCTCTTAATTTTATTTATTAGTTCAATAGTTTTCTTGATTTAAATTTTATTAATGACTCCTTTGATTTTCAGAATTTCTAATTTGGTATTTAATTGGAGGTTTTTAATATGTTCTTTTTCTACCTTTTTTAGTTGCTTGCCCAATTCATTGATCTCCTCTTTCTCTATTTTATTCATGCAAGCATTTAGAGATATAAACTTTCCCCTAAGAACTGCTTTGGCTGCATCCCATAAGTTTCGGTATGTTATTTCATTATTGTCATTCACTTGGATGAAGTTATTGAATGTTTCTACAATTTGTTGTTTGACCCTTTCATTCTTTAGGATTAGATTATTTAGTTCTCAATTAATTTTTAGTCTTATCTTTACATGGCTCTTTATCACATGTAATTTTTATTGCATCATGATCTGAAAAGGATGCATTTAATATTTCTGCCTTTCTGCATGGGATCGTGAGGTTTTTAATGCCCTAACACATGGTCAATTTTTGTGTAGGTGCCATTTAATGCTGAGGAAAAAGGTATATTCCTTTCTATCCCCATTCAGTTTTCTCTAGAGGTCTACCATATCTAATGCTTCTAAAATTCTATTCACCTCTTTAACTTTCTTATTTATTTTTGTTGTTAGATCTATCTAGTTTTGAGAGGGGGAGGTGAGATTCCCCCACTCGTATAGTTTTGCTGTCTATTTCTTCCTGTAACTCACTTAACTTCTCTTCTAAGAATTTGGATACTATTCCACTGGTGCATATATGTTTAGTATCAATATTACAATATTGTCTATGGTATCTTTTAGCAAGATGTAGTTTTCTTCCTTATATTTTAATTAGTTCTATTTTTGCTTTTTCTTTTCCTGAGCTCAGGATTGTTGACCCTGCTTTTTTTTACGTCAGCCAAAGCATGATATATTTTGCTCCAGCCTTTTACCTTTACTCTATGTATATCTCTCTGCTTTAAATATGTTTCTTATAAACAACATATTATAGGTTTTTAATCCACTCTGCTGTCTGCTTCCATTTTATGGGAGTGTTCACCCCACCCACATTTATGGTTATAATTACTGACTGTGTCTTTCCCTCCTATTTCTCCCTCCCTCCCCATTAATGCTTTTCTCTCTCCTTTCTTCCTTTCCCCCCTTACCATATTTTGCTTCTGACCACAGCCTCCCTCAATCTGCCCTTCCTTCTATCACTCCCTCCCTTTTCTTTCCCCTTTCCCCTCCTACTTCCTATAGGGTGAGAGAGATTTCCATACCCTATTGAGTGTGTATATTATTCCCTCTTTGAGCCAAATCTGATGAGAGTAAGGTTCAAACAATGCTTGCCTTCTTCCTTTGTTTCCCCCTACTGTAATAGGTCTTTACACCTCTTTCTGTGATGCAATTTACCCTTTTCTGCCTCCTACTTTCTTCTTCTCCCAGTACAATCCTTTTTTTCACTTCTTAATTTTTTTTATCATCACATCAAAGTCAACTTATATGCACACCCTCTATGTATATCTCTTCTAAATGTTATTATAAAAATACAGTTCTCAAGAGTTAAAAGTGTCATCTTCTCATGTAGGGATGTAAAAACTTTAACCTTATTGAATAACATCTTTTTTTTCTTTCCTGTTTACCTTTTTATACTTATCTTGAGGCTTGTATCTGAAGACCAAATTTTCTGTTCAGTTCTGTTTTTTTTTTAAATCAGGGATGATTGAAAGTCCCCTATTTCATTGAATGTCCATCTTTCCCCCTGAAAGATTATGCTTAATTTTGCTGGATAATTGATTCTTGGTTGTAATCCAAGTTCCTTTGCCTTCCAGAATATTATAATTCAGGCCCTGTCAACCTTTGATATAGAAGCTGCTAAGTCCAGTGTAATCCTGACTATAGCTCCAGAATATTTAAATTGTTTTTTTTTCTGGCTGCTTGCAGTATTTTCTCCTTGACCTGATAATTCTGGAATTTGGCTACAATACTTCTTGGAGTTTTCATTTTAGGATTTCTTTCATGAAGTGATTGGAGGAATCTTTAAATGACTCTTTGCCTTCTGGTTCTAGGATCTCAAGTCAGTTTTCTTTGATAATTTCTTGAAAGATGGTGCAGGCTCTTTTTTGATTATGGCTTTCAGGTAATCCAATAATTCTTAAATTATCTCTCCAGGATCTATTTTCCAGCTCAGTTGTTTTTCAATGAGGTATTTGTAGCAACAATGTTGCTAGCAGCTACTGTGGCTGTGTAAGACCAACAACAAGAGCACACAGAAGGGCTGCCAACACAGATTCTTTTATCTGCTTTTCTAAAGAAAACAACTTTAAGTGGTTAACAATCTCAGTTTAATTAAACATAA
Organism: Trichosurus vulpecula; assembly: GCF_011100635.1. Lineage (NCBI taxonomy): Eukaryota > Metazoa > Chordata > Mammalia > Diprotodontia > Phalangeridae > Trichosurus > Trichosurus vulpecula. The sequence continues at coordinate 335,245,439 of NC_050574.1, forward strand.
ATATATCATTCACTTAATTCATAGAAAAAAGCCAGCACCTTGAACTTCAGAGCAAATATAAACAGAAATTACAATCATACATTATAAACAGATCAACAGACAAATCTTGTCTGATAAAATCACAATAGTTACCAGAGAAGCTCCAACATCTGGGTTATCAAAGCCAGGGGGGCTGTTTCAATAGCTTTCCCAGAGTCTTGTCACCAACACTCTTTCAATGAGTGTATCCCCCAAAGTCAAATGCTAACCTTCCAATACATATATGCTATGTAGTTTGGGGCCTACCATTTAGGATATGGGAAATCACTAACACCAGGGTGTGGGAAAGCTCTTCAATCACTAGTACCACATCATATACATTATTTCAAATCAATGACTCCTCATAGTCTTAATGCTGAGAAACACTCCAAAACAAAAAGATTCCACTTTACTTGCCCCGTTCAAACAAAGGCCAGACTCATTAAAGGCACTTGATAGCCTTGGCATCCCAAAAGAGAAGAAGAGCAAAAAATCCTGGCCCTGATTACCATCACTGTATTTTACATTTTCTTCTATTTTTTCATTCTTTTGATTTTGTTTGACTGATTCTTGATGTCTTGTAAAGTCATTAGCTTCCAACTGCCCAATTCTAATTTTTAAGAAATTATTTTCTTCAGTTACCTTTTGCATATCCTTTTCCATTTGGCCAATTTTGCTTTTTAAGAAGTTGTTTTCTTCAGTCAATTTTTGTCCCTCTTTTTCCAAGCTATTGACTCTCTCATGCATACCTCTCATTTCTTTTCCCAGCTTTTCTTCTACTTTTCTTATTTGACCTTTCAAATCCTTCTTGAGCTTTTCCAAGAAGGCTTTTTGGGCTTGAGACCAATTCATATTCCCCTTTGGGGTTTCAGATGTAGGTTATTGGCAGTGGTGTACTCTTCTGAGTTTGTATTTTGATCTTCCCTGTCACCTTAAAAGCTCTCAATGGTCAATGTTTGTTTTTTGCTTCTTCTTCATCTTGTTCCTATTTCCTGGCTTTTAAAGTTGAGCTCTCTTGCTGGAGCACAGAGGGCACTATCCCAAGTTTCTTGTGCTAGGGGCCAGAGGCCTAGTCACTAGCTTTGTGCCCTTGGTCCTCAAGTGCTGGCCACTGGAGGCTGTAGGGGTCTGGCACCTTACCTGGTGCTGAGCTGGGGTCCTAATGGTGGTGTCTGGAATGTGCTGAGACCAGGTGGGGTTTTTCTGCATTTCCATAGGCTACACTGAAGCTGGAGAGATCTGCTGCTGGAAGACATCTGTTCGCCAGGCTCCACCTGCACATTTGGTGGTTCTCTGAGTTGGAGTCTGCTGGGTGCCCTGGCTGTGTGAAGGCACATGAGGGGTGCTGGTTTTGGCATTTAGCTCCTCCACTTCTCTGGGGCTCAGGATCTCCTGCTGATTTGCTGAGGTGGAGCCCACCTCCCATTTCTTGGGATGCCTCCTGGCCTTGGACTGCCCTCCTCTTTTACCCAAGTGATATGGACCTCTTTTGCCAATCCTCTAGATCTCTGGACCAAAAGATTGCTTCACCCCATTTTTCTGCTGGCTTTCCTGTTCCAGGATTTGTTTTGGGGAGGTATTTTGTGGGTGTTCTGGGATGAGAATGAGAGAGGGACTTCAGTCTATTGCTTATTCTTCCATCTTGGCTCCCAGAAGTCCCTTCTGATTTTGATGTATTTCTACACCAAATTTTGCAGTAGTTTAACCCTCCTTTGTTCACTTCAGATAAAGGTAAGATCAGAGATAAAGATAAGATTAAACCCTCTTTCAGGGTTTATCTTCTAATCATCCATTTGTCTTTTTAAAGGAAAATGTAACCCTACATCCTCCATTTCAGTTAAAGAGTCTGGTTCTTAATGATGTTCTCACCTCTTCCTTCATATTTATATATTCTTTTATTTACTCATTTACTTATATATTCTTTTATTTACCCCAATTACAGAAATAACAAGTTATATTTCCTTCTTCATTCCCATGCAGGAATTCCTCCTTCACTAGTATATATTCTCCCTTTTCTTTCCTCTCCCTAAATTATCAAAACAGGACCCCCACCCAGGATTAGGCACTCTTGGAACTTTGAAAATCAGAGCCCTGGATCCTCAGGGACCACTTAAAGGGCCCTATACCTCTACACTTGTTGAGTGCCATCTCATGATGATTTCTGGTTGATCTGACCTGCCCACTGCCCACTGCTGCTTCTTGTGATTTCCTGGGCTCCCACCCTGGGGATTTCTCACAGCAGATCTTTGCTCTTTCTGTCTCAAGACACAGACTCCTGCAGGCTAAATGTGCTCCATATCTGATCTCACTGTTGCTTACTTGGCTGCAGTGGCCCCAGCCCCTGGGGCTATTGGCTAACTGTTTGTGCAGTTCTGGAATGAAAGAAGTCATGTTTTGATGGCGTAGGTATATGGGAGCTGGGCAGTCTGTATCCTGTTCAGGAATCTTGGCAGGCTAGAGAATAGTACTTAAATACAGAACACACTTAGCATCTAGACTCCCTAATCTCCTGCTGCCATCTCATGGTTAAATGGTCAGCACTGCCAGAAGCCCAGAGGCCACTTGGTACTCACTGTCCTCTACATTGCCCTTCCCAGCTTCAATCAGGCCTTCTAATCCAGTCCTGATAACTACAGCAAATGCCCAACACTAGAGCCAATCTGATGCTTCAGGTTCAGAAATGAAATAAAATGAGACACTGTGAATCCTTCTAGCACTTAATGAAAACAGGTTTACTTAGCTATTGTAGGGAACAGATATTCAATGAGGGAACAAAGTTGATTTAATTGGGTAGAGCTTCCTTACCTATTCTGGTCATGTTAGTTCACTGGCCAGAAGCCTGAGGGAAGACTCCTCATGCACTGAATTTTTGTATTTATGCCATCAGGAAGATAGGTCATTTCCATAAGTCCTCAGACAATTAAATCTTAAGGATAATTTCAATACCCTTTAAAGAAATTTAGGCTATCCTCAGTAGAATAGGTTATTGGTCTTACCATGGGGGAGGGAGGTAGGAGATGAGTGAATGGGATAAATATTCCCCCCCACTCATACACAGACACATCCCTCCTCCTGTCATTTGGAGAAGGAAATGGGAAGAAAATGATAGGTTGGCAGACAGAATGAGGAGTAATGTCTCCTAGTGGAGCTCCCAGAATGTGGTAGGGAGGGTGCCAAGAGGGCTGTGGACTGAAACTGATACCCTGCAAACATCTCCCATCTCTACCTGATCTACTTTCGGTTCCTTTGGCTCATGTCTGGCTGCCCTCTTTTGGTTAACATCTCAGGTCCAGTTCAGGTCTCCCAATTACTTCTATCTTCTGATCCTCCCAGGTTGCATTTCGCAGTAAATATGGGTGTCCTGGTCAATGTGGATTCTATAGCAGTGCTTCTTTGTCACTTTTTCTGTCTCTGTGGCTGCCTATGCTTCTCTATGGAAAAGGTTTCTTTAAAAATCAATAGGAATTAGAAGGATCTACAGGTTCCAGGATGACCTGTCCCTGCTAGCTTTACACTCTCCCCAAATCTTTTTAAAATTTAAATTTAAAATTTTCAATGAACAAAAATCTGTTTTCCCTCTCTCATATCTCTCCCCTCTGGAAAAAGAAAAACAAAACCCTATAACAAATATGTATAGTCAAGCAAAACAAGTTCCTGTTTTGGCCATATCTAAAAATATGTCTCAGTCTTCTTCCCTGAAGTCCATCACCCTTCTCTCTCTTAGGAGGTGGGTAGCATGTTTCATCTTCAGACCTCTGGAATCATGGGTGGTCGTTGTGTTCTTACTTCTTTCAAAGGATGTTTGTCTTTACTTCCAAATCTCAGTGACACATCTGGAGGGTGGAGAAGAGAGCTACAATAGTAGGGAAAATGTCAGGTTGCCAATGTTCTAGTCCCAGGTAACATTGTAGAGGTGTTCCTGAAAATACAAGTGCAGGTCAATTTTTGTAGGATGAATGTGGTGGGACTATTGCCCCTTTTCCTATCCCACTTCTACTCCCAATATTTCACTTACCAGAATACTGTTGGGGTTTCTCTATCATGCCCCAGAGACCTCTTCATCCTAGAGGATCACTCCAATCCTGGAATTCACACTTTGGAAAACCTTTGCCATTGTGCCCCCCCCCCATAGGAGGGCTCCCCTAGAACCTCCATTTTAGAGTGCCCAGGCCAGCCTTGTCCTCATTTCTCACCAGGCTGCACTTGGGACTTCTCTACCATGACCCCAAGCTACATGCCTTCATCCCTTCCATCTTCGTTAGCTTATTTTTATGTCTTGTCCTTTCTTGTGTGTGTGTGAAGGGGGAGGGGTGGTGTATTTATATATTTATATCCTCAATGCTTAGCACAGTGACTGTCATTATGCTTATTACATACTGCTTCCTATGGTGGGGGATTAATGCTTGTTAAGGTTGTAGAGGGAAAAGTGCTTGGCTCCATGCTCACCCACCTCTTCTACCAAGGCATGCTGGCTGGTTTGAATAAATCACACTCAGCTGCCTCAGGGATTTGAGAACCAACTGGAAAGGAATTGCAATGCTTTGTTAAGCTTTGGGACTGGTGGAGAGAGTTTGGGTGGGGGACACTCTGGCCAGGGTGCTGAAGGAAAAAGACCTCTGGCCTTGAAATCACAAGGCTGTAATCAGGTAGGAGTATTTTAGACCTGCTTGTGATAAGCCAGGATTTTTAGGGTATTCCCAGCTGGGCAAATTTCTTTGAATTCAGAGGTCATCTGGAACTGTGGGTTCAAGAGAGAATGCATGAAGGGGTTGTCCTTTGTCCAGTCTGCCCTAGAAATGTGATGAAAGGGGAAGTTCTCTTGTCCAGACAGGCAAATTGTAGCATCCTGTCTGCAATACCAGGCCTGGGCCCATTACAGAGAAAGGTTTCTCTCTGGCAAAAGGTTAGGAATTCTTGCGGAGCTAACTAGTTGAGAGGGCCACCATGTTCAAGGAGCTTTCCAGAATCCTAGAAGGACTTCAAGCTGACCAGGGAGGGGAGGTAGGAAGCTATGTAGTATAGGGAAAATAGGCAGCTGCTGCCATCTGCTGGTGATAGCTATGCAGAACTACAAAAGAAACCATGGTCTGGAAAGTAAATCTGAGGGTCCTAGATTCTCCATGCTTCACTTTCTGGTCTTAGTCACCAGACTTTAGCTTCCCTCTACCTGTGTAACCCCCTTTTCCCATTGGTGATTTCTTCCTCCCTCCCCAGGCTTGCTTTTCATTTCCATCTTCTGCCTTTCAGAAGGTGTGGACCACTTCATAACTCTTCTAAAAATGTGTGTACAGGTCTTGTCCTTTTGTAACTGGTGTACTAGACCACACTTCTTTTTGCACTCCTGATAACCTAGATCTATACACACAAACTGCGCTTTTTAAACAGATTTGAAAATGCTTCCACTTTGGTGATTATTAGTGACATTTTCTGGGTGTTTAAGGATATAGTAAAATAATTTGGAAAGGGTGGAGAGAGGGCGCAATTTTATATGGTCAATAGGATAGATAGTGCTTATGAGAGGAGATAAAAGTAAATGGATTCCCTGGTGTTGGATCTTGAAATGCAAGGGGAAGACAACTGATAATTCAGGTCGACAAATTCTTATTATTGTATTGGGTATATCCATAACAAGAAAAGAAATGAATCAACCTCTCAACGTAAGGAGATTACATTCTACTGAAAGAATACAATATATATTCAAGGTAAGGTAAGAATGGAGAAAGTATTAGAACAGTGAGAGAAAGTTGATCTGGAGAGGAATGACCATCTAATTTCCCAGAAGCCTAATTGATAAAATCACAGGAGCTCAAGGGTCGGTTAATAGACAATGAGGTGGTTAGGTCTTAAAGAAAGGGCAAAGAAATGACTATCTTTGGTTTCCACTTTATCAGATGTGAAGAAATTCTTTAGTCAAGCTTGGCATTGGCATTACTGGGCCATTGGCTGACAGAAGGATCCCTACAACCTTGACGACCCTTGAAAAAGCAAGACACTCTCCAGGCTAAAATCAATGCAGGAGATGTCTCTGAGGAGGATAATCTCTGCAAGAGCTACGGAAGGACCACTCAGCTCTTGAGAGAAAGTGCTCCTTATTCTTTTGAGGAGAGAGGGAAGGCATTTCTCTCTCTTGTCTCCCTTCCCCTTCCTCCTGGATCATGGTGTCTGGCTTTGTATCTACTTGCCCAGTAAGGGACTTCCCACTATCTTGGAGCAGGCTCTGGGAGGAAATAAGACATACCCAGGAGAAAAACTGTGTTCACTGTGAAGACAGAAAAGAAAAGAAAGAACATCAGGCTCCAAGATAATAGAAGCACGAATCTCCTTAACTTTCTATGTTCTCTAATTGTGTGTTCACTCTTTCCAATGATGTGAGGATTTGTGGGAGAGTATGCCTCTGGTTTATTGGGGGAAGAGATATTTTGTAGCTATGATTCTTACAATACAATTTTCAGTAAATGCCTTTGCTTTAAGTTAATTGTGTCAAATGACTGACTGTTAAAGGCAAAAGCACTGGTGGGGATTCATGAACTATTGTTTTAAGAATGTGGACCACAGAGTACCTTAAGACTGAGGTGGGTACCTTCCTCCCCTCCCCTACCTGAATGCAACCCTTCAAAAGTTGATTTCCTGCATGTCCAACTTAGGCAACTAAAACTTTGTTTGGTTCTGACTAATGCAGCCATGCAGGAGGCAAATTAGTATGTAGTGTTGGAGAGAACTTTTACCATAGTATGAGAAAGCTTCATAATCTTAGTAGGTAGGCCTGGAATAGCAAGGTGAATGAAAAACCAAAGCCCACCCCTGCTGAAAGTCCCTAGGGCACAGCAAAAAGGAGCCAGGAAAAGATGCTGGGAACACCAGCTAGACAGTTCAGAGTAGATCCAGGATGCTGAAGTGTCATTTTGAGATATGTGAATGTAGGGAGGATACCATGTGGTGGTGGTGGTGTTATAAAAGATATTTTAAATGTTAAAAACTCCTCTTAGTGAAAAGTAGACAGAAGAAAAGTAAAAAAAAACATGGTCATCTTTTTCATTTTCTCTTGAGTCTTGGACCTGGAGCTAGAAGGCAGTAAGAAGCTTCCACCTCTCAGATCAGATGAGCACAAGCCTCAGTGAGGAAATTGACTCTATCAAGAATCTTTAATTAAGCACTAACCACAGGTAGAAAGAACTGTGGCAAGTAGTGAGGGAAAGACAAGGTTTTGATTAGATATTGGCTAAGGAGCAGCTTCAAAAGAGATTCCTGAAAAGGCAGGGTTATCCAAGTTTTTGATGATGAGGAAATGCCTTGAAATCATCCAGGTGGTGCTATTACTGACACGTAAATACTACTCATTAGTACAGGTAGCAGAGAAGAATTGTAATTTAATCCCCAGCAATTTTGGTCTGCCTTCAGATAGACATGGATACAAGGAGATGGCCACTCTAGGATGAAAGCAGTTTCGAGGAACATGAGCCTTGGAAACAGAGGAGAGAGTCAGACTACGGAGAGAAGACCCTCAATATGCAGCTGAGCAATCTATCCAGAGACAAACAATTTCCAGGTCATGTAGTGCCAGGAGTTGTGAGTTGGCTGTGCCACACATGTATCCTGCACATGTACCACATTACCACTGTACTCTGAGTGTAAGCCCAGTTTCCCCATGGACATCATGTATTTGTGCAGCGTGTATACCAGGGGCTCTGTTGGGGGCTTGGGAGGGAATGTTTGGTAAGTACAAGTTTTTCTATGCCGTCTGAGTAAATTTCTTTGCTGATTGTATGTGCTGGGTGATGGTTAATGGGGGCTCTGGAGATGTAGTATTAAGGATGCAGACCCACAGGATTGCCCTTACTACCTGGGATAGCAGCCCTTACTTGGGAACCCAACCCATAACTGCAAGTATAAGTTAGGAGAAGAGTCCAGAGAGGGTGCTACCCAAATTTGCTCGGCAGTTTTATAGGATAACCTAATGCTCCTTGACTATTGGAAAACCAGTATCTACTATGAGATGAGCTAAGAGGCAAAATGATTTAAAGCACATGATTTCAGAATTGATTAAAATTTTAATTGATATTCTTTACTCTTATATAACTTTATTTCTGAATATATCCTTTTCCCTTCCTCTATCCAGTGAGCCATTGCTTATAAGAAACAATAAAAAAGAGAGGAAAAGAGGGAACATTGACTAAAACTAGCCAATGCATCATCAAAGTAAAGATATACTTTAAAAAGATTCATGTTTCATTTCAATTGATACAGGATGCACATGAAAGTAACCAAATGCATTCTAGACTGAGACGCTAAAAGAGGTCCAGTTCATCATTCTTGGTTTTGCCAGTCTGGTATTTCATCAGGTTCAGTGGCTCATTTTTGCAAGGGAGAGGTTCGAATATTTTCAAATGTGCCCATTGGTCACCATCGTAATGTACCTGCAAAAAAAGAGAAATGAAAAATCGGTGCCATGTATCCCAACCCAGTGCCTCTCACCCCTCAGGATCACTGTATTAGGTACTTTCCTGTTTTAGGTAGTGGTTTTGACTAGATAAACTCTGATGTGAATTTTACATTATTATTCTAACCTATGAATGAGCCTATTTAAGCTTTGAAAATAAAATTACAGTGGGAGGTGAGCTAAGAGATCATTTAGTTTTATTTTTAAAGTTAAGAGAGTTCCAATGAACAAGAATATTCAGACAGGCAGCAATATCATACTACTGCTAGCTCTTAAGATGACATTTAAAGTTAGAAGGGACTTTAGTCCAATATGCTCATTTTGTAGTTGAGGAAACTGAGTCCCAGTGAGGTGAGTCACTTTTCGAGTACTTGTAAGTTACTTGTCAGGCAGCTAGGGGAAGCAGTGCATAGAATGATGGGCCTGGACTTAGGAAGACCTTCAGACATTTCCTGTCTGCCTCAATGGGGATGATACTAGCACTTGCTTCATATTGGTTGTTGGGAGGATAAAATAAGATAACATTTATAAAGAGCTTAGCATAGCGTCTGGCACATAATAGCTGATCAGAAAAAGCCAATAGTTGGGTTCAGATCTGTGTTAGCAGAGAGGGTTCTCAGATCGAGAGAGGGCTGGGTCTGGAGTCAAGAAGCCCTGAGTATGAATCTCACCACAGACACTTACTGGCTGTGGGACTCTAGGTAAGTCACTTCATCTCATTTTCCTCACCTGGGAATTGTCTCTATCTCATTCGTAAGGATCCAATGAGATAATATTTATGAAGAGCTTAGCACCCAGTTGGCACTTAATAAATTCTTGTTTCTTGGCTTCCTATGCTGCAGCAGGTGCTCCTGCTGGGCTGACATCTCATAGCACCTTAATATAGCCTTGTTAACTCAACTGAGGTAGTTTTACTCTGCTGTACCTTAAGGACAGAAACACTTGTACCCATCCTATCTACTTTTCCTAGGTATCTCTACCTACAATCCCCAAAGGAGTGGCCAAGGAGTTCCCATATGTGTGCCCACTGCTGGCTACATGGAGGGTCTCTAGGGTCATATATTTCTTTTAAAATTGGGGTGTAGGGCATAGAGTGCTGGGTTTGTACCTGGAGAGGTTTCAAATCCTCTGACACTTATTAGTTGTATGACCCTTGGTAGGTCATTTAACCACCTTAGACCCCAGGCAACTCTGTGGGGCTAATCAACAAAGTCAATAGATGGGTTTAGATCTGTGTTGGTAGAGAGGATTCACAGACCAAGAGTTACTACAATGCATGGATAAAAATCGATCATGAATTTGGATAAAATCCCCCCAATATGTCTAGGATTTGGAAAAGGAAAAATGTACTTCAGTAATTTCTGATAAGGTTGTGTTTGAAATCCTGGGCACCAATTGTGACCTGCTGCTCACATTGTGTGAAGCTCTGATACAAGACAGGATGCTTACTCTCAGGCAACATGTAATCTAGTTGTTGGATTCAGGCCATAAACACGTCAGCCTCATTTCAGAGGCTATGTTGACGTGAAAGACCCAGTCCTTTGGGAATTTTCTCACTCTTTTACCTTACAGTTCCAATCCAGGAATGTCTGGGACAATGTACCCTGAGACTTACTCTCCACTTGCAAGCATGTAATTCACAATCATGTGGGCTAACATGTTATTAGAGGAATCATGACAGCAAATGGAATTCCCTCAATGGATAATCATGGTTATGTAAAGTCTGTATGTAAATTCTTAGAGTCACAGTCTTAAACATGAGAGCTTCCCCTGACAGAAAGATTTCCATAAATCTTGTCTTGGATTTAGCCAGTTGCCTGGCTGCTCAAAATGAGGGGCTAGGGAGAGCCTTTATCATTCTCTTTTTCTCTCCCTCTCCCTCTCCCTCTCTTTCTTCCCCCCTCTCTCTCATCTCATCATCCATTCTTTGGTTGCCATCTCTCAGGTTCAGTACGAGAGCAAAACTTACCAGGTTAATTCTCCTCTGCTCCCTAGGTTGACGTCAATCTCTTTCTCAAAGTCCCTTCTTCCCTTCTGCCTTCTTCACTTTCTCTCAGTTACCACACCATCACTATATTTTACCTGGGGCAGACACTTTATTTTCACCAGTTACTCCAATGGAAAGGGGCCAAATGTCCCTAGATTTTCCATGTACATCCAAATAGAAAGAAAAGTAGAATTCAATGACTTGTTGAACACTGACCTTTATTATATAATTGAGCCCAGCAACCACTTGACTTCTGTATTTTACAGCATGAAAGTAGCTATATTTTTCATTGCACTTTGTTTCAAACTGTGGCTTTACCTTAAGAAAAGAGAGGAAGGTAAGGTATTTAGTGGTTATCTGAAAGTAATATTGGGTTTGGTCTTCTCAGGAACCAATGCAGCACTGACAACCAAGGAGACTTTAGTCAAACCCCTCTCCCCGCCACCATTATTTAAACAATTAACTAATGATTTTTGAAAAAAATCTATGTTTTTGCCTATTGTGCCTAAGACACTGTTCCAGGTACTGAGGATAAAAAAAAACAAACAAACCCACCACCAGTCCCTGCTCTCAAGGAGCTTGCATTCTACTGGGAGGAATACCGTATTTACCCAAATTAGTAAATACCAAATACATAAAAATAATTTCAACAGGGAGGGATCAATTGCAGCATCAATGACTTCCTGCTAATGAGGAATAAATGATTGACTGATGATTGATTGACCTCTTAAGTAATGGGTGGCTAGTGCTCCCTCAGAGGCTGTAATGCACTTCTTCCAGGAAAGATTCTACAAATCTCTGAGGTGCTAAGGAGGCTAACATAGTCTCAGAATCATAGTTCACAGGTACCTCAGTGACTAATCTATACACAATCCTACCAGTAACAGAAAAACCACCCTCAAAGTATGACATATCTCATGAGTTGAAGAGCAGTGTGGTGCAGTGGAGAGAGTGCTGGATTTGTATCCAGTGGACTTGGGTTCAAGTCCTGACTCTGTCACTACCTGTGTCACCTTGAACAAGTTACTTCATTTCTGTGGGCCTCAATTTCCTTATCCATAAAATAAGGGGGTGTGACCAGACCACTAAGATCTCTTCCAGCTTTGAAATCTATGATCCCATGATCATCCAGCCTTTGTTTGAAGACTCTTATTAAGGAGGGACAGTGGCCTTGTGAAGAATACTAACCTTTGGAATCAGAGGACCTGGATTCCAGTCCTGCCTCTGATTCTTATTAAATATGACCTTGTACAACTCACTGGAGGACTCAGTTTCCTCATCTGTAAAAGGAGGAGGTTGGATTAAATGGCCTCTGAGGTCCCTTCCAACTCTAGATTCATGATCCAAGGACCTTCTTATTCCACTTTTGGATAACTCTAGTTATTAGAAAGGTTTTCTTTATTTCAAGCTTAAATTTGCTTCTTTTTAACTTCCACCCATTGCTACTGGTTCTGTCTTCTGGGGCTAAACAGAACAAATGTCATTCTTCTCTATCCCTTCAAGTACCTGAAGACACCTATCCTGTTTCCAGTAGGTCTTCTCTTTTCCATGCCAATCAACTAAGCAATAAGCATTTATTAAGCACCTAGTATGTGTTTAGGTACTGTCCTAGGTCCTGGGGGAACAAAGACAAGTCATCCCTCTGGTAAACCTGGAGAAGAAAAAGACTCATTTTGGGGGCCAAATTTTAGGTGCAGAATTAATTGCCTAGAAATCAACATCATCTCATACTTCTTGTGTTCAGCTCATCTCAGTGGTGTCCAACTTTTCATGACCCCACTTGGGTTGTTTTTTGGTTTGTTTTGGTTTGGTTGGGTTTTGTTTTTTGGCAAAGATAGTGGAGTGGTTTGGCATTTCACTATCCGGCTCATTTTACAGGTGAGGAAACTGAGGTAAACAGGGTTAAGTGACTTGCCCATGGTGAAACAACTAGTAAATGTCTGAGGCCAGATTTGAAATCAGGAAGAATCCTGACTCCAGGCTCTATCCACTGTGCCACCAACCTGCTCTAAATTTGCAAAGCACTTTATTTATATTTACTCATGTGACAACTGTCCTCAACCTGGAATTCAATAAACCAAGAGGCATCATCTTTGGAAAACAAAAGAATTTAATTAGCATCATCTGATGGTTAGTGGGGCAGCTAGATGGCACAGAGCATTGGGCTTGGAATCAAATCCTGCCTCAGACATTTATTTCTCTTGTTAGGAAAGTTTTTGTTTAAAAGGTTATGAGCACTTTAGCTTGGGACCAGGCCCATGCAATGTGCATTCCTTTGATATAAAAATAAAGTCCTTTTGCTACATTTTTTCCTGAGCCTACCTTATTTCTTTAGAGTGAAACGTTAATGAAGAATTTTCTTTCAACCCTATACATGTTGGTTAGAAGTGTTTTGTTTTTTCAATAGAGGTGAGTAGGGGAAGGAGATAAATAGGGTTTTTTCTTTCATTGAAAAAAAACCTAAGTGAAAAAAAATTTCTTAGCAAGCAAGAGTCATGGAAGTAACAAGAGAACCATTTTTTCCCTAGCTTCCCACATACTATACAATGTATTATCAAACTTAACATCTTTGGCTGGATTGCCTCACTCACCCTAACCTTTCAGGAAGTGGTCAAATTGTTAACCTCTAACTTCTCCCTAATCTGTGGTCTCTTACACAAGTACACACTCTTGCATTTTCCAGCAGTTGTTCCTGTCAGTAACTTCCTGCAGAAAGACAGGGGCTTATGAGACCCAAGAAAAAGGCTATGCTTCAAGCACACATAATTTTGTCAATCTGGGTATATCCTCTGCCTACATAGATTACAAATACTCCATAGATGGTCTTCATGAGGGGCTGTGGCCAATATACACACATCACCTGGTTCAGCATTTCTCTGATAATGGACCTTTCATAACTAATCTAGGCTGGTCCTTGGTCAATACACATACAATTTGTCACCAGGCCTTTCTGGCTAGGAAGGGCCTGCTAGAGCTTATGTTCCATTGGCATAGTTTTGCAAAGTGCAGGATCACCTCCACATTATGATATTGCATTGGAATAGGACTTCTATGGTTTGCACCTAACTATTATGAGAAGTCTTAAAAGTGTAGAGATGTAATAGGCATCCTTGGTCTTCATGGAAATAGGAATGGAACTAACTTTCACAATTGTAAATGATTTGTCCTTATCTGTAAATGAGTGTTCTCTGCCTCCTTTCTTATTTAGCTTTAATCACTGAATAGGTGTTGTGTCAGTTAAAATTAGACTTGTTAAAGACTTTAGCTTAAAGAGGCCTAGATACCCCACTGCATCCTGGGCCATCTGCAGTCATCCTGATCTATATCTGGCCACTGGGCCCAGATGACTCCAGAGGAGAAAGTGAGGCTGGTGGCTTTGCACAGCCCTCCCTTACTGAAATCCAATTCCCCATGGCATCACCTCCCTGAGGTCATGGTCCTCTTTGAGAAGGAAGGACAAACCACCACAAACGGGTGTGACAGCCCCTGAGCTGACAGGTAGAGGGGTAGAGTGGGATGAGCTCTGCCTCTGGTGTTGGGGACTCTGTTTCAACTTCCCCCTCAGACATTCACTTCCCATGTAACATGGGCTGAGTCACCTCTCTTGACCTCAGTAACATCATCATGTATTAAATGAGGGGTTGGACTACATGACTTCTGATGGCTCTTTTAGTTCTAGGGATTCGAAAACCAGGGAAATCAGAGAAACCCTCAAAGAAGCTATGGATAGATTTCAGGGGTCCATGAACTTAGAGATGAAAATATTACTTGCTAAACTTTTAAAAGTAGAATCACTTTTTTGTCATGCATTTAAAAGCATTGTTCAGGGAAGGGGTCCTTAAGTTTTACCAAGCTGCCAATGAGACACAAAAAGGCAGAGAATCCCTGGGCTAGCCCTGTGATCCTGTGATCCTATGATGACCTCACAAAGTTGTAGAGAATCACAGAAGCAGCAGTTTCAGAGATGGATTGGACCTCAGTGACCATCTAGTCTGCCCATACCTGAAGGGAATCCCTAACATAACATGCCTGGCACATGATCCTCCCATCTCTACTTGAAAGGCAAAAGGAGAGCATCTCCAACTCCACCTCTGTCCATTCTGCTTCTGAACAGCTCTAACAGTTAATTGACCCTATTTGTAACTTGAAACCATTGCTTCTGGGTTTCTTTGCCCTTCGGGTCCAAGCAGAACGAGTCTACTAGTTCTTCCAAATGGTAGGCTTTCAAATGTTCTTGTTTTTGAGTTGTTTCAGACATGTCCAGCTCTTTGTGACCCCATTTGGGTTTTTCTTGGCAAAGATACTGGAGTTGTTTACCATTTCCTTCTCCAGTTCATTTTACAGATGACGAAGCTGAGGAAAATAGGATTAAGTGACTTTCCCAGGGTCATACAGCTAATAAGTGTCTGAGGCTAGATTTGAACTCAGGAAGTTGAGTCTCCCTGACTCCAGGCATGACACTCTAGCTGCTGCTTTCAAATTCTTGAAGGTAGATATTTTGTATCCCCTGAGTCTCTTCTTCTTCATCCTAAATACCCTCAGGCCCTTCAATGGATCCTCATGTGACATGGACTTGAAGCCCTTCACTATGGCCCTCTTTTGGACACTTTTCATCCCATCAATGTACTTCATAAACTAAGGCAGAAACACAAATAGCTTATCATTTTGGTCACAAAGATCGGAATTATCATCACCAGAATCTGTTTTATTGCTTGAAAAGTGTCTGTATATTATTGACTTGTTAGTCAGAGACCATTAGGATCTCTTTTGCAACATAGTTTTGTTCTATATCTTTCTGTCCTTAACAAACAAGGTTGTTGCTGTGGTTTCTAAATTTTATTCATTGAATTGTTAATGATCCTACGGCAGACCTGCACAACTTGGCAGTATATAGGGACCAAAATTAAAATAGATTAAAATTCTTTGGGCCCCACATTGGTTAGACTAGAGACGGACTAGTAATGGTGGGTTACAGTGAGCAATGGGACAAACAGGAGAGTGCTTTTTGTCGGCCATCTGAAATCCTTTTGCTGGTGTCAAGTATTCTCAGCCTGTATGTTCTGGAGGCCTATGCTACACTTTAGTTACAGATTGATTTCACCCAATAAAATTAAAAAGTGTCCTTAGAGTCTCAGTTGATTATCATAGATTCAAAGAATGTTAGCACTGGAAGGTCCTTAGGGATCCCTTTTTGAACCTCTCCATTTTGTAGATTAAGTAACAGAGCCGGGACTAGATGTTGGCTCTAAAATGTTAAACATTACATAATTAAAAAGGTCTGAATAGAAGCAATAACTTGTTCCTCTCTATACTATCATGTCTTTCCCCTTCACAAAACCATTATTTACTTTTTCTATTTCTTTAATAATATATTTTTAGTCTGATAAATCAATGGTTTCTTAGTGGCATCATAAGTACACCTAGATCTTGTAACTGATGTAAATTAATTGACAAAAAAAGGACTGATATTGAGTTAGAAAAGAACAAATTTTCATTTTTTCAGTAAGTGTCTTGTCCACGAACTAAAGCAAATTAACTGTTTCTGTTGATTTTATAAGGCATAGGAAACTATGTAAATTCATTCACTAATGATAGGTGGAATTTCCCACTTTTTCTATAATTTCTGCTTGCCAAATACATTCTGCATGTCAGCTTCAGTACCCAGAGAAGCACATATTTTTATTTTCAAAATGGATGCTTTTTGTTTTTACAACACCTTTACTTCCAGATCTATCCTCCCTACTAAGCCATGCTTTGTAATAAAGATAAAAAAAACCAGTTTAACAAAAACCAACCAACCATGTCTGACAGTCTAGGTAACATTCCAAATATATAGTTTCTCACCCTTGCAAAGAAGACCTTCTCATAACTCTTCTCTGGGGCCAGGCTTGGTCATTAAAGTTTATTATACTATATTATAAAATAATTCATATATTACATATTTATATATAACTTATGGTATTTAGTCTTTTTTTCCTTTCTTTTTTGCTTCATAGAATCATAAATTTAGACTTGGAAAAGAACATCAGGTACCACCAACCCTAATCCCTTCATTTTACATCTGAGGAAATTGGGCCCCAAGGGTATGGAGCAAGTTGCCAAAAGTCACACTGATAGTAAGAGTCAGAGGGTAGGATATGAACCCACTTGCTCTGAGTTCTAATTCAGTGCTCTTGTCACTGTACCAGATTTATGTTGTTGCAGCCATTGTGTATATTCTTTTTTCAATTTCTGCTTACTTTGCATAATCTCGTATAAGTCTTCCCATCCTTCTCTAAGTTCTTCATACTCATCATTTCTTATGGCATAGGAATGTTCTATCTATTCTATTCATATACCACCTTTTCTTAGCCATTCCCCAAATCAATGAATGACCATCTAGCTTTATTTCCAGTTCTTTGTTACCACAGAAAATGCTGCAATGGATAAACTAGTGAATGAGAACATCATAGAGATGATAGATAAACCCCAAAAAGTAATTTTTGAAAAGGGGGGGATGATTATCAAGTTATCAGAAGCCATTATTTTCAATAACATCCTTCCTTTCATAGAATGTTCTACCTCACCTGGTCAAGTATCTTCTGGATATCTGGAGTTGCAGGTTTAGTTTCACTGAAGCCTCCTTGTCTCATTTTGGTGGATGTTGATTTGCAGAAAGAGAAGCTGGAACTGAAATTATAAGGTCAGTCACCCTGACTCCAATTTTAAAAGGAAGCAGGCTCTCCACACATCCATTGAGTGCAAGGGTATGCCATAAAGCAGTGCCTTCTTGGCTGTAGAAATGACTTATTGCTCCCCTGTTACCATGTGTTAATTCATGAACATAAATGTAAAGTATTGTCATATAATAAGGTAATTAGATACCCCCTAAAGGCCTCTTTCAAATTGTGCAAGGAGAAGCAACCCTTTATCTTCTGAGTGAATGGTTCAGTCCAGGGAGGACTTCTCAAAAGCACTAATTAAACAAAAGAGGAAGGTCTACTTTACAGTGAAAGGAAATAGCCCCAAAATTTCCAAAACACTTTTTTTCTCAGTTATACTTATTCATTTTTCGTAATGATTAATTCTCACTCCTCTTGTATTGGTAACTAAGGTGGGACTTTTTTTTTTTTTACTGTTTTCTCTTTCAGAATGCTAAAGTAAGCAGTGCCTTTGATTAAGTCTTACTAAGTGCTAAGCCCCAGGCTCACACACTTTTGCTGATTAAATGTGAATCTTTCGGGCCCTGGACAGGCTATAAAAACTCAGAGGTTAGCATTTTGTCTGGGGCTCACTCATGGAGGAGTGTTGATGTGGAGACTCTGGGCAGCCGTTGTTAACAGCCCCCTAGCTTTGAAGAGAGCCAGATGCTTTGTTTGGGGGCTCTCACTCATGGAAGGAGTATTGATACTCTGGGCAAGCCATGTAACTGCACCCCCCTGACTTTGAGAACCCAGGCAGATATTGGTGTTTCTCTGGTAACTATGGATTGTAATTTGGTCCATTTATATTGTCTCCATTTGTAATTTGTTTGTATTTTGCTCTGAAATTCAGGGTGCTGGCTTTTCCTCCTGAACTAAGTGATTGATATATGTATGTTTAATTAAATTGAGGGCACTACAAGTAGGGGGATCTGGAAAGACTTCATTTAGAAGGTGGTCTTGAAGAAAGTGAAGAATTCTGTGAAGGGGATGTGAAGGAGCAGGGAACAAGAAGTGGGGACAGCCAATGTGTAGGCAGGCATATGAGGAATGGGATGGCACATAAAGAGAACAGTGATAGGCCACATTAATTGAATTGTCAAGTGTACGAAAGAGTATATGCAATAAACTTGGAAAGGTAGGCTGGGGACAGTTGGTTAAAGAGCTTTTAGAGAAGTCTGTAAATGATCCTAAAAGGAAGAGGGAGTCCTTGAGAAAATCCCTTTGTTGCAGGTTCATGGTGTGTTGTGGCAGCACCATCTTAAAGAATTCAGAGTCAGACCACCTCTAATCCAAGTACAAGCATTTATTGAGGATTGACACCCCTCAAAAGTGGGATAAATT
The DNA here is from genome assembly GCF_011100635.1 of Trichosurus vulpecula. Lineage (NCBI taxonomy): Eukaryota > Metazoa > Chordata > Mammalia > Diprotodontia > Phalangeridae > Trichosurus > Trichosurus vulpecula. Next base: position 335,263,905 of record NC_050574.1, read on the forward strand.
CCAAGAGGAACCAGCAGCTTCAGAGAAAGCAAGATGGATTTTATAGGGTAAAGATGCAATTATATAACAGGAATTATTAATATTAAAAAGGCACAAGGGATTTTTCAAGGGACTAAGTAATAGGGGAAGGGACCTTCTGTGGTTCAATGGTCAAACATCCTGGTTATGCTGCCCTCTGATTGACTAGCTATCATGGTCCTGTCTGGTCAAGATAGATAGTTACGTATTATGGTCCTTTCTTGTGCTAAATGGATGATGTGATTGTGGTTGAGTATAAAAACACACCTGTTCAAATATGTGAATTGGATCTGGGGGCAGTGGCTAACTAGGGGCAGTGGCTGTATTGAGTCTGGGGGTTTGTGGTGTGGTTAATGCCAGCTTGTGTGTCCAAATCAGGACATGCCTGCTGTTCAGTGGGGCCCATAAGGAAGTCAGAATATTGAGACTGGGGGCAGCTTTATTAGGATTCCATCACCTTCATCTGGCACATAATTCTTCCATTTTTAAAAGCTTTGTCTGGCAAATTATTCTTCCATTTTAAAAGCTTTTAAAAGATTTCTTAAATGAATCTGCCTGCCCATTTATTTTTTAAAAATAATTTATTGGTTTTATTTTTCAAGTAACAAGAATTAAAAAAAAAATTAGTCTTTCCCTCCTGCTACTCCCTTACCCATTCACCAAATTTTAATAATGAAAAGGAAATCTCTCAAAATACAAGGATATTGTCTTCCAAAGCAAATTCCCACATTGTTTCTGTCTGTAAGTGTATATATCTTTCTGCATCTTAAGTTCATCTCTCTATCAGAAGTTGATTGGCATGTTTCCTCTTGATTCTTTTGGTTCATCATTATATTGTGTTGATGAAAATTCTGATGTCTTTTCCAGTTCTTTTTCTCTATAATCTTGTTATCATTGTATAAATTGTTCTCCTGGTTATGCTCACTTCTCTCTGCATCAGTTCACAAACGTCTTCCCAGTTTTCTCTGAAATCATCAGTCCCATCATTTCTTGCAGCAGATTAATATTCCACTTCATTCATATGCCACAGTTCATTTAGCCATTCTCCAATAGGCTACCCCTTTAGTTTCCAATTTTTGTTTACCATGAGATAGCACTTCCATTAATATTTTTGCACATATAGATCCTTTTCCTCTTTCTTTAGGGTATAGACTCCCAAAGTGGTGTCCAGTACTTACAGGTTTAAATGGATATTCTGGTACCTAGTCTTGGTGAGTCTGTAGAAGGTCATACAATCACAGAAGAAAATGTGTGGTAGTGGGGAAAGCCCTTGGACTTAAAATCACTTTGTGCCAATAGCACCTTGTGACTTTTGGCACCTCATCTAATCCACATGAGGCTTACTGTGTTCATCTGTAAAATGGGCATGATAAAACTCCCACCTCTCATAGGGACAGCATGGTTGTAGAATAGAATTCTGGCTTGACAGTCAAAGCCACCCGGGTTCAAGTCCAGCTCCTGGCACTTTTTGGCTTTGTGACTTTGGACAAAGCACAGCCTCTCTGTGCCCCAGGTCATATGCATTTACTAAGGTTCCACTTGCCCTGTGCCAGTTACTAGGGATACAGAGACAAAAATAAAATATTCCTCCTTCTCAGGGGCTTTTATTTTCTCAGGGTAGACAGCATGGATACATATAAGTAAATATAAGACAATGTGGGGAGGGGAGGCACTAACAGGGTAGTGGTTCTCAAAATTTTTGGTTTCAGAACATTGTCAATGGAGAATATTTAGTGAGAAGAGAAGAGGGCCAAAGATAGAATCTTAGGGAATAACTGCATTTAATTGGTAAGAGAGTAAGAGGATCAGAGGAAGTTCTTTTTCCTCTTATCCCTCTAAAACGATACCCAATAAAATGCATTGGATCTTGTTTGACTTAAAAATTGATTTTGGCTTAAACCACATGAAGCAGAAGACTCAAAGACTTTTGTGGGAATGTCTTGATAATGAGCCTATATAAGGGGAGTTCAGAAAATGTCATTTTGAGGAGTCTAGAAAAATCATTTCATGCTGTTTTGATCAATCAACAGATAGTAATGAGAAATTTACTATGTACCTATGCCTCTATTAAACTATTTGGGGGACAGAGCCAAGATAGCCACGTGAAAGTGTCTTATCAGAGCTCTTTCACAAATTCTGTCAGACACCTCTAAAAAAGTGAATCTGAGCAGATTTGAGAGAGTTAGAAGCCACTAGCAGACTGAGTGGGGCAAATTTCCAAGCCAAGAGAGCCCTCATGGTCTACAGGATGGGTCTGTAAAGTGGAAGCAGCTGTGGAAACCAGCCAGTGATCCAGGCTGGGAGAAAGCTGGGCACCCAAAACCAGCGGAGATCCCCAGACATCCCAACACAGGACAAGAGTCGGTTGAAGTGATGGGAGGCAGCAGCACAGCATCTGTGGCCGGGAGATATCCACTCCTGAGGCTTGTAGCCCAAAGGTTTGAAAAACACCTTCTTGAATTTCTGGGAGACATAATGGCCAGGTAAATAGCTCTCATCCCTCCCTCCCTGACCCAGAGAGAATACCTCGGGAAAACCCTGGAATAGAGGAGACAGAAGTGAGGTTTCTGTAGCCAAACAGTGGGAATTCCCAAGTCCCAGAGGTGGGGAGCCAGTAAAGATCAACACCAGGAACCTAGGCATGCCTTTGCACAGCCAGGGGAAGTGGTAGACACTAGCACAGACAACAGCTGAGACCATTGCTGGAGAGAAACAGTGCTGGAGAGCAGCCCCAGGGGAAGAGGAAACATCCAGCACCCTCCCCCACACCTCAGGAAACTGAAGGCTGCAACACACAAAGCCAGTAATTAGGATCACAATTCCCAGAACAAGAAACCTGGGACAGAGCTCCCTGAGCCCCAAAGCAGAAATCCACTGTAAAGCCAGGAAAAAGCTAACCAACATGAAGAAGAACATGAAAAAAATAAGTACCATCGATTCTTTTTATGGAGACAGAGACAAAATACCAATTTGGAAGAGGATAGCACTGACACTATACTCACATCTGATACCCCAAAAGGGAATGTGAACTGGTCTCAAGCCCAAAAAGCATTCCTGGAAGACCTAAAGGAGGATTTTAAAAACCAAATTAGGGAGGTAAAAGAAAAAATGAAAAAAAAAACCACAGATGAGATCAAATCTTTAAAAAGTAAAATTGGCAAAATGGCTAAGGAGATTCAGAATCTAAACAGAGAAAATGATACTTTGAAAAGTAAAATCAACCAATTGGAAAAGGAGACTCAAAAGCAAAATGAAGACAGCAATTAATTAAAAATTAGAATTGAGCAAGTAGAAGCTAATGACTCTATGAGGCATCAAGAAGTAGTCAAACAAAACGTAAAGAATGAAAAAAATAGAAGAAAACATGAAATATCTGATGGGAAAAACAACTGACCCAGAAAATAGATACAGGAGAGACAATTTAAGGATTGTTGGTCTACCAGGGAGCTGGGACAGGATCTTCAAAGAAATTAGCAATGATAACTTCCCAGAGGTCCTAGAACCAGAGGGAAAAATAGTCATTGAAAGCATCCACTGATTACCCCCTGAAAGAGATCCCAAATTGAAAACTCCAAGAAATATTATAGCCAAATTTCAGAACTATCAAGTCAAGGAGAAAATACTGCAAGCATCCAAAAAGAAACAGTTCAAATATTGTGGAACTACAGTCAGGATCACTCAGGATCTTTCAGCTTCTACATTAAATGACAGGAGAAATTGGAATATGATATTCCAAAGGGCAAAGGAGCTTGGACTACAACCAAGGATCAACTACCCAGCAAAACTGAGCATAATTTTTCAGGCAAGGAGATGGACATTCAATGAAATAAGGGAATTCCAGACCAGAAAATTTGATCTTCAAATACAAAACTCAAGAGAGACATAAAAAGGTAAATGGGGGAAACCGCCCCCACCAAACCTTGTTAATAAGGGCAAATTGTTTACATCCTTATATAGTATTATATTGTTTTACATATGTTTATATATACATATATATGTATATATATGTCAATCTTGAGAATAGTAGTTATTATGACAATTGAAAGGGACACACATAGACTGTGGGTGTCACCATAAAATAACTGATATAATGATAAAAACATAATTAAGAGATGTAAAGGGAGGGTTCTGGGAGAAGAGGTAAGGAGGTAGTAGAAAAGGGTAAATTACATCACAGGAAGAGGCACAAAAGCATATTATAGTAGAGGGAAAGAAGGGAGGGAGAAGAGTAACATATGAGCTTTACTCTCATTGGATTTGGTTCAAGAAGAGAATAACATACTCTGATAAGTATAGAAATCAAACTTGTCCTACAGGCAGTAGGAGGGGAAAGGGGAAAGAAAAGGGGGGGGGGTCAGAAGGGAGGGAAGTAGCAAGGGGAAAAGGGTAAGATAAGGGAGGGAAATCAAAAGGGAGGGTAAATTGAGGAAGGCGGTGGTCAAAAGCAAAACTCTTTTGAGGAGTGGAAGGGAGGAGGGAGAAATAAAAGCTTAAATGGGTGGGTGGGTGGGGGAAACAGGATGGAGAAAAAGACACAGATAGAAATCCTAACTGTGAATGTGAATGGGATGAACTCTCCCATAAAACAGAGGTGGATAGCAGAATGGATAAAAAATATCATAATTCTACAATATATTGTTTACAAGAAATACATTTGAAACAGGCAGATACACACAGGGTAAAAGTAAAAGGATGGAGTAGACTATATTTTGCTTCAGCTAAAGTAAAAAAAAAGCAGGAGCAGCAATCCTAATCTGAGACAAAGCAAAAGCAAAGATAGATCTAATTAAAAGAGATAAGGAAGGACACTATATCCTGCTAAAAGGCACCATAGACAATGAAGCAATATCATTATTTAACATACATGCACCAAGTGGCATACATGCAAATTCTTAGAGGAGAAGCTAAGGGAGTTACAGTAAGAAATAGACAACAAAACCATAATAAAGGGAGACCTCAACCTCCCCCTCTCTGAACTTGATAAATCTAATCTCAAAATAAATAAGAAAGAAGTTAAGGAGGTGAATAAAATTCTAGAAAAGGCAGATATGACAGACCTCTGGAGAAAACTGAATGGGGATAAAAAGGAATATACTTTTTTCTCAGCGATACATGGCATATACTCAAAAACTGACCATGTACTAGGGCAAAAAACTTCACAATCCAGTGCAGAAAGGCAGAAATAATCAATGCATCTTTCTCAGATCATGATGCAATAAAAATTATTTGTAATAAAGGACCATGGAAAGATAAACTAAAAATTAATTAGAAACTAAATAATCTAAACCTAAAGAATGAGTAGGCCAAAGAACAAAGCATAGAAACAATTAATAACTTCATTCAAGAGTAGCAATAATGAGACAACATACCGAAACTTATGGGATGCAGGAAAAGCAGTTCTTAGGGGAAGTTTTATATCTCTAAATGCTTACATGAATAAAATAGATAAAAAGGAGGTCAATGAAATGAGCACTCAACTGAAAAAGCTAGAAAAAGAACAAATTGAAAATTCCCAACTAGATACCAAATTAGAAATACTGAAAATCAAAGGAGAGATTAATAATTGAAATCAAGAAAACTATTGAACTAATAAATAAAACTAAGAGCTGGTTTTATGAAAAAACCAATAAAATTGATATACCCTTGGTCAATTTGATTAACAAAAAGAAAGAAGAAAACCCAATTACCAGTATCAAAAATGAAAAGGGTGAATTCACCTCCAATGAAGAGGAAATTAAAACACTAATTAGGAATTATTTTGCCCAATTGTATGCCCATAAATTTGATAACCTCAGGGAAATGGATGAATAATTACAAAAAACAAAAATTGCCCAGGTGAACAGAAGAGGAAGTAAATTACCCAAATAACCCTATCTCAGAAAAAGAAATTGAGCAAGCCATCAATGAACTCCCTAGGAAAAAATCTCCAGGGCCAGATAGTTTTACAAGTGAATTCTATCAAACATTTAAAGAACAATTAATTCTCATACTTTATAGACTATTTGGGACAATAGGCAAAGAAGGAGTCCTACCGAATTCTTTTTATGACACAAATATGGTACTAATACCCAAACCAGGAAGAGTCAAAACAGAGAAAGAAAATTATAGACCAATTTCCCTAATGAATATTGATGCAAAAATTTTAAATAAAATATTAGCAAAAAGATTGCAGCAAATTATCAGGAGAATAATACACTATGACCAGGTAAGATTTATTCCAGGAATGCAAGACTGGTTCGATATTAGCAAAACTATCAGCATAATTGATCATATCAATAAGAAAATTAGCAGAAACCATGTGATTATCTCAATAGATGCAAAAAAAGCTCTTGACAAAATACAACACCCATTCCTATTAAAAACACTAGAACATAAAGGAATAAATGAAGCTGAGTCTTCCTTAAAATTATAAATAGCATCTACCTAAAACCATCAGCAAGCATTATATGCAATGGGGATAAGCTAGATGCATTCCCAACAAGATCAGGGGTGAAACAAGGATGTCCATTATCACCCCCAGTATTCAATTTGGTACTAGAAGTGTTAGCTGTAGCATTAAGAGAAGAAAAAGAAATTGAAAGAATTAGAATAGGCAAAGAAGAAACTAAATTATGACTTTTTGCAGGTGATATGATGATTTACTTAGAGAATCCTAGAGATCCAAGTAAAAACTACTCGAAATAATAAACAACTTTATTTTTAAAATTTATTTAATATGTTTAGTTTTCAGCATTGATTTTCACAAGAGTTTGAATTACAAAATTTCTACCCTCCTGTCCATTCTAAGATGGCATATATTCTGGTTACCCTGTTCCCCAGTCAGCCCTCCCTTCTGTCACCCCACTCCCCTCCCATCTCCTTTTCCCTTACTTTCTTGTAGGGCAAGATAAATTTCCATGCCCCATTGCCTGAGTATCTTATTTCCTAGTTGCATGCAAAGACTTTTTTTTTGAACATCTGTTTTTAAAACTTTGAGCTCCAAATTCTCTCCTCTCTTCCCCCCCCCCAAGAAGGCAAGCAATTCAACATAGGATACATGCGTATCATTATGAAAAACCCTTCCACAATACTCATGTTGTGAAAGACTAACTATATTTTGCTCCTTCCTAACCTATCCCTCTTTATTCAATTTTCTCCCTTAACCCAGTCCCTTTACAAAAGTGTTTGTTTTTGACTACCTCCTCCCCCATCTACCCTCCCTTCTATCGTCCTCCCTTTTTTATCCCCTTTCTCCTTTCCTGTGGGGTCAGATACCCAATTGAGTATGTATGGTATTCACTCCTCAGGTCAAATCTGATGAGAGCAAGATTCACTCATTCCCCCCTCACCTGCCCCCTCTTCCCTTCCAACAGAACTGCTTTTTCTTGCCACTTTTATGTGAGATAATTTACCCCATTCTATCTCATATCTCTTTACCCCTTTCTCCCTCTCTCAACATATTCCTCTCTCATCCCTTAATTTGATTTTATTTTTTTAGATATCATCCCTTCATATTCAACTCACCCTGTGCCCTCTCTCTCTCTCTCTCTCTCTCTCTCTCTCTCTCTCTCTCTCTCTCTCAATCTCTCTCTCTCTCTTTCTCTCTCTCTCTCTCTCTCTCTCTCTATATATATATATATATATATATACATACATATACATATACATACATATATATATATACATATACACATATGTATATTTCCTTCAGCTACCCTAATATTGAGGTCTCATGAATCGTACACATCATCTTTCCATGTAGGAATGTAAACAAAACAGTTCTACTTTAGTAAGTCCCTTGTGATTTCTCTTTCTTGTTTACCTTTCTGTGCTTCTCTTGGTTCTTGTGTTTGAAAGTCAAATTTTCTATTCAACTCTGGTCTTTTCACCAAGAAAGCTTGAAAGTCCTCTATTTTATTGAAAATCCATATTTTGCCTTGGAGCATGATACTCAGTTTTGCTGGGTAGGTGATTCTTGGTTTTAATCCTAGCTCCATTGACCTCCAGAATATCATATTCCAAGCCTTTTGATCCCTTAATGTACAAGCTGCTAGATCTTGTATTATCCTGTTTGTGTTTCCACAATACTCAATTTGTTTCTTTCTAGATGCTTGCAATATTTTCTCCTTGACCTGGTAACTCTGGAATTTGGCTACAATATTCCAAGGAATTTTCCTTTGGGGTTCTTTTTTAAGAGGTGGTCGGTGTATTCTTTCAATTTTTCTTTTCCCCTCTAGTTCCAGAATTTCAGGGCAGTTTTCCTTGGTAATTTCTTGAAAGATGAAGTCGAGACTCTTTTTTTGATCATGGCTTTCAGGTACTCCAATAATATTAAATTATCTCTCCTGGATCTATTTTCCAGGTCAGTGGTTTTTCCAATGAGATATTTCACATCATCTTCCATTTATTCATTCCTTTGGTTCTGTTTTATAATATCTTGATTCCTCATCAAATCACTAGCTTCCACTTGCTCCAATCTAATTTTTAAGGTAGTACTTTCTTCAGGGGTCTTTTGGACCTCCTTTTCCATTTGGCTAATTCTGCCTTTCAAGGCATTCTTCTCCTCATTGGCTTTTTGGAGCTCTTTTGCCATTTGAGTTAGTCGATTTTTTAAGGTGTTGTTTTCTTCAGTATTTTTGGGGTCTCCTTTAGCAAGCTGTTGACTCTTTTTTCTTCATTTTCTTGCATCCCTCTCATTTCTTTTCCCATTTTTTTCCTCTACTTCTCTTACTTGCTTTTCCTTTTTGAGCTCTTCCATGGCCTGTGACAAGTTCATGTTTTTCTTGGAGGCTTTTGATGTAGGCTCTTTGACTTTGTTGACTTCTTCTGGCTGTATGTTTTGGTCTTCTTTGTCATGAAAGAAAGATTCCAAAGTCTGAGTCTGAGTCTCAGTCCATTTTTGCTGCCTGTTCATGTTCCAGCCAACTACTTGACCCTTGAGTTTTTCATCGGGGTATTACTGCTTGTAGAGTAGAGAGTACTTTGTTCCAAGCTTGAGGGAATGCGCTGTTGTTTTCAGAGCTATTTCTATACAGCCAGCTCTGTCACACCAGCACTCCTCCTCCCCCAAGAACCATCAACCCAGACCTGACTAAGATCATAAGCATGCTCTGCACTCCTGCTCTGATCCGCCACTTAATTCGTTCCACCAGGTGTGCCTGGGGCCAGATGTAACTGCAGCTGTAGTTCTGTAGCTGTATCACCCCCGCTGCCTCCAGGGTGGTGGCCAAACCACAAACTCTCTTCACTCTTTCCCCCGCAGCTTTTCCCACTAACCTTCTCTGTTGTCTTTGGTGTTATAAGTTGAGAAGTCTGGTAACTGCCACAGCTCACTGATTCAGGGCGCTAGGGCCTGCACTGCCTGGCTCCTGGTCTGGTTGGTCTGGGCTGGGCTCTGCTCCCTCCACTCCCAGCTTCACAAGCCCTGCTTTCCTCTGCTATTTCATGGGTTCTGCAGTTCTTTTCTGTTGTCTTTGGTGTTTGTGGGTTGAGACGTCTGGTAACTGCCACAGCCGACCCATTCAGGAAACTAGGGCCTGTTCTGCCAGGCTCCCAGTCTGGTTGGTCCAGGTGCAGCTTCTGCTAGACTCTGCTCCACTCTGCTCCCAGTTCCGTGTGGTAGACCTTACCCAATGACCATTCAGGCTGTCCTGGGCTGGATTTCTGCTTTTCTCTATTATTTTGTGGGTTCTGCAGTTCTAGAATTTGTTCAGAGCCATTTTTATAGGTTTTTGGAAGGACCTGGGGGGGAGCTCATGCAAGTCCCTGCTTTTCCATCTCTTTTTCCATTTGGCCAATTTTGCTTTTTAAGAAGTTGTTTTCTTCAGTCAATTTTTGTCCCTCTTTTTTCCAAGCTATTGACTCTCTCATGCATACCTCTCATTTCTTTTCCCAGTTTTTCTTCTACTTTTCCTATTTGACCTTTCAAATCCTTCTTGAGCTCTTCCAAGAAGGCTTTTTGGGCTTGAGACCAATTCATATTTCCTTTTGGGGTTCCAGATGTTTCTTGGCTTCGCCCCTCCTCTAATAATAAACAACTTCAGCAAAGTTGCAAGATATAAAACAAACCCACATAAATCCTCAACATTCCTATGTATTACTAACAAAGCCCAACAGCAAGAGATAGAAAGAGAAATTCCATTTAAAGTCACTGTAGACACTATAAAATATTTGGGAGTCTACCTGCCAAGACAAACCCGGGGCCTATATGAACACAATTATGAAACACTTCTCACACAAATAAAGTCAGATCTAAATAAATGGAATAATATCAGTTGCTCATGGTTAGGCCAAGCTAACACAATAAAAATGACAATTTTACCTAAATTAATTTACTTATTCAGTGCCATACCAATTGAAGTACCAAAAAATTATTTTATGGAGTTGGAAGAACAAAATTGATCTGGAAGAACAAAAAATCCAGTATATCAAGGGAATTAATGAAAAGAAATGCTAGCGAAGGTGGCCTAGTCATACGAGATATCAAACTGTACTATAAAGCAGCAGTCATCAAAACTGCCTGGTACTGGCTAAGAAACAGAGTGGTAGATCAGTTAGGCATACAAGATGTAGAAATCAATGATTATAGAAATCTATTCTTTGATAAACCCAAATAATCCAGCTTCTGGGCTAAGAATTCACTATTCCACAAAAACTACTGGGAAAATCATAAAATGGTATGGCAGAAATTGGACATAGACCAATATCTTACACCGTATACCAAAATAATGCCAAAAGGGTTCATGATTTAGGAATAAAGTCTGATACTATAGGCAATTAGGGAGAGCAATGAATAGTTTACATCTCAGATTTATGGGAAAGGGAAGAATTCATGACCCAACAAGAGATAGAGAGCATTACCAAATGCAAAATGGATCATTTTGATTATGTTCAATTGAAATGTTTTTGTATAAAAAAGCCAGTGCAACAAAGATTAGGAGAAAAGCAGAAAATTGGGAGAAAATCTTTACAACCAGAATCTCTGTTAAAGGCCTCATATCTAAAATGTACAGGGAACTGAGCCAAATTTATAGGAATAAAAGCCATTCCCCAATTGAGTAATGGTCAAAGGATATGAACAGGCAATTTTCAGAGGAAGAAATTAAAGATATCTATAGCCATATGAAAAAATGCTCTAAATCACCATTGATTAGAGGAATGCAAATTAAAACAACTCTTAGGTACCACATCTCTCCTGTCAGATTGTCTAACATGACAAAACAGGAGAATGATAAATGCTGGAGAGGGTGTGGGACAATTGGAACATTAATACATTGTTGGTTAAGTTGTGAATAGATCCTGCCATTTTGGAGAGCTATTTGGAACTATGCTCAAAGGGCTATCAAAATATGCATACCCTTTGACCCAGAAATACCACTCCTATATCCCAGAGATCACACAAGTGGGAAAGGGACTTGTATGTACAAAAATATTTATAGCAGCTCTTTTTATGGTGGCAAAGAATTGGAAATCAAGGAGATGCCCATCAATTGGGGAATAGCTGAACAAGTTGTGGTATATGAATGTAATGGAATACTATTGTGCTATAAGAAATGGGGAAGATACAGACTTCATAATAACCTTGAGAGACCTACATGATATGATGATGAGTGAGAGGAGCAGAACCAGCAGAATATTGTACACAACAACAGACATATTGATTCTGTGATGACTAACTCTGACAGACTTGGCTCTCCTCAGCAATAGAAGGCTCAAAGACAGCTCCAAAGGACTCATGATGGAAAAAGCTATGCACATCCAGAGAAAGAACTGTGGAGTCTGAATGCAGATTGAGGCAAACTATTTGCTCTCTTTCTTTTTTCTCTTCTTTTTTGGTTTTGTTTCTTCTTTCTTATGATTCATTCCATTGGTCATAATTCTTCTTTGCAATTGAACCATTGTGTAAATAATTTTAATGTGAAGGTTTATGTAGAATCTATATTGGATTGCATGCTGTTTTGGGGGGCAGGAGGGAGGGGAGGGAAGGGAAGAAAATTTGAAACTCAAGAACATGTAGAATTAAGTATTGTAAACTAAAAATAAAGAATCAAATTAAAAAATAAATTAAAACTTAAATAAAACTATCTGGGTGAGTGGGGAGAAAAATAAAAATATGAGACATAGTCCATGTTCTCAGGAAGCTTGTGGTTGTTGTTTGTCCTTTATTTGTTTTGAGGTAGAAGAGAATCTTAAGTGTTTATTTTTATTTATAGAAAATTTATAAACAACCTTCTTTTTCCCACTGTAAGATTTCACAAAGAACAGGAGAAAATATATATTGCAGTTAGTGTTTTTTACAATCTCACAGAGTAAAAGAAAATAATCAATTTCCAGCTGTGTTCTGAATTATGTACATACAAGACACACATAGTGTTATGAACTTCTCATCTTTGAACAAGATTCCCTAAACCTCTAATTGTTTTCTCCAGGGACAACATTTAATTACACAATGCCACCATCAAGATATATACCAAAGTAAATTGAGCTTATTCTTAAATTCACTTTCAGAAAAACAGTATTTCTTATACTTCAGCTACTGTGGTATTTTTTAGAAATGATGACACTAATATTCTACATTACAGCTTCTTTCTTAAGTTACAGTTTCTATAACAGTCTCATGTGACAAAATTCTTCCAAACAGAAAATGCATCATCAGCAGGTCAACATGAAGACTAATATCTCAGCACTTTTCCAAGAAGAACTAGAAAATTCTGAAAGATAAGAGAACATACGCATTTTTTCCCAATTATAAAAAGTGTTTGCTAATAAGATAAAAAAATAAAATGTTCTCCAATGCAGTCCAAAAACCTGCTGTGAATCTACCGAACAGAAATGCTCTTCTCTCTCTACTAATGCCTATTTTCTCCTGTATCATCTTTTAAATTTTTTTGTTATTCTTTTTCTTTTTAAGATTAATTAATTTATTTTTGGTTTTCAACATTCATTTCCACAAGATTTGGAGTTACAAATTTTCTCCCCATCTCTCCTCTCCCCCCAAAGATGGCATGTATTCTGATTGCCCCTTTCCCCAGTCTGCCCTTACTTCTATCACCCCATTCCTCCCCCCGTCCCCTTCCCACTTACTTTCTTGTAGGACAAGATAGATTTCTATATCCCATTGTCTGTATATTTTATTTCCCAGTTGCATGCAAAAACAATTTTTAATATTTGTTTTTTCAAATTATTATTTATTTATTTAAATTTTTAGTTTTCAGCATTGATTTTCACAAGAGTTTGAATTACAAATTTTCTCCCCATTTCTACCCTCCCCCCACTCAAAGATGGCATATATTCCAATTGCCCCATTCCCCAGTCAACCCTCCCTTTTGTCACCCCACTCCCCCCTATCCCCTTTTCCTTTACTTTCTTATAGGGCAAGATAGATTTCTATGCTCCATTGCCTGTATTTCCTAGTTGCATGCCAAAACTTTTTTTGAACATCTGCTTTTAAAACTTTGAGTTCCAAATTCTCTCCATCTTCCCTCCCCACCCACCCTCCCTAAGAAGGCAAGCAATTCAACATAGGCCACACATATATCATTATGCAAAACCCTTCCACAATACTCATGTTGTGAAAAACTTAACTATATTTTGCTCCTTCTTATCCTAACCCCCTTTACTCAATTTTCTCCCTTGACCTTGCTCCTTTTCAAAAGTGTTTGCTTTTAATTACCTCCTCCCCCTATCTGCCCTCCCTTTTTACATGCCCCCCTTTTTATATCCTTCCTCCTTCCTTCCTTGGGGTAAGTTACCCATTTGTATGTTATTCCCTCCTCAGGTCAAATCCAATGAGAGCAAGATTCGCTCATTCCCCCTCACCTGCCCCCTCTTCCCTTCCAACAGAACTGCTTTTTCTTGCCACTTTTATGCAAGATAATTTACCCCATTCTATTTCTCCCTTTCTCCCTCTCTCAATATGTTCTTCTCTCATCCCTTAATTTGACGTTTTTAGATATTATCCCTTCATATTCAACGCATCCTGTGGCCTCTGTCTATATATATGTATGTATGTATGTATGTATATTCCCTTCAGCTACCCTAATACTGAGGTCTCATGAATTATACACATCATCTTTCCATGTAGGAATGTAAACAAAGCAGTTCTACTTTACTAAGTCCCTTGTGATTTCTCTTTCTTGTTTACCTTTTCATGCTTCTCTTGATTCTTGTGTTCAGAAGTAAAATTTTCTATTCAGCTCTGATCTTTTCACTGAGAAAGCTTGAAGGTCCTCTATTTTATTGAAAATCCATATTTTACCTTGGAGCATGATACTCAATTTTGCTGAGTAGGCGATTCTTGGTTTTAATCCTAGCTCCATTGACCACTGGAATATCATATTCCAAGCCCTTTGATCCCTTAATGTAGAAGCTGCCAGATCTTGTGTTATCCTGATTTTGTTTCCACAATACTCAAATTGTTTCTTTCTGGCTACTTGCAGTATTTTCTCCTTGATCTGGGAGCTCTGGAATTTGGCAACAGTATTCCTAGGAGTTTTCTTTTTGGGATCTTTTTCAGGAGGCGATCGGTGGATTCTTTCAATTTCTATTTTGCCCTGTGGCTCTAGAATATCAGGGCAATTCTCCTTGATAATTTCTTGAAAGATGATATCTAGGCTCCTTTTTTGATCATGGCTTTCAGGTAGTCCAATAATTTTAAAATTATCTCTCCTGGATCTATTTTCCAGGTCAGTGGTTTTTCCAATGAGATATTTCACATTGTCTTCCATTTTTTCATTCCTTTGGTTCTGTTTTATAATATCTTGATTTCTCATAAAGTCACTAGCTTCCACTTCCTCCAATCTAATTTTTAAGGTAGTATTTTCTTCAGTGGTCTTTTGGACCTCCTTTTCCATTTGACTAATTCTGCCTTTCAAGGCACTCTTGTTCTCATTGGCTTTTTGGAGCTCTTTTGCTATTTGAGTTAGTCGATTTTTTTAAGGTGTTGTTTTCTTCAGTATATTTTTCAGTATTTTTTTGGGTCTCCTTTAGCAAGTCATTGACTTGTTTTTTGTGGTTTTATTGCATCGTTCTCATTTCTCTTCCCAATTTTTCCTCTACTTCTCTAACTTACTTTTCCAAATCCTTTTTGAGCTTTTCCATGGCCTGAGACCAGTTTATGTTTTTCTTGGAGGCTTTTGTTGTAAGCTCTTTGACTTTGTTGACTTCTTCTGTCTGTATGTTTTGCTCTTCTTTGTCACCAAAGAAAGATTCCAAAGTCTGAGACTGAATCTGGGTGTGTTTTCGCTGCCTGGCCATGTTCCCAGCCAACTTTCTTGACCCTTGAGTTTTTCAGCGGGGTATGACTGCTTGTAGAGCAAAGAGTACTATGTTCTGAGCTTGGGGGGATGCATTGTTGATTTCAGAGCTATTACAGCCAGCTCTGCCACACCAGCACTCCTCCTTCCCCAAGATCCCCAACCCAGATTGGACTTAGATCTTCAGCAGACTCTGTACTCTTGCTCTGATCCACCACTTAATTCCTCCCACCAGGTGGGCCTGGGGCCAGAAGCAATTGCAGCTGTAGTTCTGTAGCTGCCCCAACTCTGCTGCCCCCAGGGCGGTGGCTGTCCCCAGCAGCTTTTCCCACTAACCTTCTCTGTTGTCTTTGGTGTTTGTGGGTTGAGAAGTCTGGTAACTGCTGCGGCTCACTGATTCAGGGTGCTAGGGCATGCACCCCCTGGCTCCTGATCTGGTTGGTCTGGGCTGGGCTTTGCTCCCAGGGTTATACATAATGATACGCTTGTAGCCTATGTTGAATTGTTTGAATTCTTATGGAGGGTGGGTGGGAAGGGAAGATGGTGAGAATTTGGAACTCAACGTTTTAAAAACAGATGTTGAAAAACAAAAAAAAAATTTTTGCATGCAACTACAAAATAAGATACACAGGCAATGGGGCATAGAAATTTATCTTGCCCTACAAGAAAGTAAAGGAAAAGGTGATGGGAGGGGAGTGGGATGACTGAAGGGAGGGCTGACTGGGGAACCAGAATATATGCCATCTTGGAGTGGGGGGAGGGTAGAAATGGGGAGAAAATTTGTAATTCAAACTCTTGTGAAAATCAATGCTGAAAACTAAATATATTAAATAAATTAAATTAAAATAAAAACAAACAAACAAAAAAAAATCCATTTCCCCCCTGAAGTATTACACTTAGTTTTGCTGGGTAGGTGATTCTTGGTTTTAATCCTAGCTCCTTTGAGCTCTGGAATATCGTATTCCAATCCCTTTGATCCCTTAATGTAGCAGCTGCAAGACCTTGTGTTATCTTGATTGTTCTTCCACAATAGTCAAATTGTTTCTTTCTAGATGCTTTCAATATTTTCTTCTTGACCTGGGAACTCTGGAATTTGGCTACAATATTCCTAGGAGTTTTCCTTTGTGGTTCTTTTTTAAGAAGTGATCAGTGGATTCTTTCAATTTCTCTTTTGCCCTCTGGTTCCAGAATTTCAGGGCAGTTTTCCTTGGTAATTTCTTGAAAGATGAAGTTGAGACTCTTTTTTTGATCGTGGCTTTCAGACAGTACAATAATGTTTAAATTATCTCTCCTGGGTCTATTTTACAATGGGGTATTTCACATTGTCTTCTTTTTTTTTCATTCTTTTGGTTCTGTTTTATGATTTCTTGATTTTCCATAAAGTCATTAGCTCCCATTTGCTCCATTCTAATTTTTAAGGAATTTTTTTCCTCATTGAGCTTTTGGACCTCCTTTTCCATTTGTCTAATTCTGTTTTTTTAAGCATTCTTCTCATTGGCTTTTTGGACCTTTTTTCCATTTGGGTTAGCCCATTTTTTTAAGTTGTTATTTTCTTCTGTATTTTTTGGGTCTCCTTTAGCAAGCTGTTGACTCTTTTTCTTCATTTTCTTGCATCCCTCTCATTTCTTTTCCCAGTTTTTCCTCTACTTCTCTTACTTGACTTTCCAAATTCTTTTTGAGATCTTCCATGACCAGAGACCAATTCATACTTTTCTTGGAGGCTTTCGATGTAGGATCTTTGACTTTGTTGTCTTCTTCTGGCTGTATGTTTTGATCTTCTTTGTCATCAAAGTAAGATCCTATAGTCTGAGTTTTTTTACACCGTCTGCTCGTTTCCCCAGCCATTTACTTTTGAGTGCTTTGTCAAGGTATGACTCTGCTTCCAGAGTGGAGAGGACTGTAGGACAAGATAGATTTCTATGCTCCATTGCCTGTATATATTATTTTCCAGTCGCATGCAAAAAACAACTTTTTTTGAGCATCTTATTTTAAACTTTGAATTCCAAATTCTCTCCCCTCTTCCCTCCCCACTCACTCTCCCTAGAAGGCAAGCAATTCAACATAGCCCACATGCATATCATTATGTAAAACCCTTCCACAATACTCATGTTGTGAAAGACTAACTATATTTCCCTCAATCCTATCCTGTCCCCCCTTTATTCAATTTTCTCCCTTGACCTTGTCCCTTTTCAAAAGTGTTTGCTTTTGATTTCCTCCTCCCCCTATCTGCCCTCCCTTCTTTCAGCCCTTCTCTCTTATCCCCCCCCATACTTTCCCAGAAGACAAGATACCCAATTGAATGTGTATCTTATTCCCTCCTTAAGTCAAGTCTGATGAGGGCAAGATTTACCCATTCCCCCTCACCTGCCCCCTCTTTCCTTCCAACAGAACTATTTTTCTTGCCACTTTTATGTGAGATGATTTACCCCATTCTATCTCTCCCTTTCTCCCTCTCTCAATATATTCCTATCTCGTCCCTTAATTAATTTGATCTTGTTTTTTTAGATATCATCCCTTCATATTCAACTCACCCTGTGCCCTCTGTCTATATACATATACATATACATATACATATACATATATATATATATGTATATATATATATATATATGTATATATATTCCCTTCAAGTACCCTAATACTGAGAAAGGTCTCATGAATTCTATACATCATCTTTCCATGTAGGAATGTAAGCAAAACAGTTCCATTTTAGTAAGTCCCTTATGATTTATCTTTCTTGTTTACATTTTCATGCTTCTCTTGATTCTTGTGCTTGAAAGTCAAATTTTCTATTCAGCTCTGGTCTTTTCACTGAGAAAGCTTGAAAGTCTTTTATTTTACCTTGGAACATTATAATCAGCTTTGCTGGGTAGGTGATTCTTGGTTTTAATTCTAACTCCTTTGACCTCTGGAATATCATATTCCAAGCCCTTCAATCCCTTAATGTAGAAGCTGCTAGATCTTGTGTTATCCTGATTATTTTTCCACAATACTGAAATTGTTTCTTTCTGGCTGCTTGCAGTATTTTCTCCTTGACCTGGGAACTCTGGAATTTGGCAACAATATTCCTAGGAGTTTCCTTTTTGAGATCCTTTTCAAGAGGTTATCAGGGGATTATTTCAACTTCTATTTTACCCTCTGGCTCTAGAATATCAGGGCCATTTCCCTTGATAATTTCTTGAAAAATAATGTCTAGGCTCTTTTTTTGATCATGGCTTTCAGGTAGTCCAATAATTTTTAAATTGTCTCTCCTGGATCTATTTCCAGGTCAGTGGTTTTTCCAATGAGGTATTTCACATTGCCTTCCATTTTTTCATTCCTTTGGTTCTGTTTTATAATATCTTGATTTCTCATAAAGTCACTAGCTTCCACTTGCTCCAATAAAATTTTTAAGGTAGTATTTCTTCAGTGGTCTTTTGGACCTCCTTTTCCATTTGACTAATTCTGCCTTTCAGGGCATTCTTTTCCTCATTGGCTTTTTGGAGCTCTTTTGCCATTTGAGTTAGTCTATTTTTTAAGGTGTTGTTTTCTTCAGTATATTTTTCAGTATTTTTTGGGTCTCCTTTAGCAAGTCATTGACTTGTTTTTCATGGTTTTCTTGCATACTTCTCATTTCTCTTCCCAATTTTTCCTCTACTTCTCTAACTTGCTTTTCCAAATCCTTTTTGAGTTCTTCGGTGGCCTGAGACCAATTCATATTTTTCTTGGAGGCTTTGATGTAGGCTCTTTGACTTTGTTGATTTCCTCTGACTGTGTTTTGATCTTCTTTGTCCCCAAAGAAAGATTCCAAAGTCTGAGTCTGAATCTGAGACCATTTTTGCTGCCTGTTCATGTTCCCAGTCAACTACTTGACCCTTGATATTTTCATCTGGGGTATGACTGCTTATAGAGAATACTTTGTCCCAAGCTTAGAGGGCAGTGCCACTGTTTCCAGAGCTACTTCTACAGATCAAACTCTGCCACACCAGTGTTCCCCCTCCCCCAAGAACCACCAACCCAGACCGAGACCCAAATCTTGAGCAGGCTCTGCACTCTAACTGTTATCTGCCACTTAAGTCCTCCCACAGGCTGGGCCTGGGACCAGAAGCAACTGCAGCTGGGTCTCTGAAAGCAGCCTTAGAGCTGTACCACTTCTGCACCCCTGGGGCTAGGGCTGACCATGTACTCCTTTCACTCTAGCAGTTTTTCCACTAACCTTCTCTGTTGTCTTTGCCGTTTGTGGGTTGAGAAGCTCAATGATTCAGCGTGATGGGGCCTGTTCTGCCTGGCTCTGGGTCTGATTGGTCCTGGCGCTGCCCACCCTGGGCTCTGCTCCTCTCCGTTCCCAGCTCCATGTGATAGACCCTTCCCAGCGACCATCCAGGCTTTCCTGGGCTGGAGCCCTGCTTCCCTCTGCTATTTTCTGTGTTCTGCAGCACTAGAATTTGTTCTGAGCCATTTTTTACAGGTGTTTGGAGGGACCTGGGGGAGAGCTTAAGCAAGTCCCTGCTTTCCACCTGCCTTCTTGGCTCCATCCCCTGTTGTTTTTCTTTCTGTATGAAATGTTCATGTTTGTGATGTTCATAATGAATTGAAAAACAAAAAAGAGACAGATGTTTGTTTATGGCCTCAGCTTCTGATTTGACTATCAACTCTCCTGACCTAGTCTCTAGGCTCTAAATTATATTCTATTTTGGGGTGTAATTTGGAACTATGCCTAAATTTTGTTTTTGTTTTTGTTTGTCCTTCATTGTCAAAGAGGACAACGACATCATGGAGGTGATACCATGGTATGAAAGTGAATTGGAATTAACTGAGGCAGGGCTGTATAAAGTCCCTAGCCTCACTTTCTCCTCAGGAGCCATCTGCATCTAGTGGCAAGATATAGATCAGAATACCTGGAGATGGCCCTGGATGTGGTGGGAGACCTTGACCTTTTTAAGCTAACATCTTTAACAGGTCTCAGGATGAATGAAGCAAGTCTATTCAGTGATTCAGGCTAGGTACGAAATGAGGCAGAGAATGGCCTTTTTAATCTAGCCCAAAGGAAAAATCAGTCTGAGAGGGGAAGACCCTCATGGTTTGTGGGCAAAACACAATCAAGTGGTATTTACTTTACATTCACTCTGAGCAAATCAAGGCCCAAACAATAACCAGGTGGGGCTTGGCTTGGGACCTATTGTTGGCCAACCAATGAGAGCCAGAATGACTTGGTTTAAGGCATAGTCCTTAAAAAAAATCTAGCTGGTAAATCCCAAGATATCTTGGAGTTTTATCTAAGTCCTCTAGAGTGGCCTTTTGAGTGAATCCAAACTTTGCAGAACAACTCATCTTAAAAAAAGGATTTGTCATGTAAAACTTGGACTCAGTCAAAAGGTCATATCCAAGGACCTTGAAGGCTACAAGTGACCTCAAGGCCACAGCTTCCCCACCCCTGCCCTAACCTACAAGGTAACCAAACTGTGCATACCCTTTGATCCAGCAATACCACTACTAGGTCTGTACCCCAAAGAAATCATAAATAAAAAGGCGAAAGGTCCTACATATACGAAAATATTTATAGCAACTCTTTTTAAAAATCTTATTTAATATTTTATTTTTCCAAATTAAGTGTAAAACCAATTTTAACATTCTTTTCTAAAACTTTTGATTCCTAAATTCTCTTTCTCCTCTCCCTCCCCCCATCCCCTTTGAGAAAGCAAGCAATTTGACATAGGTAAAACATGTGTAGTCATGCAAAACACATTTCCATGTAAGTCATTCTGTGAAAGAAAAGAGACAACCCCTCTCCCCAAGAAAAGTGAAAAAAATTGATCTGAATCCAGGGTCTACCACTTCTTTCTCTGGAGATGGATAGGATCTTTCACTATAAGTTCTACAGAACTGTCTTGGATCGTTGTATTTCTGAGAATAGCTAAGATATTCATAGAGTATCACATCATACAATATTCCTGTTACTATGTTTATAACGTTTTCCTGGTTCTGCTCATTTCACTTTGCAACAGTTCATGTATGTCTTTCAAGGTTTTCCCAAGAGTATCTTGCTTACCATTTCTTTAAGCATCCATCACAGTCATATGCAACAACTTGTTCAGCCATTCCCCAATTGATGGACATCCCCTCAATTTCCAATTCTTTGCCACCACTAAAAGATCTGCTATAAATATTTTTGTACACAAAAGTCCTTTTCCTTTTTGTTTTTTATCTTTTTGGGACATAGACCTTGTTAGGGGTATTGCTTTGTTTGCATGCTTTTATATACCTTTGGCCAGCATTCCAAATTGCTCTCCAGAATGGTTGAATCAGTATACAACTATACCAATAGTACATAAATGTTTTAATTTTTCCTACATCCTGTCATTTTCCTTTTATGTCATATTAGCCAATGTGACAGGTATGAAGTAGTAGCTCAGAGTTGTTTTAATTTGCATTTTTCTCTCATCAATAGTGATTTAGAGCATTTTTATATGACTACAGATAGCTTTGATTACTTGGTCTGAAAATGCCTGTTCAAATCCTTTGACCATTTATCAGTTGAGGAATCCTCTTATTTCTACATATTTGACTCAGTTTTCTATGTTTGATAAATGCAGTCTTTATCAGAGAAAGTCACTGTACAATTTTTTTCACGGTAATTATTACTATGTATTTCCCTCCATCCTATTTTCTCCTTGTTTATCCTACTCCCTCTCTCCTTTTATCCTGTCCATTCTCAAAAGTTTTGCCTCTGACTTTTACCTCCCCCAAACTGCCCTACCTTCTCTGATCCCCTTCCCTTCCTACTTTCCTGTGTGATAAGATAGATTTCTACACCCAACTCAGTGTTTATATTATTCCCTTTTTGAGCAAATTCTGATGAGTGTAAGAAATGAGAGCCGGGTAACATTCTTCATCCTATGTCCTCTGGAGACATGGTTAAATACACTGATCAAGAGTCCTTAAGTTTGTTATTTGTAGTGATGCTATCCTTCATAAATTGTTCTCGTGATCCTGCTAACTATACTCTTTAGGAGATCGTATTAACTAGCATTCTTTGAAATATTTTAGCTATTCCCCAGTTGTCTAAGAGAAAATCGAAGACACCCCCTTAGGTTCTAGTGTTGTGATGAAAAAAAGTGAGCAAGACCCGGATATAAATTTAGATGTGGATTTATTGAAGCGCGCGACTGTTTGGAGTAATTACTCAAATCAAACAGCAGCAAGGAGGGGAAGAGAAAGGGTATTTAAAGGGAAAGAACACAATTAGATTTCCATGGAGATGGGGACACAAACAGTGGGACAAGCTGAGGCAGGATTATTTCTGTGGAGAAAGGAACACAAACAGTGGGGTCCATGGAGATGGGAGCAAAAACAGTGGGGTGAGCTGGGGCAAGATGGAGAAACTGGAGGGGGGGCAGGGCATAGCACTAGTTATCCTCTTCCCCCCTCCCTTTTAGTGCCCTTTTCAGGATTAAGAAATTTGTTTTGTTTGCAGCTATTCCCTCTCCAGTATTATTCTCTCTCTCTCTCTCTCTCTCTCTCTCTCTCTCTCTCTCTCTCTCAGAGCAGTGGAAGGCAGGGCAATTGGGGTTAAGTGACTTGCCCAAGGTCACACAGCTAGTAAGTGTGTCAAGTATCTGAGGCTGGATTTAGATGCAGTTTGAACTCCAGGGCTGGTGCTCTAATCACTGTGCCACCCTAGCTGCCCCTATCCTTTCTGTTAATACTACCTCTCTATCCCCACTGATTTTCTGGTATATACATACATACATACATACATATATATATATATATATATATATATATATATATATATATATATATATATATATATATAATTTATTAAGTACCTATAATATGTCAGGCACTGCAGATAGAAATACCAAAGAGAAATGGTCTAATTAGAATGTCGATGTCCACAACAGGACTCATCATCTATCTCACTCCTCCCTCTCCCCAGCCCCTCCTCTCTTCCAAACTTCCCTATTATAATTAAGGATATCATTATGCTCCCAGTCACACAAGCCAGAAAACTTGGTGTCATCCTTGACTCTTCATTCTCACTCACCCCACACATCCATTCTATTGCCAAATTTTGTTATTTCTACCTTTACAACATCTCTTATATATGTCCCTCTGTCATACCTTATTTCTAATCCATCTTCCACTAATCTGCCACAGGAATTTTCCTAAATCACGTCTGTCCATGTCAGCCCCCTGTTCAATAATCTTTAGTATGTGCCCCTAGTACTTTTTGGATCATATGTAAACTCTCGTTGGTACTTAAAGCCCTTCCCAGTCACCCCACCACTCCTTTCCAGTTTTATTACATTTTATTCCTCTCCCTGCACTCTATGATCCAGGCACACTGGTTTTCTTACAATTCCTTGAACAATACTCTCCATGTCCTCCCTGCTTGGAAGGCTCTACCTCTTTTTTTTTTTCAAATTTATTAAATTTTAGTTTTCATCATTCACTTTTATAAGATTTTCGTTCTAAATTTTTACCTCCTCCCTCCCTTGCCCCTTCCCCAAGAGAGCATACAGTCTGATATAGGCAAAACACGTACAATCATATTAAACATATCTCCACATTAGTCATGCTGTGAAAGAAGAACCAGAACAAAAAGGAAAAAACCATGATAAAGAAAAAAACAAACAAACAAAAAAGAGAACCTAGTATGCTTCAATCTGCATTCAGACTACATAGTTCTCTGGATGTGGATAGCATTTTCCATTATGAGTCTTTTGGAATTGTCTTAGATCATTGCATTGCGCAGAAGAGCTAAGTCCAACAAAGTTGATCATTGCACAATGTTGCTGTTGCTGTGAAAATTGTCCTCCTGGTTCTGCTCTCTTCACTCAGCATCAGTTTATGCAAGTCTTTTCAGGTTTTTCTGAAATCCACCTGCTCACCATTTCTTATGGAACAATGGTATTCTATTACATTCATACACAGCAACTTGTTCAGCCATTTCCCCAATTGATGGGCATCTGCTCAATTTCCAATTCTTGGCTACCACAAAAAGGGCTGCTATAAATATTTTTGTATATGTGGGTCATTTTCCCTTTTTTAAAAAATGATCTCATTGGGATACACACCTAGTAGTGATATTACCGGAACAAAGGGTATGCCCTTTGGGGAGAGTTCCAAATTGTTCTCCAGAATGGTTGGATCAGTTCACAATTACACCAACAATGCATTAATGTCCCAATTTTCCCACATCTTCTCCAACATTTATTATTTTCCTTTTCTGTCATGTTATCTAGTCTGATAGGTGTGATGTGGTACCTCAGAGTTGTTTTAATTTGCATTTCTCTAATCAACAGTAATTTAGAGCATTTTTTCATATGACTATAGCTAGCTTTAAATTCTTCATGTATAAACTGCTTATTCCTATCCTTTGACCATTTATCAATTGGGGAATGACTTGTATTTTTATAGATTTCACTCAGTTCTCTATATATTTTAGAAATGAGGTCTTTTTCAGAAACACATGCTGTAAAAAGTGTGTCCCAGCTTTCTACTTCCCTTCTAATCTTGGTTGCATCAAAATAATTGTCATCAAAATTATCCATTTTGCTTTTCATAATGTTCTCTATCTTTTGTTTGGTCATAAATTCTTCCCTTCTCCATAGATCTCACAAGTGAACTATTCCCTGCTCTCCTAATTTGCTTATAGTTTTACCCTTTATGTTTAAATTGTGTACTCATTTTGACCTTATCTTGGTATATGGGGTAAGATTTTTGTCTTTGTCTAGTTTCTGCCATACTATTTTCCAGTTTTCCCAGCAGTTTTTGTCAAATAGTGAGTTCTTATCCTAGAAGCTGGAGTCTTTGGGTCTATCAAACAGTAGATTACTATAGTAATTGACTACTGCGTCTTGTTTACCTAACCTATTCCACTGATCCACCACTGGATTTCTTAGCCAGTATCAAGTAGTTTTGATGATTGCTGCTTTTAATTCAATTTAAGATGTGGCATGGCTAGGTCACCTTCCCTTGTTTCTTTTCATTAGTACCCTTGATATTCTGGACCTTTTATTCTTCCAGATGAATTTTGTTATTATTTTTTCTAGCACTATGAAATAATTTTTGGTAGTTTGACTGGTATGGCATTGAATAAGTAAATTAATTTAGAGAAATTGTCATTTTTATTATATTAGCTCTGCCTACCCATGAACAATTGATGTTTTTCCAATTATTTAGATCTGACTTTATTTGTGTGAAAAGTGTTTTGTAATTGCATTCATAGAGTTCCTGGGTTTGTTTTGGCAGGTAGACTCCCAAATAATATATATTGTCTACATTTACTTTAAATAGAATTTCTCTTTCCATGTCTTGCTGCTGGGCTTTGTTAGTAATATATAGAAATGCTGATGATTTATGTGGGTTTGTTTTGTATCCTGCAACTTTGCTAAAGTTGCTAATTATTTCACATAGTTTTTTAGTTGATTCTCTAGGATTCTCTAAGTGTGCCATCATATCATCTACAAAGTGTGATAGTTTTATTTCTTCATTGACTATTCTAATTCCTTGAATTTCTTTTTCTTCTCTTATAGAGAATAGCTACCATTTCTAGTACAATATTGAATAGCACTGGTGATAATGGACATCCTTGTTTCACCCCTGATCTTATTGGAAATGTGTCTAGCTTATCCCCATTACATACAATGCTACTTATCATTTTAAGGAAAACTCCATTGATTCCTATACTCTCTAATGTTTTTTTTAACAGGAATGGGTGTTGTATTTCATCAAAAACTTTTTTTACATTTATTGAGATAATCATATGATTTCTGTTAATTTTGTTGCTGATATGGTCGATTATACTAATAGCTTTCCCAATATTGAACCAGCCCTGCATTTCTGGTATAAATCCCACCTGGTCATAGTGTATTATCCTTGTAATAAGTTGCTGTAATCTCTTTGCTAATATTTATTTAAAATTTGCATCTATATTCCTCAGGGAAATAGGGCTATAATTTTCTTTCTCTGTTTTGGCTCTTACCAGTTTAGTTCTCAGCACCATATTTGTATCATAAAAAGAATTTGGTAGGACTCCTTCTTTGCCTTCTTTTCCAGATAGTTTATATAATATTGGAATAAATTGTTCTTTACATGTTTGGTAGAATTCACTTGTAAATCCATCTGGCCCTGGAGAATTTTTTTTAGGTATTTCATTGACGGCTCATTCAATTTCTATTTCTGAAATGGGGTATTTTATTTCCTCTGCTGTTGATCTTGGCAATTTATATTCTTGTAAATATTCATCCATTTCACTTAGATTGTCAAATTTATTGGCACACAGTTCAGCAAAACAGCTCCTAATTATTGTTTTAATTTCCTCTTCATTGGTGGTGAATTCACCCTTTTCATTTTTTGATACTGGTAATTTGGTTTTCTTCTTTCCTTTTTAAAAATCAAATTAACCAAAGGTTTTTCTATTTTATTGCTTTTTCATAAACCCATCTCTTGGTTTTATTTATTAATTCAATAGTTTTCTTAATTTAAATTTTATTAATCACTCCTTTGATTTTCCAAATGTCTAATTTGATATTTAATTGGGGATTTTTAATGTGTTCTTTTTCTACCTTTTTTTAGTTGTTTGCCCAATTCACTGATCTCCTCTTTCTTTATTTTATTCATGTAAGCATTTAGAGATATTAACTTTCCCCTAAGAACTTCTTTGGCTGCATCCCATAAGTTTTGGTATGTTGTCTCATTATTGTCATTCGCTTGGATGAAGTTATTGAATGTTTCTACAATTTGTTGTTTGACCTTTTAATTCTTTAGGATTAGATTATTTAGTTCTCAATTAATTTTTGGTCTATCTTTCCATGGCTCTTTATCACATGTACTTTTTATTGCATCATGATCTGAAAAGGATGCATTTAATATTTCTGCCTTTATCCATCAGATTGTGAGGTTTTTATTCCCTAGTACATGGTCAATTTTTGGGTAAGTGCCACTTACTGTTGAGAAAAAGGTATATTTCTTTCTATCCCCATTCAATTTTTTCCAGAGGTCTACCATATCTAATGCTTCTAAAATTCCATTTGCCTCCTTAATTTCTTTTTTGTTTATTTTTGTGGTTATATTAATCTGGTTGTGAGAGCTGGAGGTGACATTCCCCCACTAGTATAGTTTTTGCTGTCTATTTCTTCCTGTAATTCACTTAGCTTCTATAAGAATTTGGATGCTATGGCACTTGGTGCCTATATGTTTCGTATCAATATTACTTCATTGTCTATGGCATCTTTTAGCATGATGCCGTTTCCTTCCTTATCTCTTTTAATTATATCTGTTTTTGCTTTTTCTTTGTCTGAGATCAAGATTGCTTCCCCTATTTTTTTTTTACTTCAGCTGAAGCATAATATATTCTGCTCCAGCCTTTACCTTTACTTTATGCAAAAGGTAAAAATACTCTATGCTTCAAATTTGTTTCTTCCAACAACATATTGTAGGATTATGGCTTTTAATTCACTCTGCTATCTATTTCCAATTTATGGGAAACTTCACCCCACTCACGTTTGCAATTATGATTACTATGTCTTTCTCTCCATCTTATTTTCCCCCCTGTTTATGCTTTTCTCTCCCCTTTCTCCCTTTCCCTCCTTACCAGTATTTTGCTTCTGACCACAGTCTCCCTCAATCCGCCTTCTCTCTATCAGCCCCCTCCCTTTTCTCTCCCTTTTCCCCTCCTACTTTCTATAGGGTGAAATAGATTTTGATACCCTATTGAGTGTGTATGTTATTCCCTCTGAGCCAAATCTGATGAGAGTAAGGTTCAAACAATGCTTGCCTCCTTCCTTTCTTTCTCTCTAATGTAATAGGTCTTTATGCCTCTTCCTATGATGCAGTTTACCCTTTTCTGCTTTCTCCTTTCCTCTTCTTCCAGTACAATTCTTTTTTCATTCTTTAATTAATTATTTTTTTGTCATCACATCAAAGTCAACTTATATGCACAGTCTTTATGTATATCCCTTCTAAATGCCCTAATAAAGAGAGTTCTCAAGAGTTACAATATCAGCTTCTCATGTATTGATGTAAACAGTTTAACCTTAATCTATATTTGTATACTCTTTTATTTACTCCAATTACAGAAACAACAAGTTATATCTTCTTCCTTCCCATGCAGGAATTTCTCCTTCACTAGTATATATTCTCCCTTTTATTTTCTTTCCCTAAATTTTCAAAACAGAACCCCCACCCAGGATTAGGCACCCTTGGAACTTTGAAATTCAAAGCCCTGGATCCTCAGGAACCACTCAAAGAGCCCTATACCTCTACACTTTTTGAGTGCCATCTCATGATGGTTTCTGGTTGATCTGACCTGCCCACTGCCCACTGCTGCTTCTTGTGATTTCCTGGGCTCCCACCCTGGGGATTTCTCACAGCAGATCTTTGCTCTTCCATCTCAGGACACAGACTCCTTCCGGCTAAATGTGCCCCATATCTGATCTCACTGTTGCTTACTTGGCTGCAGTGACCCCAGCCCATGGGCAACTGGCTAAATTTTTGTGCAGTTCTGGAATGAAAGAAGTCATATTTTGATGGAGTAGGTATATGGGAGCTGGGCAGTCTGTATCCTGTTCAGGAATCTTGGCAGGCTAGAGAATAGTACTTAAAGACAGAACACATTTAGCATCTAGACTCCCTAATCTCCTGCTGCCACCTCATGGTTAAATGGTCAGCATTGCCAGAAGCCCAGAGGCCAATGGTACTCACTGTCCTCTACATTGCCCTTCCCAGCTTCAATCAGGCCATTCTAATTCAGTCCTGCTAACTATAGGAAATGCCCAACA
Source organism: Trichosurus vulpecula (assembly GCF_011100635.1). Classification (NCBI taxonomy): domain Eukaryota; kingdom Metazoa; phylum Chordata; class Mammalia; order Diprotodontia; family Phalangeridae; genus Trichosurus; species Trichosurus vulpecula. Next base: position 335,292,922 of record NC_050574.1, read on the forward strand.
CTAGAGCCAATCTGATGCTTCAGGTTCAGAAATGAAATAAAATGAGATACTGAGAGTCCTTCTAGCACTTAATGAAAACAGTTTTACTTAGCTATTGTAGGGAACAGATATTCAATGAGGGAACAAAGTTGATTTAATTGGGTAGAGCTTCCTTACCTATTCTGGTCATGTCAGTTCACTGGCCAGAAGCCTGAGGGAGGACTCCTCATGCACTGAATTTTTTTATTTATGCCATCAGGAAGATAGGTCATTTCCATAAGTCCTCAGACAATTAAATCTTAAGGATAGTTTCAATACACTTTAAAGAAATTTAGGCTATCCTCAGTAGAATAGGTTATTGGTCTTACCATGGGGGAAGGAGATAGGAGGTGGGTGAATGGGATAAATATTCCACCCCACACACATAGACACATCCTTCCTCCTGTCAATTGGAGGAAGAAATGGGAAGAAAATGATAGGTTGGCAGACAGAATGAAGAGTGATGTCTCCTAGGTTGAGTTCCCAGAATGTGGTAGGGAGGGTGCCAAGAGAGCTGTGGACTGAAACTGATACCCTGCAAACATCTCCCATCTTTACATGATCTACTTTCTGTTCCTTTGGCTCATGTCTGGCTGCTCTCTTCTGGTTAACATCTCAGGTCCAGTTCAGGTCTCCCAATTACTTCCATCTTTTGATCCTCCCAGCTTGTATTTCCCAATCAATATGGGTGTCCTGGTCAATGTGGATTCTATAGCAGTGCTCCTTTGTCTCTTTGTCTGTCTATGTGGCTGCCTATGTTTCTCTTTGGAAAAGGTTTCTCTAAAAATTAATAGGCTTTAGAAGGTCCTACTGACTCCATGATGACCTGTCCCTGCTAACTTTAAGTTCTTCTACATCTTTTAAAAATTAAATTTAAAATTTTCAATGAACAAAAATCTATTTGCTCTCTCTCATATCCCTCACCTATATAAAAAGAAAAGCAAAACACTATAAAAATATGTGTAGTCAAGCAAAACAAGTTCTTGTTTTGGCCATATCTAAAAATATGTCTCAGTTTTCTTCCCTGAAATCTATCACCCCTCTCTTGGGAGATCATAGCGTGCTTCATCTTTAGAGCTCTGGAATTGTGGGTGGTCATCGTGTTGATGAGCGTTCTTACTTCTTTCAAAGGATGTTTGTCCTTACTCCCAAATCTCAATGACACATCTGAAGGGTGGAGAAGAGAGCTACAATAGTAGGGAAAATATCAGATTGCCAGTGTTCTAGTCCCAGGTAACATTGTAGAGGTGTCCCTGAAAATATAAGTGCAGATCAATTTTTGTAGAATGAATGTAGTGGGACTATTGCCCCTTTTCCTATCCCACTTCTACTCCCCAATATTTCACTTACCAGAATACTGTTGGGGTTTCTATACCATGCCCAGAGACCTCTTCATCCTAGAGAATCACTCCAGCCCTGGAATTCACACCTTGGAAAACCATTGCTATTGTGCCACCCCCCCCATAGGAGGGCCCCCCTATAACCTCCATTTTAGAGTGCCCAGGCTAGCCTTGTCCTCATTTCTCACCAGGCTGCACTTGGGACTTCTCTACCATGACCCCAAGCTACATGCCTTCATCCCTTCCATCTTTGTTAGCTTATTTTTATGTCTTCTCCTTGTGTGTGTGTGGGGGAAGTATGGGGGGTGTATTTATATATTTATATCCTCAATGCTTAGCACACTGACTGTCACTATGCTTATTACTGCTTTCTATGGTAGGGAATTAATTAATGCTTGTTAAGGTTGTAGAGGGTAAAGTGCTTGGCTCCATGCTCCCCCATCTCTTCTACTAAAGCATACTGGCTGGTTTGAATAAATCACACTCAGCTGCCTCAGGGATTTGAGAAACAATCGGAAATGAATTGCAATGCTTTGTTAAGCTTTGGAACTGGTGGAGAGTAGTTCCTTGGGCGGGAGGCACTCTGGCATGAGTGCTGAAGGAAAAAAACCTCTGGCCTTGAAATCACAATGTTGTAATCAGGTAGGAGTGTTTTAGACCTGCTTGTGATAATTTCTTCGAATTCAGAGGTCAGCTGGAACCATGGTTCAAGAGAGAATGCATGAAGGGGTTGTCCTTTATCCAGTCTGCCCTAGAAATGTGAACAGAGAAGTTCTTTTCTCCAAACAGGCAAACTGTAGCATCTTCTCTGCAATACCAGACCAGGGCCCATTACAGAGAATGGCTTCTCTCTGGCAAAAGACTAGGGGTTCTTGTGGAGGTAACTAGTGGAAGGCCACCATTTTTAGGGAGCTTTCCAGAACCCTAGAAGGACTTCAAGCTGACCAGGGAGGGGAGGTAGGAAGAGATGGGGTATGGGGAAGATGGACACATGCTGCCATCTGCTGGTTGGTAGCTATGCAGAACTGCAAGAGAAACCATTGTCCCAGGAACTAAATCTGAGAGTCCCAGATTCTCCATGTTTCACTTTCTGGCCTTAGTCTCCAGACTTCAACTTCTCTCCAAACCTGTGACCCACTTTTCCCATTGGCGATTTCTTCCTCCCTCCCCAGGCTTGCTTTTCATTTCCATCTTCTGCCTTTCAGAAGGTTTAGATCACTTCATAACTCTCTAAATATATGTGTACAGGTCTTGTCCTTTTACAGCTCCTTGAATGATTATTGTTTTCCTTTCTGTCATCTTTGCCAAACTAATGGGTAAGTGGGACCTCAGAGTGGCATTGATTTATATGACTCTTCTTTTGATTATGAATAGTATGATTTGGAGCAGTTTCCCATATGGTTATTGATTGCTTGCATTTTTCCTGTTGAGAACAGTTTATTCATGACCTTAGAGAGTGTTAGGTGTTGTGGTGGATAGTTTTATGACTTCATCTTGCTAAGAGGTAGGTTGAGTGGATGGTAGGCTAGTTCTGGGGTCATAATATTGATACATATAACCCACATAAACAAAAGCTCTATGAGGTCTTCAATACTTTTTAAGAGTGTAAAGGGACTAAAAACCAAAAAAGGCTGAGAACTGCTATACTGGACCACACTTCTTTTTGCGCTCCTATAACCTAGATCGCTACACATAACCTCAACTTTTTAAACAGAAATGCTTCTACTTTGGGGATTACTAGTGGCCTTTTCTGGGTGTTTAAGGATATAATAAAATAATTTAGAGGGGGAAAAGAGAGGGTACAATTTTATATGGCCAATAGGCTAGATAGTGCTTATGAAAGGACATAAAAGGAAATGGATTCCCTGGTGTTGGATCCTGAAATACAAGGGGATGATGCTGATAATTTAGGTCAACAAATGTTTATTAATATACTGGGTATATGTCAAACAAGAGAAAAAAATGAATTAATCCCTTATCTTAAAGAGATTATATCCTACTGGAAAAATACAGCATATATGCAAAGCAAGGTGAGAATGGAGAAAATATTAGAGTAGTGGGAGAAAGTTGATCCGGAAAGGACTGATCATCTAATTTCCCACAAGGTTAATTGATGAAATCACATGAGCTTAAGGGTCAATTGATAGACAATAAGGTAGTAAAATCTTAAAGATAGGGCAAAGAAATGACTATCTTTGGTTTCCACTTTATCAGATGTGAAGAAATTCTTTAGTCAAGCTTGATGGCATTACTGGGCCATTGGCTGACAGAAGGATCCCCACACTCTTGATGGCCCTTGAAAAAGCAAGACACTCTTCAGGCTAAAGTCAATGCAGGAGATGTCTCTGAGGAGGATAATCTCTGGAAGAGCTATGGAAGGACCACTTGGCTCTTGAGAGAAAGTAACTCCTTTTTCTTTTGAGGAGAGAGGGGAGACGTTTTATCTCTCTCTTCTTCCTTCCTCCTGGATCATGGTGTCTGGCAGTGTATCTACTTGCCCAGTAGGGGACTTCTCACAATCTGGGAGCAGGCTGAGAAGAAATCACACATACCCAGCAGAAAAATTGTGTCCATTGTGAAGACAGCAAGAGAAAAGAAAGAACATCAGGCCCCAAGGCAATAGAAGTATGAGTCTCCTTGACTATTGTGTGCTTACTCTTTGCAGTGATGTGAGGTTTTGTGGCAGAGTATGCTTCTGGTTTCTGGGGGGAGGAGATATTTTATAGCTATGATTCTTACAATACTATTTTCAGCAAATGCCTTTGCTTTCAGTTAATTGTGTCAAATGACTGACTGTTAAAGGCAAAAATACTGGTGGGGACTCATGAGCTCTAGTTTTAAGAATATGGAGCCACAAACTACCTTAAACCTGAGGTGGGTCCCTCCACCACCCCCAGGCAAACCTTCAAAAGTTGATTTCCTGAATGTTGGAGAGAACTTTTACCATAGTATAAGAAATCTTCATGATCATAGTAGGTAGACCTGGCATAGCAAGGAGAAAGAAAAACCAAAGCCCATCCCTGCTGAAAGTCCATAAGGAACAGCAGAAAGAAGAGGAGCCGGGAAAAGAAGTTGGGAACACCAACTAGACAGTTCAGAGTGGATCCAGGATACCGAAGTGTCATTTGGAGATGTGTGAATGTAGGGAGGACACCATGTGGTGGTGGTGGTGTTATAAAGGATATTTTAAATTTTCAAACTCCTCTTAGTGAAAAGTAGGTACTAGAAAACTAAAAAAAATGGCCATCTTTTCCATTTTCTCTTGAGTCCCTAGACCTGGATGTAGAAGGCAGTAAGAAGCTTCCAGTTTTCAGATCAGGTGAGCACAAGCCTCAGTGAGGAAGTTGACTCTATCGAGACACTTTAATTAAGTATCAAATCCATGTAGGAAGAACTGTAGCAAGTATTGGGGGATAGACAATGTTTCGATTAGACATTAACTCAGGAGCAGCTTTGAAAACGATTCCTAAAAGGGCAGGGCTATCTAACGTTTTGATGAGGAAATGCCTTGAAAACATCCATGTGGTGCTGTTACTGACACGTAAATACTACTCAGTACAGGCAGCAGAGAAGAATTGTAATTTCATCCCTAGCAATTTTGGTCTGCCTTTAGATAGAAATGGATATAAGGAGATGACAGTCACTCTATGGTAGAAGCAGCTTCAAGGGACATGAGCCTTGGAAACAGAGAAGAGAGTCTGACTACAGAGAGAAGACCCTCAATATGCAGCTGAGCAATCCATCCAGAGAGAAAAACTTTCTAGGTCACGTAGTACCAGGAGTTGTGAGTTGGCTGTGCCACACATGTATCCTGCATGTGCACCTAACTACCACTGTACTCCAAGTTTGAATCCACTTTCCCCATGGACACTGTGTATTTGTGTTTATGGTGGTAGGGGGAATGTTTGGTAATTAAAAGTCTTTCTATGCCATCTGAGTAAATGTCTTTGCTAATTGTGTCTGCTGGCTGATGGTTAATGGGGGCTCTGGACATATAGTATTAGGGATGCAGACTCACAGGATTGCCCCTACTGCCTGGGATAACAGCCCTTATTTGGGAACCCAACCCACAACTGCAAGTATAAGTTGGGAGAGAAGCCAGAGAGGGTGCTACCCAAATTTGTTTGGCAGTTATATAATGTGATCTAATGTTCCTTGACCATTGGAAAACCAGTTTCTACTATGATATGAGATAAGATGTAAAATAATTTAAACTAAATAATTTCAGAATTGATTAAAAATTTTTATTGACACTTTTTGCTCTTATAGCCCTTTATTTCTCAATATATCTGTTCCCCCTCCTCTGTCCAGTGAGCCATCCCTTGTAACAAAGAATAAAAAAGAGAGGAAAAAGGTGAACGTTGACTAAAACTGACCAATACGTCATCAAAATCAAAATCTCCTTCATTTACAAAGATCCATGCTTCATTTCAATTGTGTTTATTGATACAGGATGCTCATGATAGTAACCAAATGCATTCTAGACTGTGCCTCTAAAAGTAATCCACTTCATCATCCTTGGTTTTGCCAGTCTGGTAGTCCATCAGTTTCATTGACTCATTCGTGTGAGGGAGAGGTTCGTATATTTTCAAATGTGCATATCGATCATCCCCAAGATGTACCTGCAAATATAGAGAAGTGGGTAATCATTGGCATATATTCCAAACTAGCACATCTCATCTCTCAGGGTCACTGTATGAGCATTCCTGTTTTAGGTAGGGGTTTTGACTAGATGACCTCTGATGTGAATTTTATATTTTTATTCTAATCTACGAATGAGCCTATTCATGCTTTGAAAACAAAATTTCAGCAGGAAGTGACCTGAGAGATCATTTAGTTTTATTTTTAATGCTAAGGGAATTGAGTTGCACAAAGATCCAATGAAGAAGAATATTTAGACAGGCAGCAATATCATTCTACTATTAGTTCTTAAGATGACAGATTTAAAGCTGAACGGGACGTTAGTCCAATCTGCTCATTTTGTAGTGGAAGAAACTAAGGCCCAGTGAGGTGAGTCTCTTGTCTAGTACTTATAAGTTACTTGTAAGGCAGCTAGGGGATACAGTGGATAGAATGATGGGCCTGGACTTAGGAAGATATTCAGTCATTTCCTGTCTGCTTCAGTTTCTTCAACTGATTTCCTCAATCCCCACAACGGGGATGATAATAACACCTACCTTATAGGGTTGTTGTGTGGATCAAATATGATAACATTTATAAAGCATTTAAATGCTACTTTGTAGAGCACAACTCCAATGGGCTGACCATGTTGTTCAAATGCAAAATATGGAGAAATCACACAGGGCAAATGCTCACATGGTGGTTTGAAGAAGTGATACAAGGACACTCTCAAGGTCTCTCTTAAGAACTTTGGAATTGTTTGTGTGACATGGGAGACACCGGCACAGAACTGCTCAGCATGGTGTGCCCTCATCAGAGAAGGTACTGTGCTCTATGAGCAAAGCAGAATTGACGTAGCTCAAAAAAAAACCACGAGATGTGAAAATTTAGAGAATCCTCCCCAAATGTTAACATGGACTATTTGTGCCTGACCCGTGGTCAAACATTGTGAGCTCATATTGGTCTGATCAACCACGGTATGACACACTGTAACTGGATTCTTGATATCATTTTGTTCTTCTTCAAGAATGAAGGCCAACAACCACCAGCACCAGCATAGTTCCTGGCACATAGTAGCTCCTTAATACATATTTGTCCTTAACCCACCTGCCCCTACCATTCCTTTCCCTTCTCTTGTCCAAAGTTGCAAGGTAAGTAGCAGCTGAGCCACAATCTGATCCTGAATCCAAGCTGTTTTCATTATACCAGAGCTGACTCTAGTTGTTAAGCACCTGGATTTTTGAATACCTCAACAACTCATTTTTAATAACAGATTCAACTGCTATTTTGAATTTGAATTGTGCCTCTGTCCTAAAGTTCCACTTATTTTTAAGGTTTTTATTTTTTGAAATGTGTAGAAAAAAAGATCATGTGTCACACAAAAATATGGGTTCGCCCTTTACTCAAGCCTCTTTCAAAACACTGTGTTTTTTGTACATCATGTGCCTTCCTGCCTAAGCTGTGTTCCTTGGGGACAGCCTTATCTGCTCACTGTTCCCATCTGTGGTGTTTTATCTCCCATCCCCCTCCCAAATACTAGCACTTAGCACATTATCTTCAACAAAGTCCCGTCTTTTGTAAAACAGAGTAAATGTAACCAACAAGACTGCTAGGTAGTGCTTTGGATAGGTAAGCCATTTAACAATTGTAGGCCTCAAGTAACTCCCTAGGACTGATCAGCAAAGTCAATAGTTGGGTTCAGATCTGTGTAAGCAGAGAGGGTTCTCAGATGGAGAGAATGATGGGCCTGGAGTCAAGAAGCCTTGAGTATGAATCTTACCTCAGACACTTACTGGCTGTGAGACTCTAGGTAAGTCACTTCATCTCATTTTCCTCTCCAGAGAAATGTCTCTATCTCATTTGTAAAGATCCAATGAGATAATATTTATGAAGAGCTTAGCACCCAGTTGGCACTTAATGAATTCTTGTTTCCTTTAATCCTATCCTGTAGCAGGTGCTCCTGCCTGGCTGACAGTCATAGCATCTTAATACAGCCTTGTTAACTTGGCTGTGGTAGTTCTATTCTGCTGTACCTTAAATTCAGAAACACTTGCATCCATCCTATCTACATTTCCTGGGTATCTCTACCCACAATCCCCAAAGGAGTGGCCAAGGAGTTCCCAGATATGTGCCCACTGCTGGCTACATGGAGGGTCTCTAGAGTCATATATATCTTTTAAAATTATGCTATAGTGCATAGAGTGCTGGGTTTGCACCTGGAGAGAGTTCAAAACCTCTGACACTTATTAGTTTTATGACCCTAGGGAGGTCACTTAACCACCTCAGTCCCCAAGCAACTCCCTTGGGCTAATGAACAAAGTTAATAGATGGGTTTAGATCTGTGTTGGTAGAGAGGGTTCACTGACCTAGAATTTACTACAATAATAAAAATCCATCATGAATTTGGATAAAATCCCAAATCTGTCTAGGATTTGGAAAAGGAAAAGTGTACTTCAGTAATTTCTGATAAAGTTGTGTTTGACATCCTGGGCACCAACAAAATTATTAGGGTCCATGGTGACCTGCTACTCACATTTTGTGAAGTTCTGATATAAGATGGGATGCTTACTTTCATACAACATTTAATCTAGTTGTTGGATTCAGGACATAAATATATTGTTTCAGAGACGATCGTGACATGAAAGACCAAGTAGTTTGGGAATTTTCTCCCTCTTTTATCCTGTGGTTTCCATCCAGGGAAGCCTAATGGAATTCCCCAAATGAATAATCATGAGTATGTTAAAGTCTATATGTAAATTCTCTGAGTCAGAGTATTAAACATGAGAAAACAGGATAGAAACTCATTTCTATAAATCCTGTCTTGGCCTTACTTCTCTCCCATTCCTGGCTACTCAAAGTGAGGGGCTAGGGAGAGCCTTTATTATTGTCTTTTTCTCTCCCTCTCTTTCTTCCCCCCCAACCTCTTATTTCATCATCCATCTTTGGTTGCCATCTTTGGGTTCAATATGAGAGCAAAAACTGCCAGGTTAGTCCTCCTCTTCTCTTCAAGTTGTCGTGAATCTCTTCCCAAAGTCCCTTCTTCCCTTCTGCCTTCCTTAATTTCTCTCAGTTACCACACCATCACTTTATATTTCCCCTGGGGCAGACACTTTAATTTCTCCAATTACTCAAAAGGGAAGGGGACAAACTATCCCCACAATTTCTATGTAGATCCAAATAGAAAGAAAACTGAGTAGAATTCAATGACTTGTTCGACACTGACCTTTACATAATACACTGTCCCAGCAACCACTTGCCTTCTGTACTCTACAAGCTCAAAGCTGTCATATTTTTCATTGCTCTTTTTTTCAAACTGTGGCTTTACCTAAAGAAAAGAGAGGAGGGTAAGGAATTTAATGGTTATCTGGAAATTATATTGGCCAACGTAACACTGACAACAATGGAAACTTTAGTCAAACCCCAATTTTCTTCGAATTCCTTAAACAATTAATAAATGATTTTTTAAAAACATCTAAGTTTTTGCCTACTGTGCCTAAGACACTGTGCCAGGTGCTGAGAATTAAAAACAACAACAACAACAAAACACAGCCAGCCCCTGCTCTCAAGGAGCTTATATTGTATTGGGCGGAATACAATATTTACCCAAATTAGTAAATACCAAATACATAAAACTAATTTCAGAAAGAATGAATTGAATGCAACAGCAGTTTTTTCCTTCCAACTAGGAATAAATGATTGATTGACCTCTTAAGTAACGGGTGGCTAATCTCTGAGGTGCCAAGGATCCTAACATAGAATCTCAGAATCTTAATTTGAAGATACCTCAGAGACTAATCGATGCACAATATTACCAATAACAAATAAACCACCCCCAGTATACGATATCTCTAATGAGTTGAAGGGCAGTGTGGTATAATGGACAGAGTGCTGGATTTGTATCCAGTGGACCTGGGTTCAAATCCTGATGCTGTCACTACCTGTGTGACCTTGAACAAGTTACTTCATTTCTGTGGGCTTCATTTTCCTTATCTATAAAATAAGGGGGTCTGATCAGAGGACTAAGGCTTTAGCTTTTTATAGCTTTAAAATCTATGATCCCAGGGTCATCCAGCCTTTGTGTGAAGAGGGACAGTGGCACAGTGAAAAATACTACCTTTGAAGTCAGAGGACCTGGATTCCAATCCTGCCTCTGATCTTTACCACATGTGACCTTGTGCAAGTCCCTGGAGGACTCAGTCAACTCATGTGTAAAATGAGGAGGTTGGACTAAATGGCCTCTGAGGTCCCTTCCAACTCTAGATTCATGATCCCATGACCATCTCATTCCACTTTTAGATAACTCTAGTTATTAGAAAGGTTTTATTTATTTCAAGCTTAAATTTGCTTCTTTTCAACTTCCACCCATTGTTACTGGTTCTGTCTTCTGGGGTCAAACAGATCAAATCTCATCCCTCTCTATCCCTTCAAGTACATGAAGACCTCTATCCTGGTTCCAGGGAGTCTTCTCTTCTCCATGCCAATCAACCAGTCAATAAGCAAGTGTATAACACCTACCACATGTTTAGTCGTCATGGTAGGTACTGGGGGGATACAAAGACAAATCATCCCTCTGTTTAATCTGGGGAAGAAAAAGACTCATTTTGGGGCCCAAATTTCAGGTGCAGAATTAGTTGCCTGGAAATCAATATCATCTCATACTTCTTGGGTTCAGTCATTTCAGTGGTGTTCAACTCTTCATGACCCAATTTGGGTTTTGTTTTGTTTTGGTGAAGATACTGGAGTGATTTACCATTTCCTTCTCCAGCTCATTTTACAGATGAGGAAACTGAAGTAAACAGGGTTAGGTGACTTGCCCAGGGTCACATAGCTAGTAAGTGTCTGAGGCCAGATTTGAAATCGGGAAGATTAATCTTCCTGACTCCAGGCTCTATCCACCATGCTACCTAGCAGCTCTAAATTTGCAAAGTGCTTTATTTACATTAACTCATTTGACACTGTCCTCAACTTAGAATTCAATAAATCAAGAGGTATGGCTGGAAATGAAACAAACTTTAATTAATAGCAGCTGATGGGTGGTTCAGCTGCTAGGGAATTTAGTGGATAGAGCATTGAGTTTAGAATCAGGAAGATTCAAATCCTGCCTCAGACATTTACTTTTCTTGTTAGGAAAGTTTGTCTTTAAAAGGTTAAGAGCGGCCTGAGCTTAGAGCCAGGCCCATGCAATGTGTATGTCTTTGGTATAATAATAAACTCCTTTTGTTTCGTTTTTCCTGAGCCTACCTAATTTCTTTAGGGTGAAACCCTAATGAAGATTTTTCTTTCAACACTATGTATTTTGGTTACAAGCATTTGGTTTTGTTTTTCCAATAGAAGTGAGTAAAGGAAGGAGAGAACATAGATTTTTGTTCACTTAAAAAAATTTAATTAAGTTAAAAAAATTTCTTAGCAAGAAAAAGTCAGGCAAACAACAAGAAAACCTTTTTTTCCCCAGATTTCCCCAGACTTAACATCTTTGGCCCTGAGCCCTATGCTTCCCAGGATTGCCTTACTCATCCTAACCCTTCAGGTGGTGGTGAAATTGTCAACTTCTAACTTCTCCCCTAATCTGTGGTCTCTTTATACAAGCACACACTTGCATTTTCCAGTAATTGTTACTGTCAGTAACTTCCTGCAGAAAGACAGGGGTTTATGAGAACCAAGGGAAAGGCTATGCTTCAAGCACACACAATTTTGTCAGTGTGGGTATGTCCTGTGCCTGCCTAGATTACAAATACTCCATAGATGGTCTTCATGAGTGGCTGTGGCCAATATACTTACATCACCTGGTTCAGCATTTCTCTGATAATGGACCTTTCATAACTAGTCTAGGCTGGTCCTTGGTCAACAGGCATACAATTTGTCACCTCTTTCTGGCTAGGAAGGGCCTGCTAGAGCTTATGCTCCATTGACATGGTTTTGGAGAGCACAGGATCACCTCCACATTATGATAAAGCATGGGAATAGGACTTCCATGGTTTATACCTAACTATTATGAGAAGCCTTAAAAGTGTAGAGAAGAAATAGTCATCCCTGGTCTTCATGGAAGTAGAATGGAACTAACTTTCACAAGTGGAAACGCCTTGTCCTCATCTGTAAATGAGTGTTCTCTGCCTCTTGTTTAGCCTTAATTACTGAATGACTTGCCTCAGTCAAACTGAGATCTGTCAAAGACCTTAGCTTAAAAAGGCCAAGGTCTCCCACTGTATCCAGGGCCATCTCCAGTTGTCTTGATCTATATCTGGTCACTGGACCCAGATGCCTCCAGAGGAGAAAGTGAGGCTGGTGGCTTTGCATAGCCATCCCTCACTGAAACCCAATTCCCTTGCATATCATGACATCACCTCCCTGAGGGCCTGGTTCTCTTTGAGAATGAAGGACAAGCAACAACAACAAATGGGTGTGATAGTACCTGTACTGACAGGTAGAGGGGTAGAGTGGAATGAGCCCTGCCTCTGGTGTCAGGGACTATGTTTCAACTTCCCCTCAGACATTGACTTCCTGTATATCATGTGGTGAGTCATATCTCTTGACCTCAGTTACATCATCAGCTAAATGAGGGGTTAGAGTAGACCTGTGACCTTGAGGCCACATGTGGCCTTTTAGGTCCTTGGGTGGGGTCTTTTGATTGAGTCCAAGTTTTCAGAACAAATTCTTTTATTAAGGGGATTTATTCTGTGAAGTTTGGATTCAGTCAAAGGGCTACACTTGAGGACCTAGAGGGCCTCATGTGGCCTTGAGGACCCAGGTTCTCCAGCCCTGCACTAGATGACTTCTGATGGACCTTCTAGTTCTAGGGGTTCTATACCTGGGGGACACAGAGAGACACCTAAGGAACCCATGGATAGATTTCAGGGGTTCAAGAACTGAGATATGAAAAAATTATATATTTATTTTCACTGGACTTTGTTTTTTTTTGTAATCTTACATAAAATAGAATCACTTTTTTGTTATGCATTTAAAAGCATTGTTCAGAGAAGGGTTCCACAAGATTCATCAAAGCAAAGAACCCCTGTCCTAGCTCTGTGATCCTGTGATCCTATGATGACCTCACAAAGTTGTAGAGAATCACAGAAGCAGCAGTTTAAGAGATGGATTGGACCTCAGTGGCCGTCTAGTCTGCCCATACCTGAAAGGAATCCCCAGTATAACATGGCTGGCACATGATCCTCCCACCTCTATTTGAAAGGCAAAAGGAGAGCATGGCCAACTCCACCTCTGTCCATTCTGCTTCTGAACAGCTCTAATAGTTAATTGACCCTATTTGCAAGTTACACGCATTGTTCCTGGCTTTGCCCTTTGGGTCCGAGCAGAACGAGTGTACTAGTTCTTACAAATGATAGGTTTTCAAATGTTGTTGAGTCATTCAGCTATGTCTAACTTTTCGTGACCTCATTTGGGATTTTCTGAAGTGGTTTGCTATTTTATTCTCCAGCTCAAGCAGGATGATTCCAGAAAAACTTAGAGTTACATGAACTTATGCAAAGTAAAGTGAGCAGAACCAAGATAACTTTGTACACGATAACAGCAATATTGTATGATGAAGAATTGTGAATGACTTAGCAATTCTCAGCAATACAATGATCCAAGAAAATCCCAAAGGACTCATGATGAAACATGCTGTCTGCCTCCAGAGTGAAGAACTGATATTGTCCAAATATAGACTGAAGCATGCTACTTTTCCTTTTCTTCCTTCCTTCCTTCCTTCCTTCCTTCCTTCCTTCCTTCCTTCCTTCCTTCCTTCCTTCCTTCCTTCTTTCCTTCCTTTCTTTATTCCTTTCTTTCTCTTTCTCAGGTCCTGGAATAAGTTTGGGAACATTCTGGTTAGACAGCTAGATCAAGGTCTGACTGAATTGCTGCCAGGGCTCTTCTTTCTCCTTGAAGAGGAGGTTCTCTTTAACCAATTATACTTGCCTTCATGATCTCTCTCTAGCCTCTGTAGCTACCTGGAGTTCAATTATTACTCTGTGAGGTCTTGATGGATGGGCCAGGGTTTCACTGGGCAGAAGGAAGAGAGGAGAGAGAGAAGTCTAATGCAGGGTTTTGGGTGCCAGGGGTATATGTGTATGGGGGGAAGGAGGGAGGGTAGAAGAACAAAAGCAAAAGATAGGAGGCAGCAATGAGCATAAATTATCACAACCAGACAGAATAGGTCATAAGAACACAGATTAGTGCTGGAAAAGACTTTAGAGAGCATCTATCAACCCCCTCATTTTACATGTGAGGTGACAGAAAAAACAAAATATGCCATTTTTGAAAGAGGAGATGATTATTGTGTCTAATGATGTATAGAGGTCAAAGAGAAGGCGGACAAAGTGGACATTGAGACTAACCTTCAATTGAGAATTAGAATGGCAAAAGGTCATGGCAGCCTAGGACAGTGAAGGCAGCATTAAAAGTGACTGGCCACAGAGTCTGGAGTGGATAGGAAGCCAAAAAGTAGGCAATAGTGAGTTAATGAAGTGAGAGAGGTTGAGTGCTTGGGGGGCCCAGTGTGGGTGAAAATCAGGTTCAACAGGTATGGGGGAGTGGGTGAGGTGACAGTAAAGAAGCTGAGATCCCAAAGGGGAAGGACCTTGTTTGAGATCTCAAGGGTGGAGCAGTATCCAGGGATGAGGAGGTCCAGGGTGGGTCACTGCTAGTACATGCCAACTATTTGCATGGGGTTGAAGTGTGTACACAACTCATTATTGATAGGATCATAGGTGTAGAGCTGGAAGAAACTTCAGAGAAAGGCCATCTACTCCAGCCCCTTCATTTTATAAATGGGGAAACTGAAGTACAAGGGGGTTAAGGGACTTGAATAAAGTCACAGGTAGTGTCAGAGGTAGGATTTCAACCCAGATCTCCTAACTCCAGAATGAGCACACATTCTCCTGTACAACCCTGTGTTTGTCAGGAATGTTGCTCAGGGGTCAGGTTTAATACTTGAAATTTGTGGAATAATTTAGCCCTCAGAAAATGAAGACTGTCTAGTTGAAATTGATCCACATTGGCTCTTTGTCTTGGTCATATTTATTTGACCACTATGCACTGTCTACTTCACTCAGTGCTCCATAGACTTGACTTCATATAAAGAGACCCATATAGATGATAATGAGACAATGACAGGGTACCAGGAACAACTGCTGTCAATGATCAAACCAGAGTGTTACCCCACTTAGCAACTCTGCATTTCCAAATCATTTTGTAATCTTCAGTTACGTCTCACAGCTTCCCAGTGTCTCATCTGGTGGTAATCTCTTTGGACATTCGTATTCAATGAGCATTATTATTAATAAAACAGGAACTCTAATTAATATTGATTTTAAATAGCATATCTACATTCATTGGAAGGTCAAATCCTTTGGCCACATAAGGAGAAGATGGGGCAAAAGGAGAAGGGGAGAACAGAGGATGGGATGGAGGTATAGTGTCATGGAAACAATGAACATGGGCTTGGACAGACTTGAAGAGATAGTAGAGAATAGAAGGGCCTGGTTTGCTGTGGTTTGTACAAAAAGTCAGACACAACTGAGCAAAACAAACAAAAAAACTACTGCTAGAACTGTGAGAGATGGGTGAAAGGGAAGGTTAGGTTTCCACAGAAGAGTTAATTAAGTTCCATAGAATAATTAATGAAGTGTCAGCTTCAACAAAGAAGGGAATAAAAATTAACCAGGATGAGGGTCCCCAGCCAATCGGAATAAAGTTTGTCATTTTTGCAGAAACCACAGATTCAAGATGTTAGGAAAACTGGTCTAAACCGGCCAGAGAATGGTCAGGGTTGAAGAGAAAACTGGATCAAATGGCTACCACGCATGCTTAATTGGCCAATTGAATATTACCTTACACAATCACAGGGAGAAGTTTTCCCATATTTTTGAACATGGGACATAGGATAAGGGGAGGGGGACATGCTTACACATACCAAGGAGAGAACATATGAAGAGGTGTATCAGGAAGAGTGGAATGGACCAATCTGCTTTCTGAGGGTAGGTACTGAGCTGATGGTGCATCAATCTATGTCAGCCTAACAGAATAAAGTTGGTCCCACTCCTGTATTACCCAATCCCCCTTCCTTAAAAAGGGTGGAGTCCGCTCCTGGCCAGGAATGTCTACCAATTCCTTTTGATTTCTCAATAATAATAAATTGCCCTTGATACCTGAATTTCAGTGTCAAGCATATTTCTAACACAACTGTCATATTTCTTGAATAAAATGGAAAGAAATGGGCTAACTTGCACATACTTTCTGAAGTATCTTTCACACTGCATTTCTATTTTGATGGTTGCTAGGGCTAAAGAAATTATCACCTGTGATCAACATTTCTGATGACAAGCCTCTCCACACTTAGCTAAGCTTGCCCTGGGAGAGCAGACATATTCTGGTGCTAGGCCCCTATTCAAAGCCTTTCTTTGTTATTCAGTTGTTTCAGTCATGTCCAACTCTTTTGACCCCATCTGAGGTTTTCCTGGTAGAGTTACTGCAGTGGTTTGCCATTTCCTTCTCTGGTTCATTTTACAGATGAGAAAATTGAGGCAAACAGGGTTGAGTGACTTGCCCAGGATCACATAGCTAGTAAGTGTCTGAGTACAGGTTTGAACTCAGGAAGACTCATCTTTCTGATTCCAGGCCTGGCACTCTATCCACTGAGCCACCTAGCTGCCGCAAAGCTTTTCCCATTTTACAGCCTCGCAGGACTCAGTGGCTTCTGACTGGCTCAAACACCCCAAGGCTCGTACTGAAAGAATAAGTCTTCTCACTCTGGTCTGATCTAGACTAAACCCATAGGATTAGGCTGGAACCAAACTGCCCTTGATCATGTTGAAAGTCAAATGCATATTTGCCTCACCACATTTAACTGCTCATTAGTCAGGGCAATTAAGTGAGGGCAGCCTCCCTGATGAGCCATGTGACTATCTCTTCTCATAGGAGAAGAGGAAGCAAAGGAATCATACTTGCTTTATTCTTTCCGATCTTTATGGAGTTTCTCAGAATCATAGAATCTCAAGGTTGCGAGGGTCTTCAAAAGCCATTCTAGTTTAACATTCTCTTTTTATATGTTAAGACACGGAGGCCCAGAGAATACAAGTGACTTGCCTAAGGTCATACAGTTCATGGAACACTTGCTATATGTCTGGCCCTGTGTTAAGCTCTGAGGATATGGAGAAAGTCTCCCCTTCTCTACAAAAGGAACTTCATTCAATATATTGAGCTATCATCATCTCTCTTGTCTCTCATTTTGCAGTTACTTCTACACATGTCTTATTTCTCTTGCTGGAGTCTAAGTTCTTGTATCTGAATTTCAGATACTGTATAAAAATTCATTATGTGCCAATATTTACATTCATCTACAATTAACTGTAAGTACTTAATGACATAAAATTCCTAGCAGAGGAGCTAGATTAATAAAAAAAAACAGATCTCCAAGGTCCTCAGAGTCATAGAAACACATAAACAGTTGTTGACATATTAAGATTGAAACTGTTTATGTCAATTTGATTTTGCTTTGAAACTTTATGAATCTCTCTATGTGGGCACTCCTTCCAAAAGTGCAGATCAAAATCCACACATTCTTCTTCTTCTTCTATTCTTGTCTATCCATGGCCACAGGTGAAGTACCCATTTCTCTAGATTTCTGGGCATCGTTTAGAAACCAGTTGAACATGCAGACAACCATCAATTATCCTTCACTTTTCCTACATGACTGTTGTAGTCCATTTCAGCCATTTGGGGAATTGGAGGTTTTCATGGAAGAGAAAGACTGAACAATAATACTTTTATTTTGGAAGTATTTTGCTACCTACCTCACACAGAGTAAGGTCTGAGATAGACTTGAGATATGCAGGGACATGAGAGGAAGAGAGGGAGTCAAGGGTACATGGCTTCAGAAGAATGGATATAACAGTACCTCAGTCACTGGAGAGCCAAAGACACAACCAGCACTGAGTGCCCAGAGTAGGGTCACTGGTCTTGGATAATGGATGACCTTTGGGCCATGGCAATAAGGAGGAAGGGGGATGATGATTCTGAGAAAGGCTGCTTTCTGGATTTGTCGCATTCATATTACACTAAAGCTCTCATTGTCCTATGGTACAGGGGCCCCTAAATTCTGGCTTCTATGCCAGGGCTGCTTAATGCAAAAGAAGTCAGTCATTTTGGAAAGAGGATGGATGCTGAATCTCTAAAAGACAACTATGATTGTTTTCCCACCCTAGGTGTTAGAGGTTAAGGAGTTTCTGAGGAATGGCCAAGGGATTTCTTACTCTCTTCTACAGTGAAAAATGGGGCATGGAAACTCTCATCACAGAGATTCTAACATATCTTTCTCATATAGAAGATTCCAGAAAATAAACAGGATAGAGTGCCAGGAAGGAGGGTGAAAGTATGTCTAGAGCAGAGGTAGCCTATTTACACCACAGAAGTTTTATGTCTCTCGCAGAGTCTTTTTGGACCACGCTGGCCCATTTCCTTCTCATGGTCAAATATCTCTTGGACAAACATACCATTTGTATCACTTCTGTGTAGTTCTTTTTTGGCAATGTACTATAGCCTACTCACACCCACCATGTGTCTTTCTATGCTTCCTGAGTGACCCTAGCTTTGATTATTTGGAACACTTATATTCTATAATGCATAGCCATATACATAATCAGAATAGTAGTGTTAAGAAAAAGGTCACTGATTCACGAAAATAATTGGGCTCATTAAAAGACTGCAATTTCCAAAATTCAACCTACTCTCCTCCTCTTCCTCTTCTGTTCTAGACCTGCTTCATCATGCATCTGCATTGCCCATCAGAAATGGATGTACACTGATGGACCAGCTCTATGGACTGTCCATCCATTTGATTCCATATCATAGTCTATACAGTGGGCAATCTTCATCCACTTGTTTTTTTCCTTTGATTGTGGATCTCTATGACTACAAATATTCGAGGTTTTGATGTAATTTGCACAATTTCATCCATAAACAGGAATATCTGGAGAACTTCGCCATTTTTAGGGAATCCCCTTTCTAGTTGGATGTCTTCCACGACAGTGGAATATTATGTTGGCAATAGTTAATTAACTGAAATAAACATTCAAGGTTTTTTTTTGCATGTAAGTCACATTGGAGAATTAAAATGTGCAAGGCCTTTCAATGTCCTATAATTTAACCCTGTTCCATGTTGGCATGAAGACAAATTTAGGAGCTGGCACAGGGACCCTTGGGCAAGTACTTCATTCCCTTAAATGAAGAATTAGGTTTAAAAAAATTTTCAGGGTCAATTTTTCATCTAAAATGGTCTCTTTACCTTCTGTGAGGGCAAGTCCTATGTGCTTTCACCTTCACAACTTTTCCACTACCCAGCGTAGTGCTTTGTGTATAGGAAGCATTTACTAAATACTGAGCAAATGAAGGGGTCTCTTTTGGTGTCATGAATCTGCAATCCTTCACACTGTGACGGCTTGGATGATGTTAGGAACATTCAGATCTGCTCCAGCTATAATGGAAGAACACAAGGAACCTGGCAAAGTGGATAGTGCTCAGGACTTGAAGTCAGGAAGACCTGGGTTCAAATCCTATCTCTGACTCTTAGTTTTGCGAACTTGTTAGTCATGCAAGTTCTTGTAACTCCTGTTTCCTCCTCCATAAAATGGAGGAAATCATGCCTTTTACAAAGGGTTATCATCAGGATCAAATGAAATTTTGTATACACGCATGTGTGTGTCTGTGTCTTTATGTGCATGTGTGTATATAGTTGCTGTTGTTGTTCATTTGTTTTAATTGTTTCTTACTCTTCATGATCCTAATCGGGATTTTCTTGGCAAAGGTATTGGAGTGGTTTGCTGTTTCCATCTCCAGCTCATTTTATAGATGGCAAAACTGAGGCAAACAGAGTTAGGTAATTTGCCCAGACTTGCGCATAGCTAGATTTGAACTCAGGTTTTCCCAACTTCAGGCCCGGCATTCTATCCACTGAGCCACCTAGCTGCCCCTCCATATATTTAGCAGAACAGAAAAAGAGGATTGTACATTAAACTGGGAGTCTACTATGTACAGCTTGGTTTCTTCTTAGAATATGTAATAAATTCAACATATAACTTTCAAAGCTATACTGCTTTTGTCTATGCTTCTTTTTGGCCTTTTTTCTCTTCCTCATAATAAAGTTTCTATGTGCATTAGCATTCTCAGTGGATGGGCTATCAGAAGGTGAGAGATATGGTAAGTCATCATAGAAACTTAGAGAGCAAATGCAGAAAATCTCTTGGGAGCTAGAGGTTGTTTTTTTTTTTTTTGTGGGTGCATGTCAAGGGTAGCCAGAGTTCTGACAGTTAAGAAGGCAGCATGTGACAGCAGTTCCTCTTCCTTCATTGCCTTCTGTCACATTT
Organism: Trichosurus vulpecula; assembly: GCF_011100635.1. Classification (NCBI taxonomy): domain Eukaryota; kingdom Metazoa; phylum Chordata; class Mammalia; order Diprotodontia; family Phalangeridae; genus Trichosurus; species Trichosurus vulpecula. The sequence goes on from NC_050574.1 coordinate 335,313,254, forward strand.
CCTGTCATCTATTTCTGCTTCACTTAGAATATAAGCTCCTTGAGGGCAGAATCCTCCCAACCTGTACCTATGAGATTGTTACATGAGTAAAGGCACCTCAATCAGTGAGTCAGTCAATAAGCAACCATTTAGTAAGTACTTACTATGTGCTAGGTTCTGGTGATACAAACATAAAAGCGACTTTATATTTTGAAATAAGCCTAGTAGTGTTGCCTATCAAGATCTTTTTTGTATCCTGACTCTTCCATACAGTGTAGTTCTCTATCTCAGCTTTGGGACCTTTGCAAATCTGATGAGCATGCACCCTATGTCTTTATCCAAGTTAGTGATAAAAGTATTAAACAGCATGGGGCCAATCACAGATTATTTTCCCCATTATATGGGTATGGGAACTGAGACTAGGGAAGGGAAAGTAATTTATCTAAGTTCACACAGCTAGTAAGTACCAGAGGTAAGATTCAAACACAAATCTTATTTCTAAATTGAGAATTCTACCCATTATACCCATGCTCCCTCTCCACAAACATCCTTCTAGCATGGAACTGGTTCATAAATCAAAGCAGAGAGTCTGTATGCAGGGTCTCCATGCTAATTTTTTGTTGCATGTTGCCTGGAGAAATTCATTCATTATCCTCAGTAAATTGTAATGATAATAATGATGGCTTATATTTGAGCCACCATTTATGGTCACAAAATACTTTCTAGGCATTATCTCATTTGATCCTCATAAAGTCCCTGAGGTACATGGAGTATGTATTATCTTTCTCATTTTCCTGTAACATTAAGCCTTGGGGAATGTAAGGGAAGCCTGCTCCTCAACATGTCCCTGATATTTAGTTTGCCTTCCTAGAGACCTTGGGAAGAGGACTTCCCCTTGGCTGAAATCATTCTCTCTCTCTCTCTCTCTCTCTCTCTCTCTCTCTCTCTCTCAATCTCTCTCTCTCTTTGTCTCTCTGTCTCTCTGTCTCTCTCTCTGTCTCTCTCTCTCTCTCTCTCTCTCTCTCTCTCTCTCTCTCTCTCTCTCTCTCTCTTTCTCTCTCTGAGCAGAGATATCTTTGCTCCCAAATGAAGTTCATTCATATGTATATTTTTGGTGTATTCTGATTCATAAAACTTTTCAAAATTCCATTTGCTGTCTTGCTTAGATAAATAGGTTTACTTGCTATTCACTATTGTGAAAGTCATTTGTATAACCAGTGTTTGGTGTTACAGCACTAAGTCGGTGAGTGTAAGCTAAGGGCTACCTTTGCCCTTAAAACTAAGGAAGTAACTTCTGAACTCAGACTCCTGCATGTAAACCGGAGATATTTAAGGGAAGCAGGTAGATAGATATAATTCTAGCCTAGTACCTTTCTTGGGGAGATAAGAGTTCCCTATCATGGTGGTGTTCCAGAGGCCTACTTAGCTCTTACCCTAGCTTGCCTGTAGACACAGCCCTTGGCTTCCCACAAAGCAGGCCAGGCCTCAGATTATTTGGATCTATGCCAATTCAGGAGATGCATCTAGACATCCCACATGGACATATGAGGAAATTGAAGACCAACTGAGATCAAGATCAAAGTCAAAGATAGTAGGTAGCCAAGCTGAGTCTAGAACCTATATCTCCTGACTCTCAGGTTAGTGCCCTTTCCTCTATCCCTTATAAAGTTCAATCATATATTCCAGTTGTTGCAGGAGCACCAGAGGCACTCCTACAATCATCTGAAAGCAATGAGTTCACATTTACACAAGTTGTTGGTACAGACATTTCTTCATACCACTTCACTCAAAACTCAACATCAGAAAGTACCTCGGAGATCATCGAGTTCAACCTTCTTATTCTAAAGGTGAGGAAATGTGAGGCCCAGAGAGCTTAAATGCTTTGCTTTGAGGTCACATAGGGAGAAAATTAGCATGTAGAACCTGAATATAAAATAAGCATACTCTCAGCTTGGTCATTTAGCTAATGAAATGAAAGTAATGAAATGAAAACATTCCCTTTACATATTCTCTCCTTTTGCTTACATTTATGCTTAACTTCTATCTGTGGGTAACAAATAAGACAAAGAAACAAATAGCTTATCATTTTGATCACAAATATTACAATTATTACCACCAGAAACTGTTCTATTGCTTGGAAGGTGTCTGTATATTGACTTATTATCAGACACCATTAGGGTCTCTTTTGCAATATGGCTTCATTCTTTATCTTTCTGGCCTTAACAAATAAGATTATTTCAGTGGTTTTGAAACCATATTCATCAAATTGTTGATAATCTAACACTTTAGTTACAGACGAATTCCACCCAATAAAATGAGAAAAGTGTCCTCAGAATCTTAGTTGATCATCATAGACTCAAAGAATATTAGTGCTTGAAAGCCTTAGAGAGTCCTTTTCTAATCTCTCCATTTTACAGATTAAGAAACAGACATGGGACTAGATGCTGGCTCTAAAATTACATTACATGATTAAAAAGAAGATCTGAATAGAAGCAGTAACTTGTTCCATTCTATAGTGTTTATGTCCTCCCCTTGCATAAAACTATTATTTTCTTTTTTCCCTTCGATATTATATTTTGAGTCTGATAAATCAATGATTTCTTAGTGGCATCATAAGTACACCTAGATCTTGTAATTGATCTAAATTGATAACGAAAAGTATTGATAATGAGTTAGAAAAGAACAAGTTCTCATTTCGTCAGTCAGTGTCTTGTCCGTGAACTAAAAAGCAAACTATCTGTTTCTGTTGATTTCATAAGGTACAGGAAACTATGTAAATTCATTCACTACTCATGGGTTGAATTTCCCATATTTTCTAAAAATGTCTGCTTCCCAAATGCAGCCATTCTGAATATTACCTTCAGTACCCAGAGAAGCACATATTTTTATTTTTAAAATTGATGCCTTTCATTTTTACATCACTTTAATTTCCAGGTCCATCCTTCCTCCTTCTCTTCCCTACTGAGCCATGCTTTGTAAAATTTTTTTTTAGAGAGAGAAAAGGAACGGTTCAACAAAAACCAGCCAACCATGTCTGATAGTCTAGGAAACATTCCACACCCATAGTCCCTTACCTCTGCAAAGAAGACTTTCTCATATCTCGTCTCTGGGTCCAGCCTTGGTCATTATAATTACACAGGATTCAGGTTTTTTTTGTCCTTTCCTTTTTGTCACATAGAATCATAAATCTAGAACTGGAAAAGACACCAGGGATCACCTACTTGAATCCCTTCGTTTTACATTTGAGGACACTGGGGCCCAAGGGGATGAAGCAAGTTGCCGAAGGTGACACTGATAGTAAGAGTCAGAGGGTAGGATTTGAACCCACTTGCTCTGAGTTCTAATTCAGTGCTTTTGTCACTGTACCAGATTCATGTTGTTGTAGCCATGGTGCATATTCTTTTTTTCAGTTTCTGCTTACTTTGCATCATCTCATATAAGTCTTCCCATGCTTCTCTAAGTTCTTCATATTTATCATTTATTATGGCATAGGAATGTTCTATTTCATTCATGTGCCACTTTTTCTTTAGCCATTCCCCAAATCAATTTCCATCTAACTTTGTTTCCAGTTCTTTGCTACCACAGAAAATGCTGCAGTGGATAAACTAGTGAATGAGAACATCATAGAGATGATAGACAAACCATAAAAACTAATTCTTTGAAAAGACTAATACAATTGACAGACTTTGAGGGGGAGAGAGAGAGAGAGAGAGAGAGAGAGAGAGAGAGAGAGAGAGAGAGAGAGAGAGAGAGAGAATGGTTATCAAGTTACCAGAACCCATTATTTTCAATAAGATCTTTCATTTCATAGAATGTACCACTTCCCCTTGTCAACTATCTTTTGGATTTCTGGAGTTGCAGGTTTAGTTTCACCTAAGCCTCCAAGCATCTGGAACTGAAATGATGAAATGATAAGGTCAGTCATCCTAACCCCAGTTTTAAAGGGAGGCGGGCTCTTCTCACATCCAATGAGTGCAAGGGTATGTCAAAATAAAACACCACCTTCTTGGCTATAGAAATGACTTATTGCTCACCTGTTATCATGTGTTAGTTCACGAACATCAATGTAAAGTATTGTCATATAATAAGGTAATTAGATGTCCCCCAAAGTCCCCTTTTAAAGTGGGCAAGGAAAAACAACCCTCTATTTTCCAAGTGAATGATTCATTCCAGGGAGGACTTCTCAAAAGCATTAATTAAACAAAAGAGGAATGTTTACTTTATGTTGAAAGGTAATCATCCCAAATTTCCAAATCCTTTTTTTTCAGTTGTACTTGTTCATTTTTAATAATGATTAATTCTCACTCAGGAATAGGTGGAGACTTTGGCCATGAATGTTACACCAAAATACATATAACCTATGAACTTATGGAGAAAATGCCTTTATTCTACAGGGTTTTTAATGGGTTTTATTGCCTAATATTTAAATTTGCTTACCAAGCAGAGCTGGTCTTTCAACATATATGGAGGTATGTGGAAATCTCTCTAGGGCAGAGACTGTGGCTCAGACTTTGGATCTATCCTCTAGTATGCAGCACAGTGCCTAGCATATAGTAGTAGCTTAATAGACTTTGAACCTATCTTTTAATAATTTCAATCAGGCAACATACATTTATTAAGCACCGACTACGTGTCAGATATTTTGCTAGGGACTGGGGATACATAGAAAAAGATGAATTAATTCATTCCTTCAAAAATTTACATTCTAATAGGAGAGATAAGTGCATATATTAGCATGTCTAAAATAAATTTGAAGAGGATAAATTCAAATAAACCAAAGTAGTCAAACAGAAGGCAGATTGGTTAGAGGACATCAGAAGTTGGGAGGATCTGGAAAGACTTCATGTAGAAGGGGGTCTTGAAAAAATAGAGGGATTCTCTGAGGGGGATGTGAAGGAGCAAGGGATAGGAAGAGGGAACAGCCAAGGCATAGACACAAAGATGAGGAATGAAATGGCATATAAAGAGTGCATGATAAGCCAAACTGATTGGAATGCCAAGTGTATGAAAGAGTATATGCAATAAACCTGGAAAGGTAGCCTGGGGAGAGATTGTAAAGAGCTTTAAAAATTAGAGAAGTTTGTAACTGATCCTAAAAGCGAGAGGTAGTCCTTGGGTGAATACCTTTGTTGCAGTTTCATGGTATGTTCTGGTGGCACAGTCTCAAGGAATTCAGAGTCAGACTACCTCTAATCCAAGTACAGCTATTTATTGAAAATTGACACCCCAGGGCTGGGGCCGAGCCAAAATGGTGCCTGGAAAGCAGGGACTAGCGTGAGCTTCCCACAAATACCTCCAAAAACCTGTAAAAATGGCTCTGAACCAATTCTAGAACTGCAGAACCCACAAAAGAGCAGAGGGAATCAGGGCTGCAGCCCAGGACAGCATGGATGGTTGCTGGATGAGGTCTTTCGCGCACGGAGCTGGGAGCGGAGCGGAGCACAGTGTGGGCCCCATGGATCAACCAGACCAGGAGCCGGGTGGAGCACGCCCTAGCACCCTGAATCAGTGAGCTGTGGCAGTTGCCAGACTTCTCAACCCAAAGACAACAGAGAAGATTAGTGGGAAAAGCTGCTGGGGACAAGGTGATAGAGTTCATGGTTCAGCCACCACCACAGAGGTAGCAGAGGTGGGGCAGCTACAGAACTACAGCTGCAGTTGCTTCTGGCCCCAGGCCCACCTGGTGGGAGGAATTAAGTGGCAGATCAGAGCAGGAGTGCAGAGCCTGCTGAAGATCTAAGTCCAGTCCGGGTTGGGGGTTCTTGGGGAAGGAGGAGTGCTGGTGTGGCGGAGCTGGCTGTAATAGCTCTGAAATCAACAGCGCATCCCCCCAAGCTTGGAACATAGTATTCTACTCTACAAGCAGTCATACCCCACTGAAAAACCCAAGGGTCAAATAAATTGGCTGGGAACATGGCCAGGCAGTGAAAACACATCCAGCTTCAGTCTCAGACTTTGGAATCTTTCTTTGGTGACAAAGAAGACCCAAACATACAACCAGAAGAAGTCAACAAAGTCAAAGAGCCTACAACAAAAGCCTCCAAGAAAAACATAAACTGGTCTCAGGCCATGGAAGTGCTCAAAAAGAGTTTGGAAAAGCAAGTTAGAGAAATAGAGGAAAAATTGGGAAGAGAAATGAGAAGGATGTGAGAAAACCATGAAAAACAAGTCAATGATTTGCTAAAGGAGACCCCAAAAAATACTGAAAAATATACTGAAGAAAACAACACCTTAAAAAATAGACTAACTCAAATGGCAAAAGAGCGCCAAAAAGCCAATGAGGAGAAGAATGCCTTGAAAGGCAGAATTAGCCAAATGGAAAAGGAGGTCCAAAAGACCACTGAAGAAAATACTACCTTAAAAATTAAATTAGAGCAAGTGGAAGCTAGCGACTTTACGAGAAATCAAGATATTATAAAACAGAACCAAAGGAATGAAAAAGTGGAAGACAATGTGAAATATCTCCTTGGAAAAACCACTGACCTGGAAAATAGATCCTGGAGAGATAATTTAAAAATTATTGGACTACCTGAAAGCCATGATCAAGAAAAGAGCCTAGATTTCATCTTTCAAGAAATTATCAAGGAGAACTGCCCTGATATTCTAGAGCCACAGGGCAAAATAGAAATTGAAAGAATCCACAGATCGCCTCCTCAAATAGATCCCCAAAAGAAATCTCCTCGGAATATTGTTGCCAAATTGCAGAGTTCCCAGGTCAAGGAGAAAATATTGCAAGCAGCCAGAAAGAAACAATTTGAGTATTGTGAAAACACAGTCAGAATAACCCAAGATCTAACAGCTTCTACATTAAGAGATCGAAGGGCTTGGATTATGATATTCCGGAGGTCAATGGAGCTAGGATTAAAACCAAGAATCAATTACCCAGCAAAACTGAGTATCATGCTCCAAGGCAAAATATGAACTTTCAATAAAATAGAGGACTTTCAAGCTTTCTCAGTGAAAAGACCAGAACTGAATAGAAAATTTGACTTTCAAACACAAGAATCAAGAGAAGCATGAAATGGTAATCAAGAAAAAGAACAAGAAAAAGAAATCACAAGGGACTTACTAAAGTTGAACTGTTTTGTTTACATTCTTACATGGAAAGATGATGTGCTTGATTCATGAGACCTCAATATTAGGGTAGCTGAAGGGAATATGCATATATATATATATATGCATAATATATATATATATATATATATATATATATATGTGTGTGTGTGTGTGTGTATGTGTGTATATGTGTGTGTATGTATGTAGAGAGAGAGAGAGAGAGAGAGGGCACAGGGTGAGTTGAAGATGAAGGGATGATATCTAAAAGAAATAAAATCAAATTAAGGGATGAGAGAGGAATATATTGAGAGAGGGAGAAAGGGAGAGATAGAATGGAGTAAAATATCTCGCATAAAAGTGGCAAGAAAAAGCATTTCTGTAGGAAGAGAAGAGAAGGCAGGTGAGGAGGAATGAGGGAATCTTGCTCTCATCAGATTTGACCTGAGGAGGGAATACCATACACACTCAATTGGGTATCTTACCCCACAGGAAAGAAGAGGGAAGAAGATAAAAAAGGGAGGATGATAGAAGGGAGGGCAGATGGGGAGGAGGTAATCAAAAACAAACATTTTTGAAAAGGGACAGGGTCAAGGGAGAAAATTGGATAAAGGGGGATAGGTTAGGAAGGAGCAAAATATAGTTAGTATTTCACAACATGAGTATTGTGGAAGGATTATACATAATGATACGCATGTGGCCTATGTTGAATTGCTTGACTTCTTAGGGAGGGTGGGTGGGAAGGGAAGAGGGGAGAGAATTTGGAACTCAAAGTTTTAAAAACAGATGTTCAAAAACAAAAAAAAAAGTTTTTGCATGCAACTAGAAAATAAGATACACAGGCAATGGGGCGTAGAAATTTATCTTGCCCTACAAGAAAGGAAGGGAAAGGGGGATGGGAGGGTAGTGGGGTGACAGAAGGCAGGGCTGACTGGGGAACAGGGCAACCAGAATATATGCCATCTTGGAGTGGGGGGGGAGGGTAGAAATGGGTAGAAAATTTGTGATTCAAACTTTTGTGAAAATCAATGCTGAAAACTAAATATATTAAATAAAATAAATTTTAAAAAAAGGAAAGAAAAAAGACCCATGTTTCAGAAGTTCATATAAATACAGACTCTTCAATAAAATTTTGCTCAATAAAAAAAAATAATTAAAAAAAAAAGAAAATTGACACCCCTCACAAGTGGGCTAGTTTCCAAGAGGAACTAGCAGCTTCACAGAAAGTATGCATTTTTACAGGGTAAAGATGCAATTACATTACAGGAATATGAATATTAAAAATGCAGGAGTGGTTTGTCAAGGGACTAGGTAATAGGGGAGGGGTCCCTTCTATGGTGTGATGGTCAAACATCCTGGTTGTGTTGCTATCTGATGGGCTAGCTATTGTGGTCCTGTCTGGTCAAGATAGATCGTTTGGTATCATGGTCCTTTCCTTGGGCTAAGTGAATGATGTGATTGTGGTTGAGTACAATAACACACCTATTCAAATATGTGAATTGGATCTGGGGGCATTGGCTAGCTAGGAGCAGTGGCTGTATTGGGTCTGGGGGCTTGTGGTGTGGTTAAAGCCAGCTTGTGTGGCTGAATCAGGACCTGCCTACTCTTCATTGGGTCAATAAGGAAGTCAGAATATTGGGACTGGGGGCAGCTTTATTAGGATTCGATCACCTTTGTCTGGCAAATAATTCTTCCATTTTTAAAAGGTTAGTGTTCTTAAATGAGTATTCCTGCCCATTTATTTTAAAAATAATTTATCAGTTTTATTTTTCAAGTAACAAGAATTTAAAAAAAATTAGTCTCTCCCTCCTGCTACTCCCTTTTCCATTTAGCAAATTTAAAAAAAGAAAAGGAAATCTCTCAAAAAACAAGTAGATTGTCCTCAGAAGCAAATTCCCACAGAGGTTCTGTCTGTAAATGTATGGCTCTTTCCGCATTTTGAGTTCATCTTCTCTCAATCAGAAGGTGAGTAGCATGTTTCCCCTTGATTCATTTGAACTCATGGTTCATCATTATATTTTGTTGATGAGAATGCTAAAGTCTTTCCCAGTCCTTTTTCTCTGTAATCTTGTTTTTATTGTGTAAATTGTTCTCTTGGTTATGCTCATTTCTCTCTGTATCAGTTCATAAAAGTATTCACAGTTTCCTCTGAAATCATCAGTTCCATAATTTCTTGCAGCAGAACAATATTCTACTTCATTTATATGGCACAATTCATTTAGCCACTCTCAAATAGGCTACCCCCTTAGTTTCCAGTTTTTGGAATCACTTTTTCCATCATGAGTCTTTTGGAGTTTTCTTAGAACCTTGCATCGCTGAGAAGAGCAAGGTCTATCAAAGTTAGTCATCACAGATACCATGTGTCTGTAATTATGTATAATGTTCTGGTTCTGCTCCCCTCACTCAGCATCAGTTCATATAAGTCCAGGTTTTTATGAAGTCTGTTTGCTCCTCATTTCTTGTATCATGATAGTATTCCATTACATTCATATACCACAACTTGTTTAGCCATTCCCCAATTGATGGTCATCCCCTTGATTTCCAATTCTTTGCCACCACAAAAAAAGCTGCTATAAATTTTTTTCCATACACATCTTTTTCCCACTCGCATGATCTTTTGGGATACAGGCCTACAAGTGGTATTGCTGGGTCAAAGGGTATGCATGTCTTTATGGCCCTTTGGGCATAGTTTCCAGCTGCTCTCCAGAATGGTTGGATCAGTTCACAACTCCGCCAACAATGCATTAGTGTTCATATTTTCTCACATTTTCTCCAGCATTTATAATTTTCCTGTTTTGTCATGTTAGCTAATCTGACAGGTGTGATGTGGTCCCTAAGAGTTGTTTTGATTAGCATTTCTCTAATCAATAGTGATTTAGAACGTTTTTTCATATGACTATAGATATCTTTAATTTCTTCTTCTGAAAACTCCCTGTTCATATCCTTTGACATTTTTTCAAATGGGGAATGACTTGTATTCTTATAAATTTGACTCAATTGTCTTTATATTTTAGAAATGAGGCTATTATCAGATACACTCGTTATGAAGATTCTTTCCCAATTTTCTGCCTCCCTCCTAATCTTGGTTGCATTGGCTTTGTTTGTACAAAAACTTTTCAATTTAATGTAATCAAAATTATCCATTTCATCATTGCATTTCATCATGCTCTCTATCTCTTGTTTGGTCATAAATTCTCTCCTTCTCCATAAATCTGAGAGGTAAACTATTCCTTGCTCTCCCAGATTGCGTATAGTATCAGCTTTTATATCTAAGTTGTGCACCCATTTTGACTTTATTTTGGTATATGGTGTAAGACAGGGTTGTCCAACCTTAGGTTATCTTAGGGCCACATAAAAATAAAATAATTATTCAAGGGCCACACCCAGAATAAAAAATACAGTACACTAATGGAAAGTGGGGGAACGTGCGTCATCAATACGACAGGCAAAGGCATGAAGCATGAAAGCAAATACAAAACAACAAAGCAATAACACAACAGCATAAAGGTAGAGGCATACTGACTAGTTTACATTGTACAGATGGAATGCATCCCACAGATTGATTGAAAATTCCATGAGATATGTTCTGTCTGTAATACCGCTTAAAAACACCAAAGAAAATTAACATCAATGAGATTATTTATTAGTGATGGAATTAAAAAATCTAGTACATACTCCATGCAAATTATTATTTTATTTTTTTGTTCATGAAAATTAAAACCCACAGGTGGGCCACAAAAAATCGCACTGAGGGCTGCATGCAGTCCACTGGCCCTATTTTGGACAGCCTTGGTGTAAGAAATTGGTCAATGCCCAGTTTTTGTCATACTATTTTCCAGTTTGCCCAGTAGTTTTTCTGAAATAGTGAATTCTTAACCCAGAAGCTGGATTCTTTGGGTTTATCAAAGAGTAGATTGCTATAGACATTGACTACTGTGTCTTGTGTACCTGACCTATTCTACTGATCCACCACTCTATTTGTTAGCCAGCACCAAGTAGTTTTGATGACTGTTACTTTATAATAGTTTAGTATCTGATATAGCTAGGCCACCTTCCCTAGCATTTCTTTTCTTAAATTTCCTTGATATTCTGGACCTTTGGTTCGTCCAGATGAATTTTGTTGTTATTTTATCCAGCTCTGTAAAATAATTTTTTGGTACTTCGATTGGTATGGCACTGAATAAGTAAGTTAATTTAGGTAAAATTATCATTTTTATTATATTAGCTCAGACTAACCATGAGCAACTGATTTTTTTTTTCATTTATTTAGATCTGACTTTATTTGTGTGAGAAGTATTTCGTAATTGTATTCATATAGGCTCTGGGTTTGTCTTGGCAGGTAGACTCCCAAATATTTGGTAATGTGTACAGTAACTTTAAATGGAATATCTCTTTCAATCTTTTGCTGTTGGGCTTTCTTAGTATTATACAGGAATGCTAAGGATTTATGTGGGTTCATCTTATATCCCGCAACTTTGCTAAAGTTGTTTATTATTTCAAGTAGTTTTTTATTTGATTCTCTAGGATTCTCTAAGGAATTCATCACATCATCTGCAAAGAGTGATAACTTAGTTTTTCTTTGCTTATTCTAATTCCTTCAATTTCTTTTTCCCCCTTATTGCTAAAGCTAACATTTCTAGTACCAAATTGAATAATAGGGGTTATAAAGGACATCCTTGTTTCACCCCTGATCTTATTGGGAATGGATCTAACTCATCCCTGTTATATTGTTGATGGTTTTAGGTAGATGCTACCTATCATTTTAAGGATGACTCCATTTATTCCTATGCTTTCTAGTGTTTTTAATAGTAATGGATATTGTATTTTATCAAAAGCTTTTTCTGTCTCTATTGAGATAATCATATGGTTTTTGCTAGTTTTGTTGTTGATATGATCAGTTATGCTGATAGTTTTCCTAATATTGAACCAGCTCTGCATTCCTGGAATAAATCCTACCTGGTCATAGTGTATTATTCTCATGATAAGTTGCTACAATCTTTTTGTTAATATTTTATTTGAAATTTTTCCAACAATGTTCATTAGGGAAATTGGTCTATACTTTTCTTTCCAGAATCTGCATTGCAATTGGTTGACAGGCCAAGGTGGGAGAAAGGAAAGGTGAAAGACAATCTGACTTACCCCCATGATGTCCTTTGGGACTTTTCTCACAGAGAGAGGAAGCTGTTCATCATGACTTTCGATTTTGACAGTATTCCCGGAGTTCAGGGATCCACTCGTATTAGATAGAGCTCACAAAGAATGAAGATGCCAAATGGAGTGTCATGGTTTCACATACAACCCGATTTTTTTGTTTTTCTTTTTATATGAAATGTTCATGTTTGCTAATGTTTGCGATGTTTATAATGAATGGAGAAAGAAAATAGAGACAGATGTTTGTTATGGTCTGAGCTTCTGATTTGACTATCAATTCTCCTGTGCTGGTCTTTAGGCTCTAAAAGCAGATTCTTTTCTGGAGAGCAATTTGGAATTAAGCCTGAAATTTGTTGCTGTTGTTGTTTTTGTTTGTCCTTCAGTCTCAAAGAGAACCATGACATAAGGGAGGTGATGCCATGGTATGCAAGTGAATTGGATTTCAGTGAGGCAGGATTATGTAAAGTCCCCAGCCTCACTTTCTCCTCAGGAGCCATTGGGTCCAGTGGCCACATATAGATCAGAATACCTGGCGATGGTCCTAGATGCAGTGGGAGACCTTGGCCTTTATAAACTAAGGGCTTTAGCAGATCTCAGTTTGACTGAGGCAACACCCATTTAGTGATTAAGGCTAGTCTGGAAGGAGGCAGAGAATAACCTGGGTAACCTGTTAAAAAATCAATCTGAGAGGGGAAGACACGCAGAGTTTGTGCGCAGAACAGAAACAATTTGTATTTGCATTCACTCTCAGCCAATCAAGGCCCAGACAAAGAGCAACTGGGATTGGCCTGGAACCTATTGTTGGTTAATCAATGAGAGCCAGGGTGATAGAGTGATTCAGGTTTAAGCAGGGTCCTTAAGAAAAAAATTAAGCAGGTAAACCCCAAGATATCTTGGTAGGTTTCAAGAATGATACCTTATCTGCACAGAAGGAAGGGAGAGAGAGAGAGAAAGAGAGAGAGAGAGAGAGAGAGAGAGAGAGAGAGAGAGAGAGAGAGAAGAAGAAGAGAAGAAGAAGAAGAAGAAGAAGAAGAAGAAGGAGAGAGGAGAGGAGAGGAGGAGGAGGAGGAGGGAGAGGAGGGAAGGAGAAGAAGAAGAATAAGGAGAAGAAGGAGGATGAGGAGGAGGAGAAGGAGAAGGAGGAGGAGGAGGAGGAGAAGAAGAAGAAGAAGAAGAAGAAGAAGAAGAAGAAGAAGAAGAAGAAGAAGAAGAAGAAAAGGAAGGAAGACAGAAAGAAAGAAAGAAAGAAAGAAAGAAAGAAAGAAAGAAAGAAAGGAAAGAAAGAATGAAAGAAAGAAGGAGGGAGGGAGGAAGGAAGGAAGGAAAGAAGGAAAGAAGAAAGGAAGGAAGGATGGAAGGAAGAACTATGTTGCCAATCTGGCGATTTCCAGTTGGGTCCCCTAACCTAACCTAACACCTCACCTAAAGGTTAAACCAAACTGTACATACTCTTTGATGTAGCAATACCACTACGAGTTCTGTATCCCAAAGATAAATAAATAAAAAGGGAAAAGTACTTACACATGCAAAAAAGCAGCTCATTTTAAAAAATGTCTTTTAATATTTTATTTTTTCCCAATTAAGTGTTAAACCGATTTTAACATGGTTCTTTTTTTTTTCAGATTTTGAGTTCCAAATTCTCTCCCTCCCTTCACTCCATGACCCCTCCTTCCTTGACAAGGCAATCAATTTGACATAGGTTAAACATGTGTAGTCATGAAGAACACATTTCCATGAAAGTCATCTTGTGAAAGAAAAAACAGACAAAAACCCCAAGCAAAATAAAGTAAAGAAAATGTATCTTTGGTTTTCATTCAAGTTCTACCAGTTCTTTCTCTAAAGATGGAGAACATTTTTCATCAAAAGTTCTACCGAACTGTCTTGGATCGTTGTATTGCTGAGAATAGCCAAGTTATTCATAGTAGAGCATCATACAATGTTGCTGTTCTTGTATACAATGTTTTCCTGGTTCTCATTTCCCTTTGCATCAGTTCATTTAAGTCTTTCCAGGATTTTCTGAGAGCATCCTGCTCATCCTTTCTTAAAGCACTATCATATTCTTCACAATCATATATAACAACTTGTTCAGCCATTCCCCAAATTGATTGTCATTCCTCAATTTCCAATTCTTTGCCTCCACTAAAAGAGCTGCTATAAATATTTTTGCACAAAGGTCCTTTTCCTTTTTTTTTAATCTCTTTGAGATACAGACTCAGTAGTGGCATTGCTTTATCAAAAGGTTTTCATACTTTTATACCCTTTGGGCACAGTTCTAAATTGCTCTTGAGAATGGTTGAATCAGTATCCAACTATACCAATAGCATATTAGTGTTTTAATTTCCCCACATCTCCAACATCTGTCTTTTTCCTTTTCTGTCAAATTAGCCATTCTGATAGGTGTGAGGTAGTAGCTCAGAGTTGCTTTAATTTGCATTTCTCTCATCAATAGTGATTTAGAGCATTTTTTTCATATGACTATAGAAGGCTTTGATTATTTGTCAGAAAACTACCTGTTCATATCCTTTGACCATTTATTTAGTGAGAAATCCTCATATTTCTATAAATTTGACTCAGTTTTCTATATTTGAGGAATGCAGTCTTTTTAGAGAAACTCCCTGTAAAATTTTGTTTTCACAGTAATGATTATCAAATATGTATTTCTCTTCATCCTATTTTCCCCCTGTTCATCCTACTTTCCCTCTCCTTTTATCATGTCCATTCTAAAAAGTGTTTTACTTCTGACTTTTACCTCCCCCAAACTGCCCTCCCTTCTATCAGCTCCCCCTCTCCCCCACCTTATCCTCTTCCCTTCCTACTTTCCTGTGTGGTAAGATAGGTTTCTATGCCCAACTGAATGTGTATATTATTCTGTCTTTGAGCAAATCCTGAGGAGAGTTAGGTATGAGAGCTGTGTAACATGCTTTGTCCTAAGGCCTCTGGAGTCATGATTGTTAATTTCATCGATCAAGAGTTCTTAAGTTTTTCACACTCTTTCTGGTTTTGGTTTTAGTTTTTTACAGTGATGCTATCCCCATATAAATTGGTTTCCTGATCCTGCTCACTATACTCTGTAGCAGATCATATTATCCCATGTTCTCTGAAATATTTTTTTCAAAATTTGTTTAGCTATTCCCCAGTTGTCTAAGAGGAAATCCAAGACACTCTCTTAGATGTTATTTCTCCTTTTTCCTTCCCTGTTTTCAGGATTAGGAAGTTTGTTTTGCTTGCAGTTATACAATCTCCAATATTACTCTTTCTCTTAACAATACTTCTCTCCATTGGGGAGCAGGAAGTAATCCATGCCCAGCAGAAATATCGTGCCAATTGTGAAGATATTAAGAGAATGAATGTCAGTGTCCAAGGCAATAGAAGGGTGAGTCTCCTTGACTTTGTATGTTCTCTAATTGTGTGCTTTCTCTTTCCATTGATGTGAGATTTTGTGGTAGAGTATGTTTCTGGTTTATGGGGGGAATATTTAATAGCTATGATTCTTACAATACCATTTTCAGTAAATGCCTTTATTTTGAGTTCATTCTGTGAAATGACTCTTAAAGGCAAAAGCACTTGTGGGGTATCATGAGCTATCATTTTAAGAATGTGGACCCACAAAGTACCTATAACCTGAGGTGGGTCCCTCCACCACCCTGGACAACAGGGAGTCCTTCAAAAATTGACTTCCTGAGGCAGCTAAAACTTTGCTTGGTTTTGACTAATGTAGCCATGGAGAAGGCAAATTAGTATGTAGTGTTACAGGGGACTGGTACCATAGTAAGAAAAAGCTTCATAATCTTACTAGGTAGACCTGGCATCACAAGAAGAATGAAAAACCAAAGCCCACCCCTGCGGAAAGTCCCTAGGGAACAGCAGAAAGAAGAGGTGCCAGGAAAAGAAGGAGGAAGCACAAGCTAGACAGTTCAGAGCAGATCCAGGGTACTGAAGTGTCATTTGGAGATGTGTGAATATAGGGGGGATACCATAATAAAACACAATTAAATCCACAATAAAACAAACATTTTACGTGCGTCATAAAAAGAGGATTATACATGGAATAAATGTGGCTAGTCTGAATTTCTTTTTGAGTAATAATAAATTGAAAATAATACTTTTAAAGCTTTCTCATTCCTTCTGGCTTTCCTCCTGTTCTGTAGCATATATTGTTATATTAATTTCTTTCCTTATTGTTTTGCAATGTGCAGGATCAGGGGCAGGACAATCCTATTGCTAGTGCCCCTGCCATTGTCATCCTCTCCTACCCAACACTGAAAACAATCAACCAACAAAGTATTTATAATGAAAGCTCCTAGTGATGTAACACAATTTGCCACACTGCCCATTTCTCAAAATGTACATTTTATTCCATATCTTCTATCCATCACCTTGGTTAGGAGGCAGCTTGCACAGATCTTGAAAAGACTCTGACATACTGGTTAAGTATTACAATCATAAGAGGTGGCACATTTTTCAAAACAACTCTTAGGTACCAGTCTCTCCTGTCAGATTGGCTAAAATGAGAAAACAGGAAAATGATAAATGCTGGAGAGGATGTGGGAAAATTGGAACATTGTTACATTGCTGGTGGAGCTGTGAACTGATCCAGCCATTTTGGAGAGCAAAGGGCTATAAAAACGTTCATACCCTTTGACCCAGCAATACCACTCCTAGGGTTGTATCCCAAAG
The DNA here is from genome assembly GCF_011100635.1 of Trichosurus vulpecula. NCBI lineage: Eukaryota > Metazoa > Chordata > Mammalia > Diprotodontia > Phalangeridae > Trichosurus > Trichosurus vulpecula. The sequence continues at coordinate 335,330,114 of NC_050574.1, forward strand.
AGATCACACAAGTGGGAAAAGGACCTATATGTACAAAAATATTTATAGTGGCTCTTTTTGTAGTAGCTAAGAATTGGACATCAAAGCGATGCCCATCAACTGGGGAATGGCTGAACAAGCTGTGGTATATGAAGGTAATGGAATACTATTGTGCTATAAGAAATGGGGATGATACAGACTTCATAACAACCTGGAAAAACCTACACGACATAATGCTGAGTGAGCAGAGTAGAGCCAGGAGAACATTATACACAACCACAGATATATGGATTCTGTGATGACTAACCCTGACAGACTTTGCTCTTCTCAGCAACACAATATGCAGAGATGGCTCCAAAGGACAAAGGAGAGTGCTATCTACCTCCAGAGAAAGAACTATGAAGTATGAATGCAGATTGAGGCACACTTCATGCTTGCCTTTTTCTCCCCCCCTTTTTTCCTCTCTTTTGTATTTGTTGTTGGGTTGTGCTTTTTTTTTTGGTTCTGTTTCTTCTTTCTGATGATTCATTCCATTGGAGGGGGGGGATGGAAGAAAATCTGGAACTCAAAATTATGTAGAACTGTGTGTTGCAAACTAAAAATAAAAATAAAAAATATAAAAAAAAGAGGTGGGCCATTTTGCCAAGTTGTTGGCCTTCATTATGCTGTATTGTTCGCAAATATTCCCTGGAGTCCGCATTAGTGCATCCAACTGTTACAGGTTTCACTGAAATTGCCAGAGTTTTATGCGATGTTATTGTTCCATAACATTCACATACCAAAATTTATTCAGCTTTTGCCCTACTTTTTGTGGGATGCAACATCTTACTTTCTAGGTGTTGGATATCCCAAAAGGAGCTGGTATCAATATGTTTGTACACTTGGGTTCCTTTCCTATCTTGAAAGATGCATGCTCTCCAGTGCTCTCACTGAGTCGATGATTTCATGATTTGGGGGGAACTCCACAGCTTCAACAGGAAACTGATGTGTCTGTTTTCCCATAACCCTTCCTACACTTTTTTTTCTTCTCATTTTTGTCACTTGCATGGCAGTGAAGTGGAGCCTGAGAGCTGATTAAATTTGGATTTAACTAATTACTGATTTGGAAGATTTTTGCTTAGGCTTCTTTAAAAAAAAGTTACATGTATTTTCTGCTCCATTGATCTCTGCTCCGTGACAGGAAAAAAGAAAATGAATATAAAATGCATAACAAGTACACAATTAAGGAAAACAATTCCAATTCCAGTGTTTGTGCTGCTCATTCTCTCACCACCATTACCAATCTGACAATCTTTCTAATTGTTAGTGATTAAGATCGGTGATCATTGATGTAGAGTTTTTTTTCTTATAATCATTGATAACTCGCATTTCTTCCTTTAAATATTGTCTCTTCCTAGCTTTGGACTATGTCTATTGTAGTCATTCTATATGTGTTTCTACAGACCCAGTATCTATTCTTCATGGATGTTGGACGTGATGCCCTTAAGTGGGAAACCTGCTGTAAATCTGTTACCCCATTAATTGCTTCCCTTTAAATTTCATATGCTTTTGTCAGTATTTTGTGGTCCTTTCTAGCCCTTGTGTGGAGATAAGCTCTTCTACCACACATAAAGGCATATTCCTTGTGGTTCCTCTAATTTCTTTGTATTGACTTTTTCTAAGTCGTGTATTCACCACATTTTAATCTTGGTACACAATGGGATCCTTACCTATTTTCTGCCAGACTCTTTTGCACTGTTTCCAACATTTTGTAGTGCTTAGTAAGTACTGGCACTGTAATAGAGGTCTTTGGAATAACTGAACACAAGGTTATTCTACTCATCTTCTTTTCTGTATTACGTACCTGATTTTATCAAGTTTTCAGACTCTTTATTTCTAAGTAGTCTGGTATAATTGCAGATTTGGTCCTGCTAGGGCTCCTTCCTGGAATACAGGAAGAGGCTGTGTGAAGGGGGCATATGAGTGTACTTTGGATGAGAGCACATATTTAGAGTGGGAAGGGAGCATCTAAGCCACTGACTCCAACCTCCTCATTTATTCATCTCTAGGTGAATAATAAAGTGAGGCACAGAGAGGTTGTTCTTTGATCAGATTTCTAGAGCTTGGAGTCAAGATTTTTTGCTCAAATTTTCCCTAATTCTAAACCCTGTACCCTATCTATTAGAAGAAATGGCTTCCTCTACTCTGTTTTGAATATAATGAGAATTAAATGTGACTAAACTGTCTCTATGTTTTAGCCAATTGACTTTACTATGAGATGAATGAGCCAAGGAATGATAATCAAAAAAATAGCCAGTATTTCTATAGTAACTCAATGTTTATGTAGGATTTTACAAATATTCTTCGATTTAATCCTCACCTCAATCCTGGAAGAAAGATGCCCTTATTATTCATAATCTACGGATGGGACAACTCAGGCTGGATAAGGGTCCATGAATTGCCCAGGGACAAACAGCTATTGAGTGCCAGATGAGGTGGTGGTGTTATAAAGGATATTTTAAGTGTTCAAAACTTCTCTTAATGAAAAGTAGGCAGAAGAAAATGAAAAAATGGCCATCTTTTCCATTTTCTCTTGAGTCCCTACACCTGGATGTAGAAGACAGTAAGAAGCTTCCAGCTCTCAGATCAGGTGAGCACAAGACTCAGTGAGGAAGTTGACTCTCTCAAGACTCTTTAATTAAGCACTAACCAGAGACAGAAAGAACTGTGGCAAGTAATGGGGGAAAGACATCTGGATTAGATGTTAGTTAAGGAGCAGCTTCAAAAAAAAGCAAAGGTATCCAATATTTTTGATGATAAGAGAATGCCTTGAAATCATCCAGGTGGTGCTGTAAGTGGCAGGTAAATACTACTCATTAGTAAGGCAGTACAGAAGAACTGTCATTTCATCCCCAGCAATTTTGGTCTGCCTTCAAGTAGACATGGATATAAGGAGATGTCCACTCTAGGATGGAAGCAGCTTCAAGGAACATGAAGAAACAGAGAAGAGTTTCAGACTATAGGGAGCAGACCCTGGACATGCAGCTGAACAACGTCCCTGGAGAGAAACAGTTTCTTGGTCATGTAGTACCAGGAGTTGTGAGTTGGCTTCGCCACATGTGTATCTGGCACATGTACCTCACTACCATTGTACTCTAAGTTTGAATCCACTTTCCCCATGGACACTGTGTTTGTGGGAGAGTATACCCCAGGTTTATGGTGTATGTGTGTGTTTTGGGGGGGAATGTTTGGTGAGTACTAGTCTTTCTATGTCATATGAGTAAATGTCTTTGCTAATGTATCTGTTGCCTGACAGTTAATGGGGCTCTTGAGATATATTAGGGATGCAGACCCAGAGGTTGCCCTTACTACCTGGGATAGCAGCCCTTACTTGGGAACCCAACCCAAAAGTACAAGTGTAAATTGAGAGAGGAGTCCAGGGAGAGTGCTACATGAATTTTCTTGGCAGTTTTATAGTGTAACCTAAGGCTCCTTGACTATTCAAAAGCGGTGTCTACTATGGAATAAGCTGAGATGTGAAATAATTTAAAGCAAATAATATTTGAACTGATTAAAAACTGAAATTCATATCTTTTATTCTTTTATCATTTTATTTCTAAATATATCCTTTCCCCTTCCTCTATCCAGTGAGGCGTCACTTATAACAAAGAATACAAAAGAGAGGAAAAGAGGGAACACTGAATAAAATTAATGTAATCAAAGTCAAAATCAACTTCACAAAGATTCATGCTTCATTTCAATTGGGCTTATTGATACAGGATGCTCATAAAGTAACCAAATGCATTTTAGACTGTGCCTCTAAAAGAAGTTCACTTCATCTTCCTTGGTTTTGCCAGTCTGGTAGTCTGAAAGCTCTATTGGTTCATTCATCTGAGGGAGAGGTTCATATATATTCAAATGTACATATTTATTACCCCCAATATGCACCTGCAAATAAAGAGAAGAGGAAAATCAGTGACATTTATTCCAACCCAATACCTCTCACCTGTCAGGATCACTGTATTAGGTACATTCCTACTTTAGGTGGGGGTTTTGACTAGATGACGTCTGATGGGAATTGTACATTTTTATTGTAACCTATGAATGAGCTTATTTATGCTGTGAAAACAAAATTATAGCAGTGATTGCCCTGAGAGATCACTGAGTTTTATTTTTAAGTCTAAGGCAATTGAGTCCCACAAAGGTCCAATGCACAAGAATATTCAGATAGGCAGCAATATCATGGTACTGTTAGTTCTTAAGATGATGGATCTAAAGCTGGAAGGGACATTGGTCCAGTCTGATCATTTGGTAGTTGAGGAAACTAAGTCCCCGTGAGGTGAGTCACTTGTAAGGCAGCTAGCGCATGCAGTGGATAGAATGATGGGCCTAGCATTAGGAAGACCTTCAGACAGTTCCTGTCTGCCTCAGTTTCCTCAACTGATTTTCTTGATCTGCACAAAGGGATAATAATACTACCTAAGTGTATCAGCAAGCACTCTAGCACACCCAGGATGGGCTGCTAGCACAAGTTCTTTGATCTGCTTTTATAAACGAAAGACAGCTTCAAAGGGGTTAACAAACTTACTTTCATTAAACAATGGAGACTTTATTCTCTCTAACCTCCTCACAAGGGCTACTGAGCACCAACTCCTATAGCATTCCTTAATCACCTTTCTCACAAGAGCTGAAGAGAAGGGGGGACAACTCCCCCTATGTCTCAATGGGGTCAATTGAAATGTGCACAACTTGTGCATTCCTCTAAATCCCCTTAAGCCTCAATGGATACCAGTTAAGGCAAATATAGATTCCCCCCAAGCCTCAACATGGCCCAATCAAGGCACACACAGCATCCTAGCTTGTGCATTCAACACTAAAGGTTCCCCACTCACTGGCTAGTGCCCACCTCCTTTATATTTACACTCTACCCCTCCAGGGTCCTGACCTTTACAATCTAAACAGGCAACACCTGGCTCTTACAATCTGCATGGGTCATGGTGATGTTTTGAACCATAGAATTCATATCTAATACCTGGGGACAAGAGACTGTTATGACCATGGATCCTGGAAAACCCAACTCCAAATAATACTAACAAAAATCCACATTGCTTATGCTCACACTAAGTCATAGGGCTATTGTGAGGATCAAATAAGAGCTTAGCATAGTGCCTAGAACATAAAGGCTGCTTGATAAATACTTGTTCTTAACCCACCCCTCCCCCCACCATTCCCTTCACTTCCCTTGTCCAAAGTCACAAGGTAAGTAGCAGCTGAGCCAGAATCTGATCCCAAATCATTTCCATTATACCAGAGTTGACTCTAGTTGTTAAGCACCTGGATTTTTGAATGTCTTAACAACTCATTTTTAATAACAGGGTCAACTACTATTTAGAATTGGAATTGTGCTTCTGTGCCAGAGTTTCATGTATTTTTAAGGATTTAATTGTCTAAATGTGTAGAAAAAAATATATGTCATACAAAAACATGGGTTCCCCTTTTCTGATTTTTACCCAAGCCTCTTTGAAAACATTGCAGTCTTTCTGTATCATGTGCCTTCCTTCCAGTGCTGTGTTCCTTGAGGCATAGCCCTATCTGCTCACTGTTCCTGTGTGTGGTGTTTTATCTCCCATTCCCCTCCCAAATACTAGCACTTAGCACATTATCTTCAACAAAGTCCTGTCTTTACCAAACCAGAATAAATGAAACCAACAAGACTGCTAGGTAGTGCCTTGGATAGGTAAGTCATTTAACAATTGTAGGCCCCAAGTAACTCCCTAGGACTGTTCAGCAAAGGCAATAGTTTGGTTCAGATCCGTGTTAGTAGAGAGGGTCCTCAGATGGAGAGAATGCTGGGCCTGGAGTCAAGAAGCCCTGAGTATGAATCTCACCTCAGACACTTACTTGCTGTGGGACTCTAGGTAAGTCACTTCATCTCATTTTCCTCTCCTGGGAATGTCTCTATCTCATTTGTAAGGATCCAATGAGATCATACTTATGTAGAGCTTAGCACCCAGGTGCCACTTAATAAATTCTTGTTTCCTTCAATTTTATACTGCAGCAGGTGCTCCTGGCTGGCTGACATCTCATAGCATCTTAACATAGCCTTGTTAACTTGACTGTGGTAATTCTATTCTGCTCTACCTTAAGGACAGAAACACTTGCATTCATCTTATCTACATTTCCTGGGTATCTCTACCCACAATCCCCAAAGGAGTGGCCAAGGAGTTCCCAGATGTGTGCCCGCAGCTGGCTACGTGGGGGGTCCCTAGGGTCATATTATTCTCTCAAAATTATGCTGTAGGGCATAGAGTGCTGGGTTTGTACTTGGAGAGGGCTCAAATCCTTTGACGGATATTAGTCTGACCCTTGTTAAGTCATTTAACCACCTTAGTCCCCAAGCAACATCCTGGAGTTAATCAACAAAGTCAATAGATGGGTTTAGATCTGCATTGGTAGAGAAGATTCACAGAACAAAATTTACTATAATGATAGAAATCCATCACGAGTTTGGAAAAAAAAACCCCAAATATGCCTAGGATTTGGAAAAGGAAGACTGTACTTCAGTAATTTCTGAAAGGTTGTGTTTGAAATCCTGGGCACCAATGGAGACCTGATGCTCACATTGTGTGAAGCTCTGATACCACACAGGTTGCTTACTCTGAAGCAAGATATAATCTAGTTGTTGGATTCAGGCCATAAAGTTATCAGTCTTGTTTCAAGGCTGTGATGACATGAAAGACCCAGTCCTCTGGGAATTTTCTCTTTTATCTTACAGTTCCCATCCAGGAACGTCTGGGACAATGGATCCTGGGACTTACTCTCCACTTGCAAGCCTGCAATTCACAATCATGTGGGCTAACATCTTATTAGAGGAATCATGACAGTAAATGGAATTCCCCCAATGAATAATCATGGGTATGTAAAGTCTGTATGTAAATCCTCAGAGTCACAGTCTTAAACATGAGAGCTTCCCGTGACATAAGATTTCTATAAAGCCTGTCTTGGCCTTACTTCTTTCCAGTTTCCAGGTTACTCAAAGTGAGGGCCTTGGGAGACCCTTTATCATTCTCTTTTTTTCTCCCTCTCCTCTCTCTCTCCCACCCTCCCTCTCATTTCATCATCCATTCTTTGGTTGCCGTCTCTCTGGTTCAATACGAGAGCAAAACCTACCAGGTTAGTCCTCTTCTCAGTCTGTGATGAATTCCTTCCCAAAGTTCCTTCCTCCATTCTGCCTCCTTCACTTTCTCTCAGTTACCACACCATCACTATATTTCCCCTAAGGTAGATACTTTAATTTCTCCAGTTACTCAAAGGGGAACAAGACGAATATCCCCATACTTTCTATACACATCGAAATAGAAAGAGTACTGAGTAGAATTCAATGACTTGTTGAACACTGACCTTTACATAATACATGCTGCCAGCAACCACTTGGCTTCTGTAACTTACAGCCTCAAAGCAGTCATATTTTTCGTTGGTCTTTTTTTCCAACTGTGGCTTTACCTTAAGAAAAGAGAGGAAGGTAAAGGTGGTTATCTGAAAGTAGTACCAGGTTTGCTTTCCTCAGTGGCCAATGCAGCACTGACAACCATGGAAACTTGAATCAAACCCTATTTTCCCCCATTTCCATAAATAATTAATTAATTAATGATTTTTTTTTTTAGAAAAATCTGTTTTTGTCTCCTGTACCTGAGGCTCTGTGCCAGGTGCTGAGGATTAAACAAAAAGGAACCCACAACCAGCCCCTACTCTCAAGGAGCTTACATTCTACTTCGAAGAATACAATATTTACCCAAATCAGTAAATACCAAATACATAAAAATAATTTCGAAAGGGAGGGCTCAATTACAGCAGCAATAACTTCCTGCTAAGGAGGAATAAATGATTGACTAATAGATTACAGCCTCCATCAGAGGCTGTAATGCACTTCTTCCGGGAATGATTATACAAATCTCTGAGTTGCTAAGGATGCTAACATAGAGTTTCAAAATCATACTCTGAAGATAACTCAGTGACTAATCTATGTACAATCCTACCAATAACAGAAAAACCACCCCCAATATATGACATAAGTAATGAGCTGAAAGGCAATGTGGTACAGTGGACAGAGTGCTGGATTTGTATCTACTGGACCTGAGTTCAAGTCCTGACTGTCACTACCTGAGGGACCTTGAGCAAGTTACTTCATTTCTGTGGGCCTCAGTTTCCTTATCTATAAAATAAGGGAGTCTGACTAGACCACTAAGCTCTCTTCCAGCTTTAAGATCTATGATCCAATGATCATCCAGCCTTTTTTTGAAGACTCCCAGTGAGGAGGCACAGTGGCACAGTGAAGGATACTACCTTTGGAGTCAGAGGATCTGGATTCCAGTCCTGACTCTGATCCTTACCACATGTGACCTTGTGCAAGTCCCTGGAGGACTCAGTCGCCTCATGTGTAAAATGAGGAGGTTGGACTAAATGGCCTCTGAGGTCCCTTCCAACTCTAGATTCATGATCCCAAGACCTTCTCATTCCACTTTTAGATAACTCTAGTCATTAGAAAGGTTTTCTTTATTTCAAGCTTAAATTTGCTTCTTTTCAACTTCCACCCATTGCTACTGGTTCTGTCTTCTGGGACCAAAGAGATCAAATCTCATCCCTTTCTGTCCCTTCAAGTACCTGAGGACATCTATCCTCTTTCCAGTGAGTTTTTTCCATGTGAATCAAGCAATCAATCCAAGTTAATTAAACACCTACTCTGTGTTCAGGCATTGTGCTAGGTCCTTGGGGGTACAAAGACAATCATCCCTCTGCCAAACCTGGAGAAGAAAAAGACTCATTGTGGGGCCCAAATTTCAGGTGCACAGCTTCATCCCATACTTCTAGTGTTCAGCCTTTTCAGTTGCATCAAACTTTTCATGACCCCATAAGGCTGGGTTGTTTTGTTTGCTGTTTTGGTAAAGATAATGTAGTGGGTTGTTTTTTCCTTCTCCAACTCATTTTACACATGAGGAAATTGAGGTAAACAGGATTAGGTTACTTGCCCAGGGTCACAGAGCTAGCAAGTGTCTGAGGCCAGATTGGAAATTAGGAAGAAAGTCTTACTCACACCAGACTCTATCCACTGTGCCACCTAGCACCTCTAAATTTGCAAAGCACTTTATTTACATTAACTCATGAGGCACTGTCCTCAACCTAGAATTTAAAAAATCAAGAGGCATCTTGTTTGGAAAAGAAAAAAATTTAATTATTTGGGCAGCCAGGTGGCACAGTGGATAGAGCATTGGGCTTGGAATCCAATCCTCCCTCAGACATATACTTCTCTTGTTAGGAAAGTTTGTGTTTAAAGGGTTAAGAGCACCCTGAGCTCAGGGCCAGGCCTATGTAATGTGTATTCCTTTGATATTCTAATAATAAACTCCTTCTGCTACATTTTTCCTGAGCCTACCTTATTTTCTTTAGGGTGAAACACAAAGGCAGATTTTTCTTTCAACACTGTACATGTTGGTTAGAAGGGTTTTGTTTTGTTTTTCCAATAGAGGTGAGTAGGGGAAAGAGAAAAAATAGAATTTTGTTCACTGAAAAAAATTAAATGAAGGTAAAAAAAATATCTTAGTAAGCAAGAGTCAGGGAAGTAACAATAGAACATCTTTCTCCCAGCTTCCCACATACTATACAATGGATTATCAGACTTAACATCTTTGGCCCTGAGCCCTGTCCTTCCCAGGATTGCCTCCCTCACCCTAACTCTTCAGGCAGTGGTCAAACTGTCAACTCCTAATTTCCCACCCAATCCATGGTCTCTTATACAAGCACACACTCTTGGACTTTCTAGTAGTTGTTCCTGTCAGTAACTTCCTGCAGAAAGACAGGGGCTTATGAGAACCAAGGGAAAGGCTATGCTTCAAGGACACATAATTTTGTCAGTGTGGGTAAGTCTTGGGCCTGCCTGGATTACAAATACTCCACAGATGGTCTTCATGAGTGGCTGTGGCCAATATACTCACATCACCTGGTTCCCCATTTTTCTGATAGTGGTCCTTTCATAACTAATCTAGGCTGGACTTTAGTCAACAGACATACAATTTGACATCAGGCCTTTCTGGCTAGGAAGGGCCTGCTAGAGGTTTTGCTCCATTGGCATAGTTTTGGAGAGCACAGGATCACCTCCACACAATGATAAAGCATTGAAATAGGACTTCCATGGTTTATACCTAACTATTATGAGAAGCCTTAAAAGTGTAGAGAAGAAATAGTCAGCCCTGGTCTTCATGGAAATAGGAATGGAACTAACTTTCACAAGTGTAAATGCCTTGTCCTCCTCTGCAAATGAGTGTTTGCCTCATTTCTTGTTTAGCCTTAATCACTCCATGACTGTTGCCTCAGTCAAAATGAGACTTGTTAAAGACCTTAGCTTGAAAAGACCATGATCTCCCACTGTATTCTGGGTCATCTCCACTCATCCTGATGAATATCTAGTCACTGGACCCAGATGTCTCTGGAAGAGAAAGTGAGTCTGGTGACTTTGCACAGCCCTCTCTCACTGAAATCCCATTCCCTTGCATGTCACAGCATCATCTCCCTGAGGTCATGCTCCTCTTTGAAAATGAAGGACAAACAACAACAACAAATGAGTGTGCCAGTACCATCACTCACAGGTGGAGGGGTAGAGTAGAATGAGCTCTACCTCTGGTGTTGGGAACTCCATTTCACGTTCCACCTCAGGCCTTCACTTCCTGCATATCATGGGCTGAGTCATCTCTCTTGACTTCAGTTATATTATCATTAGTTGAATGAGGGGTTGGACTAGATGACTTCTGATGGACCTTTTAGTTCTAGGGATTCTAAAGCCAGAGAACTCAGATAGACCCTTAAGGAAGCTATAGATAGATATCAGGGGTCCATGAATTTAGATATGATTTTTTAGATATTTTCCTTTTCACTAAACTTCTTTAAAATAAAATTTCTTGTTATGCTTTTAAAAACATTGTTCAGGGAAGGGGTCCTTAAGTTTCACCAAACTGCCAATGAGACACAAAAAGGCAGGGAGCCCCTGTTGTAGCTCTAGGACCCTGTGATACTATGACGACCTCACAAAGTTGTAGAGAATCACTGGAGCAGCAATTTTACGGATGGATTGGACCTCAGTGGCTGTCTCGTCCACCCATACCTTAAAGCAATCCCCAATATAACACGCCTGGCACATGATCATCCCACCTCTACTTGAAAGCAAAAGGAGAGCATCACCAACTCCACCTCTGTCCATTTTGCTTCTGAACAGCTCTAATAGTTAATTGACCCTATTTGTAACTTACACACATTGTTCTTGCCTTTGCCCTTTGTATCCAAGCAGATCAACTCTAATAGTCCTTCCAAATGCTAGGTTCTCAAATGGCGTTGTTGAGTCATTTCAGTAACGTCCAATTCTTTGTGACCCCATTTGGGGTTTCCTTGGCAAAGCTACTGGAGTGGTTTGCCATTTTTTTCTCCAGCTCATTGTGTAGATGAAGAAATTGAGGCAAACATGATTAAGTGACTTTCTACAGGGTCAAACAGCTAGTAAGTGTCTGAGACCATATTTGAGTTTAGGAAGATGAGTCTTTCTGGTACCAAGGCCTGGCACTCTATCCACTGTGCCACCTAGCTGCCACTTTCAAGTACTTCAAGTATTTTGTTCCCCTTCTGTCTTTTCTTCTCCAAACTAAAACCCCCCTGGCCCTTCAATGGATCCTCAATTGACATGGACTTCAAGCCCTTCACTGTATTTGTTACCATCTTTTAGACACTTTTCAGCTCATCAATGTACTTCATAAACTAAGATGGAACAACAAAACGCTTATCATTTTTGTCAAACCATAAGAATTATCCTCACCAAAATCTGCTTGACTGCTTGGAAAGTGTCGGTATATGTTGACTTATTAGTCAGAGTCCATTACATGTCTTTTGCAACATAACTTTGTTCTATATCTTTTTGGCCTTAACAAATAAGGTTATCGCAGTGGTTTCTAAATGATATCCATCAAATTGTTAATGATCCTGCACCAGACCTGCACAACTTGGCAGTAGGTAGGGGCCAAAATTAAATTAGGCTAAACTTCTTTGGGCCCCACAGTGGTTAGACTAGTGACAGACTGACAATGGCAGGTATCCTGAGAAACAGGAGAGTGCTCAGTCAAAATACTGCATTTTTTTCTTGACTACTGGAAATCTTTTGGCTGCCCTTAAGTGGTCTCAGCCTCTATCTTGTGCAGGCCTATCCTACTCTTTAGTTACAGGTTGATTCCACCCAATAAAATAAGAGAAGTGTCCTCAGAATTTCAAGATGATAATTATAGATTCAAAGAACCTTAGCACTGAAAGGCCGTTAGAGATCCCTTTTCTAATCTTTGCACTTTTCAGATTAAGCAACAGAGCTAGGATTTGATTCAAGCTCTGAAATGTAAAACATTACATGATCTAAAAGAAGATCTGAATAGAAGCAATAACTTTTTTCATGTATACTATGTATGTCTTCCTCCTTCATGAAAGGATTATTTTCTTTTTTTTATTGTGTATTTTGAGTCTGATAAATCAATGATTTCTTAGTGGCATGATAAGTACACCTAGATCTTGAAATCAATTTAAATTAATTGACAGTAAAAAAGATTGACAATGAATTAGAAATGAACACATTTTCATTTTGTCAGCCAGCATCTGGTCTAAGAAATAAAGCAAATTATCTGTTTCTATTGATTTCATAAGGTACAGGAAACTATATAAATTCATTCACCACTTATTGGTTGACTTTCCAATATTTTCTAAAATTTCTACTTGAAAAGCACAGTCATTCTGAATGTTATGTTCAAAATCCAGAAAAGTACATATTTTTATTTTTAAAATTGATGCCTTTCATTTTTACTCCACATTTATCTCCAGATCTATCCTTCTTCTCTTCCCCCCCCTGCCCCACTGAACCATGCTGTGTAATAAAGATTTTTTTTAAAAGAGAAAAAAAAAGTAGTTCAACAAAAACCAGTCAACCATGTCTGACAGCCTAAGAAACATTCCACACCCGTAGTCCCTTACCTCTGCAAAGAAGACCTTCTCATATCTCTTCTCTGGGACCAGACTTGGTCATTATAATTACACAGGATTCAGTTTTAATTTTTTTGCCTGTCTTTTCTTCTCATAGAATCATGAATTGAGAGCTGGAAAAGACATCAGGGACCACCTACCCCAATTCCTTTATTTTACATTTGAGGAAACTGAGGCCCAAGGGGATTAAGTGAATTGCCAAAGGTCCTATTGATAATAAGAGTCAGAGGGTAGGATTTGAACTCACTTGCTCTGAGCTCTAATTCAGTACTCTTGTCACTGTACCAGATTCACACTGTTATAGTCATTGCGTATATTCTTTTTGTACTGCATCACTTTGCAGTACATTCTACATTTAATTTGCATCATCTCAGTCTTTCTATGCTTCTTTAAATTTTTCATACTCATTATTTCTCATGGCATACGAATATTGTATTTCATTCATGTACCATTTTTTTTAGCCATTCCAAAATCAATGACTCTCTAACTTTGTTTCCAGTTCTTTGCTACCACAGAAAATGCTGCAGTGAATAAACTAGCAAATAAGAACATTATACAGATGATAGACAAACCTAAAAACTAGTTCTTTGAAAAGACGAATACAATAGAGAGATAGAGAGAGAGAGAGAGAGAGAGAGAGAGAGAGAGAGAGAGAGAGAGAGAGAGAGAGAATGGTTTTCAAGTTATCAAACCCATTATTTTCAATAAGATCCTTCCTTTCATAGAATTCACCACCTTACCTCATCAACCATCTTCTGGATTTCTGGAGTTGCAGGTTTAGTTTCACTTAAGCCTCCTTTTATCACCATGGTGTCCATTTCTTTGTAGAAGAGGATACTGGAACTGAAATGATGAAATGATAAGGTCAGTCATCCTGACTCCAGTTTTAAAGCAAGGCAGGCTGTCCTCACATCCAATTATGCAAGGATATGTCATAATAAAGAACTGCCTTCTTGGATGTAGAAATGACTCATTGCTCTCCTGTTACTATGTGTTAATTCATGACCATAAATATAAAGCATTGTCATATAATAAGTTAATTAGATGTCCCTCCCAAATCCCCTTTTTTAAAGTGGACAAGGAGAAGCAACTCTCTGTTTTCTGAGTGAATGGTTCATTCCAGAGCAGACTTCTCAAAAGCACTAATCAAACAAAAGAGGAAGGTCTACTTTATGGTGAAAGGTAATAGTGCCAAATTGCCAAATCCTTTTTTTTTTTCAGTTATACTTGTTCATTCTAAATAATGATTAATTCTCACTCCCTTCCTCAGGAATAGGCGGAGACTTTGGCCATGAGTGTTCCTCTAAAATGCTGATAGTCTATGAATTTATGGAGGAAACGCCTTTATTTTACATCCTTTTTTGATGGGTATTGTTGCCTAGTATGTAAATTTGCTTACAAAGAAGAGTTGGTCTTTCAACATATGTGAAGGTATGTGGAAATCCCTCTAGGGCAGGAACTGACTCACAGTTTTAGATCTCTGCTCTAGTATCCAGCATAGGGACTAGCATATAGCAGTAGCTTGATAGACTTTGAACCTATCATTTAATAATTTGAATCAGTCAACATATATTTATTAAGCACATAGTATGTGCCAGACAATTTTCTAGGGGCTGAGGATACATAGAAAAAGGTGAATTAATTCCTTCTTTCAAAAATTTACATTCTAGTAGGGGAGATAAATGCATATATTAGCATGTTTAAAATAAATTTAAAGAGGATAAATTCAGATAAATCAAAGTAGTTAAACACAAGGTAGGTTGATTAGAGGGCATCAGAAGTTAGGGGGATCTGGAAAGACTTCATGCAAAAGGGGGTCTTGAAGAAGAGGGTGTTGAGGGATTCTCTGAGGTTGATGTGAAGGAGCAGGGAATAGGAAGAGGGGACAGCTGAAGCACAGGCACAAAGATGAGGAATGGGATGGCATATAAAGAGAACAGTGATAGGCCAGATGGATTGGAATGTCAAGTGTATGAAAGAGTCTATGCAATAAAGCTGGAAAGGTAGGCTGGGGAGAGATTGTAAAGAGTTTTAAAAGTTAGAGAAGTTTGTAAGTGATCCTAAAAGCAAGAGGGAACCCTTGGGTGAATATCTGTTGCAGTTTCATGCTGTGTTGTGGTGGAGGAGTCTCAAAGAATTCAGAGTCAGACCACCAATAATCCAAGTACAGCCATTTATTGAAGACTGACAACCCTCAGAAGTAAGCTAGGTTCCAAGAGGAATCATTAGGTTCAGAGAAAGCAAGATGGATTTTTATAGGGTAAAGATGCAATTACGTAACAGGAATTATGAATATTAAAAAGGCAGGAGGGTTTCTCAAGAGACTAGGTAGTAGGAGAGAGATCCCTTCTATGATTGATGGTCAAACATCCTGGTCATGCTGTCGTCTCATTGGCTAGCTATTATGATCCTGTCTGGTTAAGATAGATAGTTAGGTTTTATGGTCCTTTCTTGCACTAAATTCATGCTGTGATTGTGGTTGTGTTCAAGAACACACCTATTCAAATATGTAAATGGGATCTCAGGGGAGTGACTAGCTAGGGGCAGTGACCAGCTAAAGTCAGTGGCTGTATTGAGTCTGGGCACTTGTGGTGTGGTTAAAGCCAGCTTGTGTGGCTAAATCAGCACATGCCTGCTGCTCAGTGGGGCCCATAAGGAAGTCAGAATATTGGGACTGGGAGCAGCTTTATCAGGATTCCATCACCTTTGTCTGGCAAATAATTCTTCCATTTTTGAAAGCTTGGATTTGTTAAATGAATGTGCCTGCCTGTTTATTTTTAAAAAACAATTTATTATTTTTTTCAAGTAACAAGAATTTTAAAAAAATTTAGGCTGTCCCTCCTGCTACTCCCTTTTCCATTTAGCAAATTTAAAAAAAGAAAAGGAAATCTCTCAAAACACAACTACATTGTCTTCAGAAGCAAAGTCCCACAGTGGTTCTGTCTGTAAATGGATGGCTCTTTCCGCATCTTGAGTTCATCTTCTCTCTATCAGAAGGTGAGTGGCATGTTTCCCCTTGATTCATTTGAACTCCTGGTTCATCATCATATTTTGTTGGTGAGAGTGCTAAAGCCTTTCCCAGTTCTTTTTCTCTGTAATCTTGTTATCGTTGAGTAAATTGTTCTCTTGGTTCTGCTCACTTCTCTTTGCCTCACTTCATAAAAGTCTTTCCAGACAATATGCTACTGACTGTATGTGGCCTAGTGGAGATAGACCCTGGTACTCACTTAGAGACTGTATGAGAAAGTTAAAGGAAGAGGCAATGAAGACTGCAATTATGATGGGAAACACTGATGTGTATCATGGTACCCCCTTAGCAGTTTCTCATAGAAATATAATAGTGAAGACAGCTCCTCCTACTTTTGTAAGTACCTAATTCTGACTCTACTAATTGGAGAAATAGGACACCCTCTTTTGGAGATGCTGGGTAAGATTTCACAATTAAGTGACTTAGGGGAATGGGGAAAAGATAAATTTCCTTGAGAGAGAAGAGTAAATAGCTAGCAGATTCAAAGTCAGAATAGATTGACCAGAAAAGAATTGTTTACTGCTCTATTGAGAGCAGGGATAGATTCTGGAAGAAGAGATGGTATTCCAACTAATGAGCTATATAAGATGTACCAAGAAAAGGTACTTACTATTAGACACAATAGGGGAGGAGGAATTGCTTCTACAGACCCTCCTGAATCAATGTATCCAAGTTTGTCACACCATCAGGGAGAACAGGAAATTGGCCAAGGCCCAGCTCAGATTAAAGAAAGTATATCACTAGTCAGAATGATGACCCCCAAACTGCAAATTAGAAAAGAGTAAATAACAATGAATAAGGCTATGATAGTGGTTTCATGGACTCCAGAAACATGGCTGACCCTATAGCTACCCTGCCTCTGGTTGTTGTCTCCTTGTTTCTTTTGCCTTTCTGTCTGTTCACCTTATTTGCTAGATTTGTTTCCGGCAGGCTTAGTACTCTCCTGCTGTAGATGCCTGATCGCTTAAGCCAGATGTCACCCCTTGTCTATGACTGTGTTGTATCACCCCTGGACATGGCGTTGACCAAGCTCTGGATGCCAGCTAAGGAACTGACCTCTTGAACGGGACCTCTTGGGACAGGCACAGCTGTCCATCCAATTTCCGCAGGACATACCTATAGAAGAAGAGACCTTCACCCCTTACCCCAAGGGTTTTGGGGCCACATTTGCTTGAGGGAGGAATGATGGGGTGTGCTTGTGCTCAAGCCCCACCCTAAGATATTGTTTTATGTGCTTATTTTGTGTTATCTCTGTTATATTGTTGTATAGTTCTGCTGACACCAGTTTCCCCATGCAATGGGCCTGAAAGATCTTGAGGCTGAATGTATTGGTTTTTTAATCTTTTTTTTTTACTTTATTTTTTATTTCTGGTATACAACACTCAGTTCCACAAGTTTTTGAGTTCCAAATTTTCTTCCCCTCCATCTCCTCCCCCTTCCTTACCTTTGCGTTAAACCAGTCAAGTTGTTAAGAAGAATTATAACCAATGCAATGAATCATGAGAAAGAAGAAACAAAACCAACAAAGAAGAAAAAAGAAAAAGAAAAGAGAGAGCCAATAGTTTGCCTCAATCTGCATTCAGACTCCATCATTCTTCCTCTGCATGTGGATACCTCTTTCCATCATGAGTGTTTTGGAGCTGTCTTTGAACTTTGCATTGCTGAGCAGAGCCAAGTCTATCAAAGTTCGTCATCACGGATACCGTGTGTCTGTAATAATGTACAATGTTTTCCTGGTTTCAGATCACATAGGTCTTTCCAGGTTATTATGAAGTCCGTATCGTCCCCATTTCTTATAGTACAATAGTATTCCATTACATTCATATACCACAACTTGTTCAGCCATTCCCCAATTGATGGGCATCCCCTTGATTTCCAATTCTTTGTCCAATGTATTGTTAATGTATTTTTGCTTAATGGGAAGAAGATCTTTCCCATTCATAGGCCCATGTGATCTGCATAAGTCACATAGAAGCTAAAGTCACAGGACTTTGAGTCACATGAAGCCTGCAGCATGCGGAGCTTGCTGAGAGAGTGGAACTGGAAGGAATGGAGCAGGAAGGGTGGAGAAGAGCTGAGAGGAAGCTCATCAGAGCAGTCAGAGTTGGGAGAGAGACAGTGGGACTTGCAGCTTAGAGAAAGAGAGAGAGAGGCAGTGAGAGAGCATCAGTTTAGAGTGAGGGAGAGCCAGGGAGTGATTTTGCTTGAGGGCGTTCATTTGTGGGAAGGCCCTAAAGGAGGGCAGGCTTAGGGATGTCGGTGCCCCCTGCATTGATACCGTGTCTAGATTTCTTTGCTGCTTTGATGGTTCTGCCTTTCTGGTGTTTGAATAAATGTTTTGGTTCTCTCTTCCACATAGAGAGTTTGTTATATTTTGTGATTCAGAACTACGCCGGCATATTCATAGTGGCTGTGAATATGGCATTGGCGCTACAATCATCATTCCATCATTTCTTCAGCAGAATACAATTCCATCACATTTGTGTACCACAATTCATTTAGCCATTCTCCCATAGGCAGCAGCCTTAGTTTCCAATTTTTGGTTACCGTGAAAAAGCACTGCCACCAATATTTTTGCACATATAGATCCTTTTCCTCTTTCTCTGGGGCATAGGCTCCCAAAATAGTAGATACTTGCGGGTTCAAATGGACGTTCTCGTACCTAGTCTTGGCAAGTCTGTGGAAGATCACACGATCACAAAAGAAAATGTGGGGTAGTGGGAAAAGCCCTGGATTTAGAGGCAGATATCTTAAATCACTTTGTGCCTCTAGCACCATGTGACTTTTGGCATCCATCTAATCCATGTGTTCATCTGTAAAATGGGCACGATAAAACTTGCACTATCTGTGTCTCATAGGGGCTGCATGGTGTAGTACATACAATTCTGGTTTCAGGGTCAGAGCCACCTGGGTTCAAGTACAGCTTTGTGACTTTGGACAAAGCACTGCCTCTCTGTGCCCCAGGGACTAAGATCATATGGATATATTAAGGTTCTATTTACCCTGTGCAAGGTACTAGGTATTTGGAGACAAAAATAAAATATTCCTCACTGTTAGCAGAGTCCATTCTCTCAGGGTAGACAGTATGGATACACCGAAGTACATATAAGTCAATTTAGGGAGGGTAGCACTAACAGGGTAGTGGTTCTTAAAATTTTTGGTTTCAGAACCCCTTTAAAATCTTAAATGTTACTGAAGACCTCTCCCCAACTCCCCACCAAAACTTTTCTGTGGATTACATTTATCTAAATTTATAGCATTAGAAATTAAAGGATCTTATCATTACTATGAAAATAGTTGTGTACTCCCTGAAAAGGGTCTCAGGGACCCTATTCTGAAATACACTGAGCTAGGGGGCAGTAGGAAAATCTTTATGTAGGAAATGGTGTTTGAGTTATGGTGCAGAAAAGTTACTCAGCTGCTCTGGAAGAGGGAGTTGCCTGTCTGGGGAATGTCTTATAGACATAGGGACTAGCTCTATGGCATAGCAGAAATATCAGACCTGCAAATGTATTCCCTGGTCACATGCTGCCCATAACAGTCTCAGTCTTGACTGTAGCCTAAACACAAATAAACTGTAATTGGGAAATGTTTAATGTAAATAAATATAAGATAAAAGAAAGAAAATGTTAATTTGTGGTTTTCTAAGTCAATATGCACCAACAAAGTTCAGTTGCTCTTTTTCAAAGGGATTGCGAAGATGACCAAAATGGAGAGCACATGAGGTAGGCAAATAGTTGGTTAGGCAGCTAGATGTATCAGTGGGTGGCATACCAAGCCTGCAATTATAAAGCCTAAGTTCAAATTTGGCCTTGGACACTTGCTGTCTGTGTGATCCTGGGCAAGTCAGTTGACCTCTGTTTGCCTCAGTTTCCTCATCTGTAAAATGGGAATAATAACAGTACCCACTTCCCAGGGTTATTACGAGTATCAGATGAGACAATAATTGTAAAGGGGTCAGCACCATGCCTGCCGGGCATATGACATGTGTATGTAACACATATACATACATGTATGTATGTACATATAATATAAAATATATAAATGTTGGCTGTTGTTCCGTAGTTCTTTGTTGTGCCTGACTTTTTATGGCCCCCTTTGGGATTTTCTTGGCAAAGATACTGGATTGGTTTGCCATTTCCTTCTCCAGCTCATTTTACACATGAGGAATCCAAATGTGTTGCACACACAGACTGATGCATGTCATATGCATATATATATTATATATGCACATATATTAAAATAAGCGATCATTGTAATTATGAATTTGATTATGAAAGTTTAATTTATGACCTGAGGGGAAAGCTGGATCCTAGACGAAAAAGACAGTTCTCTGTGTTCCCTCCACCCCAATTCTTTCAACAAGTATTTTTAAAGCACCTCTTACTTACAGGATTTGAGAAGTAGCAAGGGTAGAGAGCTGATGAGTCAGGAGGAACATGGTTCAAGTCCAGCTTCTGACACATGCTGGCTATGTGACTCTGGCCAAGTCACCTAAGGAGCCAATGCCCTATCAACAGAAATAAGAACAAAATGAAAAGCAGTAGGTTCTGGAGGAAAGAGGAGCACAATTTTGGAAATGCTGAGCTTGAACTTACAGAGTGATGTCCAAAAAGTAACATCCAGTCAACTATTGAAAGTGCTATAGATTAGAGTTTAGGATTGGAGGTTAAAGATGTAGATTCATGAGTCATCAGGTTTTTTTTTTTAATTAAAAAAATTATTTGTTTTAATCACCCAAAATCTACCTTCTCAGTTTTCTGCCCCTCCCCAGTTGAGAATACAAGAAAAAATTCATTATAAACACAAAGGGGCAGTCAAAAGAAATTTTCACAATCACCACATCCAAAAAAGTATTTGTTTCATTCTTTACTTTGATTGCCTCACCTCTTTGTCAGCAGGTGGGTAGCAGGATTCATTCATGAGTTGTTGGGAATCATCTACATGCTGGTCAAACTGGAAACTGTTGGATTGGGGAAAATTGGCAAGGGGGAAAATTTAGTGAGAAGAGAAGAGGGCCAAAGGTAGAATGTTAGGGAATAACTGCATTTAGTGGGTAAGAGAGAAAGAGGATCCCAGGAAGTCCTTTTCCTCTTATCCTTATACACAATAAGAGCCATTGGATCATGTTTGACTTAAAAACTGATTTTGGTTTAAACCCTATGAAGCAGAAGACTCAAAAACCTTTGTGGGAATGTCTTATTTTCATTGATAATTGTAAGTATATAATTATAAAGATAAATGAGGGGAAGTCATCTTGGTAAGAAGCCCCCTCCCCAATCTCACTCCTATATACTTACTTAAATTCTTGTACGTATATAATTAAGTAAGTAATTCTCATTGAGCCTATACAGTGTATTATTCTTGTGAACTCCTCTTATGTAAAGGGGAGAAAAAAAGGGGGTAGGCATGCAGTTATTCTTCAACATTGCATCCTGCCCAGTTAATTGAAGACAGATTGGAGAGGGGGCTTCTGACCAAGATGACTTCCTCTCCTTCCCCTTTTGTCCAGGGAGGTTTCCCTCTCTTATGCATGCTGGTCCCTCTGCTTTTCCTCCTTTCTCAGGGTTTCTTGGGTGGTGATTGCATGGGGAAGTAAAGTGTGATTACTTACTTTCATTCTCAAACACCTAGACATCTTTGAGCATTGTAATCATAACTATAGCTAGCAATGATATGACACCTACTATGTGCACTTTATAAATACAGTCTCATTTGAGCCTTAAAATAACTGTGATGTAGTTGCATTTATTATCCTTATTTTTACAGTTGAGGAAACTGAGGCAAACATAGGTTAAGTGATTTTCCCAAGGTCACAGAGGTAGTAAGTGTCTGAGGCTAGATTTGAAATCAGGTCTTCCTGGCTTCAGACATAGTATTCTGTCCATAGCACTGTCTACATTCTACCATCTACACTGTAACATCTACACTGCACTGTCTGCATCATAATTGGTTGACAGGGCAAAAGTGGGAGAAAGGAAAGGTGAGAGACAGTCTAACTTATCCCCATGATTTCCTTTGGGACTTTTATCACAGAGAGAGGAAGGTATTCTTCATGACTTTCAACTTTGACAGTATTCCCAGAGTTCAGGGATCCACTCATATTAGACAGAGCTCACAAAGAATGAAGATGCCAAATGGAGTGTCATGGTTTCACATGCAACCCAATTTTTGTGTTTTTCTTTCTATATGAAATGTTCATGTTTGCTAATTTGTGAAAAAGAAAATAAAGACAGATGTTTGTTATGGCCTGAGCGTCTGATTTGACTATCAATTCTCCTGTGCTGGTCTCTAGGCTCTAAAGCAGATTTGTTTCTGGAGAGCAATTTGGAACTAAGCCTAAGGTTTGTTGCTGCTGTAGTTTTTGTTTGTCCTTCAATCTCAAAGGGGACCATGACGTAAGAGAGGTGATGCCATGGTATGCAAGTGAATTGGATTTAAGTGAGGTAGGATTGTGCAAAGTCCCCAGCCTCACTGTGTCCTCAGGAGCCATTGGGTCCAGTGGCCAGATATAGATCAGAATACCTGGAGATGGCCCTGGATATTGTGGGATACATTGGCCTTTTTAAGCTAAGGGCTTTAGCAGATCTCAGTTTGACTGAGGCAACATCCATTCAGTGATTAAGTCTAGTCAGGAATTAGGCAGAGTATAACCTGGTTAATATGCTTAAAAAATCAATGTGAGAGGGGAAGACCCTCAGAGCTTGTGGGCAGAACAGAAACAATTTGTATTTACATTCACTCTGAGCCAATCAAGGCCCAAAAAATGACCAAATGAAGCTTGGCCTAAAACCTATTGTTCGTTAATCAATAAGAGCCAGAGTGATACAGGAAGGTGATAAGGTAAACCCAAAGATATTTTGGGAGGTTTCAGGAATGCTACCTTATTGGACAGAAGGGGAGAGAGAGATAGAGAGAGAGAGAGAGAGAGAGAGAGAGGAGAGAGAGGAGAGAGAAGAAGGAAGAAGAAGAAAAGAAGAATAAGAAGAAAGAAGAAAGAAGAAGAAAGAAGAAGAAGAAGAAGAGAGAAAGAAAAAGAGGGAGAAGAAAAGGAAGAAGAGGCGGATGCGGACCAAGGAGGGAAGAGTAGGAGGAGGAGGAGAAGAAGGAGAAGGAGAAGGAAAATGAGGAGAAGGAGTGGGAGTAGGAGAAGAAGAAGAAGAAGAAGAAGAAGAAGAAGAAGAAGAAGAAGAAGAAGAAGAAGAACAAGAAGAAGAACAAGAAGAAGAACAAGGAAGGAAGGAAGGAAGGAAGGAAGGAAGGAAGGAAGGGAGGGAGGAAGGGAGGAAGGAAAGAAAGAAGAGCCATGTTGCCCATCTGGCAAATTCCAGTTGGGTCCCCTTACCTAACCTAACACCTAACTAAAAGGTTAACCAAACTGTGCATACACTTTGATGTAGCAATACCACTACTAATTCTGTATCCCAAAGATAAATAAATAAAAAAGGGAAAAGTACTGATATATACAAAAAAGCAGCTCATTGAAAAAAATTTCATTCAATATTTTTTTTTTTCCCAAGTAAATGTTAAACCGATTTTAACATTGTTCTTTTTTTCAGATTTTGAGTTGCAAATTGTCTCCTTCCCTTCATTCCCTGACCCCTCCTTCCTTGACAAGGCAATCAATTTGACATAGGCTAAACATGTGTAGTCATGAAAAACACATTTCCATGAACGTCATCTTGTGAAAGAAAACACAGACAAAAACCCCAAGCAAAATAAAGTAAAGAAAGTGTATCTTTGGTTTTCATTCAAGTTCTACCAGTTCTTTCTCTAAAGATGGATAGCATTTTTCATAAAAAGTTCTACAGCATTGTCTTGGATCATTGTATTGCTGAGAATAGCAAAGTTATTCATTGTATATCATCATACAATGTTGCTGTTCCTGTATACGATGTTTTGCTGGTTCTTCTCATTTCCCTTTGCATTGGTTCATGTAAGTCTTTCCAGGATTTTCTGAGAGCATCCTGCTCATCATTTCTTAAAGCACTATCATATTCTTCACAATCATATATAACAACTTGTTCAGCCATTCCCCAAATGGATGGTCATTCCTCAATTTCCAATTCTTTGCCTCCACTAAAAGAGCTGCTACAAATATTTTTGTACAAATGTCATTTTCCTTTTTTTTTAATCTCCTTGGGATACAGACTCAGTAGTGGTATTGCTTTATCAAAAGGTTTGCATGCTTTTGTACCCTTTGGGCACAGTTCCAAATTGCTCTCGAGAATGGTTGAATCAGTATCCAACTATACCAATAGTACATTAGTGTTTTAATTTCCCCACATCTTCTCCAACATCTGTCTTTTTCCTTTTCTGTCATATTAACCATTCTGACAGGTGTGAGGTAGTAGCTCAGAGTTGTTTTAATTTGCATTTCTCTCATCAATAGTGATTTAGAGCATTTTTTCATATGACTAGAGAGAGCTTTGATTATTTGTCTGAAAACTGCCTGTTTATATCATTTGACCATTTATTAATGGAGGAATCCTCTTATTTCTAGAAATTTGACTCAGTTTTCTATGTTTGATGAATGCAGTCTTTTAAGAGAAACTCTCTGTAAAATTTTGTTTTCACACTAATGATTACCAACTTTGTATTTCCCTCCATCCTATTTTCCCCCTGTTCATCCTACTTTCCCTCTCCTTTTATTATGTCCTTTCTCAAAAGGGTTTTACTTCTGACTTTTGCCTCCCCCATACTGCCCTGCCCTCTATCAGCTCCCCCTCTCCGCCACCTTATCTTCTTCCCTTCCTACTTTCCTGTGTGGGAAGATGGATTTCTACACCCAACTGAATGTGTATATTATTCTCTCTTTGAGCAAATTCTGGGGAGAGTGAGGAATGAGAGCTGTGTAACATGCTTCATCCTAAGTCCTCTGGAGACATGATCGTTAACTGCATTGATCAAGAGTTCTTAAGTTCTTTACACTTTTTTGGTCTTGGTTATAGTTTTTTACAGTGATGTTATCCACGTATAAATTGGTCTCCTGATCCTGCTCACTTTACTCTGCAGCAGATCATATTATCCTGCATTCTCTGAAATATTTTTTTTCAAAATTTGTTTAGCTATTGCCCAGTTGTCTAAGAGGAAGTCCAAGACACTTCCTTTGATGTTATTTCTCCTTTTTCCTTCCCTGTTTTCAAGATTAGGAAGTTTGTTTTGCTTGCAGCTATACAATCTCCAATATTACCCTTTCTCTTAACAATATTTCTCTCCATTTGGGAGCAGGCTCTGAAAGGAAATGATCCATGCCCAGCAGAAATAAAGTGCTAATTGTGAAGATATTAAGAGCAGAAAAAGAATGTCAGGCCACAAGGCAATAAAAGGGTGAGTCTCCTTGATTTTGTATCTTCTCTAATTATGTGCTTACTCTTTCCAGTGATGTG
Organism: Trichosurus vulpecula; assembly: GCF_011100635.1. Lineage (NCBI taxonomy): Eukaryota > Metazoa > Chordata > Mammalia > Diprotodontia > Phalangeridae > Trichosurus > Trichosurus vulpecula. The sequence continues at coordinate 335,355,545 of NC_050574.1, forward strand.
AGGTTTTGTGGCAAAGTATGTTTCTGGTTTATGGGGAGAGTATTTTATAGCTAGTATTCTTACAATACCTTTTTCAGCAAATGCCTTTATTTTGAGTTAATTCTGTCAAATGACTGTTAAAGGCAAAAGCACTGGTGGGGACTCATGAGCTGTTGATTTAAGAATGTGGATCCACAAACAACTTTAAAACTGAGGTGGGTCCCTCTACCGGCCTGGACAACAGGCAGTCCTTCAAAAATTGACTTCCTGAATGTCCCACTGAGGCAGCTAAAACTTTGCTTGGCTCTGACTAATGTAGCCATGGAGAAGGCAAATTGGTATGTAGTTTTACAGGAAACTCTTACCATAGTAAGAGAAAACTTCATAATCTTTTTTATTTTTTTTTAATTTAAATTTATTTATTTAACATATTTGGTTTTCAGCGTTGATTTTCACGACAGTTTGAATTACAAATTTTCTCCCCATTTCTACCCTCCCCCCACTCCAGGATGGCTTATATTCTGGTTGCCCTGTTCCCCAGTCAGCCATCCCCTCTATTACCCCCTCCCCTCTCATGCCCTTTTCCCTTCCTTTCTTGTAGGGCAAGATAAATTTCTACGCCCCATTGCCTGTGTATCTTACTTTTTAGTTGCATGCAAAAACATTTTTTGTTTTTGAACATCTGATTTTAAAACTTTGAGTTCCAAATTCTCTCCCCTCTTCCCTTCCCACCCACCCTCCCTAAGAAGTCGAGCAATTCAACCTAGGCCACACATGTATCATTATGTATAACCCTTCCACAACACTCATGTTGTGAAAGGCTAACTACATTTTGCTCCTTCCCAACCCATCCCGCTTTATTGAATTTTCTCCCTTGACCCTGTCCCCTTTCCAAAGTGTTTGTTTTGATTACCTCCTCCCCCATCTGCCCTCCCCTCCATCATCCCCCTCCTTTTATTTTTTTTTTATCTTCCTCCCTCTTCTTTCCTGTGGGGTAAGATACCCAACTGAGTATGTATGGCATTCCCCCTCAGGCCAAATCTGATGAGAGCAAGGTTCACTCATTCCCCCCTCACCTGCCCTCTCCCCTTCTCCCACAGAACTGCTTCCTCTTGCCACCTTTATGCAAGATAATCCACCCCATTCTATCTCTCCCTATCTCCCTCTCTCAGTATGTTGCTCTCTCATCCCTTAATTTAATTTTATTTCTTTTAGATATCTTCCCTTCATCTTCAACTCACCCTGTGTCTGCTCTCTCTCTTTTACATATATATATATGTATATATATAAACACATATATATACATATACACACACATACATATACACAGATATATACATACATACACATTCACTTATATATATATACATATACATATGTATATATATATATACACATATATGCATATTCCCTTCAACTACCTAATACTGAGGTCTCATGAATCACACACATCATCTTTCCATGTAGGAATGTAAACAAAACAGTTCAACTTTACTAAGTCCCTTGCAATTTCCGTTTCTTGATTACCTTTTCATGCTTTTCTTGATTCTTGTGTTTGAAAGTCAAATTTTCTATTCAGTTCTGGTCTTTTCACTGAGAAAGCTTGAAAGTCCTCTATTTTATTGAAAATCCATATTTTGCCTTGGAGCATGATACTCAGTTTTGCTGGGTAGGTGATTCTAGGTTTTAATCCTAGCTCCATTGACCTCCGGAATATTGCATTCCAAGCCCTTCGATCTCTTAATGTAGAAGCTGCCAGATCTTGGGTTATTCTGATTGGGTTTCCACAATACTCAAATTGTTTCTTTCTGGCTGCTTGCAGTATTTTCTCCTTGATCTGGGAGCTCTGGAATTTGGCGACAATATTCCTAAGAGATTTCTTTTTGGGATCTATTTGAGGAGGCGATCGATGGATTCTTTCAATTTCTATTTTGCCCTGTGGCTCTGGAATATCAGGGCAGTTCTCCTTGATAATTTCTTGAAAGATGGTATCTAGGCTCTTTTTTTGATCATGGCTTTCAGGTAGTCCAATAATTTTTAAATTATCTCTCCAGGATCTATTTTCCAGGTCAGTGGTTTTTCCAAGGAGATATTTCACATTGTCTTCCATTTTTTCATTCCTTTGGTTCTGGTTTATAATATCCTGATTTCTCATAAAGTCACTAGCTTCCACTTGCTCCAATCTAAATTTTAAAGTAGTATTTTCTTCAGTGGTCTTTTGGACCTCCTTTTCCATTTGGCTAGTTCTGCCTTTCAAGGCATTCTTCTCCTCATTGGCTTTTTGGAGCTCTTTTGCCATTTGAGTTAGTCTGTTTTTTAAGGTGTTGTTTACTTCAGTGTATTTTTCAGTGTTTTTTTGGGTCTCCTTTAGCAAGTCATTGACTTGTTTTTCATGGTTTTCTCGCATCCTTCTCATTTCTCTTCCCAATTTTTCCTCTACTTCTCTAACTTGCTTTTCCAAATCCTTTTCGAGTTCTTCTATGGCCTGGGGCCAGTTTATGTTTTTCTTGGAGGCTTTTGTTGTAGGCTCTATGACTTTGTTGTCTTCTTTAGGCTGTATGTTTTGGTCTTCTTTGTCACCAAAGAAAGAATCCAAAGTCTGAGACTGAATCTGGGCGCATTTTCGCTGCCTGGCCATATTCCCAACCAACTAACTTGACCCTTGAGTTTTTCAGTGGGGTATGACTGCTTGTAGACTAACGAGTTCTATGTTCCACGTTTGGGGGGGAGGTGCCAGCTCTGTCACACCCGCACTGCTCCTTCCCCAAGAACCCCCAGTCCAGACTGGGCTTAGATCTTCAGCAGGCAGTTGCACTCCTGCTCTGATCCGCCACTTAATTCCTCCCACCAGGTGGGCCTGGAGCCGGAAGTAACAACAGCTGTAGCTGCCCCACCTCCGCTGCCCCCGGGGCTGGAAGCCGAACTGCGAACTCCTTCCACTCCCGCAGCTTTTCCCACTAACCTTCTCTGCAGTCTTTGGTGTTTGAGGGTCAAGGGGTCTGGTAACTGCTGCAGCTCACATATTCAGGGTGCTAGGGCCCCCTCCACCCGACTTCTGGTCTGGATGGTCCACGCCACTTAGGCTTGGCTCTGCTCCACTCCGTTCCCAGCTCCCAGCTCCCAGCTCCGAGCTCCGTGTGGAATAGACCTCACCCAGAGACCATCCAGGCTGTCCTGGGCTGGAGCCCTGCTTCCCTCTGCTGTTCTGTGGGTTCTGCCGTTCTAGAATTGGTTGAGAGCCATTTTTTATAGGTTTTTGGAGGGACTCGGGTACGGAGCTCACTCTAGTCCCTGCTTACCAGCCGCCATCTTGGCTCCGCCCCCCCCCCCCCCCCCCGCCCCCAAGCATCATAATCTTAGTAGCAAGGAGAATGAAAAACCAAAGTCCACCCCTGCGGAAAGTCCCTAGGGAACAGCAGAAAGAAGAGGTGCCAGGAAAAGAAACTGGGAACACCAGCTAGACAGTTCAGAGTACATCCAGGATACTGAAGTGTTATTTGGAGATGTGTGAATACACGGAGGACACAATGTGATGGTAGTGGGGTTATTTTTTTATTTTAAAAATATTTTAATACTCACAAGCCCACAATAAAAGAAGCATTTTATATACATCATAAAAAGAGGATTATTCATGGAAGAAATGTGGCTAGCTTGAATTTCATTTTGAATAATAATAAATTCAAAATAATACTTTTAAAGCTTCTCATTCCTCCTGGCTTTCCTTCTGTTCTATAGCATGCATTGCTACACCAGTTTCTTTCCTTATTGTTTTGGGGTGTTCAGGATCAGGGGCAGGACAATCCTTTTGCCAGTGCCTCTCCCATTGTCATCCTCTCCTACCCAACACTGAAAACAATCAACCAACAAAATATTTATAATTAAAGCACATAGTGATGCAACACAATTTGCCACACTGCCCATTTCTCAAAATGTGCTTTTTATTCCATATCTAATATCCATCACCTTGGTTAGGAGGCAGCTTGCATAGATCATTTTTTTTAATAAATTTCTTTATTTATTTTTAGTTTACCACGCACGGTTCTACATAGTTTTGAGTTCCAGTTTTTCTCCCCTCCCTCCCCCCTCCCTCCCCAAGACGGCATGAAGTCTCATATAACTATCATGTATAACTTCACATTGAATTAATTTATGCACTAGTAAAGTCGTGGAGAAGAATTTTGACCAATGGAATGAATCATGAGAAAGAAGAAACAGAACCAAAAAAAAAAAAACCAAAAAAAAAAACCCAAAAACAAAAACAAAAGAGAAGCAGAAAAGGCGAGCATGTAGTGTGCCTCAGTCTGTATTCAAACTTCGCAGTTCTTTGTCTCGATGAAGATAGCATTCTCCATCGTGAGTCCCCTGGAGTTGTCCTTGCCCCTTAGGTTGCTGAGAAAAGCACAGTTTGTCAGGGTTGGTCCTCACGGAATCCATATATCTGTGGCTGTGCACAACGTTCTCCTGGCTCTGCTCCGCTCACTCAGCATTATGTCGTGTAGGTTTTTCCAGGTTGTTATGAAGTCTGCATCATCCCCATTTCTTATGGCACAATAGTATTCCATTACCTTCATGTACCACAGTTTGTTCAGCCATTCCCCAATTGATGAGCATCCCTTTGATTTCCAATTCTTGGCTACCACAAAGAGAGCCGCTATAAATATTCTTGTATATATGGTTCCTTTTCCCGCTTGCGTGATTTCTTTGGGATACAACCCTAGAAGTGGAATTTCTGGGTCAAAGGGTATGAACATTTCTATAGCCCTTTGGGCGTAGTTCCAAACCGCCTTCCAAAATGGCTGGATCAGCTCACAACTCCACCAGCAATGCAACAATGTTCCAATTTCCCCACATCCTTTCCAGCATTTATCATTCTCCTGATTTGTTATTTTAGCCAATCTGACAGGAGAGATGTGGTATCTAAGAGTTGTTTTGATTTGCATTTCTCTAATCAGCAGCGTTCCAGAGCATTTTTCCATATGCCTGTAGATAGCTTTAATTTCTTCCTCTGAAAACTGCCTGTTCATATCCTTTGACCATTTCTCAATTGGGGAATGGCTTGTATTCCTATATATTTGGCTCAGCTCCCTGTATATTTTAGAGATGAGGCCTTTATCAGAGATACTAGTTGCAAAGATTTTCTCCCAATTTTCTGCTTCCCTCCTAATTCTTATTGCATTGGCTTTTTTTGTACAAAAACATTTCAATTTGACATAATCAAAATTATCCATTTTGCATTTTGTAATGCTCTCTATCTCTTGTTGGGTCATGAATTCTTTACTTTTCCACAAATCTGATAAGTAAACTATTCCTTGCTTTCCCAAATTACTTAGAGTATCAACTTTTACTCCTAAATCATGAACCCATTTTGACTTTATTTTGGTATATGGTATAAGATATTGGTCTATGCCCAGTTTTTGCCCTACCATTTTCCAATTTTCCCAACAGTTTTTGTGAAATAGTGAATTATTAGCCCAGAAACTTGCCTCTTTGGGTTTATCAAAGAGTAGATTGCTAAACTTGTTGATTTCACCTATTTGTGTACCTATCCTATTCCACTGATCCACACCCCTGTTTCTTAACCAGTACCAGGCAGTTTTGATGACTGCTGCTGTGTAGTACAGTTTAATATCTGGTGTGGCTAAGCCACCATCTCTAGCATGTCTTTTCATTGATATCCTAGATACTCTAGACCTCTTGTTTTTCCAAATGAATTTTGTTATTATTTTGTCCAGCTCAGTAAAAAAATTTTTTGGTAGTTCGATTGGTATGGCACTGAATAGATAGATTAATTTAGGTAGAATTGTCATTTTTATTATATTAGCTCGGCCTAACCATGAGCAACTGATATTTCTCCATTTATTTAGATCTGATTTTATTCGCGTGAAAAGTGTTTCATAGTTATGTTCATATAGGCCCTGGGTTTGTCTTGGCTTGCATAGATCTCGATAAGACTCTGACATACTGGTTCAGTATTACAATCATAAGAGGTGGGACATTTTGCCAAGTTGTTGGCCTTCACTATGCTTTATTGTTAGCAAATACTCCCTGGAGTCCGCATTAGTGCATCTAACTGTTACAGGTTTCACTGAAATTGCCAGAGTTTTATGCGATGTTATTGTTCCATAACATGCACACACCAAATTTGTTCAGCTTGTGCCCTATTTATTGTAGGATGTAACATCTTTCTTTCTGGGTGTTGGATATCCCAAAAGGAGCTGGTATCAATATGTTTGTACCCTTGGGTTCCTTTCCTATCTTGAAAGATGCATGCTCTCCAATGCTCTCACTGAGTCGATGATTTCATGATTTGGGGGGAACTCCACAGCTTCAACAGGAAACTGATATGTCTGTTTTACCATAACCCTTCCTACACTTTTTTTCCTTTTCTTTTTTGTCACTTGCCTGGGGGTGAAGTGGAGCCTGAAAGCTGATTTAGTTTGGACTTAACTAATTATTGATTTGGAAGATTTTTGCTTAGACTTCTTTAAAAAAAAGTTACATGTATTTTCTGCTCCATTGCTCTCCCCTCTGTGCCAGGAAAAAGAAAAATAAATATAAAGCTCATAACAAGTACACGATTAAGGAAAACAATTCCAATTACAGTATTTGTGATACTCATTTTCTCACCACCTTTACCAATCTGAAAATCTTTCTAATTGTTAGTGATTAAGATTGGTGATTATAGATGTAGAGTTTTCTTTCTTGCAATCATTGATAACTCACATTTCTTCCTTTAAAAATTGTCTCTTCCTAGCTTTGGACCATGTCTCTTGTAGTCATTCTATATGTGTTTCTACAGACCCAGTATCTATTCTTCATGGATGTTGGACGTGATGCCCTTAAGTGGGAAACCTGCTGTAAATCTGCTACCCAATTAATTGCTTCCCTTTAAATTTTATATGATTTTGTCAGTATTTTGTGGTCCTTTCTAGCCCTTGTGTGGAGATCAGCTTTTCTACTGTTGTACCAGAAGTGAGCAAGACACACCACAGAGTATAAGTTTTAAGTGGAGAATTTATTAGCTGGCGGCCATCGGGGTACGGCACCACAAATCAATGGCAAATGTGTTGGGGTGATGGCATGGCTTATATAGGATATGGGGGTACAGAGTGGGGGAAGAAACAGGAACAAAGGTCCTGGCTGATCAAAAGATTCAGTCAGGTTATTGTACTAGTGGGATAATCTCATTTACATTCCTTGGTGGAGTCACGGAGTCCCAGGGATATCTCCCATGAAGGGTCTGTCAAGTTATCTCTCAGTGGGATGGTCCTATCTATTGAGATTCCTTGGTGGAGTCATGGAGTCCCAGGGGGTTTGCTAAATGCCAAAGATATCTAAGTCCATTCTTTCTGGGGGTGCTTGTCAGTAGCTAGGGGTTTCTCAGAGGTTCCTAATTTTCCTTGTATTACACTACCACTCATAAAAGCATGTTCCTTGTGGCTCCTCTAATTTCTTTGTAGTGACTTTTTCTAGGTCCTGTATTCATCACATTTTAATCTGGGTCCACAATGGGATCCTTACCTATTTTCTGCCAGACTCTTTTGCACTGTTTCTGACATTTTGTAGTTAGTGCTTAGTACGTACTGGCAGTATAATAGAGGTCTTTTGAATAACTGAACACATCATTCTTCTACCCATCTTTTCTATATTATGTACATGATCTTATCAAGTTTTCAGACTCTTGATTTCTAAGTAGTCTGGTATAATTGCAGATTTGGTCCTGCTAGGGCTCCTTCCTGCAATACAGGAAGAGGCTGCATGAAGGAGGCATATGAATGTACTTTGGATGAGAGCACATATTTAGAGTGGGAAGGGACCATCTAAGCCACTGACTCCAGTCTCCTCATTTATTCATCTCTAGGTGAATAACAAAGTGAGTCAGAGACAGGTTGTTCCTTGACCAGATTTATAGAGCTTGGAGTTAGGTGTTATTACTCAAATTTTCCCTAAATCTAAACCCTGTACCCTATCCATTAGAAGAAATGGCTTCCTCTACTCTGTTTTGAATATCAATGAGAATCAAATGTGCATGTTTTAGCCAACTGACTTTAATTTCAGATGAATGAGCCAAGCAACGATAATAAAAAAAAATAGCCAGTATTTCTATAGTAACTCAATGTTTATGTAGGATTTTACAAATATTCTTTGATTTAATCCTCACCTCAATCCTGGGAGAAAGATGCCCTCATTATCCATAATCTACAGATAGGAAAACTCGGGCAGGATGAGGTTCCATGACTTGCCCAGGGACAAACAGCTATTGAGTGCCAGAAGAGGTGGGGGTGTTGTAAAGGATATGTTAAATGTTCACAACTTCTCTTAATGAAAAGTAGGCAGAAGATAATGAAAAAATGGCCATCTTTTCCATTTTCTCTTGAGTCCCTACACCTGGATGTAGAAGGCAGTAAGAAACTTCCAGCTCTCAGATCAGGTGAGCACAAGCCTCAGTGAGGGAGTTGACTCTATCAAGAATCTTTAATTAAGCACTAACCACAGGTAGAAAGAACTGTGGCAAGTAACGGGGGAAAGACATTTGGATTAGATATTAGTTAAGGAGCAGCTCCAAAAAAAGGCAAGGGTATCCAACATTTTTGATGATAAGGAAATGCCTTGAAATCACCCAGGTGGTGCTGTAAGTGGCAGGTAAATACTACTCATTAGTACAGGCAGAACTGTCATTTCATTCCCAGCAATTTTGGTCTACCTTCAAATAGACATGAATGTAAGGAGATGGCCACTCTAAGATGGAAGCAGCTTCAAAGAACATGAAGAAACAGAGAAGAGTTTCATAGTACAGACAGTAGACCCTGGACACGCAGCTGAACAACTTCCCCAGAGAGAAACAATTTCTAGGTCATGTAGTACCAGGAGTGGTGAGTTGGCTTTGCCACATGTGTATCCAGCACATGTGTCACACTACCACTGTACTCCAAGTTTGAGTCCACTTTCCCCATGGACACTGTATTTGTGGGAGAGGTTTATGGTGTGTGTGTGGCGGGTGGGGAATGTTTGGTAAGTACTAGTCTTTCTATGTCATATGAATAAATGTCTTGGCTAATTGCATCTGCTGGCTGATTGTTAATGGGGCTCTTGAGATGTATTAGGGATGCAGACCCACAGGTTGCCCCTACTATCTGGGATAGCAGTCCTTACTTGGGAACCCAACCCATAACTGCAAGTATAAATTGAGAGAGGAGTCCAGAGAGCATGTGCCACATGAATTTGCTTGGCAGTTCTATAGTGTAACCTAATGCTACTTGACTATTCGAAAGCAGTATCTACTGTGGAATGAGCTGAGATGTGAAGTAATTTAAAGCAACTAATATTTGAACTGATAAAAACAGTAATTCATAACTTTTATTCTTTTATCATTTTATTTCTGAATATATCCTTTCCGCTTCCTCTATCCAGTGAGGCATCACTTATAACAAAGAATGGAAACCAGAGGAAAAGGGGGAACATTGACTTAAATTAACATAATCAAAGTCAAAATCAACTTCACAAACATTCATGCTTCATTTCAATTGTGCTTATTGATACAAGATGCTCATAAAGTCACCAAATGCATTTTAGACTGTGCCTCTAAAAGGAGTTCACTTCATCTTCCTTGGTTTTGCCAGTCTCATTTGTGTGAGGGAGAGGTTCATATATTTTCAAATGTACATATTTATTACACCCAATATGTACCTGAAAATAAAGAGAAGACGAAAATCAGTGACATGTATTCCAACCCAATAACTCCCACCTCTCAGGATCACTGTATTAGGTACATTCCTACTTTAGGTAGGGGTTTTGACTAGATGATGTCTGATGGGAATTGTACATTTTTATTCTAACCTATGAATGAGCTTATTTATGCTGTGAAAACAAAATTATAGCATGATTGCTATATTATAGCATGAGAGATGATTGAGTTTTATTTTTAAGGCTAAGGGAATTGAGTCCCACAGAGGTCCAGGGAACAAGAATACTCCAATAGGCAGCAATATCATGGTACCGTTAGTTCTTAAGATGATGGATTTAAAGCCGGAAGGGACATTGGTCCAGTCAGATCATTTGGTAGTTGAGGAAACTAAGTCCCCGTGAGGTGAGTCACTTGTAAGGCAACTAGGGCATGCAGTGGATAGAATGATGGGCCTAGCATTAGGAAGACCTTCAGACATTTCCTGTCTGCCTCAGTTTCCTCAACTGATTTTCTTGATCTGCCAAAAGGCATGATAATAGTACCTAAATGTATTAGCAAGCACCCTAGTCCACCCAGGATGGGCTGCTAGCACAAGTTCTTTGATCTTCTTTTATAAAGGAAAGACAGCTTCAAAGAGGTTAACAATCTTACTTTCATTAAACAATGGAGACTTAATTCTCTTTAACCTTCTCACAAGTGCTACTGAGCACCAACTCCTATAGCATTCCTTAATCACCCTTCTCACAAGAGCTGAAAAGAAGGGGGGAGCAACTCCCCCTATGTCTCAATGGGGTCAGTTGAAATGGGCACAACTTGTGCATTCTCCTAAATACCCTCAAGCCTCAACGGATACCAGTTGAGGCAAATATAGATTCCCTTCCAAGCCTCAAGGTGGCCCATTCAAAGCACGCACAGCATCCTAACTTGTGCATTCAACCCTAAAGGTTCCCTATTCACTGACCATCTCCTTTATATTTACACTCTACCCCTCCAGGGTGCTGACCTTTACAATCTAAACAGGCAACACCTGGCTCTTACAATCTACATGGGTCATGGTGATATTTTGAACCATAGAATTCATATCTAATACCTGGGGACAAGAGACTGTTATGGCCGTGGATCCTGGAAAACCAAACTCCAAATAATACTAACAGAAGTCCACTTTGCTTATGCTTACACTAAGTCATAGGGCTATTGTGAGGATCAAATAAGAGCTTAGCATAGTGCCTAGAACATAAAGGCTGCTTGATAAATACTTGTTCTTAATCCCCCCCTTCCCCCACAGTTCCCTTCACTTCCCTTGTCCGAAGTCGCAAGGTAATTAGCAGCTGAGCCAGAATCTGATCCCAAATCATTTTCATTATGCCAGAGATGACTCTAGTTGTTAAGCACCTGGATTTTTGAATACCTCAACAACTCATTTTTAATAACAGATTCAACTGCTACTTTGAATTGGAATTGTGCCTCTGTGCCAGAGTTTCATTTATTTTTAAGGATTTAATTGTCTAAATGTGTGAAAAAAAGATAAGTCATACAAAATCATGGGTTCCCTTTTTTGATTTTTACCCAAGCCTCTTTGGAAACGTTGTGGTCTTTGTGTATCATGTGCCTTCCTTCCAATGCTATGTTTCCTTGAGTCATAGCCCTATCTGCTCACTGTTCCCATCTGTGGTGTTTTATCTCCCATTCCCCTCCCAAATACTAGCACTTAGCACCTTATCTTCAACAAAGTCCTATCTTTACCAAACCAGAGTAAATGAAACCAACAAGACTGCTAGGTATTGTTTTGGACAGGTAAGTCATTTAACAATTGTAGGCCCCCGGTAACTCCCTAGGACTGATCAGCAAAGGCAATAGTTGGTTTCAGATCTGTGTTAGCAGGCACGGTTCTCAGACGGAGAGAATGCTGGGCCTGGAGTCAAGAAGCCTTGAGTATGAATCTCACCTCACTGTGGGACTTACTGGCTGTGGGACTCTACATAAGTCACTTCATCTCATTTTCCTCTCCTGGGAAATGTCTCTATCTCATTTGCAAGATTCAATGAGATCATACTTATGCAGAGCTTAGCGCACAGTTGCCACTTAATAAATTCTTGTTTCCTTCAATTCTATACTGCAGCAGGTGCTCCTGCCTGGCTGACACTCATAGCATGTTAATATACCCTTATTAACTTGGCTGTGGTAATTCTATTCTGCTCTACCTTAAGGACAGAAACAGTTGCATCCATCCTATCTACATTTCCTGAGTTCCCAGATGTGTGCCCACTTCTGGCTACATGGAGGGTCTCTAGGTTCATATATTTCTCTTAAAATTATGCTGTTGGGCATAGAGGGCTGGGTTTGTACCTGGAAAGGGTTCAAATCCTTTGACAGACATTAGTATGACCCTTGATAAGTCATTTAACCACCTTAGTCCCCAAGCAACTCCCTGCAGTTAATCAACAAAGTCAATAGATGGGTTTAGGTCTCTGTTGGTAGAGAAGATTCACAGACCAAAATTTACTACAAATGATAGAAATCCATCATGAATTTGGAAAAAATCCCCCAAATATGTCTAGGATTTGTAAAAGGAAAAGTGTAATTCAGTAATTTCTGATAAGGTTGTGTTTGAAATCCTGTGCACCAATGGTGACCTACTACTCACATTGTGTGAAGCTCTCATAGAAGATAGGATGCTTACTCTGAAGCAAGATATAATTTAGTTGTTGGATTCAGGCCATAAAGATATCAGCCTTGTTTCAAGGCTGTGATGACATGAAAGACCCAGTCCTCTGGGAATTTTCTCACTCTTTTATCTTATAGTTCCCATACAGGAACATCTGGGACAATGGATCCTGGGACTTAACTCTCCACCTGTAAGCATGTAATTCACAGTCCTGTGGGCCAACATGTTATTAGAGGAATAATGACAGGAAATGGAATTCCCCCAATGAATAATCATGGGTATGTAAAGTCTGTATGTAAATCTCAGACTCACAGTCTTAAACATGAGAACTTCCCGTGACATAAAGATTTCTACAAATCCTGTCTTGGCCTTACTTCTCTCCAGTTGCCTGGCTACTCAAAGTGAGGGGCTAGGGAGAGCCTTTATTATTCTCTTTTTTACTCCTTCTCCTATCTCTCTTCCCCGCCTCCCTCTCATTTCATCATCCATTCTTTGGTTGCCATCTCTCTGGTTCAACATGAGAGCAAAACCTACCAGGTTAGTCCTCCTCTTCTCATGTTGTGATGAATCCCTTCCCAAAGTCCCTTCCTCCTTTCTGCCTTCTTCACTTTTTCTCTGTTACCACACCATCACTTTATATTTCCCCTGAGGCAGACACTGTAATTTCACCAGTTACTCAAATGGGAAGGAGACAAAATTCCCATAATTTCTATACACATCCAAATATAAAGAGAAATGATTAGAATTCAATGACTTGAACACTGACCTTTACATAATACATGAAGCCCGAAACCTTCTGTAAGTTACAGAGGCTTCTGTAACTTACAGCCTCAAAGCAGTCATATGTTTCATTGGTCTTTTTTTCCAACTGTGGCTTTACCTTAAGAAAAGAGAGGAGGGGAGAGAATTGAGTGGTTATCTGAAAGTAGTACCGGGTTTGCTCTCCTCAGTGGCCCATGCAGCATTGACAACCATAGAAACTTGAGTCAAACACCATTTTCCCCCATTTCCTTAAACAATTAATTAATGACTTTTTTTTTAGAAAAATCTGTTTTTCTCTACTGTGCCTGAGGCATTGTGCCAGGTGCTGAGGATTAAACAAAAAGAAACCCACAACCAGCCCCTACTCTCAAGAAGCTTACATTCTACTAGGAAGAATACAATATTTACCCAAATCAGTAAATACCAAATACATAAAAATAATTTCAAAAGGGAGTGATCAATTACAGCAGCAATGACTTCCTTCAAACGAGGAATACATGATTGACGGATACATTGACTGACCTCTTAAGTAATGGGTGGCTAGTGCTCCCTCAGAGGCTGTAATGCACTTCCCCCAGGAATGATAGTACAAATCTCTGAGTTGCTAAGGATGCTAACATAGGGTATCAGAATCGTAGTTTGAAGATAGCTCAGTGAGTAATCTATGCACAATCCTACCAATAACAGAAAAACCACCCCCAATATATGACATATGTAATGAGTTGAAGGGCAGTGTGGTGCAGTGGACAGAATGCTGGATTTGTGTCTACTGGACCTGAGTTCAAGTCCTGACTCTGCCACTACCTGAGGGACCTTGAGCAAGTTACTTCATTTCTGTGGGCCTCAGTTTCCTTACCTATAAAACAAGGGGGTCTGACTAGACCACTAAGCTCTCTTATAGCTTTAATATCTATAATGCCATGATCATCCAGCCTTTGCTTGAAGACTCCCAGTGGGGAGGCACAGTGGCACAGTGACGAATACTACCTTTGAATTCAGAGGACCTGGATTCCAATCCTGCCTCTGATCCTTACCACATATGACCTTGTGCAAGTCCCTGGAGGACTCAGTCACCTCATGTGTAAAATGAGGAGGTTGGACTAAATGGCCTCTGAGGTCCCTTCCAACTCTAGATTCATGATCCCAAGACCTTCTCATTCCACTTTTAGATAACTCTAGTCATTAGAAAGGTTTTCTTTATTTCAAGCTTAAATTTGCTTCTTTTCAGCTTCCACCCATTGCTACTGGTTCTGTCTTCTGGGGCCAAAGAGATCAAATCTCATCCCTTTCTGTCCCTTCAAGTACATGAGGACATCTATCCTCTTTCCAGTGAGTTTTTTTCATGTGAATCAACCAATCAACCCACATTAATTAAACATCTACTCTGTGTTTAGGCATTGTGCTAGGTCCTGGGGGTACATAGACAATCATCACTCTGTCAAACCTGGAGAAGAAAAAGACTCATTGTGGGGCCCAAATTTCAGGTGCACAGCTTCATCCCATACTTCTAGTGTTCAGCCTTTTCAGTTGCATCAAACTTTTCATGACCCCATAAGGCTTGGTTGTTTTGTTTGTTGTTTTTGGAAAAATATCATAATGGTTTGTCTTCTCCTTCACCAACTCATTTTACACATGGGGAAACTGAGGTAAACAGGATTAGGTTATTTGCCCAGGGTCACAGAGCTAGCTAGTGTCTGAGGCCAGATTTGAAATCAGGAAAAAAAAAATTAAAATTAAAAATTAAAAAAAAATCAGGAAGAAAGTCTTCCTTACTCCAGGCTCTATCCACTGTGCCACCTACAAGCTCTAAATTTGCGAAGCACTTTATTTACACTAACTTAATGTGACACTGTCCTCAACCTAGAATTTAATAAATCAAGAGGCATCTTGTTTGGAAAAGAAAATATTTGATTAGTCGGGCAGCTAGGTGGTACAGTGGATAGAGCATTGGGCTTGGAATCCAATCCTCCCTCAGACATTTACTTGTCTTTTTAGGAAAGTTTGTGTTTAAAGGGTTAAGAGCAGCCTGAGCTCAGGGCCAGGCCTATGTAATGTGTATTCCTTTGATAGTATAACAATAAACTCCTTCTGCTACATTTTTCCTGATCCTACCTTGTTTCTTTAGGGTGAAACTCAAAGGAAGATTTTTCTTTCAACACTCTACATATTGGTTAGAAGGATTTTGTTTTGTTTTCCCAATAGAGGTGAGTAGGGGAAAGAGAAAAAATAGAATTTTGTTCACTGAAAAAAATTAAATGAAGGTAAAAAAAATTTCTTAGTAAGCAAGAGTAAGGGAAGTAACAATAGAACGTTTTTCTCCCAGCTTCCCACATACTATGCAATGGATTATCAGACTTAACATCTTTGGCCCTGAGCCTTATTCTTCCCAGGATTACCTCCCTCACCCTAACCCTTCAGGCAGTGGTCAAACTGTCAATTCCTAACTTCCCACCCAATCCGTGGTCTCTTATACAAGCACACACTCTTGGACTTTCTAGTAGTTGTTCCTGTCAGTAACTGTGTGCAGAAAGACAGGGACTTATGTGTTGGTAAGCAAAATGGGCTCTTAACACTTAGTTTGACCAAGTGCCCTTGAAGAGTTTGGCTTTTGTTTCCTTTGAGTAATTCAGTGTATTTTATTGAGTCTTACTAGGTGCTAAGCCCCAGGCCCAAACCCCTATTACGTGTAAAACCTATGTGTGTGTGAAGCTCCTAGGGTACCAAGGGGTGGTGCTAACTCAAGAGCCAATCATAGCAGCCTAAGTTCTTGTCATTCAGATGATGTTTGATGGCATCTGAAACCCTATGAGAAGAGAAAACAGAGCCATTTGCTCAGGACTCTCACTCTTGGTGGCTTTTGGAGACTCCTGTGCAGCTGTAGCTAAGAAGCCCTCCAGCTCGTAAACATGGATGTTGGGACTTTGTTAAACTCTGGTATTGGGATTTGAATCAGACAAGGTTTGTCTATTGATGTTTGTACTTTGTTTGTATTTTGCTCTGAAGTTCAGGGTGCTGGTCTCTCCCTCTGAACTAAGTGAATGATATTTGTTTGCTGAATTAAAGTAAGCTTGTCAACCCCTTAACCTTGCTTTCCTTAGTTAAGCAGATCAAAAGAACCTGTACCTTTGCAGCGTGCTGGTAGTGTTCTTGTTGTTGGGCTTATGTTGGTCTTTCACCCCCACAACAGCTGCTAGCCGGATTGTTGAAACAGCTTATGAGAACCAAGAGAAAAGCTATGCTGCAAGCACACATAGTTTTGTCAGTGTGGGTATGTTCTGTGCCTGCCTAGATTACAAATACTCATAGATGGTCTTCAAGAGTGGCTGTGGCCAATATACTCACATCACCTGCTTTACCATTTTTCTGATAATGTTCCTTTCATAACTAATCTAGGCTGGACTTTAGTCAACAGGCATAAAATTTGTCATCAGGCTTCTCTGGCTAGGAAGGGCCTGCTAGAGCTTATGCTCCACTGTCATAGTTTTGGAGAGCACAGGATCACCTCCACATTATGATAAAGCATTGAAATAGGACTTCCGTGGTTTATGCCTATTATGAGAAGCCTCAAAAAGGTAGAGAAGAAATAGTCGTCCCTGGTCTTAATGGAAATAGGAATGGAACTAATTTTCACAAGTATAAATGCCTTGTCCTCCTCTGTAAATGAGTGTTCTCTGCCTCATTTCTTGTTTAGCCGTAATCACTCCATGACTGTTGCCTCAGTCACAATGAGACTTGTTAAAGACCTTAGCTTGAAAAGACCATTGTTTCCCACTGTATTCTAGGCCAACTCCACTCAGCCTGTGAATATCTGGTCACTGGACCCAGATGTCTCTGGAGGAGAAAGTGAGGCTGGTGATTTTGCACAGCCCTATCTCACTGAAATCCCATTCTCTTTCATGTCACAGCATCATCTCCCTGAGGTCATGGTCCTCTTTGAGAATGAAGGACAAACAACAACAACAAATGAGTGTGCCAGTACCTTTACTCTCAAGTAGAGGGGTCGAGTAGAATGAGCTCTACCTCTGGTGTTGGGAACTCCGTTTCATGTTCCACCTCAGACCTTCACTTCCTGCATATCAAGGGCGGAGTCATCTCTCTTGACTTCAGTTACATTATCATCAGTTAAATGAGGGGCTGGACTAGATGACTTCTGGTGGACCTTCTAGTTCTAGGTATTCTAAACCCCGAAAACTCAAATAGATCCTCAAGGAAGCTATGGATAGATTTCAGGGGTCCATGAACTTAGACATGAAAAATTACATCTTTATTTTCACTAAACTTCTTTAAAATATAAATTCTTGTTATGATTTTAAAACTTTGTTCAGGGAAGAGGTCTTTAAGTTTCACCAAACTGCCAATGAGACACAAAAAGGCAAAGAACCACTGGTCTAGCTCTGTGACCCTGTGATCCTATGATGACCTCACAAAGTTGTAGAGAATCACAGGAGCAGCAATTTTACAGATGGATTGGCCCTCAGTGGCCATCTCGTCCACCCATACCTTAAAGGAATCCCCAATATAACACGCCTGGTACATGATCATCCCACCTCTACTTGAAAGCAAAAGGAGAGCATCACCAACTCCACCTCTGTCCATTTTGCTTCTGAACAGCTCTAATAGTTAATTGACCCTAATTGTAACTTACACACATTGTTCTTGGCTTTGCCCTTTGGGTCCAAGCAGAACAAGTCTAATAGTCCTTCCAAATGCTAGGTTCTCAAATGTTGTTGTTGGGTCATTTCAGTCATGTCCAATTCTTTGTGACCCTATTTGGGGTTTCCTTGGCAAAGCTACTGGAGTCATTTGCCATTTCTTTCTCCAGCTTATTGTATAGTTGAAGAAATTGAGGCAAACATGATTATGAAACTTTCTGCAGGGTCAAACAGCTAGTAAGTGTCTGAGACCATATTTGAGATTAGGAAGATGAGTCCTTCTGGTACCAAGGCCTGGCACTCTATCCACTGTGCCACCTAGCTGCCACTTTCAAGTACTTCAAATATTTTGTTCCCCTTCTGTCTTTTCTTCTCCTGACTAAAAACCCTCTTGGCCCTTCAATGGATCCTCAAGTGACATGGACTTCACCTTCACTCTATTTGTTACTCTCTTTTGGACTCTCATAAACTAAGATGGAACAATAAAACGCTTATCATTTTTGTCAAACCATAAGAATTATCGTCACCAGAATCTGTTTGATTGCTTGGAAAGTGTCTGTATATGTTGACTTATTAGTCAGAGTCCATTACGTCTCCTTTGCAACATGACTTTGTTCTATATCTCTATAAGGTTATCACAGTGGTTTCTAAATGATATCCATCAAATTGTTAATGATCCTGTACAAGACCTGTACAACTTGGCAGTAGGTAGGGCCAAAAATTAAATTAGACTAAACTTCTTTGGGCCCCACATTGGTTAGATTAGAGACATACTGACAATGGCAGGTATCCTAACAAAGAGGAAAGTGTTCAGTCCAAACACTACATTTTTTCTTGACTGCTGGTAGTCCGTTGGCTGGCCATAAGTGGTCTCAGCATGTATCTTGTGCAGGCCTATCCTGCACTTTAGTTACAGATTGATTCCACTCAATAAAATAAGAGAAGTGTCCTCAGAATCTTAATTTGATAATTATAGATTCCAAGAACCTTAGCATTGAAAGGCCATTAGAGATCCCTTTTCTAACCTTTACACTTTTCAGATTGAGCAACAGAGCTGAGACATAATTCAGGTTCTAAAATGTAAAATATTACATGTTCTAAAAGAAGATCTGAATAGAAGCAATAACTTTTTCCATCTATACTAGGTATATCTTCACCCTTCTTAGAAACATTATTTTCTTTTTTTATTGTGTATTTTGAGTCTGATAAATCAATGATTTCTTAGTGGCATCATAAGTACACCTAGATCTTGAAATCAATTTAAATTAATTGACAACAAAAAAGATTGACAATGAGTTAGAAACAAACACATTTTCATTTTGTCACCCAGCATCTTGTCTAAGAAATAAAGTAAATTATCTGTTTCTGTTGATTTCATAAGGTACAGGAAACTATATAAATTCATTTACTACTACTAGGTTGCATTTCCCATATTTTCTAAAATTTCTATTGAGAAATACAGCTATTCTGAATGTCACATTCAAAACCCAGAGAAGTGCCTATTTTTGTTTTTAAAATTGATGCCTTTCGATTTTACCCCACCTTTATCTCCAGATCTATCCTTCTCTTTCCTCCCCACTGAGCTATGCTATATAATAAAGATTTTTTTAAAAAAAGAGGAAAGAAGAGCACTTCAACAAACACCAATCAACCATGTCTGACAGTCTAAGAAACATTCCACACCCGTAGTCCCTTACCTCTGCAAAGAAGACCTTCTTATAGCCGTTCTCTGGGGCCAGTCTTGGTCATTATAATTACACAGGATTCAGTTTAATTTTTTTGTCCTTTCTTTTTCGTCTCATAGAATCATGAATTTAGAACTGGAAAAGACATCTGGGACCACCTACCCCAATTCCTCCATTTTACATTTGAGGAAACTGGGGCCCAAAGGGATTAAGCGAGTTGCCAAAGGTCATACTGATAATAAGAGTCAGAGGGTAGGATTTGAACTCACTTGCTCCGAGTTTTAATTCAATGCTCATCACTGTACCACATTCACATTGTCATAGCCATTGTGTATATTCCTTTTGTTTCGCATCACTTTGCAATACATTCCATGTTTACTTTGCATTATCTCAAGTAATTCTTCCCCTGATTCTCTAAGTTCTTCATACTCATTATTTCTCATAGCAAATGAATATTGTATTTCATTCATGTACCACATTTTTTTAGCCATTCCCAAATCAATGACCATCTGCCTTTCTTTCCAGTTCTTTGCTACCACAGAAAATGCTGCAATGAATAAACTAGCAAACAGGAACATCATAGACATGATAGACAAACCTAAAAATCAGTTCTTTGAAAAGACTAATGCAATAGAGAGACAGAAAGAAAGAGAGAGAAAGAGAGAGAGAGAGGGGGAGAGAGAGAGAGAGACAGAGAGATAGAAAGAGAGAGAGAGAGAGAGAGGGAGAGAGAGAGAGAGAGAGAGAGAATGATTATCGAGTTGCCAAACCCATTAGTTTCAATAAGATCCTTCTTTTCATAGAATGCACCACCTTACCTCATCAACTATCTTTTGGGTTTCTGGAGATGCAGGTCCAGTTTCAGTTAAGCCTCCAGTTATAAATTTGGTGTCCATTTCTTTGTAGAAAGGAATAGGGATGTTGGGACTGAAATGATGAAATGATAAGGTCAGTCATCCTGACTCCAGTTTTAAAGCAAGGCAGACTCTCCTGACATCCAATGAGTACAAGGACATTTCATAATAAAGCACCACCTTCTCGGCTGTAGAAATGACTCATTGCTCCCCTGTTGCTATGTGTTAATTCATGAACCTAAATGTAAA
The DNA here is from genome assembly GCF_011100635.1 of Trichosurus vulpecula. Taxonomy (NCBI): domain Eukaryota; kingdom Metazoa; phylum Chordata; class Mammalia; order Diprotodontia; family Phalangeridae; genus Trichosurus; species Trichosurus vulpecula. Next base: position 335,376,076 of record NC_050574.1, read on the forward strand.
GTATTGCCATATAATAAAGTAATTAGATGCCCCTCCCAAATCCCCTTTTTTTAAAGTGGGAAAGTAGAAGCAACTTTGTTTTCTGAATGAATGGTTCATTCCAGGGAAGACTTCTCAAAAGAACTAATTAAACAAAAGAGGAAGGTCTACTTTATGGTGAAAGGTAATACTGACAAATTACCAAATCCTTTTTTTTTCCAGTTATACTTGTTGATTTTAAATAATGATTAATTCTCACTCCTTTCCTCAGAAATAGGCGAAGACTTTGGCCATGAGTGTTCCTCTAAATTGCTGATAGCCTATGAATTTGTGGAGGAAATGCCTTTGCTCTACAGTCTTTTGTGATGGGTATTATTGCCTAGTATTTAAATTTGCCTACCAAGCAGAGCTAGTCTTTCAATATATGTGAAGGTATGTGGAATCCCTCTAAAGCAGGAACTATGGCTCACACTTTTAGATCTCTCCTCTAGTATCCAGCACAGGACCTAGCATATAGCAGTATCTTGATAGACTTTGAACCTATCGTTCAATAATTTGAATCAGTCAACAGATATTTATTAAGCACCTACTATGTGCCAGATATTTTGCTAGGGACTGAAGATACATAGAAAAAGATGAATTAGTTCCTTCTTTCAAAAATTTACATTCTAGTAGGGGAGATAAATGCATATATTAGCATGTTTAAAATAAATTTAAAGAAGATAAATTCAAATAAACCAAAGTAGTTAAACACAAGGTAGCTTGATTAGAGGGCATCAGAAGTTAGGGGATCTGGAAAAACTTCCTGTAAAAGGGGGTCTTGAAGAAGAGGGTGTTGAAGAGGGATTCTCTGAGGTTGATGTGATGGAGCAGGGAATAGGAAGAGGGGACAGCCAAGACTTAGGCAAAAAGATGGGGAATGGGATGGCATATAAAGAGAACAGTGATAGGCCTGATGGATTCCAATGTCAAGTGTATGAAAGAATCTATGTGATAAGGCTGGAAAGGTAGGCTGGGGAGAGATTGTAAAGAGCTTTAAAAGTTAGAGAAGTTTGTAACTGATCCTAAAAGCAGGGGGAACCGTTGGGTGAATATCTTTATTGCCGTTTCATGCTATGTTGTGGTGGCACAGTCTCAAAGAATTCAGAGTCAGACAACCTCTAATCCAAGTATAGCCATTTATTGATGATTGACACCCCTCAGAAGTGGGCTAGGACATCTCTCCTGTCAGATTGACTAAAATAACAAAACAGGAAAATGATAAATGCTGGAGAGGATGTGGGAAAATTGGAACATTGTTACATTGCTGGCGGAGTTGTGAGATGATCCCGCCATTTTGGAGAGCAATTTTGGAACTATGCCCAAAGGGCTATAAAAATGTTCATACCCTTTTACCCAGCAAAACCACTTCTCGGGTTGTATCACAAAGAAATCACACAAGCGGAAAAAGGACCCATATGTACAAAAATATTTATAGCACCTCTTTTTCTGGTAGCTAAGAATTGGAAATCAAAGGGATGCCCATCAATTGGGGAATGGCTGAACAAGCTGTGGTATATGAAGGTAATGGCATACTATTGTGCCATAAGAAATGGGGATGATACGGACTTCATAACAACCTGGAAAAACCTACATGACATAATGCTGAGTAAGCAGAGCAGAGTGAGGAGAACATTATACACAACCACAGATATCTGGATTCTGTGAGGACCAACCCTGACAGACTTTGCTCTTCTCAGCAACAGAAGGTACAAAGACAACTCCAAATGACTCACGATGGAGAATGCTGTCTACATCCAGAGAAAGAACTATGAAGTATGAATGCAGATTGAGGCACACTTCATGCTCGCCTTTTTCTCCCCCCCTTTTTTTTCTTCTGTTTTGTTTTTGTTTTTGGGTTGTTGTCTTTTTTTTTTTGATTCTGTTTCTTTTTTCTCATGATTCACTCCATTGGTCATAATTCTTCTCCACAACTTGACTAGTGTACAAATTAATTCAATGCGAAGTTATTCATGTTAGTTATGTGAGATTCCAAGCCGTCTTGGGGAGGGAGGGGAGAAAATCTGGAACTCAAAATTATGTAGAACTGTGTGTTGTAAACTAAAAATAAAAATAAAAAAAAAAAAGTAGTGGGCTAGGTGGAGAGGGCGGAGCCAAGATGGCCGTGTGAAAACAGCATCTTACAGGAGCTCTCTCACAAGCTCTGTCAGATACCTATAACAACATGAATCTGAGCAGATTTTAGAGAGTTAGAAACTTCAAGCAGTCTGAGTGGGGCAAATTTCCAAGGCAGGAGAGTCTGAAAGGCCAACAGGATGAATCTGTAGGCTGGGAGAGCCCTCAGCGTGGGAAGCTGCTCCAGAGAGCACCAAAGTTGAACCAGCTGCTGAAACCAACCAGTGAGACAGGCTGGGAGAAAGCTGGGCACCCAAAACTGGCAGAGATCCCCAGGCCTCCTGACAGGAGTCTGTGGACGCCATGAGAGGCAGCATCAAAATGCCACCGGCTGTGAAACATCAACTCCTGAGGCTTGCAGCCCAACGGTTTTGAAAAACACCTTCTTGAACTTCTGGGGTACATAATGGCCAGGTAAATGGCTCTAATCCCTCGCCCTCCCCAGCCTGACCCAGAGAATTCCTCGGGAAAAAAATGCTGGAATAGAGGAGACAGAAGTGGGGCTTCAGTGGCCAAGCAGTGGGAGTTCCTGAGTCCCAGAGGGACAGAGTCAGCATGGGTCAACACCAGGAGCCCAGATGTACCCTTGTACCCCCAGGGGAAATGGCAGACACCAACACAAACAACAAACAGCTGAGACCATTGCTGAAGAGCAACAGTGCTGGGGAGCAGCCCTAGGGGAAGAGGAGACTTCAGGCAGCCTGACCCTTCCCCTATGCTTCAGGAAACTGAAGGCTATAATACACAAAACCAGTAAGTAGACTCCCAGTCCCCAGAACAAGAAACCTGGGACAGAGAGCCCTGAGCCTAAAAAAGCAGAAATTCACCGTAAAACCAGGAAAAAGCTAACCAACATGAAGAAGAACACTAAAAAAACAAGGACCATTGATTCTTTTTATGGAGACAGGCATGATCCAAATACCAATTTGAAAGAGGGTAGCAATGACATTATACCCACATCTGATACCTCAAAAGGGAATGTGAACTGGTCTCAAGTTCAAAAAGTATTACTGGAAGAGCTAAAGGAGGACTTTAAATACTAAATTAGGGAGGTAAAAGAAAAAATGGAAAAGATGAAAACAAAAAAACCACTGACGAAATCAATTCCTTAACGAATAAGATTGGTGAAATGGCTATGGAGATGCAGGATCTAAATAGAGAAAATGACACCCTGAGAGGTAAAATCACCAATTGGAAAAGGAGACTCAAAAACAAAATGAAGATAGCAACTCATTAAAAATTAGAATTGAGCAAGTGGAAGCTAATGACTCTATGAGGCATCAAGAAGTAGTAAAACAAAATGTAAAGAATGAAAAAATAGAAAAAAAATGTGAAATATCTTTTTGGAAAAACAACTGACCTGGAAAATAGATCCAGGAGGGACAATTTAAGAGTTATTGGTCTACCTGGAAATCCACGATGAAAAAAAGGTCCTTGACAGAATCTTCTAAGAAATTATCAAAGAAAACTACCCAGGGTCCTAGAACCAGAGGGTAAAATAGTCATTGAAAGAATCAATGGATCACCCCCTGAAAGAGATCCCAAATTGAAAACACCAAGAAATATTACAGTCAAATTTCAGAATTACAAAGTCAAGGAGAAAATACTGCAAGCAGCCAAAAAGAAACAATTCAAATATCATGGAACTATAGTAAGGATCACATGAGATCTTTCAGCTTCTACATTAAATGACAGGAGAAATTGGAATATGATATCCTTAAGGGCAAAAGAGCTGGGACTACAACCAAGGATCAGCTACCCAGCAAAATTAAGCATAATTTTTCAGGCAAGGAGATGGACATTCAAGGAAATAAGGGAATTCCAGACCTTCCAGGCCAGAACTTAATGGAAAATTTGATCTCCAAATACAAAACTCAAGAGAGACATAAAAAGGTAAACAGGGGGAAAACCCCCACAAACCTTATTAATCAATAAGGGCAAATTATTTACATCTTTATATAGGATTATATCATTTTATGTATGATATGTGTATATATATGCATACTTATACATATATATATTTCAATCTTGAGAATAGTACAGCTATTTTGATAATTTAAAGGAATATATATATATATATATATATATATATATATAGACTGTGGATATATGTATAAAATAACTGATATGAGGATAGAAAACATAATTAAGAGATGTAAAGGGAGGGTTATGGGAGAAGAGGTAAGGAGGTAGTCAAAAATGTAAATTATATCAAATAAAGAGGCACAAAACACATTATAGAAGAGGGAAAGAAAGGAGGGCAAAGAGCAGTATTTGAGCTTTACTGTAATCTGATCTAGCTCAAGAAGGGAATAACATACCCTGATAAGTATAGAAATCTAAATTGTCCTACAGGCAGTAGGAGGGGAACATAAATGTAAAGTATTGCTATATAATAAGGTAATTAGACGCCCCTCCCAAATCCCCTTCTTTAAAGTGGGCAAGTAAAAGCAACTCTGTTTTCTGAGTGAATGGTTCATTCCAGGGAAGACTTCTCAAAAGCACTAATTAAACAAAAGAGGAAGGTCTACTTTGTGGTGAAAGGTAATAGTGCCAAATTGCCAAATCCTTTTTTTTTTTCAGTTATACCTGTTGATTTTAAATAATGATTAATTCTCACTCCTTTCCTCAGAAATAGGCGGAGACTTTGGCCATAAGTGTTCCTCTAAAAGGCTGATAGCCTATGAATTTATGGAGGAAACACCTTTACAGCCTTTTGTGACGGGTATTATTGCCTAGTATTTAAATTTGCCTACCAAGCAGAGCTAGTCTTTCAATATATGTGAAGGTATATGGAATCCCTCTAGATCAGGAACTATGGCTCACACTTTCAGATCTCTCCTCTAGTTTGTAGTATAGGGCCTAGCATATAGCAGTAGCTTGATAGACTTCACAATCCAGTGCAGAAAGGCAGAAGTAGTCAAAGCATACTTTTCAGATCACGATGCAATCAAAATTAATTGTAATAAAGAACCATGGAAAAATAAGCTAAAAATTAATTGGAAACTAAATAATCTAATTCTCAATAATGAGTGGGCCAAAGAACAAATCAGAGAAACAATTAGTAACTTCATTCAAGAGAATGACAATAATGAGACAAGATACCAAAACTTATGGGATGCAGCAAAAGCAGTTCCTAGGGGAAGTTTTATATCTCTAAATCCTTACATGAAGAAAATAGAGAAAAAGGGGATCAATGAATTGGGTATGCAACTGAAAAAGCCAGAAAAAGAACAAATTGAAAATCCCCAATTATATATCAAATTAGAAGTACTGAAAATCAAAGGTGAGATTAATAATATTGAAACAAAGAAAACTATTGAATTAATAAATAAAACGAAGAGCTGGTTTTATGAAAAAAACAATAAAATTGATAAACCTTTGGTCAATTTGATTAAAAAAAAGAAAGAAGAAAATCAAATTACCAATATCAAAAATGAGAAGGGTGAATTCATCTCTAATGAAGAGGAAATCAAAACAATAATTAGGAATTATTTTGCCCAATTGTAATGCCCATAAATTTAATAACCTTAGTGATATGGATGAATATCTACAAAAACATAAATTGCCCAGGCTAACAGAAGAAGAAGTAAAATTTCTAAATAACCCCATCTCAGAAAAAGAAATTGAGCAAGCCATCCACGAGCTCCCTAGGAAAAAATCTCCAGGGCCAGATGGTTTTATATGTGAATTTTATCAAACATTTAAAGAACAATTAATTCCTATACTTTATAGACTATTTGGGAAAATAGGTGAAGAAGGAGTCCTACTAAATTATATTTATGACACAAATATGGTACCAATACCCAAACCAGGTAGAGTCAAAACAGAGAAGGAAAATTATAGATCAATTTCCCTAATGAATATTGATGCAAAAATTTTAAATAAAATATTAGCAAAAAGATTGCAGCAACTTATCACAAGAATAATACATTATGACTAGATAGGATTTATTCCAGGAATGCCAGGCTGGCTCAATATTGGGAAAACTATTACTATAATTGATCATATCAACAACAAAACTAGCAGAAACCATATGATCACCTCAATAGATGCAGAAAAAGCCTCTGACAAAACACAACACCCATTCCTATTAAAACACTAGAAAACATAAGAATAAATGGACCCTTCCTTAAAATTATAAATAGCACCTACCTAAAACCATCAATGAGCATTATTTGTAATGGGGATAAGCTAGAGGTATTCCCAATAAGATCAGGGGTGAAAGAAGGATGTCCATTATCACCCCTATTACTCCATTTGGTACTAGAAACGTTAGCTGTAGCAAAAAGAGAAGAAAAAGAAATTGAAGGAATTAGAATAGGCAAAGAAAAAGCTAAATTTTCGCAGATGATATTATGATTTACTTAGAGAATCAAGTAAAAAAGCTCCTTGAAATAATAAACAACCTTAGCAAAGCTGCAAGATACAAAATAAACCCACATATATCCTTGGCATTCCTATACATTACTAACAAAGCCCAACAGCAAGAGATAGAAAGAGAAATTCCATTCAAATTTACTGTAGATACTATAATATATTTGGGAGTCTACCTACCAAGACAAGACCATGGCCCATATGAATATAATTATGAAACACTTTTCACATGATTTAAGTCAGACCTAAATAAATGGAAAAATATCAGTTGCTCATGGTTAGGCTGAGCTAATATAGTAAAAATGACAATTTTACCTAAATTAATTTATTTATTCCGTGCCATACTAATTGAACTACCAAAAATTATTTTACAGAACTGGATAAAATAATAACAAAATTCATCTGGAAGAACAAGAGGTCTAGAATATCTAAGGCATTAATGAAAGAAATGCTAGGGAAGGTGGCCTAGCCATACCAGATATTAAACTGTATTATAAAGCAGAGTCATCAAAACTACCTGGTACTGGCTAAGAAACAGAGTTGTGGCTCAGCGGAATAGGAAAGGTACACAAGATGGAGAAGTCAACGACTATAACAATCTACTCCTTGATAAACCCAAAGAATCCAGCTTCTGGGCTAAGAATTCACTATTTCACAAAAACTGCTCAGGAAATTGGAAAATGGTAGGGCAGAAACTGGGCATAGATCAATATCTTACACCATACAGTAAAATAAAGTCAAAATGGGTTCATGATTTAGGAATAAAGTCTGATACTATAAGCAATTTGGGAGAGCAAGGAATAGTTTAACCTATCAGATTTATGGAAAAGAAAAGAATTCATGAACCAACAAGAGATAGAGAGCATTACAAAATGCAAAATGGATAATATTGATTATGTTAAATTCAAATGTTTTTGTATAAAAAGCCAGTGCAACAAAGATTAGGAGGGAAGCAGATAATTGGGAGAAAATCTTTCAACCGGTGTCTCTGATAAAGGCCTCATCTCTAAAATATACAGGGAACTGAGCCAAATTTATGGGAATACAAGTCATTCCCCAATTGAGAAATGGTCAAAGGATATGAACAGGCCGTTTTCAGAGGAAGAAATTAAAGATATCTATAGGCATATGAAAAAATGCTCGAAATCACTACTGATTAGGGAAATGCAAATCAAAAGAACACTTAGGTACCACATCTCTCCTGTCAGATTGGCTAAAATGAGAAAACAGGAAAATGATAAATGCTGGAGAGGATGTGGGAAAATTGGAACACTATTACATTACTGGTGGAGTTGTGAACTGATCCAGCCATTCTGGGGAGCAATTTGGAACTATGCCCAAAGGGCTATAAAAATGTTCATACCCTTTGACCCAGCAATACCACTTCTAGAGTTGTATCTCAAAGAGGTCACAGAAGTGGGAAAAGGGCCCATATGTACAAAAAAAGTTTATAGTGGCTCTTTTTGTAGTAGCAAAGAATTGGAAATCAAGGGGATGTCCATCAATTGGGGAATGGCTGAACAAGTTGTGGTATATGAAGGTAATGGAATACTATTGTGCTGTAAAAAATGGGAATGATACGGACTTCATAACAACCTGGAAAAACCTACATGATAAAATGTTGAGTGAGCAGAGCAGTGCCAGGAGAACATTATACACAACCACAGATATATGAATTCTCTGACGACTAACCCTGTTAGACTGTCCTCTTTTCAGCAACACAGGGTACAAAGACAACTCCAAAGGACTCACGATGTCCAGAGAGAGTGTGCTACATGAATTTGCGTGGCAGTTCTATAGTGTAACCTAAGGCTCCTTGACTATTCAAAAGCAGTGTCTACTATGGAATAAGCTGAGATGTGAAGTAATTTAAAGCAAATAATATTTGAACTGATTAAAAATTGTAATTCATATCTTTTATTCTTACATATCATTTTATTTCTGAATACATCCTTTCCCCTTCCTCTATCCAGTGAGGCATCACTTATAACAAAGAATGGAAACCAGAGGAAAAGGGGGAACATTGACTGAAATTAACATAATCAAAGTCAAAATCAACTTCACAAAGATTCGTGCTTCATTTCAATTGGGCTTATTGATACAGGATGCTCATGGAAGTAACCAAATGCATTTTAGACTGTGCCTCTAAAAGTAGTTCACTTCATCTTCCTTGGTTTTGCCAGTCTGGTAGTCTGAAAGCTCTATTGGTTCATTCATCTGAGGGAGAGGTTCATATATTTTCAAATGTACATATCGATTACACCCAATATGTACCTGCAATAAAAGAGAAAAGGAAAATCAGTGACATTTATTCCAACCCAATACCTCTCACCTCTCAGGATCACTGTATTAGGTACATTCCTACTTTAGGTAGGGGTTTTGACTAGATGACGTCTGATGGGAATTGTACATTTTTATTCTAACCTATGAATGCGCTTATTTATGCTGTGAAAACGAAATTATAGCAGTAAGTGCCCTGAGAGATCACTGAGTTTTATTTTTAAGGCTAAGGGAATTGAGTCCCACAGAGATCCAGGGAACAAGAATACTCAGATAGGCAGCAATATCATGGTACCGTTAGTTCTTAAGATGATGGATTTAAAGCCGGAAGGGACATTGGTCCAGTCAGATCATTTGGTAGTTGAGGAAACTAAGTCCCCGTGAGGTGAGTCACTTGTAAGGCAGCTTGGGCAGGCAGTGGATAGAATGATGGGCCTAGCATTAGGAAGACCTTCAGACATTTCCTGTCTACCTCAGTTTCCTCAACTGATTTTCTTGATCTGCAAAATGGGATGATAATACTATCTAAGTGTATCAGCAAGCACTCTAGCACACCCAGGATGGGCTGCTAGCACAAGTTCTTTGATCTGCTTTTATAAAGGAAAGACAGTTTCAAAGGGGTTAACAATCTTACTTTCATTAAACAATGGAGACTTTATTCTATCTAACCTTCTCACAAGGGCTACTGAGCACCAACTCCTACAGCATTCCTTAATCACCTTTCTCACAATAGGTGAAGAGAAGTGGGGGGCAACTCCCGCTATGTCTCAATGGGGTCAGTTGAAATGGCCACAACTTGTGCATTCCCCTAAATCCCCTCAAGCCTCAACGGATACCAGTTGAGGCAAATATAGATTCCGCCCCCCCCAAGCCTCAGGGCAGCCCAATCAAAGCACGTACAGCATCCTAACTTGTTCATTCAACCCTAAAGTTTCCCTGTTCACTACCAGTGCCCACCTCCTTTATATTTGCACTCTACCCGTCCAGGGTCCTGACCTTTACAATCTAAACAGGCAACACCTGGCTCTTACAATTTACGTGGGTCATGGTGATGTTTTGAACCATAGAATTCATATCTAATACCTGGGGACAAGAGACTGTTATGGCCGTGGATCCTGGAAAACCCAACTCCAAATAATACTAACAAAAATCCAGTTTGCTTATGCTTACACTAAGTCATAGGGCTATTGTGAGGATCAAATAAGAGCTTAGCATAGTGCCTAGAACATAAAGGCTGCTTGATAAATACTTGTTCTTAAAAAACCCCTCCCCGAACAGTTCCCTTCACTTCCCTTGTGAAAAGTCACAAGGTAATTAGCAGCTGAGCCAGAATCTGATCCCAAATCATTTTCATTATACTAGAGCTGACTCTAGTTGTTAAGCACCTGGAGTTTTGAATGCCTCAACAACTCATTTTTAATAACGGACTCAACTGCTATTTTGAAATTGAATTGTGCCATTGTGCAAGAGTTTCATTTATTTTTAAGGATTTAATTGTCTAAATATGCAGAAAAAATACGTCATACAAAAACGTGGGTTCCCATTTTTAATTTTTACCCAAGCTTCTTTGGAAACGTTGTGGTCTTTGTTTATCATGTGCCTTCCTTCCAATGCTGTGTTCCTTGAGGCATAGCCCTATGTGCTCACTGTTCCCATCTGTGGTGTTTTATCTCCCATTCCCACATTATCTTCAACAAAGTCCTATCTTTACCAAACCAGAGTAAATGAAACCAACAATACTGCTAGGTAGTGCTTTGGACAGGTAAGTCATTTAACAATTGTAGGCCCCAAGTAACTCCCTGGAACTGATCAGCAAAGTCAATAGTTGGGTTCAGATCTGTGTTAGCAGAGAGGGTTCTCAGATGGAGAGAATGCTGAGCCTGGAGTCAAGAAGCCCTGAGTATGAATCTCACCTCAGACACTTACTGGCTGTGGGACTCTAGGTAAGTCACTTCATCTCATTTTCCTCTCCTGGGAAATGTCTCTATCTCATTTGTAAGGATCCAAGGAGATAATATTTATGAAGAGCTTAGCACCCAGTTGGCACTTAATAAATTCTTTTTTCCTCCAATCCTACACTGCAGCAGGTGCTCCTGGCTGGCTGACATCTCATAGCATCTTAATATAGCCTTGTTAACTTGACTGGTAATTCTATTCTGCTCTATCTTAAGGACAGAAACACTTGCATCCATCCTATCTACATTTCCTGGGTATCTCTACCCACAATCCCCAAAGGAGTGGCCAAGGAGTTCCCATATGTGTGCCTACTGCTGGCTACATGGAAGTTCTCTAGGGTCATATATTTCTTTTAAAATTATTCTGTAGGGCAAAGAGTGTTGAGTTTGTACCTGGAGAGGGTTCAAATCTTTTGACAGGTGTTAGTTGTATGACCATTGTAGGTCATACAGTTGTAGGTAAGTCATTTAACAACCTTAGTTCCCAAGAAACTCCTTGGGGTTAATCAACAAAATTCAATAGATGGGTTTGGATCTGTGTTGGTAGAGAAGACTCACAGACCAAAATTTACTACAATGATAGAAATCCATCATGAATTTGGAAAAAATTCCCCAAACATGTCTAGGATTTGGAAAAGGACAAGTGTACTTTCAGTAATTTATGATAAGGATGTCTTTGAAATCCTAGGCACCAATGGTGACCTGCTGCTCCCATTGTGTGAAGCTCTCATAGAAGACAGGATGCTCACTCTGAAGCAAGGTATAATCTAGTTGTTGGATTCAGGCCATAAACACATCAGCCTTGTTTCAGAGGCTATGATGACATGAAGGACCCAGTTCTTTGGGAATTTTCTCACTGTTTTATGTTACAGTTCCCATCCAGGAACATCTGGGACAATGGATCCTGGGACTTACTCTCCACTTGCAAACCTGCAATTCACAATCATGTGGGCTAACATGTTATGAGAGGAAAAATGACAGCAAATGGCACTCCCTCAATGAATAATCATGGGTATGTAAAGTCTGTATGTAAATCTCAGAGTCACAGTCTTAAACATGAGAGCTTCCCCTGACAGAAAGATTTCTCTAAATCTCTAAATCTTGGCCTTACTTCTCTCCAGTTGCCTGGCTCCTCAAAGTGAAGGGCTGGGGAGACCCTTTATCATTCTCTTTTTTTCTCCCTCTACTCTCTTTCTTCCCCACTCCCTCTCCTTTCATCATCCACTCATTTGTTGCCATCTCTCAGATTCAATAGGAGAACAAAACTTAGCAGGTTAAATTTCATCTGCTCCTCAGGCTGATATGAATCTTTCTCAAACTCCCTTCCTCCCTTCTGACTCCTTCACTTTCTCTCAGTTACCACACCATCACTTTATATTTCCCCTGAGGCAGACACTTTAATTTCTCCAGTCACTCAAATGGTAAGGAGACAAATATCCCCATACTTTGTATATACATCCAAATAGAAAGAGAACTGAGTAGAATTCAATGATTTGTTGAACACTGACCTTTACATAATACATGCTCCCAGCAACCAGTTGGCTTCTGTAATTTACAGCCTCAAAGCAGTCATATTTTTCATTGGTCTTTTTTTCCAACTGTGACTTTACCTTAAGAATAGAGAGAAGGGTGAAGAATTGAGTGGTTATCTGAAAGTAGTACCGGGTTTGGTCTTGTCAGTGGCCAATGCAGCACTGACAACCAGGGAAACTTGACTCAAATCCCATTGCCCCACACCCCATTCCTTAAACAATTAATTAATTAATGATTTTTTTTAGAAAAATCTGTTTTTGTCTACCGTGCCTAAGGCCCTCTACCATGTGCTGAGGATTAAAAAAAAGAAACCCACAACCAGCCCCTACTCTCAAGGAGCTTACATTCTACTAGGAAGAATACAATATTTACCCAAATCAGTAAATACCAAATACATAAAAATAATTTCAAAAGGGAGTGATCAATTACAGCAGCAATGACTTCCTTCAAACGAGGAATACATGATTGACGGATACATTGACTGACCTCTTAAGTAATGGGTGGCTAGTGCTCCCTCAGAGGCTGTAATGCACTTCTCCCGGGAATGATAGTACAAATCTCTGAGTTGCTAAGGATGCTAACATAGAGTATCAGAATCATAGTTTGAAGATAGCTCAGTGAGTAATCTATGCACAATCCTACCAATAACAGAAAAACCACCCCCAATATATGACATATGTAATGGCTTGAAGGGCAGTGTGGCGTAGTGGACAGAATGCTGGATTTGTATCCACTTTACCTGAGTTCAAGTCCGAACTCTGTCACTACCTGAGGGACTTTGAGCAAGTTACTTCATTTCTGTGGGCCTCAGTTCCCTTATCTATAAAACAAGGGGGTCTGACTAGACCACTAAGCTCTCTTATAGCTTTAATATCTATAATGCCATGATCATCCAGCCTTTGTTTGAAGACTCCCAGTGAGGAGGCACAGAGGCACAGTGAAGAATACTACCTTTGAATTCAGAGGACCTGGATTCCAATCCTGCCTCTGATCCTTACCACATATGACCTTGTGCCAGTCCCTGGAGGACTCAGTCTCCTCATGTGTAAAATGAGGAGGTTGGACTAAATGGCCTCTGAGGTCCCTTCCAACTCTAGATTCATGATTCCAAGACCTTCTCATTCCACTTTTAGATAACTCTAGTTTTTAGAAAAATTTTCTTTATTTCAAGCTTAAATTTGCTTCTTTTCAACTTCCATCCATTGCTACTGGTTCTGTCTTCTGAGGCCAAAGTGATTAAATCTCATCCCTCTCTGTCCTTTCAAGTACCTGAGGACATCTATCCTCTTTCCAATGAGTTTTTTCCATGTGAATCAACCAATCAACCCACATTAATTAAAAACCTACTCTGTGTTCAAGCATTGTGCTAGGTCCTGGGGGTACAAAGACAATCATCCCTCTGTCAAACCTGGAGAAGAAAAAGACTCATTGTGGGGGCCAAATTTCAGGTGCACAACATCATCTCATACTTCTAGTGCTCAGCCTTTTCAGTGGTGTCCCACTCTTCATTACCCCATCTGGCTGGGTTGTTTTGTCTGTTGTTTTGGCGAAGATAGTGTAATGATTTGTCTTTTCCCTCTCCAACTCATTTTAGACATGAGGAAACTGAGGTAAACAGGATTAGGTTACTTGCCCAGGGTCACAGAGCTAGCCAGTGTCTGAGGCCAGATTTGAAATCAGGAAGAAAGTCTTCCTCACTCCAAGCTCTATCCACTGTGCCACCTAGCGGCTCTAAATTTGCAAAGCACTTTATTTACACTAACTCATGAGGCACTGTCCTCAACCTAGAATTTAATAAATCAAGAGGCATCTTGTTTGGAAAAGAAAATATTTGATTAGTCAGACAGCTAGGTGGCACAGTGGATAGAGCATTGGGCTTGGAATCCAGTCCTCCCTCAGACATCTACTACTCTTGTTAGGAAAGTTTGTGTTTAAAGGGTTAAGAGCAGCGTGAGCTCAGGGCCAGGCCTATGTAATGTGTATTCCTTTGATATTATAACAATAAACTCCTTCTGCTACATTTTTCCTGAGCCTACCTTATTTCTTTATGGTGAAACTCAAAAGAAGATTTTTCTTTCAGTACTGTACATGTTGGTTAGAAGGATTTTATTTTGTTTTCCCAATAGAGGTGAGTAGGAGAAAGAGAAAAAATAGAATTTTGTTCACTGAAAAAAATTAAACGAAGGTAAAAAAAAATTTCTTAGCAAGCAAGAGTCCGGGAAGTAACAATAGAATGTTTTTCTCCCAGCTTCCCACATACTATGCGATGTATTATCAGACTTAACATCTTTGGCCCTGAGCCCTGTCCTTCCCAGGATTTCCTCACTCACCCTAACCCTTTAGGCAGTGGTCAATCTGTCAACTCCTAATTTCCCACCCAGTCCGTGGTCTCTTATACAATCACACACTCTTGGAGTTTCCAGTAGTTATTACTGTCAGTAACTTCCTGCAGAAAGACAGGGACTTATGAGAACCAAGAGAAAGGCTATGCTTCAAGCACACATAATTTTGTCAGTGTGGGTAAGTCTTGGGCCTGCCTGGATTATAAATACTCCATAGATGGTCTTCAAGAGTGGCTGTGGCTAATATGCTCACATCACCTGGTTCACCATTTTTCTGATAATGGTCCTTTCATAACTAATCTAGGCTGAACTTTAGTCAACAGGCATATAATTTGTCGCCAGGCCTTTCTGGCTAGAAAGGACCTGCTAGAGCTTATGCTCCATTGTCATAGTTTTGGAAAGCACAGGATCACCTCCACACTATGATAAAGCATTGAAATAGGACTTCCATGGTTTATACTTATTATGAGAAGCCTTAAAAGGGTAGAGAAGAAATAGTCATCCCTGGTCTTAATGGAAATAGGAATGGAACTAACTTTCACAAATGTAAATGCCTTGTCCTCCTCTGTAAATGAGTGTTTTCTGCCACATTTCTTCTTTAGCTTTAATCACTCCATGACTGTTGCCTCAGTCACAATGAGACTTGTTAAAGATCTTAGCTTGAAAAGAACATGATCTCCCACTGTAGTTCAGGTCATCTCCACTCATCCTGATGAATATCTGGTCACTGGACCCAGATGTCTCTGGAGGAGAAAGTGAGGCTGGTGATTTTGCATAGCCCTCTCTCACTGAAATCCCATTCCCTTGCATGTCACAGCATCATCTCCCTGAGGTCATGGTCATCTTTTAGAATGAAGGACAAACAACAACAGCAAATGAGTGTGCCAGATCCTTCACTCACAGGTAGAGGGGTAAAGTAGAATGAGCTCTACCTCTGGTGTTGGGAACTCCGTTTCATGTTCCACCTCAGACCTTCACTTCCTGCATATCAAGGGCTGAGTCATCATCTCTCTTGACTTCAGTTACATTATCATTAGTTAAATGAGGGGTTGGACTAGATGACTTCTGATGGACCTTCTAGTTCTAGGGATTCTAAAGCCAAAGAACTCAGAGAAACCCTCAAGGAAGCTATGGATAGATTTCAGGGATCCGTGAAGTTAGATATGAAAAAAATGTATTTTTATTTTCACTAAACTTCTTTAAAATAAAATTTCGTGTTGTGCTTTTAAAAACTTTGTTCAGGGAAGGGGTCCTTAAGTTTCACCAAACTGCCAATGAGGCACAAAAAGGCAGGGAGCCCCTGTTGTAGCTCTAGGACTCTGTGATCCTATGATGACCTCACAAAGTTGTAGAGAATCACAGGAGCAGCAATTTTACAGATGGATTGGCCCTCAGTGACCATCTCGTCCACCCATACCTTAAAGGTGTCCCCAATATAACATGCCTGGCACATGATCATCCCACCTCTACTTGAAAGCAAAAGGAGAGCATTAGCAACTCCACCTCTGTCCATTCTGCCTCTGAACAGCTCTAATACTTAATTGACCCTATTTGTAACTTACACACATTGTTCTTGGCTTTGCCCTTTGGGTCCAAGCAGAACAAGTCTAATAGTCCTTCCAAATGCTAGGTTCTCAAATGTTGTTGTTGGGTCATTTCAGTCATGTCCAACTCTTTGTGACCCCATTTGGGGTTTCCTTGGCAAAGCTACTGGAGTCATTTGCCATTTTTTTCTCCAGCTCATTGTATAGATGAAGAAATTGAGGCAAACATGATTATGAGACTTTCTGCAGGGTCAAACAGCTAGTAAGTGTTTGAGACCATATTTGAGATTAGGAAGATGAGTCCTTCTGGTACCAAGGCCTGGCACTCTATCCACTGTGCCACCTAGCTGCCACTTTCAAGTACTTCAAATATTTTGTTCCACTTCTGTCTTTTCTTCTCCAGGCTAAAGACCCCCTGGCCCTTCAATGGATCCTTAAGTGACATGGACTTCAAGCCCTTCACTATATTTGTTACCCTCTTTTGGATGGTTTTAAGCACATCAATGTATTTCATAAACTAAGATGGAACAACAAAAAGCTTATCATTTTTGTCAAACCATAAGAATTATCCTCACCAGAATCTGTTTGATTGCTTGGAAAGTGTCTGTATATGTTGACTTATTAGTCAGAGTCCATTACGTCTGTTTTGCAACATGACTTTGTTCTATACCTTTTTGGCCTTAACAAATAAGGTTATTGCAGTGGTTTCCAAATGATATCTACCAAATTGTTAATGATCCTGCACCAGACCTGCACAACTTGGCAGTAGGTAGGGGCCAAAATTAAATTGGGCTAAATTTCTTTCGGCCCCACATTGGTTAAACTAGTGACAGACTGACAATGGCAGGTATCCTGATAAACAGGAGACTGCTCAGTCAACACACTGAATTTTTTCCTTGACTGCTGGAAAGCTTTTGGCTACCCATAAGTGGTCTCAGCCTCTATCTTCTGCAGGCCTTTCCTACTCTTTAGTTACAGGTTGATTCCACCCAATAAAATAAAAGAAGTGTCCTCAGAATTTCAAGTTGATAATTATAGATTCGAAGAACCTTAGCACCGAAAGGCTGTTACAGATCCCTTTTCTAATCTTTGCACTTTTCAGATTAAGCAACAGAGCTAGGATTTGATTCAAGCTCTAAAATGTAAAACATTACATGATCTAAAAGAAGATCTGAATAGAAGCAATAACTTTTTTCATGTATACTATGTATGTCTTCCTCCTTCATGAAAGGATTATTTTCTTTTTTTTATTGTGTATTTTGAGTCTGATAAATCAATGATTTCTTAGTGGCATGATAAGTACACCTAGATCTTGAAATCAATTTAAATTAATTGACAATAAAAAAGATTGACAATGAGTTAAAAATGAACACATTTTCATTTTGTCAGCCAGCATCTTGTCTAAGAAATAAAATAAATTATCTGTTTCTATCGATTTCATAAGGTACAGGAAACTATATAAATTTATTCACCACTTATTGGTTGACTTTCCAATATTTTCTAAAATTTCTACTTGAAAAACACAGTCATTCTGAATGTTATGTTCAAAATCCAGAAAAGTACATATTTTTATTTTTAAAATTGATGCCTTTCATTTTTACCCCACATTTATCTCCAGGTCTATCCTTCTTCTCTTTCCTCCCCAGTGTAGTGTAGTACATGCTGTGTAGTAAAGATTTTTTAAAAAAAAAGAGGAAAAAAGAGTACTTCAACAAAAACCAATCAACCATGTCTGACAGTCTAAGAAACATGCCACACCCATCGTACCTTACCTCTGCAAAGAAGACCTTCTCATATCTCTTCTCTGGGACCAGACTTGGTCATTATAACTACATAGGATTCAGTTTTATTTTTTTGTCCTGTCTTTTTTTCTGATAGAATCATGAATTAAGAGCTGGAAAAGACATCAGGGACCACCTACCCCAATTGCTTTATTTTACATTTGAGGAAACTGGGGCCCAAGGGGATTAAGTGAATTGCCAAAGGTCCTATTGAGAATGAGTCAGAGGGTAGGATTTGAACTCACTTCCTCTGAGCTCTAATTCAGTGCTCTTGTCACTGTACCACATTCACATTGTTATAGTCATTGCGTATATTCTTTTTGTGTTTCATCACTTTGCAATACATTCTTTGTTTACCTTGCATCATCTCATATAAGTCTTCCTATGCTTCTCTAAGTTCTTCATACTCATTATTTCTCATGGCATATGAATATTGTATTTCATTCATGTACCACTTTTTTTTAGCCATTCCCAAATCAATGCCTCTCTAACTTTGTTTCCAGTTCTTTGCTACCACAGAAAATGCTGCAGTGAATAAACTAGCAAATAAGAACATCATATAGATGATAGAGAAACCTAAAAACTAGTTTTTTGAAAAGATGAATACAGCTGAGAGAGAAAGAGAGAGAGAGAAAGAGAGAGAGAGAGAGAGAGAGAGAGAGAGAGAGAGAGAGAGAGAGAGAGAGAGAGAGAGAGAGAGAATGGTTATCAAGTTATCAAACCCATTATTTTCAATAAGATCCTTCCTTTCATAGAATTCACCCCCTTACCTCATCAACTATCTTCTGGATTTCTGGAGTTGCAGGTTTAGTTTCGCTTAAGCCTCCTCTTATCACTATGGTGTCCATTTCTTTGTAGAAAAGGATACTGGAACCGAAATGATAAAATGATAAGGTCAGTCATCCTGACTCCAGTTTTAAAGTGAGGCAGGCTGTCCTCACATCCAATTATGCAAGGATATGTCATAATAAAGAACCGCCTTCTTGGATGTAGAAATGACTCATTCCTCCCCTGTTACTATGTGTTAATTCATGAACATAAATATGACGTATTATCATATAATAAGGTAATTAGATGCCCCTCCCAAATCCCCCTTTTTAAAGTGGGCAAGTAGAAGCAACTCTTTTCTGAGTGAATGGTTCATTCCAGGGAAGACTTCTCAAAAGCACTGATTAAACAAAAGAGGAAGGTCTACTTTGTGGTGAAAGGTAATAGTGCCAAATTGCCAAATCCTTTTTTTTTTTCAGTTATACTTGTTCATTCTAAATAATGATTAATTCTCACTCCCTTCCTCAAAAATAGGTGGAGACTTTGGCCATGAGTGTTCCTCTAAAATGCTGATAGTCTATCAATTTATGGGGGAAACGCCTTTATTTTACATCCTTTTTTGATTTGTATTATTGCCTAGTATGTAAATTTGCTTACAAAGAAGAGTTGGTCTTTCAACATATGTGAAGGTATGTGGAAATCCCTCTAGGGCAGGAAGTATTGCTCACACTTTTAGATCTCTCCTCTAGTATCCAGCATAGGGCCTAGCATATAGCAGGAGCTTGATAGACTATGAACCTATCATTCAATAATTTGAATCAGTCAACATATATTTGTTAAGCACCTACTATGTGCCAGACATTTTGCTAGGGATTGAGGATACATAGAAAAAGATGAATTATTCCTTCTCTCAAAAATTTACATTCTAGTAGGGGAGATAAATGCATGTATTAGCATGTTTAAAATAAATTTAAAGAGGATAAATTCAGATAAATCAAAGTAGTTAAACACAAGGTAGCTTGATTAGAGGGCATCAGAAGTTAGGGGGATCTGGAAAGACTTCATGCAAAAGGGGGTCTTGAAGAAGAGGGTGCTGAAGAGGGATTCTCTGAAGGGAATGTGAAGAAGCAGGGAATAGGAAGAGGGGACAGCCAAGACTTAGGCACAAAGATGAGGAATGGGATGGCATACAAAGAGAATAGTAATAGGCCTGATGGATTGGAATGTCAAGTGTCTGAAAGAGTCTATGCAATAAAGCTGGAAAGGTAGGCTGGGGAGAGATTGTAAAGAGCTTTAAAAGTTAGAGAAGTTTGTAAGTGATCCTAAAAGCAAGAGGGAACCCTTGGGTGAATATCTTTGTTGCAGTTTCATGCTGTGTTGTGGTGGAAGAGTCTCAAAGAATTCAGAGTCAGACCACCAATAATCCAAGTACAGCCATTTATTGAAGACTGACAACCCTCAGTAGTAAGCTAGGTTCCAAGAGGAATAATCAGTTTCAGAGAAAGCAAAATGGATTTTTATAGGGTAAAGTTGCAATTGCATAACAGGAATTATGAATATTAAAAAGGCAGGAGGGTTTCTCAAGAGACTAGGTAGTAGGGGAGTGGTCCCATCTATGGTTGATGGCAAACATCCTGGTAATGCTGTCCTCTCATTGGATAGCTATTGTGATCCTGTCTGGTTAAGATAGATAGTTAGGTTTTATGGTCATTTCTTGGACTAAATTGATGCTTTGATTGTGGTTGAGTGCAAGAACACACCTATTCAAATAAGTAAATTGGATCTGCGGGCAGTGGCTAGCTAGGGGCAGTGCCTAGCTAGAGTCAGTGGCTGTATTGAGTCTGGGGGCTTGTGGTATGGTTAAAGCCAGCTCAGGTGGCTAAATCAGGAAATGCCTGCTGTTCAATGGGGCCCATGAAGAAGTCAGAATATTGGGACTGGGAGCAGCTTTATTAGAATTCCATCACCTTGTTCTGGTAAATAATTGTTCTATTTTTTTAAATTTATTTATTTAACATATTTAGTTTTCAGCATTGGTTTTCACAAGAGTTTGAATTACAAATTTTCTCCCCATTTCTACCCTTCCCCCCCACTCCAAGATGGCATATATTCTGGTTGCCCGGTTCCCCTGTCAGTGCTGCCTTCTGTCACCCCATTCCCCTCCCATCACCTTTTACCTTCCTTTCTTGTAGGGCAAGATAAATTTCTATGCCCCATTGCCTGTGTATCTTATTTTCTAGTTGCATGCAAAAACTTTTTTTTTGGTTTTTGAACATCTGCTTTTAAAACTTTGAGTTCCAAATTCTCCCCACTCTTACCTTCCCATCCAATCCACCCTCCCTAAGAAGTCAAGCAATTCAACACAGGCTACATGTGTATCATTGTGTATAACCCTTCCAAAATACTCAGGTTGTGAAAGACTCACTGTATTTTGCTCCTTCCCAACCCATCCCCCTTTATTGAATTTTCTCCCTTGACCCTGTCCCCTTTCCAAAGTGTTTGTTTTTGATTACCTCCACCCCCATCTGCCCTCCCCTCCATCATCCCCCCCTTTTTTATCTTCTTCCCTCTTCTTTCCTGTGGGGTAAGATACCCAATTGAGTATGTATGGTATTCCGTCCTCAGGCCAAATCTGATGAGAGCAAGATTCACTCATTTCCCCCCTTACCTGCCCTCTCCCCTCCTCCCACAGAACTCCTTCCTCTTGCCACCTTTATGCGAGATAATCCACCCCATTCTATCTCTCTCTATCTCCCTCTCTCAATATATTCCTCTCTCATCCCTTAATTTGATTTTATTTCTTTTAGATATCTTCCCTTCACCTTCAACTCTTCCTGTGTCTGCTCTCTCTCTCTCTCTCTCTCTCTCTCTCTCTCTCTCTCTCTCTCTCTCCATATATATATATATATATATACATATATATATACACACATATATATACATATATACCCATACATATATATATACACATTCACATATATATAAACATATATATATATATATATATATATATGCATATTCCATTCAGCTACCCTAATACTGAGGTCTCATGAATCATACACGTCATCTTTCCATGTAGGAATGTAAACAAAACAGTTCAACTTTAGTAAGTCCCTTGCAATTTCTTTTTCTTGTTCTTTTTCTTGATTACCTTTTCATGCTTCTCTTGATTCTTGTGTTTGAAAGTCAAATTTTCTATTCAGCTCTGGTCTTTTCACTGAGAAAGCTTGAAAGTTCTCTATTTTATTGAAAATCCATATTTTGCCTTGGGGCATGATACTCAGTTTTGCTGGGTAGGTGATTCTGGGTTTTAATCCTAGCTCCATTGACCTCCAGAATATCGTATTCCAAGCCCTTCGATCTCTTAATGTAGAAGCTGCCAGATCTTGGGTTATTCTGATTGGGTTTCCACAATACTCAAATTGTTTCTTTCTGGCTGCTTGCAGTATTTTCTCCTTGATCTGGGAGCTCTGGAATTTGGTGACAATATTCCTAGGAGATTTCTTTTGGGGATCTATTTGAGGAGGCGAACTGTGGATTCTTTCAATTTCTATTTTGCCCTGTGGCTCTAGAATATCAGGGCAGTTCTCCTTGATTATTTCTTGAAAGATGATATCTAGGTTCTTTTTTTGATCATGGCTTTCAGGTAGTCCAATAATTTTTAAATTATCTCTCTTGGATCTACTTGCCAGGTCAGTGGTTTTTCCAATGAGATATTTCACATTGTCTTCCATTTTTTCATTCCTTTGGTTCTGTTTTATAATATCTTGATTTCTCGTAAAGTCACTAGCTTCCACTTGCTCCAATCTAACTTTTAAGGTAGTATTTTCTTCAGTAGTCCGTTGGACCTCCTTTTCCATTTGGCTAATTCTGCCTTTCAGTGCATTCTTCTCCTCATTGGCTTTTTGGAGCTCTTTTGCCATTTGAGTTAGTCCATTTTTTAAGGTGTTGTTTTCTTCAGTGTATTTTTCAGTATTTTTTTGGGTCTCCTTTAGCAAGTCATTGACTTGTTTTTCATAGTTTTCTTGCATCCTTCTCATTTCTCTTCCCAATTTTTCCTCTACTTCTCTAACTTGCTTTTCCAAATCCTTTTTGAACTCTTCCATGGCCTGAGACCAGTTCATGTTTTTCTTGAAGGCTTCTGTTGTAGGATCTTTGACTTTGGTGACTTCTTCTGTCTATGTTTTGGTCTTCTTTGTCACCAAAGAAAGAATGCAAAGTCTGAGACTGAATCTGGGTGCGTTTTTCGCTACCTGGCCATATTCCCAACCAACTAACTTGACCCTTGAGTTTTTCAGTGGGGTATGACTGCTTGTAGACTAGAGAGTTCTATGTTCCACCTTTGGGGGGGGAGGTGCCAGCTTTGCCACACCAGCACTACTCCTTCCCCACGAACCCCCAAACGGGACTGGGCTTAAATCTTCAGCAGGCTGTGTACTCCTGCTCTGATCCACCACTTAATTCCTCCCACCAGGTGGGCCTGGGGCCAGAAGCAGCTGCAGCTGTAGCTGCCCCACGTCCGCTGCCCCTGGGGCTGGTCGTCAAACCTCGAACTCCTTTCACTCCCACAGCTTTTCCCACTAACCTTCTCCGCTGTCTTTGGTGTTTGTGGTTTGAGAGGTCTGGTAATTGCTGCAGCTCACTGATTCAGGGCGATAGGGTGCGCTCCCTCCGGCTCCTGGTCTGGGTGATCTGCCGTTCCCAGCTCCCAGCTCCCAGCTTCGTGTGGGATAGACCTCACCCAGAATCCATCCAGGCTGTCCTGGGCTGGAGCCCTGCTTCCCTGTGCTGTTTTTGTGGGTTCTTCAGTTCTAGAATTGGTTCAGAGCCATTTTTTATGGGTTTTTGGAGGGACTCGGTGGGGAGCTTATGCTAGTCTCTGGTTTCCTGCTGCCATCTTGGCTCCACCCCCTAATTGTTCTATTTTTAAAGCTTGGATTTCTTAAATGAATACATGTGCCAATTTATTTTTTAAAATAATTTATTATTTTTATTTTTCAAGTAACAAGAATTTTTTAAAAATACTGTCTTTCCCTCCTGCTACTCCCTTTTCCATTCAGCAAATTTAAAAAGGAAAAAGATATCTCTCAAAATACAACTACATCATCTTCAGAAGCAAAGTCCCACAGTGGTTCTGTCTGTAAATGGATGGCTCTTTCCGCATCTTGAGTTCATCTTCTCTGTATCAGAAGGTGAGTGGCATGTTTCCCCCTCATTCATTTGAACTCATGGTTCATCATTATATTTTGTTGATGTGAATGCTAAAGTTTTTCCCAGTTCTTTTTCTCTGTAATCTTGTTATCACTGTGTAAATTGTTCTCTTGGTTCTGCTCACTTTTCTTTGTATCACTTCATAAAAGTCTTTTCAAACAATATGCTACTGACTCTATGTGGCCTAGTGAAGATAGACCCTGGTACTCACTTAGAGACTGTATGAGAAAGTTAAAGAAGAGGCAATGAAGACTGCAGTTATGATGGGAAATGCCGATGTGTATCACTGTACCCCCTTAGCAGTTTCTCATAGAAATAAAATAGTGGAGACAGCTCCTCTCACTTTTTTAAGCACCTAATTCTGACTCTATTTATTGGAGAAATAGGAAACCCTCTTTCAGAGATGCTGGATAAAATTTCACAGTTAAGTGACTTAGGGGAATGGGGAAAAGATAAATTTCCCTGAGAGAGAAGAGTAAATAGCTAGCAGATTCGAAGTCAGAATAGATTGATGAGAAAAGAACTGTTTACTGCTCTATTAAGAGCAGGGATAGATTCTGGAAAAAGAGATAATGTCCCAACTAATGAGCTATATAAGATGTACCGAGAAAAGGTACTTGATATTAGACAGAATAGGGAAGTAGGAACTGCTTCTACAGACACTCCTGAATCATTGTATCCAAGTTTGTCACACCTTCAGGGGGAATAGGAAATTGGCCAAGCCCCAGCTCAGATTAAAGAAAGAATATTTCTATTCAGAATGATGACCCCCAAACTGCATATTAGAAAAGAATAAACAACAATGAATAAGGCTATGATAGCAGGTTCATGGACTCCAGAAGCATGGCTGACTCTATATCTACCCTGCTTCTGGTTGTTCTCTCCTTGCTTCTTTTGCCTTTCTGTCTGTTCACCTTATTTGCTAGATTTGTTTCCTGCAGGCTTAGTACCCTCCTGCTGTAGATGCCTGATCACTTCAGCCAGATGTCACCCCCTGTCTGTGACTGTGTTGCATCACCCCTGGATGTGGTGTTGACCAAGCTCTGGATGCCAGCTAAAGAACTGACCTCTTGAATGAGACATCTTGGGGCAGGGACAGCTGTCCACCCAATTTCTGCAGGAAATGCCTATAGAAGAAGAGACCTTCATCTCTTACCCCAAGGGTTTTGGGGCCACATTTGTTTGAGGGAGGAATTATGGGATGTGCTTATTCCCAAGCCCCACCCTAAGATATTGTTTTGTGTGCTTATTTTGTGTTATCTCTGTTATATTGTTGTATAGTTCTGCTGATACCAGTTGCCCCATGTAACAGATATGAAAGATCTTGGGGCTGAATGTATTGGTTTTTTGATCTTTTTTTTACTTTATTTTTTATTTTTGGTTTACAACACTGAGTTCCACAAGTTTTTGAGTTCCAAACTTTCTCCCCCTTCCTCTTCTCCCCGCTCCTCCCCCATGATGGCATGTAATCTGATATAGGTTCTACACATACCTTTGCATTAAGCTTATTTACACAATAGTCAAGTTGAAAAGAAGAATTATAACCAATGGAATGAATCGTGAGAAAGAAGAAACAAAACCAACGAAGAAGAAAAAAGAAAAAGGAGAGAGCCAATAGTTTGCGTCAATCTGGATTCAGACTCCATCATTCTTCCTCTCCATGTGGATACCTCTTTCCATCATGAGTCTGTTGGAGCTGTCTTTGAACCTTGCTTTGCCGAGAAGAGCCAAGTCTATCAAAGTTCGACATCACAGATTTCGTGTGTCCATAATCGTGTCCTCACTCAGCATCAGATCACGTAGGTCTTTCCAGGTTGTTATGAAGTCTGCCTGCTCATCATTTCTTACACCACAATAGTATTCGATTACATTCATATACCACAACTTGTTCAACCATTCCCCAATTGATGGGCATCCCCTCGATTTCCAATTCTTTGCCCAGTGTATTGTTAATGTATTTTTGCTTAATGGGATGAAAATCTTTCCCATCCATAGGCCCATGTGATCTGCTTAAGTCACTTAGAAGCTTAAGTCACATCAGTTTGAGTCACATGACACCTGCAGTGGGAGGAGCTTGCTGAATGGGTGAACAGGTAGGAATGGAGCAGGAAGGATAGAGCAGAGCTGAGAGGAAGCTCATCAGAGCAGTCAGAGTTGGTAGAGAGACAGTGGGACTTGCAGCTTAGAGAAAGAGAGAGAGAGGCAGTGAGAGAGCATCAGTTTAGAGTGAGGGAGAGCCAGGGAGTGATTTTGCTTGAGGGTGTTCATTTGTGGGAAGGCCCTAAAGGAGGGAAGGCTTAGGAATGGCAGTGCCCCTTGCATTGATTCCGTGTCTAGATTTCTTTGTGGCTGTGATGGATCTGCCTTTTTGGTGTTTGAATAAATGTTTTGGTTCTGTCTTCCATATAGAGAGTCTGTTACATTTTGTTTCAGAACTACGCCAGCATATTCATAGTGGCTGTGAATATGGCATTGGTGCTACAATCATCATTCCATCATTTCTTTAGCAGAATACAATTCCACCACATTTGTATACCACAATTCATTTAGCCATTCTCCCATTGGCTGCCCCCTTAGTTTCCAATTTTTGGTTACCTTGAAAAAGCACTGCCATCAGTATTTTTGCACATATAGATTCTTTTCCTCTTACTCTGGGGCATAGGCTCCCAAAGTAGTGGATACTTGCGGGTTTAAATGGATGTTCTCATACCTAGTCTTGCAAGTCTGTGGAAGATCACACAATCACAAAAGAAAATGTGGGGTGGTGGGAAAAGCCCTGGATTTAGAGGCAGATATCTTAAATCATTTTATGCCTCTATCACCACGTGCCTTTTGGCACCCATCTAATCCATGTGTTCATCTGCAAAATGGGCATGATAAAACTTGCAGTATCTATCTGGGTCTCATAGGGGCTGCATGGTGTAGTGCATAGAATTCTGGCTTCAGGGTCAGAACCCCATGGGTTCAAGTACAGCTTCTTTCACTTTTTGGCTTTGTGACTTTGGACAAAGCACGGCCTCTCTGTACCCCAGGCACTAAGAACATATGGATTTATTAAGGTTCTACTTACCCTGTGGCAGGTACTAGGGATTTGGAGACGAAAATAAAGTATTCTTCATTGTTAGAGGTTTCCAATCTCTCAGGGTAGACAGCATGGATACACAGAAGTAGATATAAGTCAGTTTGTGGAGGGTGGCACTAACAGGGTAGTGGTTCTTAAAAGTTTGGTTTCAGAACCCCTTTAAAATCTTAAAAGTTACTGAAGACCTCTCCCCAACTCCCCGCCAAAACTTTTCTGTGGATTACATTTATCTAAATTTATAGTATTAGAAATTAAAGCTTCTTATCATTACTATGAATATAGTTATCACCTTGTGCACCCCCTGAAAAGGGTCTCAGGGACTGTATTCTGAAATCTGATGAGCTAGGGGGAAGCAGGAAAATATGTAGGAAATGACCTCTGAGCTATGGTGCAGAAAAGTTACTCACTGCTCTGGAAGAGGGAGCTGCCTGTCTGGGGAATGTCTTATAGGCATAGGGACTAGATGTCTGGTGTAGCAGAAATATCAGACATGCAAACATATTCCCTGGTCACATGCTGTCCATGAGAGTCTCAGTCTTGACTGTAGCCTTAACCAAAAGAAACTGTAATTGGGAAATGTTTAATGTAAATAAAAATATGATAAAACAGAGAAAATGTTAATTTGTGGTTTTCTAAGTCGATATGCACCAGCAAAGTTCAGTTTCTATTTTTTGAATGGATTGTAAAGATGACCAAAATGAAGAGCACATGAGGCAGGCAAAGAATTGGTCAGGCAGCAAGGTATTGCAGTGGATGGCATACCAAGCCTGGAGTTATAAAGACCTAAGTTCAAATTTGGCCTTGGACACGTCCTGGCTGTGTGACCCTGGGCAAGTCACTTGACCTCTATTTACCTCAGTTTCCTCATCTGTGAAATGAGAATAGTAACAGTACCCACCTCCCAGGGTTATTCCAAGTATCAGATGAGACAATCATTGTAAAGAGGTCAGCACCATGCCTGCTGGGCATATGACATGTGTATGTAACACATATACATATATGTATGTATGTATATGTAATATAAAATATATAAATGTTGGCTGTTGTTGTTCCGTAGTTCTTTGTTGTGCCTGACTTTTTATGGCCCCCTTTGGGATTTTCTTGGCAAAGATACTGGATTGGTTTGCCATTTCCTTCTCCACCTCATTTTACACATGAGGAATCCAAATGTGTTGCACACACAGACCAATGCATGTCATATGCATATATATTATATATGCACATATATTAAAATAAGCGATCATTGTAATTATGATTTTGATTATGAAAGTTTAATTTATGACCTGAGGGGAAAGCTGGATCCTAGATGAAAAATACAGTTCTCTGTGTTCCCTCCACCCCAATTCTTTCAACAAGTATTTTTAAAGCACCTCTTACTTACAGGATTTGAGAAGTAGCAAGGGTAGAGAGCTGATGAGTCAGGGGGTCCATGGTTCAAGTCCAGTTTCTGACACATGCTGGCTATGTGACTCTGGCCAGGTTACCTAAGGAGCCAATGCCCTATCAACAGAAATAAGAAGAAAAGGAAAAGCAGTAGGTTCTGGAGGAAAGAGGAGCACAATTTTGGAAATGCTGAGCTTGAACTTACAGAGTGATGTCCAAAAAGTAACATCCAGTCAACTATTGAAAGTGCTAGATTAGAGTTTAGGATTGGAGGTTAGAGATGTAGATTCATGAGTCATTAGGTTGTTTTTTTTTGATTAAAAAAACTATTTGTTTTAATCACCCAAAATCTACCTTTTCAGTTTTCTCCCCCTCCCCAATTGAGAATACAAGAAAAAATTCACTATAAACACAGAGGGGCAGTCAAAGGAAATTTTCACAATCACCATGTCCAAAAAAGTACTTGTTTCATTCTTTATTTTGAGTGCCTCACCTTTTTGTCAGCAGATGGGTAGCAGGATTCATTTATGAGTCATTGGGAATCATCTACATACTGGTCAAACTGGAAACTGTTGGGTTGGGGAAAATTGGCAAGGGAGAAAATTTACTGAGAAGGGAAGAGAGCCAAAGGTAGAATCTTAGGGAATAAATGCTTTTAGTGGGTAAGAGAGAGAGAGGATCCCAGGAAGTCCTTTTCCTCTTATCCTTATACACAATAAGATTCATTGGATCATGCTTCACTTAAAAACTGATTTTGGTTTAAACCCTATGAAGCAGAAGACTCACAAACCTTTGTGGAAATGTCTTATTTTCATTTAGAATTGTATGTGTATAATTATAAAGAGAAATGAGGGGAAGTCATCTTGGTAAGAAGCCCCCTCCCCACTCTCACTCCTATACTTTATACTTACTTAAATTCTTGTAAGTATATAAGTAAGTAAGTAATTCTCTTTGAGCCTATATAGTGTATTATTCTTGTGAACTCCTCTTATATAAAGGGGAGAAAAAAGGGGGTAGGAGTGCAGTTATTCTTCAACATTGCATCCTGCCCAGTGAATTGAAGACAGATTGCAGAGGGGTTTCTGACCAAGATGACTTCCTCTCCTTCCCCTTTTGTCCAGGAAGGTTTCCCTCTCTTATGCACGCTGGTAACTCTGCTTTTCCTCCTTTCTTAGGGTTTCTTGGGTGGTGATTGCATGGGGAAGTAAAGTGTGATTACTTACTTTCGTTCTCAAACACCCAGGGATCTTTGAGCATTGTAATCATAGCAATAGTTAACAATGATATAACACCTACTAAGTGCACTTTATAAATACAGTCTCATTTGAGCCTTAAAATAACTGTAACATAGGTGTTTTTATTATCCTTATTTTTACAGTTGAGGAAACTGAGGCAAACATAGGTTAAGTGACTTTTCCAAGGTCACAGAGCTGGTAAGTGTCTGAGGTTAGATTTGAAATCATGTCTTCCTGGCTTCAGATATAGTACTCTGTCCACAGTACTGTCTACATTCTACCATCTACACTGTACCATCTGTATTGTACTGTCTGTATTGCAATTGGTTGACAGGCCAAAGTGGGAGAAAGGAAAGGTGAGAGACAGTCTAACTTATCCCCATGATTTCCTTTGGGACTTTTCTCACAGAGAGAGGAAGCCGGTCATCATGACTTTTGACTCTGACAATATTCCCAGAGTTCAGGGATCCACTCGTGTTAGATAGAGCTCACAAGGAATGAAGATGCCAAATGGAGTGTCATGGTTTCACATGCAACCCAATTTTTTTGTTTTTCTTTCTGTATGAAATGTTCATATTTGCTTATGTTTGTGATGTTTATAATGAATTGATAAAGAAAATAGAGATAGATGTTTGTTATGGCCTGAACTTCTGATTTGACTGTTGATTCTCCTGAGCTGGTCTCTAGGCTCTGAAGCAGAGTCTTTTCTGGATAACAATTTGGAAGTAACCCTAAAGGTTGTTGCTATTGTTGTTTTTGTTTGTCCTTCCTTCTCAAAAAGGACCATGACATCAGGAAGGTGATGCCATGGTATGCAAGTGAAATGGATTTAAGTGAGGCAGGATTGTGCAAAGTCCCCAGACTCACTTTCTCCTCAGGAGCCATTGGGTCCAGTGGCCAGGTATAGATCAGAATACCTGGAGATGGCCCTGGATATTGTGGGATACGTTGGCCTTTTTTGCTAAGTGCTTTAGCAGATCTCAGTTTGATTGAGGTAAGGCTAGTCAGGAATGAGGCAGAGAATAACCTGGTTAAAAAAATCAAGTTAGAGGGAAAGACCTTCAGAGTTTGTGGGCAGAACAGAGACAATTTGTATTTACATTCACTCTGAGCCAATTATATGATTAGGGCAGAATTCATGACTTCAAAGATAACCATGAATATTCCTGAATGGTCCAGAATTGCAGGAGCTAAGGAATTCTCTAAGTAGAAGGCAGAGGAGTTAAAGCATTTATTGAAACTCAAAAGCAGCAGACCCATGGACCAGTGTCCCCAATTCAACATCCTGGCACAAACCCTCCAAAACCAGTATGCCAATCTCACAATAGTGACCAGGAGGCCACAGAAAAACATTATGGCAGCAAGCCAAGCCACACTGGTGTTTCCCCTCCCAATGCCATGGCCCTCCAGCAAGAAGACCCCCCACTGGACTCAAGCCCCTGCTCAGCACTCTCCAGTCTCTACGAGGGTCAGTGCTGCTTTTTTATAGTGTGTTCAGTTAAGCTAAGTTAGGTTCGGATTTGGATTCGCGCTGGCAATAAAGCACACTCCTGAGAGAACATGGTTTTTATTGAAAGACAGGGGAGATACTCTAACAAACACAGTTAACACAACAAAGACAAAGACACAAACAACATAGATTCATCACCTCTCAGGGGAACTCCGGCACTTGATGCTCTCAAAGCTGAGGGGGGGGTGTCTCGGTTTACCCAGCCCAGCTCGATCAAGGCCCGAAAAGGAAACTGATCCCAGGAAGTTTCCTCTCCATTGTGAGATCCCCACTAGCTTGTTCCACATGGGGACTTTTATAGCTTCCTCAACAAGGAGGGCCTGCTGCTAACTGTCCCAGATGTTACCCTACAGAAGGGGCAGCCACTTCCCTCAGGAGGGGAAGATCTTGTCAATCATTTGTTTTTGAGAACTGGCTAGGTCCTCCAGAAGCAGCTTTGGAATTTCCTGTCCTTTGTCCCAAGAGTTACCTGTTCCTTGCTTGGGCCTATCTCCTAGTGGATTCCATTGCCTGGGCCCATCAGCCCATCAGCCAGAGGGCGGATGTCTGAGAGGTTCAGATTCCCCATTCCAAGCCAGAAAGTCTAAAGGTCTTTGCAAGAAAGAAAGGGGGAAAGGAATGTCTGATATTCCAAACCAGAGAGTCTTGCAGGGAGAGGGATGGGGGGAAAGAAGAAAAGCTGGGCTTACACTATGATATGGAAGATCTTCTATAATGATTTATCATTCATAGTGCCTGCCGCCACTGCAGCCACTTCTGCCACAATCTCCAAGCTATGTTCCAGCTAGCTGACTGCTTCCTCTCTCCTTCAGCTCTTAACTGCTCTCACCAACTACCTCACCAACTGCCTCTTAGCTCTGCTCCAACCCTTCAGCAAGCTCCTCCCACCACAGGCTTCATGTCATCACATGCACTAGAACTCAGGCACCTACCATTGGCTCCAGTCCTAGCCACTCCTCCCAGGACCCTGAGAGCCCTGCCACCAAAGCCCAGTGATTGGGCGGGAAGTATCTTTCCATTCACTGATTGCCTTTACACCAATCAAGGCCCAAAAAACGACCAAATGGGCCTTGGCCTGGAACCTATTGTTGGTTAATCAATGATAGCCAGAGTGATACAGGTTTAAGCAGGGTCCTTAAAAAAAAAATTTGAGCAGGTAAACCCCAAGATATCTTGGGAGGTTTCAGGAATGAAATCTTATCTGGACAGAAGGAAGAGAAAGAGAGAGAGACAGAGAGAGAGAGGGAGGGAGGGAGGGAGAGAAAAGAAGAAGAAGAAGAAGAAGAAGAAGAAGAAGAAGAAGAAGAAGAACAAGAACAAGAACAAGAGAAAGAAAAGGAGAGAATGAGAAAGAGGAAAAGGAGGAGAAGAAGAAGAAGAAGAAGAAGAAGAAGAAGAAGAAGAAGAAGAAGAAGAAGAAGAAGAAGAAGAAGAAGAAGAAGAAGAGAAGAAGGGAAGGAAGGAAGGAAGAAAGAAAGAATGAAAGAAAGAAAGAGAGAGAAAGAAAGAAAGAAAGAAAGAGTCAGGGAGGGAAGAAGGAAGGAAGGAAGAGCTATGTTGCCCATCTGGTGATTTCCAGTTGGGTCCCCTAACCTAACCTAACACCTAACCTAAAGGTTAAGCAAACTGTGCATGCCCTTTGATGTAGCAATACCACTACTACTTCTACATCCCAAAGATAAATAAATAAAAAAGGGAAAAGTACTGATATACACAAAAAAGCAGCTCATTTTAAAAAATCTCATTTAATACTTTATTTTTTCCCAGTTAAATATTAAACCAATTTTAACATTCTTGGTTTTTTTCAGATTTTGAGTTCCAAATTCTCTCCCTCCCTTTCCTCCCTGACCCCTCCTTCCTTGACAAGGCAATCAATTTAACATAGGTTAAACATTTGTAGTCACGAAAAACAGATTTCCATGAAAGCCATTTTGTGAAAGAATACACAGACAAAAAACCCTAAGCAAAATAAAGTAAAGAAAATATATCTTTGGTTTTCATTCACGCTCTACCAGTTCTTTCTCTAAAGATGGATAGCGTTTTTCATCAAAAGTTCTACAGAATTTTCTTGGATCATTGTATTGCTGAGAATAGCAAATTTATTCATAGTAGATCATCATACAATGTTGCTATTCCTGTATATGATGTTTTGCTGGTTCTTCTCATTTCCCTTTGCATTGGTTCATGTAAGTCTTTCCAGGATTTTCTGAGAGCATCCTGCTCATCATTTCTTAAAGCACTATCATATTTCTTTACAATCATATATAACAACTTGTTCAGCCATTCCCCAAATTGATGGTCATTCCTCAATTTCCAATTCTTTGCCTCCACTAAAAGAGCTGCTATAAATATTTTTGTACAAATGTCCTTTTCC
This sequence comes from Trichosurus vulpecula, assembly GCF_011100635.1. NCBI lineage: Eukaryota > Metazoa > Chordata > Mammalia > Diprotodontia > Phalangeridae > Trichosurus > Trichosurus vulpecula. The sequence goes on from NC_050574.1 coordinate 335,409,605, forward strand.
TTTTTTTTAAATCTCCTTGGAATACAGACTCAGTAGTGGTATTGCTTTATCAAAAGGTTTGCATGCTTTTATACCCTTTGGGCACAGTTCCAAATTGCTCTCGAGAATGGTCGAATAAGTATCCAACTATACCAATAGTGCATTAGTGTTTTAATTTCCCCACATCTCCTCCAACATTTGCCTTTTTCCTTTTCTGTCATATTAGCCAATCTGACAGGTGTGAGGTAGTAGCCCAGAGTTGTTTTAATTTGCATTTCTCTCATCAATAGTGATTTAGAGCATTTTTTTCTTATGACTAGAGAGAGCTTTGATTGCTTGTCTTAAAACTGCCTGTACATATCCTTTGACCATTTATTAATGGAAGAATCCTCTTCTTTCCAGAAATTTGACTCAATTTTCTATGTTTGAGGAATTCAGTCTTTTTTAGAGAAACTCCCTGTAAAATTTGGTTTTCACAGTAATGATTACCAACTACGTATTTCCCTCCATCCTTTTTACCCCCTGTTCACCCTACTTTCCCTCTCCTTTTATCATGTCCATTCTCAAAAGTGTTTTACTTCTGACTTTTACCTCCCCCAAACTGCCCTCCCTTCTATCAGCTCCCCCTACCCCCAAACTTATCCTCTTCCCTTCATACTTTCCTGTGTGGTAAGATGGATTTCTACACCCTACTGAATGTGTGTATCATTCTCTCTTTGAGCAAATTCTGAGGAGAGTAAGGAGTGAGAGCTGTGTAACATGCTTGCTGGCTCTGAAAGGAAATGATCCATGCCTAGCAGAAATATACTGCCAATTGTGAAGATATTAAGAGAAGAAAAAGAATGTCAGACCCCAAGGCAATAGAAGGGTGAGTCTCCTTGACTTTCTATGTTCTCTAATTGTGTGCTTTCTCTTTCCAGTGATGTGAGGTTTTGTGGCAGAGTATGTTTCTGGTTTATGGGGAGAATATTTTATAGCTATGATTCTTACAATACCATTTTCAGCAAATGCCTTTATTTTGAGTTAATTCTGTCAAATGACTGTTAAAGGCAAAAGCACTGGTGGGGACTCTTGAGCTATCATTTTAAGAATGTGGACCCACAAACTACCTTAAACCTGAGGTGGGTTCCTCCACCGCTCCAGAAACCAGGCAGTCCTTCAATAATTGACTTCCTGAATGTCCCACTGAGGCAGCTAAAACTTTGCTTGGCTCTGACTAATGCAGCCATGGAGAAGGCAAATTAGTATGTAGTGTTAGAAGGAACTGTTACCATAGTAAGAGAAAGCTTCATAATCTTAGTAGGCAGACCTGGCATTGCAAGGAGAATGAAAAACCAAAGCCCACCCAAGCAGAAAGTCCCTAGGGAACAGCAGAAAGAAGAGGTGCCAGGAAAAGAATAAGGGAGCACAAGCTAGACAGTTCAGAGCAGATACAGGATGCTGAAGTGTCATTTCGACATGTGTGAATGCAGGGAAGACATGATGTGATGGTAGTGGTGGTATTTTTCATTTTAAAAAAAATTAAAATTCATAAACCCACAATAAAACAAGCATTTTATATACATCATAAAAAGAGTATTATACGTGGAAGAAATGTGGCTAGCTTGAATTACTTTTTGAGTAATAATAAATTCAAAATAATACTTTTAAGGCCTTCTCATTCCTTCTAGCTTTCCTTTGCTCTATAGCATGCATTGCTACATCAATTTCTTTCCTTATTATTTTGGGGTGTGCAGGATGAGGGGCAGGAAAATCCTATTGCTAGTGCCCCTCCCATTGTCATCCTCTCCTACCCAACACTGAAAACAATGAACCAACAAAGTGTTCATAATGAAAGCACACAATAATGTAACGCAATTTGCCACACTGCCCATTTCCCAAAATGTGCTTTTTATTCCATATCTTCTATCCATCACCTTGGTAAGGAGGCAGCTTGTACAGATCCTGATAAGACTCTGACATATTGGTTCAGTAATACAATCATAAGAGGTGGGACATTTTGCCAAGTTGTTGGACTTCATTATGCTGTATTGTTAGCAAATACTCCCTGGAGTCTCCATTAGTGCATCCAACTGTTACAGGTTTCACTGAAGTTGCTGGAGTTTTATGTGAAGTTATTGTTCCATAACATGCACATACCAAAATTTGTTTAGCTTTTGCCCTACTTATTTTGGGATGCATCATCTTACTTTCTAGCTGCTGGATGTACCAAAAGGAGCTGGTATCAATATGTTTGTACACTTGGGTTCCTTTCCCGTCTTGAAAGAGGCATACTCTCCAATGTCTCACTGCGTCACTGATTTTATGACTTGGGGGGAACTCCACAGCTTCAACAGGAAACTGATGTGTCTGTTTTCCAATAACCATTCCTACACCTTTTTTCTTTTCATTTTTGTCACTTGCATGGCGGTGAAGTGGAGCCTGAGAATTGATTTAATTTGGACATAACTAATTATTGATTTGGAAGATTTTTGCTTAGGCTTATTTAAAAAAGTTACATGTATTTTCTGTTCCATTGATCTCCCCTGTGTGACAGGAAACAAATAAATATAAAACTCATAACAAGTAAACGATTAAGGAAATCAATTCCAATGCATCCAAATGATGCTCATTTTCTCACCACCTTTACCAATCTGAAAATCTTTCTAACTGTTAGTGATTAAGATTGGCAATTATAGATGTAGAGTTCTTTCCTTATACTCATTGATAACTCCCATTTCTTCCTTTAAACATTGTCTCTTCCTAGCTTTGGACCATGTCTATTGTAGTCATTCTATATGTACGTCTATATCTCTATATCCAGTATCTCTATCCAGTATCTCTTCTTCATAGATGTTGGACATGAGGCACCTATACGGGAAACCTGCTGCAAATCTGTTACCCAATTATTTGCTTCCCTTTAAATTTCATATGCTTTTGTAAGTATTTTGTGGTCCTTTCTAGCCCCTGTGTGGAGATCAGTTCTTCCACCACACATAAAGGCATATTCCTTGTGGTTCCTCTAATTTCTTTATAGTGAGTTTTTCTAAGTCATGTATTCATCATGTTTTAATCTTGGTCCACAGTGGGATCCTTACCTATTTTCGGCCAGACTCTTTTGCACTGTTTCCAACATTTTGTAGTGCTTAGTAAGTTCTGGCACTGTAATAGAGGTCCTTGGAATAATTGAACACAAGGTTATTCTACTCATCTTTTTTTCAGTGTTATGTGCCTGATCTTATCAAGTTCTCAGACTCTTTATTTCTAAATAGTTTGGTATAGGTGCAGATTGGGTCCTGCTAGGGCTCCTTCCTGCAATACAGGAAGAGGCTGTGAGAAGGAGGCCTATGAATGTACTTTGGATCAGAACATATATTTAGAGTGGGAAGGGACCATCTAAGCCACTGACTCCAACCTCCTCATTTATTCACCTCTAGGTGAATAATAAAGTGAGGGACAGAGAGGTTGTTCCTTGACCAGATTTATACAGCTTGGAGTCAGGATTTTTTACTCAAATTTTCCCTGATTCTAAACCCCATACTGTATCCATTAGAAGAAATGGCTTCCTCTACTCTGTTTTGAATATCAATGAGAATTAAATGTGACTAATCTGTATATTTTAGCCAACTGACTTTACTATGAGATGAAAGAGCCAAGGAATGATAATAGAAAAAAATAGCCAGTATTTCTATAGTAATTTAATGTTTGTGAAGCATTTTACAAATATTCTTCAATTTAATCCTCACCTCAACCTTCAGATAAAGATGCCCTTATTATCCATAATCTACAGATGGAAAAACTCAGACGGGATTAGGTTCCATGCTTTGCCCAGGGACAAACAGCTATTAAGTGCCAAATGAGGTGGTTGTGTTATAATGTAAATTAGGCAGAAGGCCTACTAGTTGGGATAGCAGTCCTAACTTGGGAACCGAACCTATAACTACAAGTATAAATTTAGAGAAGAGTCCAGAGAGAGTGCTACATGCATTTGCTTGGCTGTTCTATAGTGTAATGTAACGCTCCTTGACTATTCAAAAGCAGTGTCTACTATGGAATGAGCTGAGATGTGAAGTAATTTTAAGCAAATAATATTTGAACTGATTAAAAATTGTAATTCATATCTTTTATTCTTACATATCATTTTATATCTGAATACATCCTTTCCCCTTCCTCTATCCAGTGAGGTATCACTTATAACAAAGAATGAAAACGGGAGGAAAAGAGGGAACATTGACTAAAATTAACATAATCAAAGTCAAAATCAACTTCACAAAGATTCATGCTTCATTTCAATTGTGCTTATTGATACAGGATGCTCATGAAAGTAACAAAATGCATTTTGGACTGTGCCTCTAAGAGTAGTTCACTTCATCTCCCCTGATTTTGCCAGTCTGGTAGTCTGAAAGCTTGATTGGTTCATCTGTGTGAGGGAGAGGTTCAAGTATTTTCAAATGTACATATCGATTACATCCAATATGTACCTGCAAATAGAGAAAAGGAAAATCAGTGACATTTATTCCAACCCAATCTCTCTCACTTCTCAGGATCACTGTATTAGGTACATTCCTACTTTAGGTGGGGGTTTTGACTAGATGACATCTGATGGGAATTGTACATTTTTATTCTAAACTATGAATGCAGTTATTTATGGTTTGAAAAAAAAATTATAGCAGTAAGTGCCCTGAGAGATCACTGAGTTTTATTTTTAAGGCTAGGGGAATTGAGTCCCACAGAGGTCCAATGCACAAGAATATTCAGATAGGCAGCAATATCATGCTACTGTTAGTTCTTAAGATGATAGATTTCAAACTGGAAGGGACATTGGTCCAGTCTAATCATTTGGTAGTTGAGGAAACTATGTCCCCGTGAGGTGAGTCACTTGTAAGGCAGCCAGGGCATGCAGTGGATAGAATGATGGGCCTAGCATTAGGAAGACCTTCAGACATTTCCTGTCTGCCTCAGTTTCCTCAACTGATTTTCTTGATCTGCACAAAGGGATAATAATACTACCTAAGTGTATCAGCAAGCACTCTAGCACACCCAGGATGGGCTGCTAGCACAAGTTCTTTGATCTGCTTTTATAAAGGAAAGACAGCTTCAAAGAGGTTAACAATCTTACTTTCATTAAACAATGGAGACTTTATTCTGTCTAACCTCCTCACAAGGCCTACTGAGCACCAACTCCTATAGCATTCCTTAATCACCTTTCTCACAAGAGCTGAAAACAAGGGGGGGCAACTCCCCCTATGTCTCAATGGGGTCAGTTGAAATGCACACAACTTGTGCATTCCCCTAAATCCCCTCAAGCCTCAACGGATACCAGTTGAGGCAAATATAGATTCCCCTCCAAGCCTCAGGGTGGCCCAATCAAAGCACGCACAGCATCTTAGCTTGTGTATTCAACACTAAAGTTTCCCTATTCACTGACCAGTGCCCACCTCCTTTATATTTGCACTCTACCCCTCCAGGGTCCTGACCTTTACAATCTAAACAAGCAACACTTGGCTCTTACAATCTACATGGGTCATGGTGATGTTTTGAACCATAGAATTCATATCTAATACCTGGGGACAAGAGACTGTTATGGCCGTGGATCCTGGAAAACCCAACTCCAAATAATACTAACAAAAATCCACTTTGCTTATCCTTACACTAAGTCATAGGGTTATTGTGAGGATCAAATGAGAGCTTAGTATAGTGTCTAGAACATAAAGGCTGCTTGATAAATACTTGTTCTTAACCCATGCCTCCCCAACAGTTCCCTTCACTTCCCTTGTGAAAAGTCACAAGGTAATTAGCAGCTGAGCCAGAATCTGATCCCAAATCATTTCCATTATACCAGAGCTGACTCTAGTTGCTAAGCACCTGGATTTTTAAACGCCTCAACAACTCATTTTTAATAACAGATTCAACTGCTATTTTGAATTTGAATTGTGCCTCTGTGCCAGAGTTTCATGTATTTTTAAGGATTTAATTGTCTAAATATGTATAAAAAAATACATGTCATACAAAAACATGGGTTCCCTTTTTTGATTTTTACCCATGCCTCTTTGGAAACGTTGTGGTCTTTGTGTATCATATGCCTTCCTTCCAATGCTGTGTTCCTTGAGGCATAGCCCTATGTGCTCACTGTTCCCATTTGTAGTGTTTTATCTCCCATTCCCCTCCCAAATACTAGCACTTAGCACATTATTTTCAACAAAGTCCTATATTTTCCAAAGCAGAATAAATGAAACCAACAATACTGCTAAGTAGTTCTTCGGATAGGTAAGTCATTTAACAACTGTAGGCCCCAAGTAACTCCCTGGGACCGCTCAGCAAAGTCAATAGCTGGGTTCAGATCTGTGTTAGCAGAGAGGGTTCTCAGATTCAGAGAATGCTGGGCCTGGAGTCAAGAAGCCCTGAGTATGAACCTCACCTCAGATGCTTACTGGCTGTGGGACTCTAGGTAAGTCACTTCATCTCATTTTCCTCTCCTGGGAAATGTCTCTATCTGATTTGTAAGGATCCAATGAGATCATATTTATGAAGAGCTTAGCACCCAGTTGGCACTTAATGAATTCTTGTTTCCTTCAATCCTATACTGTAGCAGTTGCTCCTGCCTGGTTGACACTTATAGCATCTTAATATAGCGTTGTTAACATGGCTGTGGTAATTCTATTCTGCTCTACCTTAAGGACAGAAACACTTGCATCCACCCTATCTACAATTCCTGGGTATCTCTACCCACAATCCCCAAAGGAGTGGCCAAGGAGTTCCCATATATGTGCCTACTGCTGACTACATGGAAGTTCTCTAGGGTCATATATTTCTTTTAAAATTATTCTGTAGGGCAAAGAGTGTTGAGTTTGTACTTGGACAGGGTTCAAATCTTTTGACAGGTCTTATTTGTATGACCATTGTAGGTCATACAGTTGTAGGTAAGTCATTTAACAACCTTAGTCCCCAAGAAACTCCTTGGGGTTAATCAACAAAATTCAATAGATGGGTTTGGATCTGTGTTGGTAGAGAAGATTCACAGACCAAAATTTACTACAATGATAGAAAGCCATCATGAATTTGGAAAAATTTCCCCAAACATGTCTAAGATTTAGAAAAGGACAAGTGTACTTCAGTAATTTCTGATAAGGTTGTGTTTGAAATCCTAGGCACCAATGGTGACCTGCTGCTCCCATTGTGTGAAGCTCTCATAGAAGACAGGATGCTCACTCTGAAGTAAGATATAATCTAGTTGTTGGATTCAGGCCATAAACACATCAGCCTTGTTTCAGAGGCTATGATGACATGAAAGACCCAGTTCTTTGGGAATTTTCTCACTCTTTTACCTTACAGTTCCCATCCAGGAACGTCTGGGACAATGGATCCTGGGACTTACTCTCCACTTGCAAGCCTACAATTCACAATCATGTGGGCTAAGGTTATGAGAGGAAAAGTGACAGCAAATGGCACTCCCTGAATGAATAATCATGGGTATGAAAAGTCTGTATGTAAATCTCAGAGTCACAGTCTTAAACATGAGAGCTTCCCCTGACAGAAAGATTTCTCTAAATCCTGTCTTGGCCTTACTTCTCTCCAGTTGCCTGGCTCCTCAAAGTGAAGGGCTGGGGAGAGCCTTTATCATTCTCTTTTTTTCTCCCTCTCCTCTCTCTCTTCCCCCCTCCCTCTCATTTCATCGTGCACTCATTGGTTGCCATCTCTCAGATTCAATAGGAGAACAAAACTTAGCAGGTTAAATGTCCTCTGCTCCTCAAGCTGATATGAATCTATTTCTCAAACTCCCTTCCTCCCTTCTGCCTCCTTCACTTTCTCTCAGTTACCACACCATCACTTTATATTTCCCCTGAGGCAGACACTTTAATTTCTCCAATTACTCAAAAGGGAAGGGGACAAACTATCCCCACAATTTCTATGTAGATTCAAATAGAAAGAAAACTGAGTAGAATTCAATGACTTGTTGAACACTGACCTTTACATAATACATGTTCCCAGCAACAACTTGGCTTCTGTAATTTACAGCCTCAAAGCAGTCATATTTTTCATTGGTCTTTTTTTCCAACTGTGACTTTACCTTAAGAAAAGATAGAAGGGTGAAGAATTGAGTGGTTATCTGAAAGTAGTACCAGGTTTGGTCTCATCAGTGGCCAATGCAGCACTGACAACCATGTAAACTTGAGTCAAACCCCATTACACCCCCCCCCCGCCCCCATTCCTTAAACAATTAATTAATTAATGATTTTTTTTAGAAAAATCTGTTTTTGTCTACTGTGCCTAAGGCCCTCTGCCATGTGCTGAGGATTAAAAAAAAGAAACACACAAGCAGTCCCTGCTCTCATGGAGCTTACTGGGAGGAATACAATATTTACCCAAATTAGTAAATACCAAATACATAAAAATAATTTCAAAAGGGATTGGTCAATTACAGCAGCAATGACTTCCTTCAAACGAGGAATAAATGATTGAGTGATACATTGATAGACCTCTTAAGTAATGGGTGGCTAGTGCTCCCTCAGAGGCTGTAATGCACATCTTCTGGGAAAGATTCTACTAATCTCTGAGGTGCTGAGGAGGCTAACATAGAGTCTCAGAACCATAGTTTGAGGATCCCTCAGTGACTGATCTATGCACAATCCTACCAATAACAGAAAACCCACCCCCAATATACGACATATGTAATGAGGTGAAGCACAATGTGGTGCAGTGGACAAAGTGCTGGATTTGTATTCAGTGGACCTGAGTTCAAGTCCTGACTCTGTCACTACCTGTGTCACCTTGAACAAGTTACTTCATTTCTGTGGGCCTCAGTTTCCTTATCTATAAAATAAGGGGATTTGACTAGACCACTATGCTCTATTCTAGCTTTGAAATCTATGATCCCATGATCATCCAGCCTTTGTTTGAAGACTCTCAGTGAAGAGGCACAGTGGCACAGTAAAGAATATTACCTTTGGAGTCAGAGGATCTGGATTCTAATCCTGCCTCTGATCCTTACCACATGTGACATTGTGCAAGTCCCTGAAGGACTCAGTCTCCTCATGTATAAAATGAGGAGGTTGGACTAAATGGCTTCTGAGGTCCATTCCAACTCTAGATTCATGATCCCATGGCCTTCTCATTCCAGTTTTAGATAACTCTAGTTATTGGAAAGGTTTTTTTATTTCAAGCTAAAATTTGCTTCTTTTCAACTTCCACCCATTGCTGCTGGTTCTGTCTTCTGAGGCCAAAGAGATCAAATCTCATCCCTCTCTGTCCCTTCAAGTACATGAGGACATCTCTCCTGGTTCCAGTGAGTTTTTTTCCATGCAAATCAACCAATCAACCACATTTATTAAACATCTACTATGTGTTTTGGCACTGTGCTATGAACTGGGGATACAAAAACAATCACCCCTCTGTCAAACCTGGAGAAGAAAAAGACTCATTGTGGGGCCCAGATTTCAGGTGCACAACATCATCTCATACTTCTTGTGTTCAGCCTTTTCAGTGGTATCCAACTCTTCATGGTCCCATTGGGCTGGGTTGTTTTGTTTGTTTGTTTTGGCAAAGATAGTGCAGTGGTTTGTCATTTCCCCCTCCAGCTCATTTTACACTTGAGGAAACTGATGTAAACAGGGTCAGGTTACTTGCCCAGGGTAACACAGCTAGCAAGTTTGTGAGTCCAGATTTGAAATCAGAAAGACAAGTCTTCCTGACTCTAGGCTTTATCCACTGTGCCACCTAGCGGCTCTAAATTTGCAAAGCACATTATTTACATTAACTCATGTGGCACTGTCCTCAACCTAGAATTTAATAAATCAAGAGGCATCTTGTGTGGAAAAGAAAAAAATTTAATTAGTTGGGCAGCTAGGTGGCACAGTGGATAGAGTATTGGGCTTAGAATCAAACCCTCCCTCAGACATTTACCACTCTCGTTGGGATAGTTTGTGCTTAAAGGGTTAAGAGCAGCCTGAGCTCAGGGCCAGGCCTATGTAATGTGTATTTTTGTTCACTGAAAAAAATTAAACTAAGGTAAAAAAAAATTTCTTAGCAAGCAAGAGTCAGGGAAGTAACAATAGAACGTTTTTCTCCCAGCTTCCCACATACTATACAATGTATTATCAGACTTAACATCTTTGACCCGGAGCCCTGTCCTACCCAGGATTGCCTCACTCACCGTAACCCTTCAGGCAGTGGTCAAACTGTCATCTCCTAACTTCTCACCCGATCTGTGGTCTCTTATAGAAGCACACACTCTGGGAATTTCCAGTAGTTGTTCCTGTCAGTAACTTCCTGCAGAAAGACTCGAACTTCTAAGAATCAAAATTTAGGTATAAGGCTATGTTTCAAGCACGCATAATTTTGTCAGTGTGGGTATGTCCTGTGCCTGCCTAGATTACAAAAACTCCATAGAGGGTCTTCAAGAGTGGCTGTGGTCAATATACTCACCTCACCTGGTTCACCATTATTCTGATAATGGTCCTTTCATAAATAATCTAGGCCGGTCTTTGGTCAACAGGCATATGATTTCTCACCAGGTCTTTCTGGCTAGGAAGGGCCTGCTAGAGCTTATGCTCCATTGGCATAGATTTGGAGAGCACAGGATCACCTCCACACTATGATAAATCATTGAAATAGGACGTCCATGGTTTATATCTAACTATTATGAGAAGCCTTAAAAGGGTAGAGAAGAAATAGTCAGCCCTGGTCTTCATGGAAATAGAATGGAACTAACTTTCACAAGTGTAGATGCCTTGTCCTCCTCTGCAAATGAGTGTTCTCTGCCTCATTTCTTGTTTAGCCTTAATCACTCCATGACTGTTGCCTCAGTCAAAATGGACTTGTTAAAGATATTAGCTTGAAAAGACCATGGTCTCCCACTGTATTCTGGGCCATCTCCACTCATCCTTGTGAATATCTGGTCACTGCACTCAGATGACTCTGGAGGAGAAAGTGAGGCTGGTGATTTTGCACAGCCCTCTCTCACTGAAATCCCATTCCCTTGCATGTCACAGCATCATCACCCTGAGGTCATGGTCCTCTTTGAGAATGAAGGACAAACAACAACAACAAATGAGTATGCCAGTACCTTCACTCACAGGTAAAGGGGTAGAGTAGAATGAGCTCTACCTCTGGTGTTGGGGACTCTGTTTCAAGTTCCACCTCAGAACTTCACTTCCTGTGTATCATGGGTGGAGTCATCTCTCTTGACTTCAGTTACATCATCAGTTAAATGAGGGGTTGGACTAGATGACTTCTGATGGACCTTCTCGTAGTAGGGATTCTAAAGCCAGAGAACTTGGATAGATCCTCAAGGAATCTATAGATATATTTCAGGGGTCCATGAAATTAGATATGAAGAAATTATATCTTTATTTTCACTACATTTCTTTAAAATATGATTTCTTGTCCTTAAGTTTCACCAAACTGCCAATGAGACACAAAAAAGCAGAGATCCCCTGCTCTAGCTCTATGGCCCTGTGATCCTATGATGACCTCGCGAAGTTGTAGAAAATCACAGAAGCAGCAATTTTAGAGATGGATTGGATCTCAGTGGCCATCTAGTCCACCCATGCCTTAAAGGAAATCGGAATATAACATGCCTGGCACGTGATCATGCCACCTCTACTTAAAAGGCAAAAGGAGAGCATCGCCAGCTCCACCTCTATCTATTCTGCTTCTGAACAGCTCTAATAGTTAATTGAGCCTATTTGTAACTTACACACGTTGTTCTTGCCTTTCTCCTTTGGGTTCAAGCAGAACAAGTCTAATAGTCCTTCTAATTGATAGGTTCGCAAATGTTTTTGTTGAGTCACTTCAGCCATATCCACCTCTGTGACCCCATTTGGAGTTTCCTGGGCAAAGATACTGGAGTGGTTTGCCATTCCCTTCTCTGGCTCATTTTACAGATGAATAAATTGAGGCAAAGAGGAGTCAGTGACTTTCTGCAGGGTCAATCAGCTAGTAAGTGGCTGAGACTATATTTGAACTTAGGAAGATGAATCTTTCTGGCACCAAGGCCTAGCACTCTATCCACTGTGCTGCCCAGCTGCCACTTTCAAGTACTTTACATATTTTGTTCCCCTTCTGTCTTTTCTTCTCCAGGCTAAAAACCCCCAGGCCCTTCAATGGATCCTCAAGTGACATGAACTTCAAGCCCTTCACTGTATTTGGTACCCTCATTTGGACACATTTCAGTGCATCAATTTATTTCATAAACTAAAATGGAGCAAGAAAATGCTTATCATTTTTTCCCAAACATAAGAGTTATCATGACCAGAGTCTGATTTTTTTTTTGCTTGGAAAGTATCTGTATATGTTGACTTACTAGTCAGAGACCATTATGTCTCCTTTGCAACATGGTATGGTTTATTCCAGGGAAGACTTCCCAAAAGCACTAATTAAACAAAAGAGGAAGGTCTACTTTGTGGTGAAAGGTAATAGTGCCAAATTACCAAATCCTTTTTGTTTCAGTTATACTTGTTCATTCTAAATAATGATTAATTCTCACTCCCTTCCTCAGAAATAGGCGGAGACTTTGGCCATGTGTGTTCCTCTAAAAGGCTGATAGACTATGAATTTGTGGAGGAAACGCCTTTACAGCCTTTTGTGATGGGTGTTATGGCCTAGTATTTAAATTTGCCTACCAAGTAGAGCAAGTCTTTCGATATATGTGAAGGTATGTGGAAATCCCTCTAGTGCAGGAACTATGGCTCCCACTTTTAGATCTTTCCTCTACTATCCAGCATAGGGCCTAGCATATTGCAGTAGCTTGATAGACTTTGAACCTATCATTCAATAATTCGAATCAGTCAACATAAATTTATTAAGCACCTACTATGTGCCAGATGTTTTTCTAGGGACTGAGGATATATAGAAAAACATGAATTTGTTCCTTCTTTCAAAAAATTTACTTTGTAGTAGGGGAGATAAATGCATATATTAGCATGTTTAAAATAAATTTAAAGAGGATAAATTCAAATAAATCAAAGTAGTTAAACACAAGGTAGCTTGATTAGAGGGCATCAGAAGTTAGGGGGATCTGGAAAGACTTCCTGTAAAAGGGGGTCTTGAATAAGAGGGTATTGAAGAGGGATTCTCTGAGGTTGATGTGAAGGAGCAGGGAATAGGAAGAGGGGACAGCCAAGGCTTAGGCACAAAGATGAGGAATGGGATGGCATATAAAGAGAACAGTGATAGGCCAGATGGATTGGAATGTCAAGTGTCTGAAAGAGTCTATGCAATAAATCTGGAAAGGTAGGCTGGGGAGAGATTGTAAAGAGCTTTAAAAGTTAGAGAAGTTTGTAAGTGATCCTAAAAGCAAGAGGGAACCCTTGGGTGAATATCTTTGTTGCAGTTTCATGCTGTGTTGTGGTGGCACAGTCTCAAAGAATTCAGAGTGAGACAACCTCTAATCCAAGTAAAGCCATTTATTGACGATTGACACCCGCCAGAGGTGGGCTAGGTGGAGAGGGCGGAACCAGGATGGCCGTGTGAAAACAGCATCTTACAGGAGCTCTCTCACAAGCTCTGTCAGATACCTATAACAAAGTGAATCTGAGCAGATTTGAGGGAGTTAGAAACTTCAAGCAGTCTGAGTGGGGCAAATTTCCAAGCCAAGAGAGTCTGAAAAGCCAACAGCATGAATCTGTAGGCTGGGAGAGCCCTCAGCATGGGCAGCTGCTCCAGACAGCACCGAAGTGGAACCAGCTGCTGAAACCCACCAGTGAGACAGGCTGGGAGAAAGCTGGACACCCAAAACTGGCAGAGATCCCCAGGCCTCCTGACGGGAGTCTGTGGACGCCATGAGAGGCAGCATCAAAACTCAACTGTCTATGAAACATCAACTCCTGAGGCTTGCAGCCCAAAGGTTTTGTAAAATGCCTTCTTGAACTTCCAGGACACATAATGTCCAGGTAAATGGCTCTAATCCCTTGCCCTCCCCAGCCTGACCCAGAGAATTCCTCAGGAAAAAATGCTAGAATAGAGGAGAAAGAAGTGGGGCTTCAGTGGCCAAGCAGTGGGAGTTCCCAAGTTCCAGAGGGGCAGAGCCAGAAGGGGTCAACACCAGGAGCCCAGATGAACCCTTGTACCCCCAGGGGAAATGGCAGACATCAACACAAACAACAAACAGCTGAGACCATTGCTGAAGAGCAACAGTGCTGGGTAGCAGCCCTAGGGGAAGAGGAGACTTCAGGCAGCCAGACTCCTCCCCCATGCCTGAGGAAACTGAAGGCTATAATACACAAAGCCAGTAAGTAGACTCCCAGTCCCCAGAACAAGAAACCTGGGACAGAGAGCCCTGAGCCTCAAAAGCAGAAATTCACTGTAAAGCCAGGAAAAAGCTAACCAACATGAAGAAGAATACCAAAAAGGAAGGACCATTGATTCTTTTTATGGAGACAGGCATGTTCAAAATACCAATTTGAAAGAGGATGGCAATGACACTATACCCACATCTGATACCTCAAAAGGGAATATGAACTGGTCTCAAGCTCAAAAAGCATTACTGGAAGAGCTAAAGGAGGATTTTAGATACCAAATTAGGGAGGTAAAAGAAAAAAATGAAAAAAAAAAACCACTGATGATATCAATTCCTTAAAGAATAAGATTGGCGAAATGGCTACGGAGATGCAGAATGTAAATAGAGAAAATGACACCCTGAGAGGTAAAATCAACCAACTGGAAAAGGAGACTCAAAAGCAAAATGAAGACAGCAACTCATTAAAAATTAGAATTGAGCAAGTGGAAGCTAATGACTCTATGAGGCATCAAGAAGTAGTAAAACAAAATGTAAAGAATGAAAAAAATAGAAAAAAATGTGAAATATCTTTTTGGAAAAACAACTGACCTGGAAAATCGATCCAGGAGAGACAATTTAAGAGTTATAGGTCTACCAGAAATCCACGATGAAAAAAAGAGCCTTGACAGAATCTCCGAAGAAATTATCAAAGATAACTTCCCAGAGTTCCTAGAACCAGAGGGTAAAATAGTCATTGAAAGAATCCACCGATCACCCCCTGAAAGAGATCCCAAATTGAAAACACCAAGAAATATTACAGCCAAATTTCAGAATTACAAAGTGAAGGAGAAAATGCTGCATGCATCCAAAAAGAAACAATTCAGATATTGTGGAACTACGGTCAGGATCATGCAGGACCTTTCAGCTTCTACATTAAATGACAGGAGAAATTAGAATATGATATTCCAAAGGGCAAAGGAGCTGGGACTACAATCAAGGATCACCTACCCAGCAAAATTAAACATAATTTTTCAGACAAGGAGATGGACATTCAAGGAAATAAGGGAATTCCAGACCTTCTTGATGAAAAGGCCACAACTCAATGGAAAATTTGATCTCCAAATACAAAACTCAAGAGATACATAAAAAGGTAAACAGGGAGAAAACCCCCACAAACGTTATTAATCAATAAGGGCAAATTACTTACATCTTTATATAGGATTATATCATCTTATGTATGATATATATATATATATATATGTATATATATATAAATATACATAAATATACATATATATTTCAATCTTGAGAATAGCACAGCTATTATGACAATTGAAAGGAGTATACATAGACTGTGGATATCTGTATAAAATAACTGATATGAGGATAGAAAACAGAATTAAGAGATGTAAAGGGAGGGTTATGGGAGAAGAGGTAAGGGGGTAGTCGAACATGTAAATTACATCAAATAAAGAGGCACAAAAACACATTATAGTAGAGGGAAAGAAAGGAGGGTAAAGAGCAGTATTTGAGCTTTACTGTAATCTGATCTAGCTCAAGAAGGGAATAACATACCCTGATAAGTATAGAAATCTAAATTGTCCTACAGGCAGTAGGAAGGGAACATAAATGTAAAGTATTGCCATATAATAAAGTAAGTAGATGCCCCTCCCAAATCCCCTTTTTTGAAGTGGGCAAGTAGAAGCAACTCTGTTTTCTGAGTGAATGGTTCATTCCAGGGAAGACTTCTCAAAAGCACTAATTAAACAAAAGAGGAAGGTCTACTTTGTGGTGAAAGGTAATAGTGCCAAATTACCAAATCCTTTTTTTTTTTTCAGTTATACTTGTTGATTTTAAATAATGATTAATTCTCACTCCCTTCCTCAGAAATAGGCGGAGACTTTGGCCATGCGTGTTCCTCTAAAAGGCTGATAGCCTATGAATTTATGGAGGAAACGCCTTTACTCTACAGCCTTTTGTGATGGGTGTTATGGCCTAGTATTTAAATTTGCCTACCAAGCAGAACTAGCCTTTCAATACATGTGAAGGTATGTGGAAATTCCTCTAGGGCAGGAACTATGTATCACACTTTTAGATCTCTCCTCTAGTATCTAACATAGGGCCTAGCATACAGCAGTAGCTTGATAGACTTCACAATGCAATGCAGAAAGGCAGAAGTAGTCAAAGCATACTTTTCAGATCACGATACAATGAAAATTATTTGTAATAAAGAACCATGGAAATATAAGCTAAAAATTAATTGGAAACTAAATAATCTAATTCTCAATAATGAGTGGGCCAA
Organism: Trichosurus vulpecula; assembly: GCF_011100635.1. Taxonomy (NCBI): domain Eukaryota; kingdom Metazoa; phylum Chordata; class Mammalia; order Diprotodontia; family Phalangeridae; genus Trichosurus; species Trichosurus vulpecula. The sequence continues at coordinate 335,426,080 of NC_050574.1, forward strand.
AGAACAAATCAGAGAAACAATTAATAACTTCATTCAAGAGAATGACAATAATGAGACAACATACCAAAACTTATGGGATGCAGCAAAAGCATTTCTTAGGGGAAGTTTTATGTCTCTGAATCCTTACATGAATAAAATAGAGAAAAAGGGGATCAATGAATTGGGTATGCAACTGAAAAAGCTAGAAAAAGAACAAATTGAAAATCCCCAATTATATATCAAATTAGAAATACTGAAAATCAAAGGTGAGATTAATAATATTGAAACAAAGAAAACTATTGAATTAATAAATAAAACCAAGAGCTGGTTTTATGAAAAAACCAGTAAAATTGATAAACCTTTGGTCAATTTGATTAAAAAAAAGAAAGAAGAAAATCAAATTACCAGTATCAAAAATGAGAAGGGTGAATTCATCTCTAATGAAGAGGAAATCAAAACAATACTTAGGAATTATTTTGCCCAACTTTATGCCCATAAATTTGACAACCTTAGGGACATGGCTGAATATCTACAAAAACATAAATTGCCCAGGCTAACAGAAGAAGAAGTAAAATTTCTAAATAACCCCATCTCAGAAAAAGAAATTGAGCAAGCCATCCATGAACTCCCTAGGAAAAAATCTCCAGGGCCAGGTGGTTTTACATGTGAAATTTATCAAACATTTAAAGAACAATTAATTCCAATACTTTATAGACTATTTGGGAAAATAGGTGAAGAAGGAGTCCTACCAAATTCTTTTTATGACACAAATATGGTACCAATACCCAAACCAGGTAGAGTCAAAACAGAGAAAGAAAATTATAGACCAATTTCCCTAATGAATATTGATGCAAAAATTTTAAATAAAATATTAGCAAAAAGATTGCAGAAACTTATCAAAAGAATAATACAGTATGACCTGATAGGATTTATTCCAGGAATGCAAGGCTGGCTCAATATTAGGAAAACTATTACTATAATTGATCATATCAACAACAAAACTAGTGGAAACCATATGATCATCTCAATAAATGCAGAAAAACCCTCTGACAAAATACAACACCCATTCCTATTAAAAACACTAGAAGGGGGCGGAGCCAAGATGGCAGCTGGTAAGCAGGAAATAATGTGAGCTCCGTACGGAGACCCTCCAAAAACTTATAAAAAATGGCTCTGAACCAATTATAGAACGGCTGAACCCACAAAACAGCAGAGGGAAGTAGAGCTCCAGCCCAGGACAGCCTGGATGGTCTCTGGGTGAGGTCTATCCCACACGGAGCTTGGAGCTGGGAGCTGGGAGCTGGGAACAGAGTGGAGCAGAGCCCAGCCTGAGCGGCGTGGACCATCCAGACCAGAAGCCGGGCGGAGGGGGCCCTAGCGCCCTGAATATGTGAGCTGCGGCAGTTACGAGACTTCTCAACCCACAAACACCAAAGACTGCGGAGAAGGTTAGTGGGAAAAGCTGCGGGAGTGGAAGGAGTTCGCAGTTCGGCTCCCAGCCCTGGGGGCAGCGGAGGTGGGGCAGCTACAGCTGTTGTTACTTCCGGCTCCAGGCCCACCTGGTGGGAGGAATTAAGTGGCGGATCAGAGCAGGGGTGCACAGCCTGCCGAAGATCTAAGCCCAGTTCGGGTTGGGGGTTGGGGAAGGAGCAGTGCTGGTGTGGCAGAGCTGGCACCTCCCCCCCCAAACGTGGAACATAGAACTCTGTAATCTACAAGCAGTCGTACCCCACTGAAAAAGTCAAGGGTCAAGTTAGTTGGCTGGGAATATGGCCAGGCAGCGAAAACGCACCGAGATTCAGTCTCAGACTTTGCATTCTTTCTTTGCTGACAAAGAAGACCAAAACATACAGACAGAAGAAATTAATAAAGTCAAAGAGCCTACAACAGAAACCTCCAAGAAAAACAGGAACTGGTCCCAGGCCATGGAAGAGTTCAAAAAGGATTTGGAAAAGCAAGTTAGAGAAGTAGAGGAAAAATTGGGAAGAGAAATGAGAAGGATGCGAGAAAACCATGAAAAACAAGTCAATGACTTGCTAAAGGAGACCCAAAAAAATACTGAAAAATACACTGAAGAAAACAACACCTTAAAAAATAGACTAACTCAAATGGCAAAAGAGCTCCAAAAAGCCAATGAGGAGAAGAATGCCTTGAAAGGCAGAATTAGCCAAATGGAAAAGGAGGTCCAAAAGACCACTGAAGAAAATACTACTTTAAAAATTAGATTGGAGCAAGTGGAAGCTAGTGACTTTATGAGAAATCAAGATATTATAAAACAGAACCAAAGGAATGAAAAAATGGAAGACAATGTGAAATATCTCCTTGGAAAAACCACTGACCTGGAAAATAGATCCAGGAGAGATAATTTAAAAATTATTGGACTACCTGAAAGCCAGGATCAAAAAAAGAGCCTAGATACCATCTTTCAAGAAATTATCAAGGAGAACTGCCCTGATATTCTAGAGCCACAGGGCAAAATAGAAATTGAAAGAATCCATCGATCACCTCCTCAAATAGATCCCAAAAAGAAATCTCCTAGGAATATTGTCGCCAAATTCCAGAGCTCTCAGATCAAGGAGAAAATACTGCAAGCAGCCAGAAAGAAACAATTTGAGTATTGTGGAAACCCAATCAGAATAACCCAAGATCTGGCAGCTTCTACATTAAGAGATCGAAGGGCTTGGAATGCGATATTCCGGAGGTCAATGGAGCTAGGATTAAAACCTAGAATCACCTACCCAGCAAAACTGAGTATCATGTTCCAAGGCAAAATATGGATTTTCAATAAAATAGAGGACTTTCAAGCTTTCTCAGTGAAAAGACCAGAACTGAATAGAAAATTTGACTTTCAAACACAAGAATCAAGAGAAGCATGAAAAGGTAATCAAGAAACGGAAATTGCAAGGGACTTACTAAAGTTGAACTGTTTTGTTTACATTCCTACATGGAAAGATGATGTGTATGATTCATGAGACCTCAGTATTAGGGTAGTTGAAGGGAATATGCATATATATATATGTTTATGTATATATATAAGTGAATGTGTATGTATGAATGTATCTATGTGTATATGTATGCATGTGTATGTAGGTATATATAATGTGTGCTTTTGTATGTGTATATACATATTTATATATATGTATATATATATATGTAAAAGAGAGAGAACAGACACAGGGTGAGTTGAAGAGGAAGGGAAGATATGTAAAAGAAATAAAATGAAATTAAGGGATGAGAGAGCAACATACGGAGAGAGGGAGATAGGGAGAGATAGAATGGGGTGGATTATCTCGCCTAAAGGTGGCAAGAGGAAGCAGTTCTGTGGGAGGAGGGGAGTGGGCAGGTGAGGGGGGAATGAGTGAACCTTGCTCTCATCAGATTTGGCCTGAGGAGGGAATACCATACATACTCAGTTGGGTATCTTACCCCACAGGAAAGAAGAGGGAGGAAGATAAAACAAAATAAAAGGCGGGGATGATGGAGGGGAGGGCAGATGGGGGTGGAGGTAATCAAAACAAACACTTTGGAAAGGGGACAGGGTCAAGGGAGAAAATTCAATAAAGCGGGATGGGTTGAGAAGGAGCAAAATGTAGTTAGCCTTTCACAACATGAGTATTGTGGAAGGGTTATACATAATGATACATGCGTGGCCTAGGTTGAAGTGCTCGACTTCTTAGGGAGGGTGGGTGGGAAGGGAAGAGGGGAGAGAATTTGAAACTCAAAGTTTTAAAAACAGATGTTCAAAAAACAAAAAAAAAAGTTTTTGCATGCAACTAAAAAATAAGATACACAGGCAATGGGGCATAGAAATTTATCTTGCCCTACAAGAAAGGAAGGGAAAAGGGGATGAGAGGGGAGGGGAGTGACAGAGGGGAGGGCTGACTGGGGAACAGGGCAACCAGAATATATGCCATCTTGGAGTGGGGGGGAGGGTAGAAATGGGGAGAAAATTTGTAATTCAAACTGTTGTGAAAATCAATGCTGAAAACAAAATATGTTAAATAAATAAATTAAAAATAAAATAAAAAAAGGAAATAATGACACAATTATGAGAAAATCCAGCCGGGCCATTGGCCATCCAGGATCTTAGCTAAAAGTTACAGGGTGAGAACAAGGCTTTTATTTTTGTATATTTTTTAAATGTAAAATGCTACTTTCTCATAAATCCTATTCAAGGATGGGTCTTAAAATTACATTTTTTTAGATACTCTGGGAAAAATGAAGTCATTTTATACTTAGAGAACATCTTTTATTCATTGATCTTAAGTCCATACAAACCTCAGAATTTACATATTGCTGATTTTTCCTTCTTTCAGAAGTCTACCTTGTCATAGTAATAATTATGTATTTGTGTTTTTATACAAATTTTAAATAAAATATTTTTTCTATTTTTACTGAGAAAAAATATTTGTGCACAAAAATGTCTAAATCATAAAATAACATGAATAAAATTGTTGAAGTAAAAAAAACCACTAGAAAACATAAGAATAAATGGAGCCTTCCTTAAAATTAGAAATAGCACCTACCTAAAACCATCAATGAGCATTATTTGTAATGGGAATAAGCTAGACATATTCCCAATAAGATTAGGGGTGAAAGAAAGATGTCCATTATCACCACTACTACTCAATTTGGTACTAGAAATATTAGCCGTAGCAATAAGAGAAGAAAAAGAATGAGTGGGCTAAATTTTTGCAGATGATATGATGATTTACTTAGAGAAACCTAGAGAATCAAGTAAAAAAACTACTTGAAATAATAAACAACTTTAGCAAAGTTGTAGGATACAAAATAAACCCACATAAATCCTTGCCATTCCTATACATTACTAATGAAGCCCAACAGCAAGAGATAGAAAGAGAAATTCCATTCAAAGTTACTGTAGATACTATAATATATTTGGGAGTCTACCTGCCAAGACAAGACCACGGCCCATATGAACATAATTATGAAACACTTTTCACATGAATAAAGTCAGACCTAAATAAATGGAAAAATATCAGTTGCTCATGGTGAGGCTGAGCTAATATCATAGAAATGACAATTTTACCTAAATTAATTTATTTATTCAGTGCCATACTAATTGAACTACCAAAAACTATTTTACAGAGCTGGATAAAATAATAACAAAATTCATCTGGAAGAACAAGAGGTCTAGAATATCTAAGGCATTAATGAAAGAAATGCTAGGGAAGGTGGCCTAGCCACACCCGATATTAAACTGTATTATAAAGCAGTAGTCATCAAAACTACCTGGTACTGGCTAAGAAACAGAGTTGTGGTTCCATGGAACAGGATAGGTACACAAGATGGAGAAGTCAACGACTATAACAATCTACTCCTTGATAAACCCAAAGAATTCAGCTTCTGGGCTAAGAATTCACTATTTCACAAAAACTGCTCAGGAAATTGGAAAATGGTAGGGCAGAAACTGGGCATAGATCAATATCTTACACCATATAGCAAAATAAAGTCAAAATGGGTTCATGATTTAGGAATAAAGTCTGATACTATAAGCAATTTGGGAGAGCAAGGAATAGTTTACCTATCAGATTTATGGAAAAGAAAAGAATTCATGATCGAAGAAGAGATAGAGAGCATTACAAAATGCAAAATGGATAATATTGATTATGTTAAATTGAAATGTTTTTGTAAAGAAAAGCCAGTGCAACAATGATTAGGAGGGAAGCAGATAATTGGGAGAAAATCTTTACAACCACTGTCTCTGATAAAGGCCTCATCTCTAAAATATACAGGGAACTGAGCCAAATTTATAGGAATACAAGTCATTCCCCAATTGAGAAACGGTCAAAGGATATGAACAGGCAGTTTACAGAGGAAGGAAATTAAAGATATCTATAGGCACGTGAAAAAATGCTCTAAATCACTACTGATTAGAGAAATGCAAATCAAAACAACTCTTAGGTACCACATCTCTCCTGTCAGATTGGCTAAAATGAGAAAACAGGGAAATGTTAAATAGTGGAGAGGATGTGGAAAAATGGGAACACTGTTACATTGTTGGTGGAGTTGTGAACTGATCCAGCCATTCTGGGGAGCAATTTGGAACTATGCCCAAAGGGCTATAAAAATGTTCATACCCTTTGACCCAGCAATACCACTTCCAGGGTTGTATCTCAAAGAGATCACAGAAGTGGGAAAAGGGCCCATATGTACAAAAATATTTATAGCGGCTCTTTTTGTAGTAGCAAAGAATTGGAAATCAAGGGGATGCCCATCAATTTGGGAATGGCTGAACAAGTTGTGGTATATGAAGGTAATGGAATACTATTGTGCTGTAAAAAATGGGGATGATATGGACTTCATAACAACCTGGAAAAACCTATATGATAAAATGTTGAGTGAGCAGAGCAGAACCAGGAGAACATTATACACAAGCACAGATGTATGAATTCCCTGACGACTAACCCTGTTAGACTTTCCTCTTCTCAGCAACACAAGGTGCAAAGACAACTCCAAAGAACTCACAGTGGAGAATGCTGTCTAAATCCAGAGAAAGAACTATGAAGTATGAATGCAGATTGAGGCACACTTCATACTAGCCTTTTTTACCCCCTTTTTTCCCTCTTTTTCTCTCTTTTGTTTTTGTTTTTGGGTTGTTTTTTTTTTTTTTGGTCCTCTTTCTTCTTTCAAATGATTCATTTCATTGATCACAGTTCTTCTCCATAACTTGACTAGTGTGTAAATTAATTCAATGCAAAGCTATATGTGGAAGTTATATGGGATTCCATGCCATCTTGGGGAGGGAGGAGGAGAGGGAAGGGAGAAAATCTGGAACTCAAAATTATGTAGAACCAAGTGTTATAAACTAAAAATAAAAAAAAATGCTAAAAAAAAGAATGTGGACGCACAAAGAACCTTAAAGTGAGGTGGGTCCCTCCACCACCACGGACACCAGGCAGTCCTTCAAAAATTGACTTCCCGAATGTCCCACTGAGGCAGCTAAAACTTTGCTTGGCTCTGACTAAGGTAGCCATGGAGAAGGCAAATTAGTATGTAGTGTTACAGGGAACTGTTACCATAGTAAGATAAAGCAGGCAGACCTGGCATTGCAAGGAGAATGAAAAATCAAAACCCACCCCTGCTGAAAGTCCCTAGGGAACAGCAGAAGAAGAGGTCCCAGGAAAGGAAGCTGGGAGCACGAGCCAGACAGTTCAGAGCAGATCCAGGATGCTGAAGTGTCATTTGGAGATGTGTGAATACAGGGAGGACACCATGTGATGGTAGTGGGGTTATTCTTTTATTTAAAAAAATTTTAAATTCACAAACCCACAATAAAACAAGTATTTTATGTACATCATAAAAAGATGATTATACGTGGAAGAAATGTGGCTAGCTTGAATTACTCTTTGAGTAATAATAAATTCAAAATAATACTTTTAAGACTTTGTCATTCCTTCTGGCTTTCCTTTGTTCTATAGCATGCATTGCTACATCAATTTCTTTCCTTATTGTTTTGGGGTGTGCAGGATCAGGGACGGGACAATCCTATTGCTAGTGCCCCTCCCATTGTCATCCTCTCCTACCCAACACTGAAAACAATCAACTAACAAAGTATTTATAATGAAAGTGCATAGTGAAGTAACACAAATTGCCACACTGTGCTTTTTATTCCATATCTTCTATCCATCACCTTGGTTAGCAGGCAGCTTGCATAGATCTTGATAAGACTCTGACATACTGGTTCAGTATTACAATCATAAGAGGTGGGACACTTTCCCAAGTTGTTGGCCTTCATTATGCTTTATTGTTCGCAAATACTCCCTGGACTCTGCATTAGTGCATCCAACTGTTACAGGTTTCATTGAAAGTGCCGGAGTTTTATGCGAAGTTATTGTTCCATAACATTCACATACCAAAATTTGTTCAGCTTTTGCCCTACTTACTGTAGGATGTAATATCTTACTTTCTAGGCACTGGATATACCAAAAGGAGCTGGTATCAATATGTTTGTACACTTGGGTTCCTTTCCTGTCTTGAAAGATACATACTTTCCAGAGCTCTCACTGAGTCGACGATTTTGTGATTTGTGGGGAACTCCACAGCTTCAACAGGAAACTGATGTGTCTGTTTTCCCATAACCTTCCTACACTTTTTTTTCTTTTCATTTTTGTCGCTTGCATGGGGATGAAGTGGAGCCTGAGAGCTGATTTAATTCGTATTTAACTAATTATTGATTTGGAAGATTTTTGCTTAGGCTTCTTTACAAAAAGTTACATGTATTTTCTGCTCCATTGCTCTCCCCTCTGTGCCAGGAATAAGAAAAATAAATATAAAGCTCATAACAAGTACACGATTAAGGAAAACAATTTCAATTCCAGTATTTGTGATGCTCATTTTCTCACCACCTTTACGGATCTGAAAATCTTCCTAATGGTGATTATAGATGTAGTGTTTTTTTCACTTAAAAATTTATTTTCAAAAGGAACTAGTTCAGTATCCACAACTCCAAAATCACTCACAGTCCAAGAGTAAGGGAGAGAACCTCTTCCTTCTCTTCTAAGAGCTGTAGACATCTTCCCAGGAAGGAAAGGGCTTGTTATCTTCCTAATTCTTTCAAGGATAGCTTGATTTTGAAGAACAGGAACTGAAACAGGGGTTCCAGAGAGACTGCTCTTCTGAGTGCACAATTATGAGTGGTTCCAAGACAGGAAAGCTCTTGTGAACAAACAGGATCATGCCTTGACTGGGGGTGGGAATGGTGCGGTAGCGGTGGTATGCTGTCATGTGTTTTAGTGGAAAGTGACCCCGACATGAGTATAGATTGCGGAGTGTATTCTGAAGATGATAGAAAATGTGGAGCAGATAGTACTGGTCTTCTCAATCCTTTGTCTGAATATAGACACATGCACATTTGCACTGGTACATAGAGTATATGGCCCTATTCTCCTTCTCCAGCTTCAGTCTACCTCAGAGAGCTCCCTACTGATTCTAGGAAATCCTAGTCTAACAAGATAAGGAGTCTAGCTTTCTAGCTTCTAGCTTCCAGGAATATACTGGGTAAGAGAAACCTTGCTGGACTAACTAAGGCAAAATATCCCTGTTCCAACGTGCTGGTTTGGCCCAAACACAGATCTAAAGCACTTTACTTAAGGCTGCAACTCTAGTGCTACTGGGTTAGGGCAAGACTTTTTTTCTTATAATCATTGATAACTCACATTTCTTACTTTAAAAATTGTCTCTTCCTAGCTTAGGATCATGTCTATTGCAGTCATTCTATATGTGCTTCTATAGACGCAGTATCTATTCTTAATAGACATTGGACATGAGGCCCTTAAGTGGGAGACCTGCTGCAAATCAGTTACCCAATTAATTGCTTCTCTTTAAATTTCATATGCTTTTGTAAGTATTTTGTGGTCCTTTCTAGCCCTTGTGTGGAGATCAGCTCTTCTACCACTCATAACGGCATATTCCTTGTGGTTCCTCTAATTTCTTTGTAGTGACTTTTTCTAAGTCATGTATTCATCACGTTTTAATCTTGGTCCACAATGGCATCCTTATCTATTTTCGGCCAGACTCTTGGGAACTGTTTCCAACATTTTGTAGTGCTTAGTAAGTATTGGCACTGTAATAGAGGTCTTTGGAATAACTGAACACAAGGTTATTCTACTCATCTTCTTTTCTGTATTACATACATGATCTTATCAAGTTTTCAGACTTTTTATTTCTAAGTAGTGTCGTATAGTGTAAATTTGGTCCTTGCTAGGGCTCCTTCCTGGAATACAGGAACAGGCTGCGTAAAGGAGGCATATGAGTATACTTTGGATGAGAGCACATATTAGAGTTGGAAGGGAAAATCTAAGCCACTCCAACCTCCTCATTTATTCATCTCTAGGTGAATAATAAAGTGAGGCAGAGACAGGTTGTTCCTTGACCAGATTTGTAGACCGTGGAGTCAGGCATTTTTACTCAGATTTTCCCTAATTCTAAACCCTGTACCCTATCCATTAGAAGAAATGGCTTCCTCTACTCTGTTTTGAATATCAATGAGAGTTAAATGTGACTAAACTGTCTGTATGTTTTAGCCTACTGACTTTACTATGAGATGAAAGAGCCAAGGAATGATAATCAAAAAAAATAGCCAGTATTTCTATAGTAATTTAATGTTTGTGAAGCATTTTACAAACATTCTTCAATTTAATCCTCACCTCAAGCCTGGGAGAAATATGCCCTTATTATCCATAATGTACAGATAGGAAAACTCAGGCAGGATTAGGTTCCATGACTTGCCCAGGGACAAACAGCTATTAAGTGCCAGAAGAGGTGGGGGTGTTATAAAGGATATTTTAAGTGTTCAAAACTTCTCTTAATGAAAAGTAGGCAGAAGAAAATGAAAAAATGGCCATCTTTTCCATTTTCTCTTGAGTCCCTACACCTGGATGTAGAAGGCAGTAAGAAGCTTCCAGCTCTCAGATCAGGTGAGCACAAGACTCAGTGAGGAAGTTGACTCTATCAAGAATCTTTAATTAAGCACTAACCACAGATAGAAAGAACTGTGGCAAGTAATGGGGGAAAGACATTTGGATTAGATATTAGTTAAGGATCAGCTTCAAAAAAAGGCAAGGGTATCCAACATTTTTGATGATAAGGGAATGCCTTCAAATCATCCAGGTGGTGCTGTGACAGGTAAATACTACTCATTAGTACAGGCAGTAGAGAAGAACTGTCATTTCATCCCCAGCAATTTTGGTCTACCTTCAAATAGACATGGATATAAGGAGATGTCCACTCTAGGATGGAAGCAGCTTCAAGGAACATGAAGAAACAGAGAAGAGTTTCAGACTAGAGAGACCAGACCTTGGACATGTAGCTGAACAACTTCCCCAGAGAGAAACAGTTTCTAGGTCATGTAGTACCAGGAGTTGTGAGTTGGATTTGCCACATGTGTATCTGACACATGCACCTCACTACTATACTCCAAGTTTGAGTCCACTTTCCCCATGGACACTGTATTTGTGGGAGAGTATACCCCAGGTTTATGGTGTGTGTGTGTGTGGGGGGGGAATATTTGGTAAGTACTAGTCTTTCTATGCCATCTGAGTAAATGTCTTTGCTAATTGCATCTGCTGGCTGATGGTTAATAGGGCTCTTGAGATGTATTAGGGATGCAGACCCACAGGTTGCCTCTACTACCTGAGATAGCAGCCCTTACTTGGGAACTAAACCCATAACTGCAAGTAGAAATTGAGGGAGGAGTCCAGAGGGAGTGCTACACGAATTTACTTGGCAGTTCTATAGTGTAACCTAATGTTACTTGACTATTCAAAAGCAGTGTCTAATGTGGAATGAATGGAGATGTGAAGTAATTTAAAGCAAATAATATTAGAATTGATTAAAAATTATAATTCATATATTTTATTCTTCTATCATTTTATTTCTAAATGTATCCTTTCCCCTTCCTCTATCCAGTGAGGAATCACTTGTAACGAAGAATAAAAAAGAGAGGAAAAGAGGGATCGTCGACTAAAACCAACATAATCAAAGTCAAAATCAACTTCACAAAGATTCGTGCTTCATTTCAATTGTGCTTATTGATACAGGATGCTCATGAAAGTAACCAAATGCATTTTGGACTGTGCCTCTAAAAGTCCACTTCATCTTCCTTGGTTTTGCCAGTCTGGTAGTCTATAAGCTCGAATTGTTCATTCCGGCAAGGGAAAGGTTCACATGTTTTCAAATGTACATATCTATTACCCCCAATATGTACCTGCAAATAAGGAGAAAAGGAAAATCAGTGATGTGTATTCCAACCCAATACCTCTCACTTCTCAGGATCACTGTATTAGGTACATTCCTAGTTTAGGTAGGGGTGTTGACTGGATGACGTCTGATGGGAGTTGTACATTTTTATTGTAACCTATGAATGAGCCTATTTATGCTGTGAAAACAAAATTATAGCAGTAAGTGGCCTGAGAGATGATTGAGTTTTATTTTTAAGGCTAAGGGAATTGAGCCCCACAAAGGTCCAGTGAATAAGAATATTCAGATAGGCAGCAATATCATGCTACTGATAGTTCTTAAGATGATAGATTTAAAGCTGGAAGGGACATTAAGGCTAGTCAGGAATGAGGCGGAGTATAACCTGGTTAACCTTCTTAAAAAATCAACGTGAGAGGGGAAGACCCTCAGAGTTTGTGGGCAGAACAGAAACAATTTGTATTTACATTCAGTCTGTGCCAATCAAGGCCAAAACAATGACCAACTGGGCTTGGCCTGGAACCTATTGTTGGTTAATCAATGAGAGCCAGAGTGATACAGATTTAAACAGGGTCCTGAACAAAAAAAATTTAGCAGGTAAACATCAAGACATTTTGGGAGGTTTCAGGAATGATACCCTATCTGGACAGAAGGGAGAGAGAGAGAGAGAGAGAGAGAGAGGGGGGGGGAAGGGAGAGAGAGAAAAAAAAGAGAAAGAAGAAGAAGAAGAAGAAGAAGAAGAAGAAGAAGAAGAAGAAGAAGAAGAAGAAGAAGAAGAAGAAGAAGAAGAAGAGAGGAAGAAGAAAAAGAAGAAGAGGAGGAAGGGGAGTTTGAGGATGAGGAGAAAGAGGAGGAGGAGGGGGAGGAGGAAGGAAGGAAGGAAGGAAGAGCTATATTGCCCATCTGGCAATTTCCAGTTGAGTCTCCTTACCTAACCTAACACCTAAGTTAAAGGATAACCAAATTGTGCATACACTTTGATATAGCAATACCACTACTAGTTCTGAATCCCAAAGATAAATGAATAAAAAAGGGAAAATACTTACATACACAAAACAGCAGCTCATTTAAAAAAATTTCATTCAATATTTTATTTTTTCCCAATTAAAGGTTAAACCAATTTTAACATTGCTCTTTTTTTTTTTCAGATTTTGAGTTCCAAATTCTCTCGCTCCCTTCACTCCATGACCCCTCCTTCCTTGACAAGGCAATCAATTTGACATAGGTTAAACGTGTGTAGTCATGAAAAACACATTTCCATGAAAGTCATTTTGTTAAAGAAAACAGTCAAAAACCCCAAGGAAAATAAAGTAAAGAAAATGTATCTTTGGTTTTCATTCAAGTTCTACCAGTTGGTTCTCTAAAGATGGATAGCATTTTTCATCAAAAGTTCTACAGAATTGTCTTGGATCATTGTATTGCTGAGAATAACAAAGTTATTCATAGTACATCATCAAACGATGTTGCTGTTCCTGTATACGATGTTTTGCTGGTTCTTCTCATTTCCCTTTGCATTGGTTCATGTAAGTCTTTCCAGGATTTTCTGAGAGCATCCTGCTCATCATTTCTTAAGGCACTATCATATTCTTCACAATGATATATAACAACTTGTTCAGCCATTCCCCAAATTGATGGACATCCCTCAATTTCCAATTCTTTGCCTCCACTAAAAGAGCTGCTATAAATATTTTTGTGCAAAGGTCCTTTTCCTTTTTTTTTTAATCTCCTTGGGATACAGACTCAGTATTGGTATTACTTTGTCAAAAGGTTTGCATACTTTTATACCCTTTGGGCACAGTTCTAAATTTTTCTTGAGAATGGTTGAATCAGAATCCAACTATACCAAGAGTACATAAGTGTTTTAATTTCCCCACATCTCCTCCAACATCTGTCTTTTTCCTTTTCTGTCATATTAGCCAATCTGACAGGTGTGAGGTAGTAGCTCAGAGTTGTTTTAATTTGCATTTCTCTCATCAATAGTGATTTAGAGAATTTTTTTCTTATGACTAGAAAGAGATTTGATTATTTGTCTGAAAACTGCCTGTTCATATCCTTTGACCATTTATTAATTGAGGAATCCTCTTATTTCCACAAATTTGACTCAGTTTTCTATGTTTGAGGAATGTAGTCTTTTTTAGAGAAACTCCCTGTAAAATTTGGTTTTCATAGTAATGATTACCAACTTTGTATTTTTCTCCATCCTATTTTCCACCTGTTCATCCTACTTTCCCTCTCCTTTTATCATGTCCATTCTCAAAAGGGTTTTATTTCTGACTTTTGCCTCCCCCATACTGCTCTCCCTTCTATCAGCTCCCAGTCTCCCCCACCTTATCCTCTTCCCTTCATACTTTCCTGTGTGGTAATATGGATTTCTACACCCTACTGAGTGTGTGTATCATTCTCTCTTTGAGCAAATTCTGAGGAGAGTAAGGAGTGAGAGCTGTGTAACATGCTTCGTCCTAAGTCCTCTGGAGACATGATTGAGGGTTAATTGCATTGATCAAGAGTTCTTAAGTCCTTAACACTTTTTTGTTCTTGGTTTTAGTTTTTTACAGTGATGCTATCCATGTATAAATTGGTCTCCTGATCCTGCTCTCTTTACTCTGTAGCAGATCATATTATCCCGCATTCTCTGAAATATTTTTTTCAAAATTTGTTTAGCTATTCCCCAGTTGTCTAAGAGGAAATCCAAGACACTCCCTTAGATGTTATTTCTCCTTTTTCCTTCCCTGTTTTCAGGATTAGGAAGTTTGTTTTGCTTGAAGATATACAATCTCCAATATCACCCTTTCTCTTAACAGTACTTCTCTCCATTTGGAAGCAGGCTCTGAAAGGAAATAATCTTTGCCCAGAAGAAATATACTGCCAATTGTGAAGACAATAAGAGAAGAAAAAGAATGTCAGACCCCAAGGCAATAGAAGGGTGAGTCTCCTTGACTTTCTATGTCCTCTGATTATGTGCTTATTCTTTCCAGTGATGTGAGGTTTTGTGGCAGAGTATGTTTCTGGTTTATGGGGAGAATATTTTATAGCTATGATTTTTACAATATCGTTTTCAGTAAATGCCTTTATTTTGACTTAATTCTGTCAAAGGATGGTTAAAGGCAAAAGCACTGGTGGGGACACTTGACCTATTGTTTTAAGAATGTGGACCCACAAAGTACCTTAAACCTGAGGTGGGTTCCCCACCACTCCGGACACCAGGCAGTTCTTCAAAAATTGATTTCCTGAATGTCTCACTGAGGCAGCTAAAACTTTGCTTGGCTCTGACTAATGTAGCCATGGAGAAGGCAAATTAGTATGTAGTGTTACAGGGAACTGTTACCATAGTAAGAGAAAGCTTCATAATCTTAGTAGGCAGACCTGGCATTGCAAGGAGAATGAAAAACCAAAGCCCACCCCTGCTGAAAGTCCCTAGGGAACAGCAGAAAGAAGAGGTGCCTGGAAAAGAAGCCGGGAGCACGAGCTAGACAGTTCAGAGCAGATCCAGGATGCTGAAGTGTCTTTTGGAGATGTGTGAATACAGGGAGGAAACCGTGTGATGATAGTGGTGGTATTTTTTCATTTTAAAAATTTTTTAAATTCACAAACCCACAATAAAACAAACATTTTATATACATCATAAAAAGAGGATTATACATGGAAGAAATGTGGCTAGCTGGAATTCCTCTTTGAGTAATAATAAATTCAAAATAATACTTTTAAGGCTTTCTCATTCCTTCTGGCTTTCCTTCTGCTCTGTACCATGCATTGCTACATCAATTTCTTTCCTTATTATTTTGGGGTATTCCGGATTAGGGGCAGGACAATCCTATTGCTAGTGCCCCTCCCATTGTCATCCTCTCCTACCCAACGCTGAAAACAATCAACCAACAAAGTATTTATAATGAAAGCACATAATGATGTAACACAATTTGCCACACTGCCCATTTCTCAAAATGTGCTTCTTATTCCATGTCTTCTGTCCACCACCTTGGTAAGGAGGCAGCTTGCACAGATCTTGATAAAACTCTGACATACTGGTTCAATAATACAATCATGAGAGGTGGGACATATTGCCAACTTGTTGGCCTTCACTATGCTGTATTGTTAGCAAATACTCCCTGAAGTCCGCATTAGTGCATCCAACTGTTACAGGTTTCACTGAAATCACCGGAGTTTTATGCGATGCTATTGTTCCACAACATTCACGTACCAAAATTTGTTCAGCTTTTGCCCTACTTATTGTAGGATGTAACATCTTACTTTCCAGGTCTTGGATACACCAAAAGGAGCTGATATCAATATGTTTGTACCTTTGGGTTCCTTTTCTGTCTTGAAAGATACATACTCTCCAGTGCTCTCACTGAGTTAACGATTTTGTGATTTGGGGGGGAACTCCACAGCTTCAGCAGGAAACCGATGTGTCTGTTTTCCCGTAACCCTTGCTACACTTTTTTCTTTTCATTTGTGTCACTTCATGGGGGTGAAATGGAGCCTGAGAGGTGATTTAATTTGGATTTAACTAATTATTGATTTGGAAGATTTTTGCTTAGGCTTCTTTAGAAAAAAGTATATGTATTTTCTGCTCCATTGATCTACCCTCTATGCCAGAAAAAAAGAAAAATAAATACAAAACTCATGACAAGTACACAATTAAGGAAAACAACTCCAATTACAGTATTTGTGATGCTCATTTTCTCACCACCTTTACTGATCTGAAAATCTTTCTAATTATTAGTGATTAAGATTGGTGATTATAAATGTAGAGTTTTTTCCTTTTACTCATTGATAACTTGCATTTCTTCCTTTAAAAATTGTCTCTTCCTAGCTTTGGACCATGTCTGTTGTAGTCATTCTATATGTGCTTCTATAGACCCAGTATGTATTCTTAATAGATGTTGGACATGAGGCCCTTAAGTGGGAGACCTGCTGCAAATCAGTTACCCAATTAATTGCTTCCCTATAAATTTCATATGCTTTTCTCAGTATTTTGTGGTCCTTTCTAGCAGGTCTTCCACCACTCATAAAGGCATATTCCCTGTGGCTCCTCTAATTTCTTTGTAGTGACTTTTTCTAAGTCGTGTATTCATCACATTTTAATCTTGGTCCACAGTGGGAGCCTTACCTATTTTCTGTCAGACTCTTTTGCACTGTTTCCAACATTTTGTAGTGCTTAGCATGTACTGGCACTGTAATAGAGGTCTTTCGAATAACTGAACACAAGGTTATTTTACTCATTTTCTTTTCTGTATTACGTACCTGATCTTATCAAGTTCTCAGACACTATATTTATTTTTTTTAATTTATTTATTTATTTTCAGTTTACCACACACGGCTCTACATAATTTTGATTTCCAGATTTTCTCCCCTCCCTCCCCCCTCCCTTCCCAAGATGGCATGTAATCTCATATAACTACCATGTATAACTTCGCATTGAATTAATTTATACACTAGTCACGTTGTGGAGAAGAATTATGACCAATGGAATGAATCATGAGAAAGAAGAAATAGAACCAAAAAACCCCCCAAAAAACCAAAAAACCCCCAAAAACAAAAACAAAAGAGAAGCCAAAAAAGCCAGCATGTAGTGCGCCTCAATCTGTATTCAAACTTCATAGTTCTTTCTCTGGATGAAGATAGCATTCTCCATCGTGAGTCCCTTGGAGTTGTCCTTGCACCTTAGGTTGCTGAGAAGAGCGAAGTATGTCAGGGTTGGTCCTCATAGAATCCATATATCTGTGGCTGTGCGCAATGTTCTCCTGACTCTGCTCCGCTCACTCAGCATTATGTCGTGTAGTTTTTCCAGGTTGTTACGAAGTCTGCATCATCCCCATTTCTTATGGCACAATAGTATTCCATCATCTTCATATACCACAGCTTGTTCAGCCATTCCCTAATTGATGGGCATCCCTTTGATTTCCAATTCTTGGCTACCACAAAGAGAGCCGCTATAAATATTTTTGTACATATGGGTCCCTTTCCCTCTTGTGTGATTTGTTTGGGATACAACCCTAGAAGTGGTATTGCTGGGTCAAAGGGTATGAACATTTCTATAGCCCTTTGGCCATAGTTCCCAACTGCTCTCCAAAATGGCTGGATCAGCTCACAACTCAACCAGCAATGCAACAATGTTCCAATTTCCCCACATCCTCTCCAGCATTTATCATTTTCCTGTTTTGTAATTTTAGCCAATCTGACAGGAGAGATGTGGTATCTAAGAGTTGTTTTGATTTGCATTTCTCTAATCAGCTGTGATCCAGAGCATTTTTTCATATGCCTATACATAGCTTTAATTTCTTCCTCTGAAAACTGCCTGTTCATATCCTTTGACCATTTCTCAATTGGGGAATGGCTTGTATTCCTATATATTTGCCTCAGTTCCCTGTATATTTTAGAGATGAGGCCTTTATCAGAGATACTAGTTGCAAAGATTTTCTGCCAATTTTCTGCTTCCCTCCTAATTTTTGTTGTATTGGCTTTTTTTGTACAAAAACATTTCAATTTGACATAATCAAAATTATCCATTTTGCATTTTGTAATGCTCTCTATCTCTTGTTGGGTCATGAATTCTTTGCTTTTCCACAAGTCTGATAAATAAACTATTCCTTGCTTTCCCAAATTACTTATAGTATCAGCTTTTACTCCTAAATCATGAACCCATTTTGACTTTATTTTGGTATATGGTGTAAGATATTGGTCTATGCCCAGTTTTTGCCCTACCATTTTCCAATTTTCCCAACAGTTTTTGTGAAATTGTGGATTATTAGCCCAGAAGCTGGCCTCTTTGGGTTTATCAAAGAGTAGATTGCTAAACTTGTTGATTTCTTCTTCTTGTGTACCTATCCTATTCCACTGATCCACATCCCTGTTTCTTAACCAGTACCAGGCAGTTTTGATGACTGCTGCTCTGTAGTATAGTTTAATATCTGGTATGGCTAAGCCACCTTCTCTAGCATGTCTTTTCATTAATACCCTAGATATTCTAGACCTCTTGTTTTTCCAGATGAATTTTGTTATTATTTTGTCCAGCTCAGTAAAATAATTTTTTGGTAGTTCGATTGGTATGGCACTGAATAGATAGATTAATTTAGGTAAAATTGTCATTTTTATTATATTAGCTCAGCCTACCCATGAGCAACTGATATTTTTCCATTTATTTAGATCTGATTTCATTCACGTGAAAAGTGTGTCATAATTATGTTCATATAGGCCCTGGGTTTGTCTTGGCAAATAGACACCTAAATATTTTATAGTGCCTACAGTAACTTTGAATGGAATTTCTCTTTCTGTCTCTTGCTGTTGGGCTTTGTCAGTAATGTATAGGAATGCTGAGGATTTATGTGGGTTTATTTTATATCCTGCAACTTTGCTAAAGTTATTTTTTCAAGTAGTTTTTTACTTGATTCTCTAAATAAATCATCATATCACCTGCAAAAAGTGATAATTTAGTTTCTTCTTTCTATTCTAATTCCTTCAATTTCTTTTTCTTCTCTTATTGCTACAGCTAATGTTTCTAGTACCAAACTGAATAATAGAGGTGATAATGGACAACCTTGTTTCACCCCTGATCTTATTGGGAATGCATCTAGTTTATCCCCATTACAAATAATGCTTGTCGATGGTTTTAGGTAGATGCTATTTATAATTTTAAGGAAGGTTCCATTTATTCCTATGCTTTCTAGTGTTTTTAATAGGGATGGGTGTTGTACTTTGTCAAAGGCTTTTTCTGCGTCTATTGAGATGATCATATGGTTTCTGATAGTTTTGTTGTTGATATGGTCAATTATGCTAATAGTTTTCCTAATATTGAACCAGCCTTGCATTCCTGGAATAAATCCTACCTGGCCATAGTGTATTATTCTCATGATGAGGTGCTGCAATCTTTTTGCTAATATTTTATTTAAAATTTTTGCATCAATATTCATTAGAGAAATTGGTCTATAATTTTCTTTCTCTGTTTTGACTCTGCCTGGTTTGGGTATTAGTACCATATTTGTGTCATAAAAAGAATTTGGTGGGACTACTTCTTCACCTATTTTCCCAAGTAGTCTACAAAGTATTGGAATTAGTTGTTCTTTAAATGTTTGATAGAATTCACATGTAAAACCATCTGGCCCTGGAGATTTTTTCCTAGGGAGTTCATTGATGACATGCTCAATTTCTTTTTCTGATATGGGGTTATTAAGAAATTTCACTTCCTTCTCTGTTAGCCTGGGCAGTTTATGTTTTTATAGATATTCATCCATATCTCTAAGGTTGTCAAATTTATGGGCATACACTTGGGCAAAATAATTCCTAATTATTGTTTTGATTTCCTCTTCATTAGAGGTGACCTCACCCTTTTCATTTTTGATACTGGTAATTTGATTTTCTTCTTTCTTTTTTTAAATCAAATTGGCCAAAGGTTTATCAATTTTATTGGTTTTTCACAAAACCAGCTCTTTGTTTTATTTATTAATTCAATAGTTTTCTTGGTTTCAATTTTATTAATCTCTCCTTTGATTTTCATTATTTCTAATTTGGTATTTAATTGGGGGTTTTCAATTTGCTCTTTTTCTAGCTTTTTCAGCTG
The DNA here is from genome assembly GCF_011100635.1 of Trichosurus vulpecula. Taxonomy (NCBI): domain Eukaryota; kingdom Metazoa; phylum Chordata; class Mammalia; order Diprotodontia; family Phalangeridae; genus Trichosurus; species Trichosurus vulpecula. The sequence goes on from NC_050574.1 coordinate 335,446,331, forward strand.
TATGCCCAGAATATTGATCTCCTTTTTCCCTATTTTATTCATGTAGGCATTTAGGGATATAAAACTTCCCCTAAGAACTGCTTTTGCTGCATCCCATAAGTTTTGGTATGTTGTTTCATTATTGTCATTCTCTTGAATGAAGTTATTAATTGTTTCTCTGATTTGTTCTTTGGCCCACTCATTCTTTAGAATTAAATTATTTAGTTTCCAATTAGTTTTTAGCTTATTTTTCCATGGTACTTTATTAAAAATGATTCTTATTGCATCATGATCTGAAAAGGATGCATTGACTACTTCTGCTTTTCTGCACTGGATTGTGAGGTTTTTATGCCCTAGTACATGGTCAATTTTTAAGTATGTGCCATGTACCGCTGAGAAGAAAGTATATTCCTTTTTATCCCCATTCAGTTTTCTCCAGAGGTCTATCATATGTGCCTTTTCTAAAATTCTGTTCACCTCCTTAACTTTTTTCTTCTTTATTTTGAGGTTAGATTTATCAAGTTCAGAAAGGGGGAGGTTGATGTCTCCCAATATTATAGTTTTGCTCTCTATTTCTTCCTGTAACTCCCTTAACCTCTCCTCTAAGAATTTGTATGCCTTACCACTTGGTGCATATATGTTAAGCAATGATATTGCTTCATTATTTATGGTGCCTTTTAGCAGGATATAATGTCCTTCCTTATCTGTTTTAATTAAATCTATCTTTACTTTTGCTTTGTCTGAGATTAGGATTGCTACACCTGCTTTTCTTTTACTTTAGCTGAGGCACAATATATTTTACTCCAGCCTTTTACCTTTACCCTACGTGTATCCCCCTGTTTCAAATGCGTTTCTTGTAAACAGCATATTGTAGGATTATCGTTTTTAATCCATTCTGCTATCTGCTTCTGTTTTATGAGAATGTTCATCCCCTGCACATTCAGGGTTACGATTTCTATCTGTGTCTTTTTCTCCATCCTAATTCCCCCTGTTTATGCTTTTATTTCTCCCTTACCCCTTCTCCTCCTCAACAAAGTTTTGCTTTTGACCGCTGCCTTCCTCAGATAACCCTCCCTCTTTATTCCCCTCCCTTGTCTTACCATTCCCCACTTGCTACTTCTCCTCACCCTTCTGACCACCCCCCTCCCTTTTTTCCCCCCTTCCCCTCCTGCTTCCCGTAGGATAAGTTAGATTTCTAAACTTATCAGAGTATGTTATTCCCTTCTTGAACTAGATCAGATGACAGTAAAGCTCAAATACCGCTCTTCTCCCTCCCTTCTTTCCCTCTACTATAATATGTTTTTGTGCCACTTCATTTGGTGTAAATTTACCCTTTTCTACTACCTCCTTACTGCTTCTCTCATAGCCCTCCCTTTATATCTCTTACTTATATTTTATATCTTTACATCAGTTAATTTATACAGGCATTCACAACCTATGTATATCCCTTTCAATTGTCATAATAGCTGTACCATTCTCAAGACTGACTTATATATGTGTGTGTATATATATATATATATATATACATATATATATATATATACATATATATATATATAAAACATACATAAGATGATATAATCCCACATAAAGATGTAAACAACCTGCCCTTATTGGTTAATAAGGTTTGTGGGGTTTTTCCCCCTGGTTACCTTTTTATGTCTCTCTTGAGGTTTGTATTTGGAGATCAAATTTTCCATTGAGTTCTGACCTTTTCATCAGGAAGGTCTGGAATTCCCTTATTTCATTGAATGTCCATTGCCTTGCCTGGAAAATTATGCTTAGTTTTGCTGGGTAGTTGATCCTTGGTTGTAGTCCAAGCTCCTTTGCCCTTCGGAATATCATATTCCAATATCTCCTGTCTTTTGATGTGGAAGCTGAGAGATCCTGCGTGATCCTGACTGTAGTTCCATGATATTTGAATTGCTTCTTTTTGGCTGCTTGCAGTATTTTCTCCTTGAGTTTATAGCTCTGAAGTTTGGCTATAATATTTCTTGGTGTTTTCAGTTTGGGATCTCTTTCAGGAGGTGATTGGTGAATTCTTTCAATGACTATTTTGCCCTCTGGTTCTAGGACCTCTGGGCAGTTGTCTTTGATAATTTCTTTGAAGATACTGTCAAGGCTCTTTTATTCATCGTGGATTTCCGGTAGACCAATAACTCTTAAATTGTCTCCCCTGGATCTATTTTCCAGGTCAGTTGTTTTGCCAATCAGATATTTCACATTTTCTTCTATTTTTTCATTCTTTACATTTTGTTTTACTACTTCTTGATGCCTCATAGATTCATTAGCTTCCACTTGCTGAAGTCTAACTTTTAATGAGCTAGTGTTTTCATTTTGCTTTTGAGTGTCCTTTTCCAATTGGTTGATTTTACCTCTCAGGGTGTCATTTTCTCTCTCTAGATTCTGAATCTCCGTAGCCATTTCGCCAATCTTTTTTCCCATATTTTCTTTTAGCTCCCTAATTTGGTTTTTGAAATCCTCCTTTAGTTCTTCCAGCAGTGCTTTTTGGGCTGGAGACCAGTTCATATTACCTTTTGAGGTATCTGATGTATCTACAGTATCGTTGCTGTCCTCTTCTATGTTGGTATTTTGATCCTGCCTGTCTCCATAAAAGGAATCTATTGTCCTCGGTTTTTTTGTGTTCTTCTTCATGTTGGATTGCCTTTTCCTGGTTTTACAATGAATATCTACCTTTGGGCCTCAGGGCTTTCTGTCCCAGCTTTCTTATCCTGGGGGTTGTGAGTCTAGAATTTTAGCCTTCAGTTTCCTGAGGTGTGGGGGAGGGGTCTGGCTCTCTGGCTTCTCACTCCCTATGGGTGCTCTCCAGCACTTGCTTATCAGCAATGGTCTCAGCTGTTTGTTGTTTGAGCTGATATCTGGCACTTCCCCTGGGGGAGCAAGATTACATCTGGGCTCCTGGCGTTGACCCCTGCCGACTCTGCCCCTCTGGGACTGATGAACTTCTACTATTTGACCACTGAAGCCCCACTACTTTCTGCTTAGTTCCAGCTTTCTCTCTTTTTTTTTCCTGAGGAATTCTCTGGGTGGGGAGGGGAGGGATTAGAGCCCTTTACCTGGCCATCACGCCTCCCGGAAGTTCAAGAGGCCGCGTTTAATATATTTGGGCTGCAAGCCTCAGGATTCGGTATTTCATGGCCAGTGGCGTTGCGTTGCCTCTCCTCGCTTCCACAAACTGCCATCCTGTGTTGGGAGGCCTGGGGATCTCCGCTGGTTTCGGGTGCCCAGCTTTCTCCCAGCCCTTCTCCCACGTGGATTTTCGGGCCAGCCGCTTCCACCTTGGTCTGGAGCAGCTCCGCACCAAGCACTCTCCCGGCCTACAGGTTCGTGCCCCCAGTCTTTCAGACTCTCCTGGCTCGGAAATTTGCCCCACGCAGACTGCTCGCGGTTTCTGACTCTCTGAAATCTGCTCAAATTCACTTTTTTAAAGGAATCTGACTGACCTTGTGAGAGAGCTCCGGTAAGACGCTGCCTTCATGCGGCCATCTTGGCTCCGCCCCTCAGGCACTATATTTCTAAGTAGTCTGGTATAGTTGCAGATTTGGTCTTGCTAGGGCTCCTTCTTGCAATATAGGTAGAGGCTGCGTGAAGGAGGCATAGAAATGTACTTTGGTTGAGAGCACATATTTAGAGTGGGAAGGTACCATCTAAGCCACTGACTCCAACCTCCTCATTTATTCACCTCTAGGTGAATAATAAAGTGAGGCACAGAGCAGTTCTTCCTTGACCAGATTTATAGAGCTTGGAGTTAGGATTTTTTGCTCAAATTTTCCCTGATTCTAAAGCCTGTACCCTATCCATTAGAAGAAATGGCTTCCTTTACTCTGTTTTGAATATCAATGAGAATTAAATGTGACTAATCTGTATGTTTTAGCCAACTGACTTTACTATGAGATGAAGAGCCAAGGAATGGTAATCAAAAAAAAATAGCCAATGTTTCTATAGTAATTTAATGTTTGTGAAGCATTTTCCAACTATTCTTCAATTTAATCCTCACCTCAATCCTGGGAGAAAGATGTCCTTATTATCCATAATCTACAGATAGGAAAACTCAGACAGGATTAGGTTCCATGACTTGACCAGGGACAAACAGCTATTAAGTGCCAAGTGGTGTTATAAATTATATTTGAAGTGCTCAAAACTTCTCTTAATGAAAAGTAGGCAGAACAAAATGATAAAAATGGCTATCTTTTCCATTTTCTCTTGAGTCCCTACACCTGGATGTAGAAGGCAGTAAGAAGCTTCCAGCTCTCAGATCAAGTGAGCACAAGCCTCAGTGAGGAAGTTGACTCTATCAAGAATATTTAATTAAGTACTAACCACAGGTAGAAAGAACTGTGGCGAGTAATGGGGGAAAGACATTTGGATTAGATGTTAGTTAAGGAGCAGCTTCAAAAGAAGGCAGGGCTATCCACTGTTTTTGATGATAAGGGAATGCCTAGAAATCATCCAGGTAGTGCTAAAAGTGACAGGTAAATACTACTCCCTAGTATAGGCAGTAGAGAAGAACTGTCATTTCATCCCCAGCAATTTTGGTCTACCTTCAAATAGACATGTATATAAGGAGATGGCCATTCTAGGATGGAAGCAGCTTCAAGGAACATGAAGAAACAGAGAAGAGTTTCAGACTATAGAGAGCAGACCCTGGACATGCAGCTGAACAACTTCCCTGGAGAGAAACAGTTTCTAGGTCATGTAGTACCAGGAGTTGTGAGTTGGATTTGCCACACGTGTATCCGGCACATGTACCTCACTACCACTGTACTCCAAGTTTGAGTCCACTTTCCCCATGGACACTGTATTTGTGGGAGAGTATACCCCAGGTTTATGGTGTGTATGTGTGTGATGGGGAATGTTTGGTAAATACTAGTCTTTCTATGACATCTGACTAGATGTCTTTGCTAATTGTATCTCCTGGCTGATGGTTAATGGGGCTCTTGAGATATATTAGTGTTGCATACCCACAGGTTGCCCCTACTACCTGGGACAGCAGCTCTTATTTGGGAACCAAACCCATAACTGCAAGTACAAATTGAGAGAGGAGTCCAGAGAGAGTGCTACACGAATTTTCTTGGCAGTTCTATAGTGTAACCTAATGTTCCTTGACTATTCAAAAGCAGTGTCTACTGTGGAACGAGCAGAGATGTGAAGTAATTTAAAGCAAATAATATTTGAACTGATTAAAAATTGTAATTCATATATTTTATTCTTATATCATTTTATTTCTAAATGTATCCTTCCTCTATCCAGTGAGGCATCACTTACAGTAAAGAATAAAAACCAGGAAAAGAGGGAACATTGACTAAAATTAACATAATCAAAGTCAAAATCAACTTCACAAACATTCATGCTTCATTTCAATTGTGCTTATTGATACAGGATGCTCATGAAAGTAACCAAATGCATTTTAGACTGTGCCTCTAAAAGAAGTTATTTCATCTTCCTTGGTTTTGCCAGTCTGGTAGTCTGAAAGCTTGATTCGTTCATTCCTGTGAGGGAGAGGTTCATATATATTCAAATGTACATATCGATTACACCCAATATGTACCTGCAAATAAAGAGAAAAGGAAAATCAGTGACATGTATTCCAACCCAATGCCTCTCACCTCTCAGGATCATTGTATTAGGTACATTCGTATTTAGGGTAGCAGTTTTGACTAGATGACATCTGATGGGAATTGTACATTTTTATTGTAAACTATGGATGAGCTTATTTATGTTGTGAAAACAAAATTATAGCAGTAAGTGGCCTGAGAGATGATTGAGTTTTATTTTTAAGGCTAAGGGAATTGAGTCCCACAGAGGTCCAGGGAACAAGAATACTCAGATAGGCAGCAATATCATGGTACCATTAGTTAAGATGATAGATTTCAAACTGGAAGGGACATTGGTCCAGTCTGATCATTTGGTAGTTAAGGAAACTATGTCCCAGTGAGGTGAGTCACTTGTAAGGCAGCCAGGGCATGCAGTGGATAGAATGATGGGCCTAGCATTAGGAAGACCTTCAGACATTTCCTGTCTGCCTCAGTTTCCTCAGCTGATTTTCTTGATCTGCACAAAGGGATGACAATACTACCTAAGGGTATCAGCAAGCACTCTAGCACACCCAGGATGGCCTCCTAGCACAAGTTCTTTGATCTGCTTTTATAAAGGAAAGACAGCTTCAAAGGGGTTAACAATCTTATTTTCATTAAACAATGGAGACTTTATTCTATCTAACCTTCTCACAAGGGCTACTGAGCACCAACTCCTATAGCATTCCAAAGCTGACTAGAAGGGGGGGGGACAACTCCCCCTATGTCTCAGTGGGGTGAGTTGAAATGGGCACGACTTGTGCATTCACGTAAATCCCCTCAAGCCTCAATGAATACCAGTTGAGGCAAATATAGATTCCCCTCCAAGCCTCAGGGTGGCCCAATCAAGGCACACACAACAACCTAGCTTGTGCATTCAACCCTAAAGTTTCCCCACTCACTGACCAGTGCCAGCCTCCTTTATATTTACACTCTACGCCTCCAGGGTCCTGACCTTTACAATCTAAACAGGCAACACCTCGCTCTTACAATCTACATGGGTCATGGTGATGTTTTGAACCATAGAATTCATATCTAATACGTGGGGACAAGAGACTGTTAATGGTCACAGATCCTGGAAAACCCAACTCCAAATAATATTAACAAAAATCCACTTTGCCTATGCTTATGCTAAGTCATAAGGCTATTGTGAGGATCAAATAAGAGCTTAGCATAGTGCCTAGAACATAAAGGCTGCTTGATAAATACTTGTTCTTAACCCACCCCTCCCCCCACCATTCCTTTCACTTCCCTTGTGAAAAGTCACAAGGTAATTAGCAGCTGAGCCAGAATCTGATCCCACATCATTTTCATTATAACAGAGCTGACTCTAGTTGTTAAGCACCTGGGTTTTTGAATACCTCAACAATTCATTTATAATAATAGGTTCAACTGCTATTTTGAATTTGAATTGTGCCTCTGTGCCAGAGTTTCATGTATTTTTAAAGATTTAATTGTCTAACTATGTAGAAAAAAAATACATGTCATACAAAAACATGGGTTCCCTTTTTTGATTTTTACCCATGCCTCTTTGGAAACGTTGTGGTCTTTGTGTATCATGTGCCTTCCTTCCAATGCTGTGTTCCTTGAGGCATAGCCCTATGTGCTCACTGTTCCCATTGTGTGGGACGAGTGAAGACCTCTCATAAAAGGGAACAAATTAGATAAATAGAAATAAGTAGGATAGTGAGTCCCATTTCTCTACTTAGATATTTTCCTTTCTGTAAAGCCATTATCTCTACTCAGATGTTTTCCCCTCCACAAGCTTAGCTAGTGACCATAAAGCCCCCGAGGTTAAGAACAGGTCCTGTGTATTTACCTAATGGCGAGAGGCCTGAAAGAAAGAAGGGTTGAGGTGAATAAGTCAGCAACCATAAAATTCTCTGAGGATAAGCATAAGACACAGGATACTCACCCCCTGTACATTGACCCCAAGATAAGAGAACCTCTGTTTGGGGAAGAATGGATGGAAAGCCGAAAAGCCAGGTGCAATATAGATGTGCAAGATTAGGTAACTAACAACTAATTCCTGCCTGTCACCGATAACCGAACTGTTTGTTTAATCGTCATTGTCATTTAAGACAGATTTACTACCTTGAGATTGATAGTAGAATGAAGTAAGGATGGTGGGAGGTTTATGACTGTGGCCTGCTTGTAAAAATAACTATACTGTTTGCCCCTGGGTAGATTTATCGCGTCTAGATTGTACCCTCAAAGCTTACGTCTGCAAGCTGAGAGGAAGGAGGTTGGGAGGGGGAATTGCGGTTAGGGACCTATATAAACACCCCAATTTTCTGTGTCCAGTGCGCTCTGACACTGAGAGACCTTCGGTGTCCGAGTGGCCCTTTCCCGGGATCGTAATAAATTTTCCTTTCTACTTTCACCTTGAGAGCCTCTGTTGTTAATTTTTGGATTCGTAAAATCCATCCCACACAGTTGGAGGTCCCACCGAGATTTAGTCCTCGCCTGGGAGGAAGCTGTCCCGTCGCGACCTCTGGGGCAGGGTACCCACTCCGTTTTTCCGGAGGCCCTGGGGTTTCGCTGGGGGAGAGCTCTTCCTGGCAGGACAAAAGATCTCGAAGAGAGGAACTCGGAGAAAGTAGAGACGAAATAGAACGGAGCTCCTGATTGTGCTAGCGAAGATTGCAGAGACTGCAGAGACAGCTGAGGAAGCTGGGTTGCTGATCGGTCCGTAAGTGGTGTGCACACGGCCCAGGGCAATGGGGCCTTGGGTGACCGGGAGGGGACGAGAGAGGGAGAAACTAGACAGTTGGTGTCTGTAGAGTCCCTGTCCCCTGGAGTGGGGTGGACGAGAGAGGGAGAAACTAGACAGTTGGTGTCTGTAGGGTCCCTGTCCCCCCGGATAAGACTTTGGGAAGTCTTGAGAAAGGAACAGTGTAAGACAGCTAATATCCCTGAAGGTAGCTCTCTGGGAGTAGGCTTAGAGATGCTGGGATAGAAAAAGAGAAAAGAAAGGAATCTGGGGATGTCTGGCAATCCCCCCTGAGCTTTTGGATTCTTTCTGTGGATTTCTCTCTGTATCTGTCTGTGTTTCTGTGTGAAGAGAGTGTGTTATCTCTAAGAGTGCAGCCCTTTCTTTCCCCTTCCTCTCTGACTGTGGCAGCAGGCAGCATCAGAGAGCGGGAGGGGGAGAAAGAGAGAGAAAAGTATTTTTAGGTGGAAAAGGGAAGTTGAAAAGGAAGTAATTAACAAAAGAAAGGTCCCTGGAAGGCTGGGGAGAAAAGGAAACAGGTTGAGAGACTGAACAGTCACTCATTAAAGAGAGTAAGAGAAGTGTCAGGAAGATATAATCTATTTGCATGGACAGTGTAAATAGAGGTTTTGAGAGTAAAAGTTTTGGAAACTTTTGGGAAGTTGTAGGAAAAGTGCTCTTTCTTTTTCCCTCCATTCCAAGTTCTGGCCAAATTTGGGGTGAAGAGAAATAAGAAAGAGAGTGGGAAACTTTTCCCTCAGATTTAAGGGAAATGTGTTACTCCTGATTGGATAAAGAAAGTTTTTAAGGAGTGAACACAGGAGTGAAATTCACCCAGGTGAAAGTTAGTTGTCCTGTCTCTGACCGAGCCAGGGCTGCGATAAAAGTTAGAGCAGCTAAAACCTTTTAGCAGATTCCCATCCTGGATCAGATAAGGGAAGAAAGTAATGGTAAGGAATTTGAGATTATCCTCCTCTGATTGGGAAAAAGGGGGGAGGCAAGCAGAGGAACCTCTCCTCTCAAGCCCCCAAGTTCTTGCCGCCACACAAAGGGACGTGGCCACACCTCTCTCAAATTCATGGGGCATTTTAATTTGGCTAAAGCTAATATTTAAGGTATTGATGTATTAATGTATGTATTTATATATATTAATGTATTAATATATATAAATACCAGAAGTAATTGGATTAATAATTTCTATATGTGATAATCTGAAAACGTAATTGAAGTCATCTTATTTCTAAATTGTATTTTTATAGTTCTCTTAAGCTGTAAATTTGAGAAACCCTTGTGAGGTCTAAATTTTGTCATGTATATGAATTGGTCTTTAAAAAGGGTATGATAAAAATGTGATAGTTTGAAACTGTTATATCTGGTTATGAGCAAGTAATATTACTTTTAAATCTCCATGTGTTGGTAATGAGATTGATGTTTCTATAATCTGAAATTTGTTAGAATTGTATTAGGTTAAGAAGCTGGACAATTGCTATAACCTAAGAAATCCAAGTTTTGTCTTTATCTAAAAGGAAGTTCAGCTAAAATTGTTTTTGCTATAAGTCAAGTATTTATACAGGCCCTGTTTAAACAAGAATCTCCTCTTGCAATTTCAGTCAATTCAGGATACTATAAACTGTTAAGAAATGTGATTTTATAATCTTTACAATGCTAAGAGTATTGGGCCTTAGAAATTAAAATGTTACCACTAGTGATTATGACTCCAGATTTGATTTGACCTATGTTGTTAGAAAAAAAAAAACAATTCCTCTTATAATCTGGATGTTGTTATATTAAGAATTGAAATTGAGGTTTAACTGAAACAAAGATAAGGCTAATTTAATTGGGTATGTTCTTAACTTAAGAAACTAAGTGTCCTCCACATTGCAACATCTTTTTAACTAAGGAACTTTGTAATATCTAGGAATTCTGTATAAATATTTGAGAATGAGGACATCTTCCACCAACTTAGTTAATGAATTCTAATGTTTAAGGGTTAATTTGCTTTAAGGAAAGAAAAAAGAGATGTTATCATTTTAAAACTTTCCAAATAATTTTCTTCAGAAAAGTTTAGTGAGTATTCCTTTTAACATCAGGATGAAAAGTATTTTTGTGATTTTAAGCAAGTTAGAGCTTACCAGTGTGTATAAGATTTAATTCCTAAAAGTGTCCCTTTCCTCCAGAATGAGTAAGCAGGGACATAAATCCATCAGCCTGTGAGGTTGGTCATTAACCTCTTTGTTTTGTTTAGGGAGCTGGAATGGGATTCCAGTATAGACAGTTATGTCAGTAAGAAGTACTAATTTATGAGCTATTTTTGTCTTATGGTTGAAACATAAAGGAAAGCTGAATAATGGGTTTGAGAGATTTAGAAAAGATAAATAATAATAAAAAAAAAGATAAAAAAAAATACAAAAGGCATGTAAGAAGGTTTGGGGACAAATGGGAGTTATTCAAGCCCTTCCTGTCCCCTACATAGTTGTTATGTTGAGAAAATATGAGGAAGTATTTTAGGAGACAGAAAAGATATGTACATTGATTTGATAATTATTAGCTCAATGAAATTTGGGACAGTACTATCTGAAGGACATTCATTTGCTTTTTAAGATTCTATGGGACTTCGATTTACTATTATTTTAAGCTCTGATTACAGGTATAGGTCACATGAAGCCAGTAGTGGAATGGCAGGCACTACAGACTGAGAATTCTTAAAGGTGGATGTCTATGCCTGGGAGAAAGTCTTGAAGACGACCTTGGACACAACCTAGGTAGGATCTTCCTGACTCTATTTCCCAGTTCTGCTATTTCCTTTCTGAAAAGGAAAATCCCCACCTGATTACTCCTAAGCCCTGCTTTCAGCATCTAATGGCTATATGATTGGCTAACAGATATGACTCATGCCTGGAATCAAACAGAGCTAAGGAAGTTCTTTCCTTCTGTTAAGATATATGACATAGTCCCTCTTTCCTTTCATAGCAAATTTATATTATCAGGAAGTTTTGTAAGCACAATGCTAAATCTATTAGGTAATAGATGGATATTGGAATATCTCTGAGGTATTATAATAGGATACAGGAATGAATAGCTTACAATTTTGACCTATGTTCATGGCCAGATAAAGATCAGAAGGATATAGAGATAACATCCTCCAAAAGGAGGAAATGATTAGACAGAGTAATAAGGCAAAGATGTAATGTGATAAATGTCTAATTAAATAGGATAGCAAATTTTGAGAGGAAAAGGCAATAGGACCAAATTGATTCCTCTAAGAATTATATACAGATGTGTATGATTGGCTCCAAAATTTATCAGTCATGGAAATTCAAGCTAATAAGTGTGTTTAGGTAGTAAGATCTTAAATGTGGATTTTTGTACAAGAAAAAAAGGAAGATGAATTCAATTTATGGTTGGACCTTTATATTTTAAAGGACTCTTATACCAGGTACAAGGTTTAGGTAGGGATAGAAAACAACAGATAATATATATATAAACTGAAATTCTCTGAAGTTTCAAAAATGGAAAACCAAACTTGAGTGACTGTACTAAGTTATATTAAGTAAGAATTATCCAGTAATTTCAAATGATTGGGTAAATTGGTGCTCTTGTATAGTCATATGAAAGATAATATTCTTTGAAAATATTAATGGGAATAATTTAGAAGTTTGTAAAATAAAGATACAAATGTAAGGTTGAATCATTATCCCATAGATTAAGGCTGGGATTTAAAGTTACTCTGTATCTATGTGGAGTAAGGCCCTTAAATGTAAAAGCAGTTGGATATTAAGACAAATGGTGTAATTAATTACTGGAATTAAATCAGAGACATTTCCAGTTTGGGAGAAAGAATTTCAATGTGTAAGTCTCTTCAAGAGAGATAAGTTGTAGAATATTTTTGCATTGATGAACAAGTTAAATGTGGTTGTTTGAATTTGAATTCATTCCATGGTCCAAAATGTAAAGATGAAGTTAATATTTGAACCTATCATATTTATATGATTCAGTTCTTGAAGAATATCTCATTCTTTCAGATCAGGCACAGTTAGAGGAGAATAGAAGAGTCTGGGAAACTGATGCAAATGTGTTAGAACAATAACTTATGATCTTAATGGGAAGATTTTATGAACAAGGGAGAAAATGCATGCAAGCTACTTAAGGCTCACTTTAAAGATGTTCCTTAAGAAACTGATTTTTGAAACTTGCCATTCAGAGACTTAATGGGACTGTTAACTGACTGTTTTTCTGAGTCTAACTCCAGGTGTGAATATCAAGGAAGGCTGTCTGAGCCACTGATCTATGATGCAGCAGCAGCCCTGTGAAGGACAGGCGTGGACTGCAGGTATGATTTCATGGTAAAGTTAAGAGGGCAACTGTTCAGCCTATGCTGAGGTGGGACCCTCTTGACTTGATCCCTTAGCTGAAGCTTGGCAGACTTTGAGCCTGGCTCAATGCAGCTTGCAGTTTGACATAACTTCTACCTGGAGTTGACAGGAAACTAGACTATAAGTTCCTGATCTCTTGGTGGCAAATTTCTATAATCAGAAAGTTTTGTAAGTACAGTAACAGATTTATTAAAATAATTGATTAAGGAACATCTTAGGTTACTATAGGACTGGGACTAGTGTTCCTGTGTGTGGTCCCATATAAATTAAGGGTAGTTTATAAGGGCCTTGTATAAGGTCTTGTAGAAGTTGGAGTCTTTTAATTCTTGGAAGAAAGAAGGAGTAGATCAAGTGCTTGTGAGAATATTATTTGGTTAACATCAAGCTTGTCTAAAGTTTTGTTACAATTAGTCATGTTAAAGGAATGGTTTGTGGTTTATTTTGTAAATGTCATCAAGGAAACATGGCATGACTAAAAGGTTATAGAAATGATAACTCAAAGTTGTGTTGAGGTAACTTTTGTAGGTGAATGGAAGAAGCTGGTTCCTACAAGAAGACAAGAAGAAGAAGATGCTGACAGGAGACGGGTGGAACAAATACCAAGGGCCAGAGGACTTCATTGATGATGCCAGACAGCTGTATAGGAAAAGACTTTTTGAATCTTAAAGGGACAATTGCATCATTATTTTCTTTTGGGTGTCTGTATCTGTATTGATAAAGGGGACTGCCCCTTTGATTTATCAATGTGTCAATCAGTCCTTCCCATACTTACTTAAAGGGGTAATGAGTGAACCCCAGAAAGGATCATTCAAACTTATAGACCAGCTACTTGGGCTCAAGATGGGAGCTGGGGGTGTAGAACCCCAATTTATATCCTCAATAGGCTAATTAGACTCAAGGAGAAAATACATCAAGATTAGTGTGAGAGGTCTTCATTGAGCAAATAAAAGAGGAGGGTCTGTGTGGGACGAGTGAAGACCTCTCATAAAAGGGAACAAATTAAATAAATAGAAATAAGTAGGATAGTGAGTCCCATTTCTCTACTTAGATCAGATGTTTTCCCCTCCACAAGCTTAGCTAGTGACCATAAGGCCCCCGAGGTTAAGAACAGGTCCTGTGTATTTACCTAATGGCGAGAGGCCTGAAAGAAAGAAGGGTTGAGGTGAATAAGTCAGCAACCATAAAATTCTCTGAGGATAAGCACAAGACACAGGATACTCACCCCCTGTACATTGACCCCAAGATAAGAGAACCTCTGTTTGGGGAAGAATGGATGGAAAGCCGAAAAGCCAGGTGCAATATAGATGTGCAAGATTAGGTAACTAACAACTAATTCCTGCCTGTCACCGATAACCGAACTGTTTGTTTAATCGTCATTGTCATTTAAGACAGATTTACTACCTTGAGATTGATAGTAGAATGAAGTAAGGATGGTGGGAGGTTTATGACTGTGGCCTGCTTGTAAAAATAACTATACTGTTTGCCCCTGGGTAGATTTATCGCGTCTAGATTGTACCCTCAAAGCTTACGTCTGCAAGCTGAGAGGAAGGAGGTTGGGAGGGGGAATTGCGGTTAGGGACCTATATAAACACCCCAATTTTCTGTGTCCAGTGCGCTCTGACACTGAGAGACCTTCGGTGTCCGAGTGGCCCTTTCCCGGGATCGTAATAAATTTTCCTTTCTACTTTCACCTTGAGACGCCTCTGTTGTTAATTTTTGGATTCGTAAAATCCATCCCACACACCATCTGTGGTGTTTTATCTCCCATTCCCCTCCCAAATACTAGCACTTAGCACATTATCTTCAACAAAGTTCTATCTTTACAAAACCAGAGTAAATGAAACCAACAACACTGCTAGGTAGTGTTTTGAACAGGTAAGTCATTTAATAATTGTAGGCCCCAAGTAACTCCCTGGGACTGATCAACAAAGGCAATAGTTGGGTTCAGATCTGTGTTGGCAGAGAGGGTCCTCAGATGGAGAGAATGATGGGCCTGGAGTCAAGAAGCCCTGGGTATGAATCTCACCTCAGACACTTACTGGCTGTGGGACTCTAGGTAAGTCACTTCATCTCATTTTCCTCACCTGGGAAATGTCTCTATCTCATTTGTAAGGATCCAATGAGATCATATTTATGAAGAGCTTAGCACCCAGTTGGCAATTAATAAATTCTCGTTTCCTTCAATCCTGTACTGCAGTAGATGCTCCTGCCTGGCTGACATCCCATAGCACTTTAATACACCCTTGTTAACTTCACTGTGGTAATTCTATTCAGCTGTACCTTAAGGACAGAAATGCTTGCATCCAACCTATCTACAATTCCTGGGTATCTCTACCCACAATCCCCAGGGGAGTGGCCATGGAATTGCCAGATGTGTGCCCACTGCTGGCTACACAGAGGGTCTCTAGGGTCATATATTTCTCTTAAAATTATTCTGTAAGGCATAGAATGCTGGGTTGTACCTGGAGAGGGTTCAAATCCTTTGATAGGTATTGGTTGTATGACCCTAGGTAGGTCATTTAACTACCCTAGTCCCCAAGATTCTCCCTCAGGTTATTCAACAAAATCAATAAATGGGGTTAGATCTGTGTTGGTAGAGAAGATTCACAGACCAAAATTTACTACAGTGATAAAAATCTATCATGTATTTCGAAAAAATCCCCCAAATATGTCTAGGATTTGGAAAAGTGTACTTCAGTAATTTTTGATAAGGTTGTGTTTGAAATCCTGGGCACCAGTGGTGACCTGCTGCTCCCATTGTGTGAAGCTCTCATACAAGACAGGATGCTTACTCTCAAGCAGCATGTAATCTAGTTGTTGGATTCAGGCCATAAACACATCAGCCTTGTTTCAGAGGCTACGATGACATGAAAGACCCAGTCCTTTGGGAATTTTCTCACTCTTTTATCTTAGAGTTCCCATTCAGTAATGTCTGAGACAATGGATCCTGGGACTTACTCTCCACTTGCAAGCCCACAATTCAACATCATGTGGGCTAACATGTTATTAGAGGAATCGTGACAGCAAATGGAATTCCCCCAATGAAGAATCATGGGTCTATATATAACTCCTCAGAGTCACAGTCTTAAACATGAGAGCTTCCCATGACATAAAGATTCCTGTAAATCCTGTCTTGGTCTTACTCCTCTCCAGTTGCCTGGCTACTCAAAGTGAAGGGCTGGGGAGAGCCTTTATCATTCTCTTTTTTTCTCCCTCTCATCACTCTCTTACCCCCTCCCTCTCATTTCATCATCCATTCTTACCAGGTTAATCATCCTCTGCTCCTCAGGGTGATATGAATCTCTTTCTCAAAGTCCTTTCCTACCTTCTGCCTCCTTCACTTTCTCTCAGTTACCATACCATCACTTTATATTTCCCCTGAGGCAGACACTTTGATTTCTCCAGTTACTCATATGGGAAGGAGACAAATATCCCCATACTTTTTATATACATCCAAATAGAAAGAGAACTAAGTAGAATTCAATGACTTGTTGAACACTGACCTTTACATAATACACGCTCCCAGCAACCACTTGGCTTCTGTATTGTACAGCCTCAAAGCAGTCATATTTTTCATTGGTCTTTTGTTCCAACTGTGACTTGACCTTAAGAAAAGAAAGAAGGGGGAATAATTGAGTGGTTATCTGAAAGCAGTACCAGGTTTGGTCTCCTCAGTGACCAATGCAGCATTGACAACCATGGAAACATGAGTCAAACCCCTTTCTGCCCCCCATCCATTCTTTAAACAACTAATTAATTAATGATTTTTTTTAGAAAAATCTATTCTTGTGTATTGTGCCTAAGGCTGTGTGCCAGGTGCTGACAATTAAAAAAAAAGAAACCTACAACCAGACCCTGCTCTCAAGGAGCTTGCATTCTACTGGGAAGAATACAATATTTATGCAAATTAGTCAATACCAAATACATAAAAATAATTTCAAAAGGAGGGGATCAATTATAGCAGCAATGACTTCTTGTAAACCAGGAATAAATGAGTGACTGATAGATTGATTGACCTCTTAAGTAATGGGTGGCTAGTGCTCCCTCAGAGACTGTAATGCATGTCTTCTGGGAAGGATTCTACAAATCTCTGAGGTGCTGAGGAGGCTAACACAGACTCTCAGAATCATAGTTTGAAGATACCTCAGTGACTGATCAATTCATAATCCTACCAATAACAGAAAAACTATCACCAATATATGACATTTGTAATGAGGTGAAGCACAATGTGGTGCAGTGGACAGAGTGCTGTATTTGTATCCAGTGGACCTGAGTTCAAGTCCTGCCTCTGTCACTACCTGTGTCACCTTGAATAAGTTACTTTATTTCTGTGGGCCTCAGTTTCCTTATTTATAAAATAAAGGGGTCTGACTAGACCACTAACCTCTCTTCCAGCTTTAAAATCTATGATCCCATGCTCATCCAGCCTTTGTTCGAAGACTCCCAGTGAGGAGGCAGAGTGGCACAGTGAAGAATACTACCTTTGGAGTCAGAGGACCTGGATTCCAATCCAGCCTCTGATCCTGACTACGTGTGACCTTGTGCAAGTCCCTGGAGGACTCAGTTACCTCATGGTGTGTAAAATGAGGAGGCTGGACTAAATGGCCTCTGAGGTCCCTTCCAACTCTAGATTCGTGATTCCATGACCTTCTCATTCCACTTTTAGATAACTCTAGTTATTAGAAAGGTTTTCTTCATTTCAAGCTTAAATTTGCTTCTTTTCAACTTCCACCCATTGCTACTGTTTCTGTTTCTGGGGCCAAAGAGATCACCATCCCTCTCTGTCCCTTCAAGTACATGAGGACATCTCTCCTGGTTCCAGTGAGTTTTTTCCATGCCAATTAACCAATCAACCCAAATTTATTAAACACCTACTGCGTGTTTAGGCACTGTGCTATGAACTGGGTGTACAAAGACAATCATCCCTTTGTTAAACCTGGAGAAGAAAAAGACTCATTGTGAGGCCCAAATTTCAGGTGCACAGCATCATCTCATACTTCTTTTGTTCAGCCTTTTCAGTGGTGTCCAACTCTTCATGGTCCCATTGGTTTGGGTTGTTTTGTTTGTTTGTTTTGGCAAAGATAGTATAGAGGTTTCTCATTTCCTTCTTCCGCTCATTTTACACTTTAGGAAACTGAGGTAAACAGGGTCAGGTTACTTGCCCAGGGTAACACAGCTAGCAAGTGTCTGAGGCCAGATTTGAAATCAGGAAGACAAGTCTTCCTGAATCCAGGCTCTATCTACTGTGCCACCTAGCTGCTCTAAATTTGCAAAACACTTTATTTGCATTAACACATGTGGCACTTACCTCAACCTAGAATTTAATAAATCAAGAGGCATCTTGTTTGGAAAAGAAAAAGATTTAATTAGTTGGGCAGCTAGTTGGCACAGTGCATAGAGCATTGGGCTTGGATTCCAATCCTCCCTCAGACATTTACTTCTCTTTTAGGAACGTTTCTGTTTAAAGGGTTAAGAGTAGCCTGAGCTCAGGGCCAAGCCTATGTAATGTGTATTCCCTTGATATTATAATAATAAACTCTTTCCGCTACATTTTCCTGAGCCTACCTTATTTCTTTAGGGTGAAACTCAAAGGAAGATTTTAATTTCAACACTATGCATGTTGGTTAGAAGAGTTTTGTTTTGTTTTTCCAAAAGAGTTGAGTAAGAGAAAGAGAAAAAAGAGATTTTTGTTCACTGAAAAAAAATTAATTGAAGGTAAAAAAAAAATTTTTTTAGGAAGGAAGAGTCAGGGAAGTAACAATAGAACACTTTTCTCCCAGCTTCCCACATACTACACAATGTATTATCAGACTTAACATCTTTGACCCTGAGCCCTGTCCTTCCCAGGATTACCTCACTCACCCTAACTGTCATCTCCTAACTTCCCACCCAGTCTGTGGTCTCTTATACAAGCACACACTCTTGGAGATTCCAGTAGTTGTTCCTGTCACTAACTTCCTACAGAAAGACAGGGGCTTATGAGAACCAGGAGAAAGGCTATGCTTCAAGCACACATAATTTTGTCAGTGTGGGTATGTCCTGTGCCTGCCTAGGTTACACATACTTGAGAGATGGTCTTCATGAGTGGCTGTGGCCAATATATTCACATCACCTGGTTCACCATTTTTCTGATAATGTTCCCTTCATAACTAATTTAGGCTGGTCTTTGGTCAACAGGCATACTATTTGTCACCCAGCCTTTCTGGCTAGGAAGGGCCTGCTAGAGCTTATGCTCCATTGGCATAGATTTGGAGAGCACAGAATCACCTCCACACTATGATAAAGCATTGAAATAGCACTTCCATGATTTATACCTATAATACCAACCTTAAAAGGGTAGAGAAGAAATAGTCATCCCTATGGAAATAGTAATGGAACTAACTTTCACAAGTATAAATGCATTGTCCTCCTCTGCAAATGAGTGTTCTCTGCCTCATTTCTTGTTTAGCCTTAATCACTCCATGATGACTTCTAATGTTGCCTCAGTCAAAATGAGACTTGTTAAAGACCTTAGCTTGAAAAGACCATGATCTCCCACTGTATTCTGGGCCATCTCCACTCATCCTTGTGAATATCTGGTCACTGGACCCAGATATCTCTGGAGGAGAAAGTGAGGCTGGTGACTTTGCACAGCCCTCTCTCACTGAAATCTCATTCCTTTGCATGTCACATCATCTCCCTGAGGTCATGGTCCTCTTTGAGAATGAAGGACAAACAACAACAACAAATGAGTGTGCCAGTACCTTCACTCACAGGTAAAGAGGTAGAGTATAATGAGCTCTACCTCTGGTGTTGGGAACTCGGTTTCAAGTTCCACCTCAGACCTTCACTTCCTGCATGTCAAGGGCTGAGTCATCTCTCCTGACTTCAGTTACACTATCATCAGTTAAATGAGGGGTTGGACTAGATGACTTCTGATGGACCTTGTAGTTGTAGTGATTCTAAAGCCAGAGAACTTGGATAGATCCTCAAGGAATCTATAGATAGATTGCAGGGGTCCATGAACTTATATATGAAGAAATTATATCTTTATTTTCTTAAACGTCTTTAAAATAGAATTTCTTGTTTTGCTTTTAAAAACTTTGTTCAGTGAAGGGTTCCTTAAGTTTCACCAAACTGCCAATGAGACACAAAAATGCAGAGAACCCCTGGTCTAGCTCTATGACCCTGTGATCCTATGATTACCTCACAAAGTTGTAGAAAATCACAGAAGCAGCAGGTTTAGAGATGGATTGGACCTCAGTCGCCTTAGAGGAATCCCCAATATGTCATGCCTTTCACATGATCACATGTGTATTTTGAGTCTGATGAATCAATGATTTCTTAGTGGCATCATAAGTACACCTAGATCTTGAAATCAATTTAAATTCATTGACAATAAAAAAGATTGACAATGAGTTAGAAATGAACACATTTTCATTTTGTCAGCCAGCATCTTGTCTAAGAAATAAAGCAAATTATCTGTTTCTGTTGATTTCATAAGGTACAGGAAACTATATAAATTCATTCACTACTAATAGGTTGACTTTCCTACATTTTCTAAAATTTCTACTTGAAGAATACAGCCATTCTGAATGTTATATTCAAAACCCAGAGAAGCAAATATTTTATTTTTTAAATTGATGACTTTCTTTTTTACCCCACCTTTATCTCCAGATCTATCCTTCTTCTCTTTCCTCCCCAGTGAGCCATGCTGTGTAGTAAAAATTTTTTTTATACAGGAGGAAAAAAGAGTACTTCAACAAAAAATAATCAACCATGTCTGACAGTCTAAGAAACATTCCACACCCATAGTACCTTACCTCTGCAAAGAAGACCTTCTCATATCTCTTCTCTGGGACCAGACTTGGTCATTATAATTACACAGGATTCAGTTTTATTTTTTTGTCCTGTCTTTTTTTCTCATAGAATCATAAATTTAGAGCTGGAAAAGACATCAGGGACCACCTACCCCAATTCCTTCATTTTACATTTGGGGAAACTGGGGCCCAAGGGAATTAAGCGAGTTGACAAAGGTCATACTGGTAATGAGTCAGAGGGTAAGATTTGAACTCACTTGCTCTGAGTTTTAATTCGATGCTCTTGTCACTGTACCACATTCACATTATCATAGCCATTGTGTATATTCCTTTTGTTTTGCATCACTTTGCAATACATTCTTTGTTTACTTTGCATCATCTCAAATTAGTTTTTCCATGCTTCTCTAAGTTCTTCACACTCATATTTCATGGCATATGAAAATCGTATTTCATTCATGTATCATATTTTGTTAGCCATTCCCCGAATCAATGACCATCTAATGTTGTTTCCAGTTCTTTGCTACCACAGAAAATGCTGCAATGAATAAACTAGCAAATGAGAACACCATAGAGATGATAGGCAAACCTAAAAACTAGTTCTTTGAAAGGACTAATACAATAGGGAGAGAGAGAGAGAGAGGGAGAGAGGGAGAGGGAGAGGGAAAGGGAAAAGGAGAGAGAGAGAGACAGAGACAGAGACAGAGAGAGAGAGAGAGAGAGAGAGAGAGAGAGGCAGAGGCAGACAGAGAGATGGGGGGAGGGAGAGAGAGAGAGAGACAGAGAGAGAGAGAGAGAGAGAGAGAGAGAGAGAGAATGGTTATCAAGTTACCAAACGCATTAGTTTCAATAAGATCCTTCATTTCACAGAATTCGCCACCTTACCTCATCAACTATCTTTTGGATTTCTGGAGTTGCAGGTTTAGTTTCACTTAAGCCTCCAACAATCATGTCGGTGTCCATTTCTTTGTAGAAAGGGATACGGATGCTGGAACTGAAATGATGAAATGATAAGGTCAGTCATCCTGACTCCAGTTTTAAAGCAAGGCAGGCTTTCCTGACATCCAATGAGTACAAAGATGTCATATTAAAGCACCGCCTTCTTGGATGTAGAAATGACTCATTGCTCCCTGTTACTATGTGTTAATTCATGAACATAAATGTGAAGTATTGTCATATAATAAGGTAATTAGATGCCACTCCCAAATCTCCTTTATTAACGTGGGCAAGCAGAAGCAACTTTGTTTTCTGAGTGAATGGTTCATTCCAGAGAAGACTTCTCAGAAGCACTAATTAAAAAAAAGAGGAAGGTCTACTTTATGGTGAAAGGTAATACTGCCAAATTACCAAACCCTTTTTTTCCAGTTATACTTGTTCATTTTAAATGATTAATTCTCACTCACTTCCTCAGGAATAGGCGGAGACTTTGGCCATGAGTGTTCCTCTAGAATGCTGATAATCTATGAATTTATGGAGGAAACGCCTTTACTCTGCAGCCTTTTTTGATGGGTATTATAGCTTAGTATTTAAATTTGCCTACCAAGCAGAATTAGTCTTTCAACATATGTGAAGGTATGTGGAAATCCCTCTAGGGCAGGAACTATGACTCTCACTTTTAGATCTCTCCTCTAGTATGCAACATAGGGACTAGCATATAACAGTAGCTTGATAGACTTTGAACCTATCATTCAATAATTTGAATCAGTCAACATATATTTATTAAGCACCTACTATTTGCCAGACATTTTGCCAGGGACTGAAAATACATTAAAAAGATGAAATAGTTCCTTCTTTCAAAAATTTATGTCTACTAGGAGAGATAAATGCATATATTAGCGTGTTTAAAATAAATTTAAAGAGGATAAATTCAAATAAATCAAAACAGTTAAACACAAAGTAGCTTGGTTAGAAGGCATCAGAATTTAGGGGCATCTGGAAATATTGTGTGTAAAAGGGGGTTTTGCAGAAGTGGGTATTGAAGAGGGATTCTCTGAGGTTGATGTGAAGGAGCAGGGAATAGGAAGAGGGGACAGCCAAGGCTTAGGCACAAAGAAGAGGAATGGCATGGCATGTAAAGAGAACAATGATAGGCCAGATGGTTTGGAACATCAAGTGTATGAAAGATTCTATGCAATAAAGCTGGAAAGGTAGGCTGGGGAGAGATTGTAAAGAGCTTTAAAAGTTAGAGAAGTTTGTAACTGATTCTAAAAGCAAGAGGGAACCCTTGGGTGAATATCTTTGTTGCAGTTTCCTGGTGTGTTCTGGTGGCACAGGCTCAAAGAATTCAGAGTCAGACTACCTCTAATCCAAGTACAGTCATTTATGAAGATTGACAACCCTCAGAAGTGGGCTGGGTGGAGGCAGTGGAGCCAAGACCACCATGTGAGGCTCTCTCACAAGCTCTATCAGATACCTATAACAAAGTGAATCTGAGCAGATTTGAGAGAGTTAGAAACTGTAAGCTGTCTGAGTGGGGCAAATTTGTAAGCCAGGAGAGTCTGAAAGGCTGACAGGATGAATCTGTAGGCTGGGAGAGTGCTCAGTATGGGCAGTTGCTCCAGACAGCACCAAAGTGGAACCAGCTGCTGAAACCAACCAGTGAGACAGGCTGGGAGAAAGCTGCATTCCCAAAACTGGCAGAGAACCCTAGGCTTCCCAAGAGGAGTCTGTGGAATCCATGAGAGGCAGCATCGAAATGCTACTGGCTATGAAACATCAACTCCTGAGGCTTGCAGCCCAAAGGTTTGAAAATTGTCTTCTTGAACTTCTGGGAGACATAATGGCCAGGTAAATGACTCTAATCCCTTGCCCTCCCCACCCCGACCCAGAGAATTCCTCAGGAAAAAATGCTGGAATAGAGGAGACAGAATTGGGACTTCAGTGGCCAAGCAGTGGGAGTTCCTAAGTCCCAGAGGGGCATAGCCAGCAGGGGTCAACACCAAGAGCCCAGATGTACCCTTGCATCCCTGAGGGGAAATGGCAGACCCCAACACAAACAACAAAGAGCTGAGACCATTGCTGAAGGGCAACAGTGCTGGAGAGTATCCCCACTGGAAGAGGAGACTTCAGGCAGCCAGAACCCTCCCCTACACCTCAGGAAACTGAAGGCTGTAATACACAAAGCCAGTAACTAGACTCCCAATCCCCAGAACAAGAAACCTGGGACAGAGAGCCCTGAGCCCCAAAAGCAGAAATTCACTGTAAAGCCAGGAGAAAGCTAACCAACATGAAGAAGAACACAAAAGTACCGAGGACCATCGATTCTTTTTATGGAGACAGGCATGATCAAAATGCCAATTTGAAAGAGGATAGCAATGACACTATACCCACATCTGATACCTCAAAGGGGAAGGTGAACTGGTCTCAAGCCCAAAATGCATTCCTGGAAGAGCTAAAGGAGGATTTTAAAAACCAAATTAGGGAGGTAAAAGAAAAAATGGAAAAAAATGAAAAAAAAAACCACTGACGAAATCAAGTCCTTAAAGAATAAGATTGGCAAGATGCCTATGGAGATTCAGAATCTCAAAGGAGAAAATGACACCCTGTGAGGTAAAACCAACCAATTGGAAAAGGAGACTCAAAAGCAAAATTAAGACAGCAACACATTAAAAATTAGGATTAAGCAAGTGAAAGCTAATGACTCTACGAGGCATCAAGAAGTAGTAAAACAAAATGTAAAGAATGAAAAAACAGAAAAATGTGAAATATCTAATTGGAAGAAACAATTGACCTGGAAAATAGATCCAGGAGAGACAATTAAAGAATTAGTGGTCTCCCAGAAATCCAGAATGAAAATAAAAAGCCATGAAACAATCCTCAAAAAAATTATCAAAGATAAGTGCCCAGAGGTCCTAGAACCAGAGGTGAAAGAATTCCACCGATCACCCCCTGAAAGAGATCCCAAATTGAGAACACCAAGAAATATTACAGCCAAATTTCAGAATTACAAAGTAAAGGAGAAAATACTGCATACATCCAAAAAGAAACAATTCAGATATTGTGGAACTACAGCCAGGATCATGCAGGACCTTTCAGCTTCTACTTGAAATGACAGGAGAAAGTGGAATATGATATTCCAAAGGGCAAAGGAGCTGGGACTACAACCAAGGATCAACTACCCAGCAAAATTAAGCATAAGTTTTGAGGCAAGGGGATGGACATTCAAGGAAATAAGGGAATTCCAGACCTTCCTGATAAAAAGGCCAGAACTCAATGAAAATTTGATCTTCAAATACAAAACTCAAGAGAGACATAAAAAGGTAAACAGGGGGGAAAACCCCCACAAACCTTATTAATCAATAAGGGCAAATTATTTACATCTTTATATAGGATTATATCATCTTATGTATAATATATATATATATATATATTTCCATCTTTAGAATAGTACAGCTATTATGACAATTGAAAGGAATACACATAGACTGTGGATGTCTGCATAGAATAACTGATATGAGGATAGAAAACATAATTAAAAGATGCAAAGGGAGGATTATGGGAGAAGAGGTAAGGAGGTAGTAGAAAGGAGTAAATTACGTCATAAGAAGAGGCACAAAAACACATTATAGTAGAGGGAAAGAAGGGAGGGAGAAGAGCAGTATTTGAGCTTTACTGTCATTGGATCTGGTTCAAGAAGGAAATAACATACCCTGATAAGTATAGAAATCTAACTTGTCTTACAGGCAATTGGAGGGGAAAGGGGGGAAAAAGGGAGGGGGATGGTCAGAAGGGTGGGAAGAAGTAGTAAGTAGAAAATGGTAAGATAAAGGAGAGGAATCAAGAGGGAGGGTAAACTGAGGAAGGCAGTGGTCAAAAGCAAAACTCTGTTGAGGAATAGAAAGGGAAAGAGAGAAATAAAAGCATTAGCGGGGGGAAATGGCATGGAGAAAAAGACACAGATAGGAATCATAACTGTGAATGTGAATGGCATGAACTCTCCCATAAAATGGAAGCAGATAGCAGAATGGATTAAAAACCATAATCCTACAATATATTATTTACGAGAAACACATTTGAAACAGGGGGATACACACAGGGTAAAGGTAAAAGGCTGGAGTAAAATATATTGTGCTTCTGCTAAAGTAAAAAGAGCAGGGGTAGCAATCCTAATCTCAGACAAAGCAAAAGTAAAGATAGATTTAATTAAGAGAGATAAGGAAGGACACTACATCCTGCTAAAAGGCACCATAAACAACGAAGCAATATCATTGTTTAATATATATGCACCAAGTGGGATGGCATGGACATTCTTAGAGGAGAGGTTTAGGGAGTTACAGGAAGAAATAGACAGCAAAACTATAATAATGAGAGACCTCAAACTCCCCCTTTCTGAACTTGATAAATCTAACCTCAAAATAAAGAAGAAAGAAGTTAAGGAGGTGAACAGAATTTTAGAAAAGGCAGATATGAGAGACCTCTGGAGAAGTTGTATAAAATAATAACAAAATTAATCTAGAAGAACAAGTGGTCTAGAATATCTAGCGCAATAATGAAAAGAAATGATAGGGAAGGTGGCCTAGCCATACCAGATATTAAACTCTACTATAAAGCAGCATTTATCAAAACTACCTAGTACTGGCAAAGAAAGAGAGTTGTGGATCAGTGGAATAGGATAGGTACACAAGATGGAGAAGTCAATGACTATAACAATCTACTCTTTGATAAACCCAAAGAATGTAGCTTCTGGGCTAAGAATTCAATATTTCACAAAAACTGCTCAGAACATTAGAAAACGGTAGGGCAGAAACTGGGCATAGATGAATATCTTATACCACATAGCAAAATAAAGTCAAAAGGGATTCATGATTTAGGAATAAAGGCTGAAACCATTAGCAATTTGGGAGAGCAAGGAATACTTTACCTGTCAGATTTATGGAAAAGAAAAGAATTCATGACACAACAAGAGATAGAGAGCATTACAAAATGTAAAATGGATAATTTTGATTATGTTAAATTGAAATGTTTTTGTACAAAAAAGCCAATGCAGCAAAGATTAGGAGGGAAGCAGAAAATTGGGAGAAAATCTTTACAATCAGTGTCTCTGATAAAGGCCTCATCTCTAAAATATACAGGGAACTGAGCCAAATTTATAGGAATACAAGTCATTCCCCAACTGAGAAATGGTCAAAGGATATGAATAGGCAGTTTTCAGAGGAAGAAATTAAAGATATTTATAGGTATATGAAAATATGCTTGAAATCACTACTGATTAGAGAAATGCAAATCAAAACAACTCTTAGATACTGTATCTCTCCTGTCAGATTGGCAAAAATAACAAAACAGGAAAATGATAAATGCTGGAGAGGATGTGGGAAAATTGGAACATTGTTACATTGCTGGTGGAGTTGTGAACTGATCCAGCCATTCTGGGGAGCAATTTGGAACTATGCCCAAAAGGCTATAAAAATTTTCATACCCTTTGACCCAGCAATATTACTTCTAGCGTTGTATCCCAAAGAGATCACAGAAGTGGGAAAAGGGCCCATATGTACAAAAATATTTATAGCGGCTCTTTTTGTAGTAGCAAAGAATTGGAAATCAAGGGGATGCCCATCAGGTGGGGAATGGCTGAATAAGTTGTGGTATATGAAGGTAATGGAATACTATTGTACTATAAGAAATGGAGATGATATGGACTTCATAACATCCTGGAAAAACCTACATGATGTAATGCTGCGTGAGTGGAGCAGAACCAGGAGAACATTATACACAACCACAGATATATGGATTCTCTGACGACTAACCCTGATAGACTTTGCTCTTCTCAGCAACACAAGGTGCAAAGACAACTCCAAAGGACTCACAATGGAGAGTGCTATCTACATCCAGAGAAAGAACTATGGAGTCTGAATGCAGATTGAGGCACACTTTATGCTCACCTTTTTTTCCCTTTTTTTCTCTTTTGTTTTTTTTTTTTTTGGTTCTGTTTTCTTTTTCTCATGATTCATTCCATTGGTCATAACTTTTCTTCTTCTTCTTCAAAAAAAGAAGTGGGCTAGATTCCAAGAGGAATCAACAGCTTCAGAGAAAGCAAGATGGGTTTTAATAGGGTAAAGATGCAATTACATAACAGGAATATAAATATTAAAAAGGCAGGAGGGGTTTTTCAAGAGACTAGGTAGTAGGGGAGAGGTCCCTTCTATGGTTGATAGTCAAACAACCTGGTCATGCTGTCCTCTGATTGGCTAGCTATCGTGATCCTGTCTGGCTAAGATAGATAGTTAGGTTTTATGGTCCTTTCTTATGCTAAATTGATGCTGAGATTGTGGCTGAGTTCAAGAACACACCTATTCAAATATATAAATTGGATCTAGGGGCAGTGGCTAGCTAAGGGCAGTGACTGTATTGAATCTGGGGGCTTGTGGTGTGGTTAAAGCCAGTTTAAGTGGCTAAATCAGGATTGCCTGCTGTTCAGTGGGGCCCATAAGGAAGTCAGAATATTGGGAGTGGGAGCAGCTTTATTAGGATTCCATCACCTTTGCCTGGCAAATAATTATTCCATTTTTAAAAGCTTGGATTTCTAAAGAGAATAAGCCTGCTCATTTATTTTTAAAAATAATTTATTATTTTTATTTTTCAGGTAACAAGAATTTTTAAAAAATTTAGTCTGTCCCTCCTGCTACTCCCTTTTCCATTTAGCAAATTTTAAAAAAAAGAAATCTCTCAAAATACAACTACATCATTTTCAGAAGCAAATTCCCACAGTGGTTCTCTCTGTAAATGGATGGCTCTTTCTGCGTCTTGAGTTCATCTTCTCTCTACCAGAAGGTGAGTGGCATGTTTCCTCTTGATTCTTTTGAACTCATGGTTCATCATTATATTTTGTTGATGAGAGTGCTAAAATCTTTCCCAGTTCTTTTTCTCTGTAATCTTGTTATCATTGTATAAATTGTTCTCCTGGTTCTGCTCACTTCTCTTTCCATCACTTCATAAAAGTCTTTCCAGACAATATGCTACTGACTCTATGTGGCCTAGTGGAGATAGACCCTGGTACTCACTTAGACACTGTATGAGAAAGTTAAAGGAAGATGCAATGAAGACTGCAATTATGATGGGAAATGCAGATGTGTATCACAGTACCCCTTAGCAGTTTCTCATTGATATATTATAGTGAAGATAGCTCCTCCTGCTTTCATAAGCACCTAATTCTGACTCTACTAATTGGAGAAATAGGATCCCCTCTTTCGGAGAGGCTGGATAAGATTTCACAGTTAAGTGACTTAGGGGAATGGGGAAAAGATAAATTTCCTTGAGAGAGAAGAGTAAATAACTAGCAGATTCAAAGTCAGAATAGATTGACAAGAAAAAAATTGATTGCTGCTCTATTGAGAGCAGGGATAGTTTCTGGAAGAAGAGATGGTATTCCAACTAGTGAGCTATATAAGATGTACCAAGAAAAGGTACTTACTATTAGACCGAATAGGCTGCTTCTACAGGCCCTCCTGAATCATTGTGTCGAAGTTTGTCACACCTTCAGGGAGAATAGGGAACTGGCCAAGCCTCAGCTCAGATTAAAGAAAGTATATCTCTAGTCAGAATGATGACCCCCAAACTGCAAATTGGAAAAGAGTAAACAACAATGAATAAGGCTATGATAGTGGTTTCATGGACTCCAGAAGCATGGCTGACCCTATATCTACCCTGCTTCTGCTTGTTGTCTCCTTGTTTCTTTTGCCTTTCTGTCTGTTCACCTTATTTGTTAGATTTGTTTCCTGCAGGCTCAGTACCCTCCAGCTTTAGATGCCTGATCACTTAAGCCTGATGTCACCCCCTGTCTATAACTGTGTTGCATCACCCCTGGACATGGCATTGACCAAGCTCTGGATGCCAGCTAAAGAACTGACCTCTTGAACAGGACCTCTTGGGGCAGGGACAGCTGTCCATCCAATTTCCTCAGGACATACCTATAGAAGAAGAGACCTTCACCCCTTATCCCAATGGATTTTGGGGCCACATTTGTTTGAGGGAGGAATGAGGCGGTGTGCTTGTGCACAAGCCCCACCCTAAGATATTGTTTTATGTGCTTATTTTGTGTTATCCCTTTTATATTGTTGTATAGTTCTGCTGATACCAGTTGCCCCATGTAATGGATATGAAAGATCTTGAGGCTGAATATATAGGTTTTTGTAATCTTTTTTTTTTTGCTTTCTTTTTTATTTTTGGTTTACAACACCCAATTCCACAAGTTTTTGAATTCCAAATTTTCTCCCTCTCCCTTGTCTCCCCCCTCTTCCCCCATGATGGCATGTAATTTGATATAGGTTCTACACATACCTTTGCATTAAGCTTATTTACACAATAGTCAAGGTGTAAGGAAGAATTATAACCAGTGGAATGAATCATGAGAAAGAAGAAACAAAACCAACAAAGAAGAAAAAAGAGAAAGAAAAGACAGAGCCAATAGTTTGCCTCAATCTGCATTCACACTCTATAATTCTTCCTCTGCATGTGGATAACTCTTTCCATCATGAGTCTTTTGGAGCTGTCTTTGAACTTTGCATTGCTGAGAAGAGCCAAGTCTATCAAAGTTCATCATCACAGATACCGTGTGTCTGTAATCGTGTCCTCACTCAGCATCAGATTACATAGGTCTTTCCAGGTTATTATGAAGTCCGTATCGTCCCCATTTCTTATAGTACAATAGTATTCCATTATATTCATATACCACAACTTGTTCAGCCATTCCCCAATTGATGGGCATCCCCTTGATTTCCAATTCTTTGCCCAATGTATTGTTAATGTATTTTTGCTTAATGGGAAGAATATCTTTCCCATCCATATGCCCATGTGATCTGCATAAGTCACATAGAAGCTTAAGTCACAGGAGTTTGAGTCACATGAAGCCTGCAGCATGTGGAGCTTGCTGAACGGGTGGAACAGGAAGGAGTGGAGCAGGAAGGGTGGAGCAGAGCTGAGAGGAAGCTCATCAGAGCAGTCAGAGCTGGGAGAGAGACAGTGGGAGTTGCAGCTGAGAGAGAGAGAGAGAGAGAGAGAGAGAGAGAGAGAGAGAGAGACAGAGAGAGAGAGACAGAGACAGAGACAGAGACAGAGAGAGGCAGTGAGAGAGCAACAGCTCTGAGTGGGAGTGAACCAGGGAGTTTATTTTGCTTGAGGGTGTTCATTTGTGGGAAGGCCCTAAAGAAGGGAAGGCTTAGGGATGGCAGTGCCCCCTGCATTGATACCGTGTCTAGATTTCTTTGCTGCTTTGATTGTTCTGCCTTTCTGATGTTTGAATAAATGTTTTCTTTCTGTCTTCCACATAGAGAGTCTGTTATATTTTGTGATTCAGAACTACGCTGGCATATTCACAGTGGCTGCGAATGTGGCATTGGCGCTACAATCATCATTCCATCATTTCTTCAGCAGAATAATATTCCACTATGTTTTATACCACAATTCATTTAGCCAGTCTCCTATAGGCTGCCCCCTTAGTTTCCAAATTTTGGTTACCATGAAAAAGTACTGCCATCAATATTTTTGCACATATAGATCCTTTTCCTCTTTCTCTGGGGCATAGGCTCCCAAAGTAGTAGATACTTGCAGGTTTAAATGGATGTTCTCATACCCAGTCTTGGCAAGTCTGTGGAAGATCACATGATCACAAAAGAAAATGTGGGGTATTGGGAAAAGCCCTGGATTTAGAGGTAGGTATCTTAAATCACTTTGTGTGTCTAGTACCATGTGACTTTTGGCACCCGTCTAATCCATGTGTTCATCTGTAAAACTTGCACTATCTATCTGTGTCTCATAGGGGCTGCATGGTGTAGTGCATAGAATTCTGGCTCCAGGGTTACAGCTACGTGGGTTCAAGTACAGCTTTGTGACTTTGGACAAAGCACAGCCTCTCTGTGCCTCAGGGACTAAGAACATATGGATTTATTAAGGTTCTATTTACCCTGTGACAGGTACTAGGGATTTGTAGACAAAAATAATATTCCTCATCGTTAAGGGATTCCATTCTCTCAGGGTAGACAGTATGCATACACAGAAGCAGATATAAGTCAGTTTGGGCAGGGCGGCACTAACAGGGTAGTGGTTCTCAAAATTGTTGGTTTCAGAACCCCTTTAAAATCTTAAAAGTTACTGAAGACCTCTCCCCAACTCCACACCAAAACATTTCTGTGGATTACACTTATCTAAATTTAGAGTATTAGAAATTACATCATCTTATCATTACTATGAAAATAGTTTTCACCTCGTGCACTCCCTGAAAAGGGTCTCAGGGACCCTATTCTGAAATCTACTGAGCTAGGGGGCAGCTGGAAAATCTTAATGTAGGAAATGACCTTTGAGCTATTGTGCAGAAAAGTTACTCAACTGCTCTGGAAGAGGGAGCTGCCTGTCTGGGGAATGTCTTACAGGCATAGGGACAAGCTCTATGGCGTAGCAGAAATATCAGACATGCAAACATATTCCCTGATCACATGGTGCCCAGGACAGTCTCAGTCTTGACTGTAGCTTAAACCAAAAAAAAACTGTAATTGGGAAATGTTTAATGTAAATAAAAATCAGACAAAACAGAGAAATTGTTAATTTTTGGTGTTCTAAGTCAACATGCACCAACAAAGTTCAGTTTCTACTTTTCAAAGGGATTGCAAAGATGACCAAAATGGAGAGCACATGAGGCAGGCAAAGAATTGGTTAGGCAGCAAGGTGTTACAGTGAATGGCATACCAAGCCTGGACTTATAAAGACCTAAGTTCAAATTTGGCCTTGGACGCTTGCTGGCTGTGTGACCCTGGGCATGCCACTTGACCTCTGTTTACCTCAGTTTCCTCATCTGTAACATGGGAATAATAATAATCCCCACCTCCAGGGGTTATTCTGAGTATCAAATGAGACAATGATTGTAAAGATGTCATCTCCTGCCTGCCAGGCATATAACATGTGTACGTAACATATATACACATATGTATGTACATATGTATAATATAAAATATACAAATATTGGCTGTTGTTGTTACGTAGTTCTTTGTTGTTCCTGACTTTTTATGGTCCCCTTTGGGATTTTCGTGACAAAGATACTGGATCGGTTTGCCATTTCCTTTCCCAGCTCATTTTACACATGAGGAATGCAAATGTGTTTTACACACAGACTGATGCATGTCATATGCATACATATTATAAATGCACATATATTAAAAGAAGCGATCATTGTAATTATGATTTTGATTATGAAAGTTGAATTTAGGACCTGAGGGGGAAGCTGGATCCTAGATGAAAAAGACAGTTCTCTGTGTTCCCTCCACCCCAATTCTTTCAACAAGTATTTTTAAAGCACCTCTTATGTACAGGATTTGAGAAGTAGCAAGGGTAGAGAGCTGAAGAGTCAGGGGGTCCATGGTTCAAGTCCAGCTTCTGAAACATACTTGCTATGTGGCTCTGGCCAAGTCACCTAAGTAGCCAATGCCCTATCAACAGAAATAAGAAGAAAAGGAAAAGCAGTAGGTTTTGGAGGAAAGAGGAGCACAATTTTAGAAATTCTGACCTTGAACCTACAGAGCGATGTCCAAAAAGTAACATCCAGTCAACTATTGAAAGTGCTAGATTAGAGTTTAGGATTGGAGGTCAGAGATGTAGATTCATGAGTCATCAGGTTGTTTTTTTAATTAAAAGAAAATTATTTGTTTTAATCACCCAAAATCTACCTTCTCAGTTTTCTGCCCCTCCCCAATTGAGAATACAAGAAAAAAATTCATTATAAACAGGGATAGACAGTCAAAGGAAATTTCCACAATCACTACATCCAAAAAAGTACTTGTTTCATTCTGTACTCTGAGTGCCTCACCTCTTTGTCAGCAGGTGGATAGCAGGATTCATTCATTAGTCATTGGGAATCATCTATATGCTGGTCGAACTGGAAACTGTTGTATTGGGGAAAATTGGCAAGGGGGAAGATTTAGTGAGAAGAGAAGAGGGCCAATGGTAGAATGTCAGGGAATAACTGCATTTAGTGGGTAAGAGAGAAAGAGGATCACAGGAAGTTCTTTTCCTCTTATCCTTATACACAATAAGATCCATTGGATCATGTTTCACTTTAAAACTGATTTTGGTTTAAACCCTATAAAGCAGAAGACTCAAAAACTTTTGTGGGAATGTCTTATTTTCATTGAGAATTGTACATATATAAGTATAAAGAGAAATGAGAGGAAGTCATCTTGGTAAGAAGCCTCCTCCCCAATCTCACTCCTATATACTTACTTAAATTCTTGTAAGTATATAAGTAAGTAAGTAATTCTCATTGAGCCTATATAGTGTATTATTATTGTGAACTCCTCTTATATAAAGGGGAGAAAAAAGGGGGTAGGCGTGCAGTTATTCTTCAACATTGCATCCTGCCCAGTTAATTGAAGACAGATTGGAGAGGGGGCTTCTGACCAAGATGACTTCCTCTCCTTCCCCTTTTGTCTGGGAAGGTTTCCCTCTCTAATGCATGCTGGTCACTCTGCTTTTCCTCTTTCTCAGGGTTTCTTTGATGGTGATTGCATGGGGAAGTAAAGTATGATTACTTACTTTCATTCTCAAACACCCAGGGATCTTTGCTAAGAAACAGAGTTGTGGTTTCTGTGGAATAGGAAAGGTACAGAAGATGGAGAGGTCAAAGACTATAACAATCTACTCTTTGATAAACCCAGAGACTCCAGCTTCTGGGCTAAGAATTCACTATTTCACAAAAACTGCTCAGAAAATTGGAAAATGGTAGGGCGGAAACTTGGCATAGATCAATATCTTACACCATATAGCAAAATAAAGTCAAAATGCGTTCATGATTTAGGAATAAAGGTTGATACTATAAGCAATTTGGGAGAGCAAGGAATAGTTTAACCTATCAGATTTATAGAAATGAAAAGAATTCATCACACAACAAGAGATAGAGAGCATTACAAAATGCAAAATTGATAATATTGATTATGTTAAATTCAAATGTTTTTGTATAAAAAGCCAGTGCAACAAAGATTAGGAGGGAAGCAGAAAATTGGGAGAAAAACTTTACAACCACTATCTCTGATAAAGGCCTCATCTCTAAAATATACAGGGAACTGAGCCAAATTTATGGGAATACAAGTCATTCCCCAATTGAGAAATGGTCAAAGGATATGAACAGGCAGTTTACAGAGGAAGAAATTAAAGATATCTATAGGCATATGAAAAAATGCTCGAAATCACTACTGATTAGAGAAATGCACATCAAAAGAACTCTTAGGTACCACACCTCTTCTGTCAGATTGGCTAAAATAAGAAAACAGGAAAATGATAAATGCTGGAGAGGATCTGGGAAAATTGGAACTCTGTTACATTGCTGGTGGAGTTGTGAACTGATCCAGCCATTCTGGGGAGCAATTTGGAACTATGCCCAAAGGGCTATAAAATGTTCATACCCTTTGACCCAGCAATACCACTTCTAGGGTTGTATCCCAAAGAGATCACAGAAGTGGGAAAAGGGCCCATATGTACAAAAATATTTATAGCAGCTCTTTTGTAGTAGCAAAGAATTGGAAATCAAGGGGATGTCCATCAATTGGGGAATGGCTGAACAAGTTGTGGTATATGAATGTAATGGAATACTATTGTGCTACAAAAAATGGGGATGATACGGACTTCATAACAACCTGGAAAAACCTACATGATAAAATGTTGAGTGAGCAGAGCAGAACCAGGGGAACATTATACACAACCACAGATGTATGAATTCCCTGATGACTAACCCTGTTAGACTTTCCTCTTCTCAGCAACGCAAGGTACAAAGACAACTCCAAAGGACTCACGATGTCCAGAGAGAGTGTGCTACATGAATCTGAGTGGCAGTTCTATAGTGTAACCTAATGCTGCTTGACTATTCAAAAGCAGTGTCTAGTATGGAATGAGCTGAGATGTGAAGTAATTTAAAGCAAATAATATTTGAACTGATTAAAAATTGTAATTCATATCTTTTATTCTTATATATCATTTTATTTCTGAATACATCCTTTCCCCTTCCTCTATCCAGTGAGACATCACTTATAAGGAAGAATAAAAAGAGAGGAAAATAGGGAACATTGACTGAAATTAACATAATCAAAGTCAAAATCAACTTCACAAAGATTCATGCTTCATTTCAATTGTGCTTATTGATACAGGATGCTCATGAAAGTCACCAAATGCGTTTTAGACTGTGCCTCTAAAAGTAGTTCACTTCATCTTCCTTGGTTTTGCCAGTCTGGTAGTCTGAAAGCTCGATTGGTTCATTTGTGTGAGGGAGAGGTTCATATATTTTCAAATGTACATATCGATTACATCCAATATGTACCTGCGAATAAAGAGAAAAGGAAAATCAGTGATGTATGTTCCAACCCAATACCTCTCACCTGTCCGGATCACTGTATCAGGTACATTCCTACTTTAGGTGGGGGTTTTGACTAGATGATGTCTGATGGGAATTGTACATTTTTATTGTAACCTATGAATGAGCTTATTTATGCTGTGAAAACAAAATTATAGCAGTAATTGCCCTGAGAGATCACTGAGTTTTATTTTTAGGGCTAAGGGAATTGAGTTCCACGAAGGTCCAATGCACAAGAATACTCCGATAGGCAGCAATGCCATGGTACCGTTAGTTCTTAAGATGATAGACTTCAAACTGGAAGGGACATTGGTCCAGTCTGATCATTTGGTAGTTGAAGAAACTATGTTCCAGTGAGGTGAGTCACTTGTAAGGCAGCCAGGGCATGCAGTGGATAAAATGATGGGCCTAGCATTAAGAAGACCTTCAGACAGTTCCTGTCTGCCTCAGTTTCCTCAACTGATTTTCTTGATCTGCAAAAAGGGATGATAATACTACCTAAGTGTATCAGCAAGCACTCTAGCACACCCAGGATGGGTTGCTAGCACAAGTTCTTTGATCTGCTTTTATAAACGAAAGACAGCTTCAAAGGGGTTAACAAACTTACTTTCATTAAACAATGGAGACGTTATTCTCTCTAACCTTCTCACAAGGGCTACTGAGCACCAACTCCTATAGCATTCCTTAATCACCCTTCTCACAAGAGCTGAAGAGAAGGGGGCGCAACTCCCGCTATGTTGCAATGGGGTCAGTTGAAATGGGCACAACTTGTGCATTCCCCTAAATCCCCTCAAGCCTCAACGGATACCAGTTGAGGCAAATATAGATTTCCCTCCAAGCCTCAGGGTGGCCCAGTCAAATCATGCAAAGCATCCTAACTTATGCATTCAACCCTAAAGGTTCCCTATTCACTGACCAGTGCCCACCTCCTTTATATTTACACTCTACCCCTCTAGGGTCCTGACCTTTACAATCTAAACAGGCAACACCTGGCTCTTACAATGTACATGGGTCATGGTGATGTTTTGAACCATAGAATTCATATCTAATACCTGGGGACAAGAGACTATTATGGCAAATGGATCCTGGAAAACTCCAAATAATACTAACAAAAATCCACTTTGCTTATCCTTACACTAAGTCATAGGGTTATTGTGAGGATCAAATAAGAGCTTAGTATAGTGCCTAGAACATAAAGGCTGCTTGATAAATACTTGTTCTTAACCCATGCCTCCCCAACAGTTCCCTTCACTTCCCTTGTGAAAAGTCACAAGGTAATTAGCAGCTGAGCCAGAATCTGATCCCAAATCATTTCCATTATACCAGAGCTGACTCTAGTTGCTAAGCACCTGGATTTTTGAATGCCTCAACAACTCATTTTTAATAACAGATTCAACTGCTATTCTGAGTTTGAATTGTGCCTCTGTGCCAGAGTTTCATGTATTTTTAAGGATTTAATTGTCTAAATATGTAGAAAAAAAATACATGTCATACAAAAACATGTATTCCCTGTTTTGATTTTTACCCATGCCTCTTTGGAAACGTTGTGGTCTTTGTGTATTATGTGCCCTCCTTCCAATGCTGTGTTCCTTGAGGCATAGCCCTATCTGCTCACTGTTCCCATCTGTGGTGTTTTATCTCCTATTCCCCTCCCAAATACTAGCACTTAGCACATTATCTTTAACAAAGTCCTATCTTTACTGAACCAGTGTAAATGAAACCAATAAGACTGCTAGGTACTGCTTTGGATAGGTAAGTCATTTAACAATTGTAGGCCCCAAGTAACTCCCTGGGACTGATCAGCAAAGTCAATAGATGGGTTCAGATCTGTGTTAGCAGAGAGGGTTCTCAGATCAAGAGAATGCTGGGCCTGGAGTCAAGAAGCCCTGAGTATGAATCTCACCTCAGACACTTACTTGCTGTGGGACTCTAGGTAAGTCACTTCAACTCATTTTCCTCTCCTGGGAAATGTCTCTATCTCATTTGTAAGGATACAATGAGATAATATTTATGAAGAGCTTAGCACCCAGTTGGCATTTAATGAATTCTTGTTTCCTTCAATTCTATGCAGTAGCAGCTGCTCCTGCCTGGCTGACAGTCATAGAATCTTAATATAGCCTTGTTAACTTGGCTGTGGTAATTTTATTCTGCTCTACCTTAAGGACAGAAACACTTGCATCCATCCTATCTACATTTCCTGGGTATCTCTACCCACAATCGCCAAAGGAGTGGCCAAGGAGTTCTCATATATGTGCCTACTGCTGGCTACGTGGAAGTTCTCTAGGGTCATATATTTGTTTTAAAATTATGCTGTAGGGCATAGAGTGATGAGTTTGTACCTTGAGAGGGTTCAAATCTTTTGACAGGTATTAGTTGTATGACCATTGTAAGTCATATAGTTGTAGGTAAGTCATTTAACAACCGTAATCCCCAAGAAACTCCTTGGCGTTAATCAACAAAATTAAATAAATGGGTTTGGATCTGTGTTGGGAGAGAAGATTCACAGACCAAAATTTACTACAATGATAGAAATCCATCATGAATTTGGAAAAAAGTCCCCAAACATGTCTAGGATTTGTAAAAGGAAAAGTGTACTTCAATAATTTCTGATAAGGTTGTGTTTGAAATCCTAGGCAGCAATGGTGACCTGCTGCTCCCATTGTGTGAAGCTCTCATAGAAGACAGGATGCTCACTCTGAAGCAAGTTGTAATCTAGTTGTTGGATTCAGGCCATAAACACATCAGCCTTGTTTCAGAGGCTATGATGACATGAAGGACCCAGTTCTTTAGGAATTTTCTCACTCTTTTATCTTACAGTTCCCATCCAGGAACATCTGGGACAATGGATCCTGGGACTTACTCTCCACTTGCAGGCCTGCAATTCACAATCATGTGGGCTAACACGTTATGAGAGGAAAAATGACAGCAAATGACACTCCCTCAATGAATAATCATGGGTATGTAAAGTCTGTATGTAAATCTCAGAGTCACATTCTTAAACATGAGAGCTTCCCGTGACATAAAGATTTCTGCAAATCCTGTCTTGGCCTTACTTCTCTCCAGTTGCCTGGCTACTCAAAGTGAAGGGCCTGGGAGAGCCTTTATCATTCTCTTTTTTTCTCCCCCTCCTCTCTCTCTTCCCCACTCCCTCCCATTTCATCATCCACTCATTGGTTGCAACATCTCTCAGATTCAATAGGAGAACAAAACTCAGCAGCTAAAACGTCCTCTGCTCCTCAGGCTGATATGAATCTCTTTCTCAAACTCCCTTCCTCCCTTCTGCCTCCTTCACTTTCTCTCAGTTACCACACCATCACTTTATAGTTCCCCTGAGGCAGGCACTTTAATTTCTCCAGTCACTCAAATGGGAAGGAGACAAATATCCCCTACTTTCTATATACATCCAAATAGAAAGAGAACTGAGTAGAATTCAGTGACTTGTTGAACACTGACCTTTACATAATACACGCTCCCAGCAACCACTTGGCTTCTGTAATTTACAGCCTTGAAGCAGTCATATTTTTCATTGCTCTTTTTTTCCAACTGTGACTTTACCTTAAGAAAAGAGAGGAGGGTGAAGAATTGAGTGGTTATCTGAAAGTAGTACCAGGTTTGGTCTCGTCAGTGGTCAATGCAGCACTGACAACCATGGAAACTTGAGTCAAACACCATTCCCACCCCCCCACCCCATTCCTTAAACAATTAATTAATTAATGATATTTTTTAGAAAAATCTGTTTTTGTCTACTGTGCCTAAGGTCCTCTGCCATGTGCTGAGGATTAAAAAAAAGAAACCCACAGGCAGCCCCTGCTCTCAAGCAACTATACTCTACTGGGAGGAATACAATATTTACCCAAAAGTAAATACCAAATACATAAAAATAATTTCAAAAGGGATGGATCAATTACGGCAGCAATGACTTCCTTCAAACGAGGAATAAATGATTGACTGATAGATTGATTGACCTCTTAAGTAATGAGTGGCAAGTGCTCCCTCAGAGGCTGTAATGCACATCTTCCAGGAAAGATTCTACAAATCTCTGAGGTGCTGAAGAGGGTAACATAGAGTCTCAGAATCATAGTTTGAGGATGCCTCAGTGACTGATCTATGCACAATCCTACCAATAACAGAAAAACTATCCCTGATATATGACATAATGTAATGAGGTGAAGCACAATGTGGTGCAGTGGGCAGAGTGCTGGATTTGTATCCAGTGGACCTGAGTTCAAGTCCTGAATCTGTCACTGCCTGTGTCACCTTGAACAAGTTACTTCATTTCTGTGGGCCTCAGTTTCCTTATCTATAAAATAAGGGGATCTGAC
The DNA here is from genome assembly GCF_011100635.1 of Trichosurus vulpecula. Taxonomy (NCBI): domain Eukaryota; kingdom Metazoa; phylum Chordata; class Mammalia; order Diprotodontia; family Phalangeridae; genus Trichosurus; species Trichosurus vulpecula. The sequence goes on from NC_050574.1 coordinate 335,486,427, forward strand.
TAGACCACTATGCTCTATTCTAGCTTTGAAATCTATGATCCCATGATCATCCAGCCTTTGTTTGAAGACTCCCAGTGAAGAGGCACAGTGGCACAGTGAAGAATACTACCTTTGGAGTCAGAGGACCTGGATTCTAATCCTCCCTCTGATCCTTACCACATGTGACCTTGTGCAAGTCCCTGGAGGACTCAGTCACCTCATATATAAAATGAGGAGGTTGGACTAAATGGCCTCTGAGGTCCCTTCCAACTCTACATTCATGATTCCATCACTTTTTCATTCCAGTTTATGTAACTCTAGTTCTTAGAAAGGCTTTCTTTATTTCAAGCTAAAATTAGCTTCTTTTCAACTTCCACCAATTGCTGCTGGTTCTGTCTTCTGAGGCCAAAGAGATCAAATCTCATCCCTCTCTGTCCCTTCAAGTACATGAGGACATCTCTCCTGGTTCCAGTGAGTTTTTTCCATGCAAATCAACCAATCAACACACATTTATTAAACACCTAGTATGTGTTTTGGCACTGTGCTATGAACTGCGGATACAAAAACAAACAGCTCTCTGTCAAACCTGAAGAAGAAAAAGACTCATTGTGGGGCCCAAATTTCAGGTGCACAGCATCATCTCATACTTTTTGTGTTCAGCCTTTTCAGTGCCATCCAACTCTTCATGGTCCCATTGGGCTGGGTTGTTTTGTTTGTTTGTTTTGGCAAAGATAGTGCAGTGGTTTGTCATTTCCTTCTCCAGCTCATTTTACACTTGTGGAAACTGAGGTAAACAGGGTTGGGTTACTTGCCCAGGGTAACACAGCTAGCAAGTATCTGAGTCCAGATTTGAAATCAGAAAGGCAAGTTTTCCTGAGTCCAGGCTTGATCCACTGTGCCACCTAGCGGCTCTAAATTAGCAAAGCACTTTATTTACATTAACTCATGTGGCACTGTCCTCAACCCAGAATTTAATAAATCAAGTGGCATCTTGTGTGGAAAAGAAAAAGATTTAATTAGTTGGGCAGGTAGGTGGCACACTGGATAGAGCATTGGACTTGGAATCCAATCCTCCCTCAGACATTTAGTATTCTCGTTAGGAAAGTTTGTGTTTAAAGGGTTAAGAGCAGCCTGAGCTCAGGGCCAGGCCTATGTAACGTGTATTCCTTTGGTATTATAACAATAAACTCCTTCTGCTACATTTATCCTGAGCCTACCTTATTTCCTTAGGGTGAAACTGAAAGGAAGATTTTAATTTCAACACTGTGCATGTTTGTTAGAAGGGTTTTGTTTTGTTTTCCCAATAGAGGTGAGTAGGAGAAAGAAAAAAATAGATTTTTGTTCACTGAAAAATATTAAACGAAGGTAAAAAAAAATTTCTTAGCAATCAAGAGTCAGGGAAGTAACAATAGAACTTTTTTCTCCCAGCTTCCCACATACTATACAATGGATTATCAGACTTAACATCTTTGACCCTGAGCCCTGTCCTTCCCAGGATTGCCTCCTTCACTCTAACCCTTCAGGCAGTGGTCAAACTGTCATCTCCTAACTTCCCACCCAGTCTGGGGTCTCTTATACAAGCACACACTCTTGGAGTTTCCAGTAGTTCTTCCTGTCAGTAACTTCCTGCAGAAAGACTCGAACTTCTAAGAATCAAAATTTAGGTATAAGGCTATGTTTCAAGCACGCATAATTTTGTCAGTGTGGGTATGTCCTGTGCCTGGCTAGATTACAAATACTCCGTAGAGGGTCTTCAAGAGTGGCTGTGGTCAATATACTCACATCACCTGGTTCACCATTTTTCTGATAGTGGTCCTTTCATAACTAATCTAGGCTGGACTTTGGTCAACAGGCATACAATTTGTCACCACGTCTTTCTGGCTAGGAAGGGCCTGCTAGAGATTTAGGCTCCACGGGCATAGTTTTGGAGAGCACAGGATCAACTCCACATTATGATAAAGCATTGAAATAGGACTTCCATGGTTTATACCTAACTATTATGTGAAGCCTTAAAAGGGTAGAGAAGAAATAGTCGTCCCTGGTCTTCATGGAAATAGGAATGGAACTAACTTTCACAAGTGTAAATGCCTTGTCCTCCTATGCAAATGAGTGTTCTCTGCCTCATTTCTTGTTTAGCCTTCTTCATTCCATGACTGTTGCCTCAGTCAAAATGGACTCGTTAAAGATCTTAGCTTGAAAAGACCATGGTCTCCCACTGTATTCTGGGACATCTCCACTCATCCTTGTGAATATCTGGTCACTGGACCCTGATGACTCTGGAGGAAAAAGTGAGGCTGGTGACTTTGCACAGCCCTCTCTCACTGAAATCCCATTCCCTTGCATGTCACAGCATCATCTCCCTGAGGTCATGGTCCTCTTTGAGAATGAAGGACAAACAACAACAACAAATGAGTATGCCAGTACCTTCACTCACAGGTAGAGGGGTAGAGTAAAATGAGCGCTACCTCTGGTGTCAGGGACTCTGTTTCAAGTTCCACCTGAGACCTTCACTTCCTGCATGTCAAGGGCTGAGTCATCTCTCTTGACTTCAGTTACATTATCATAAGTTAAATGAGGGATTGGACTAGATGACTTCTAATGGACCTTCTAGTTCTAGGGATTCTAAAGCCAGATAACTCAGATAGACCCTGAAGGAAGCTATGGATAGATTTCAGGGGTCCATGAACTTATATATGAAGAAATTATATCTTTATTTTCTTAAACGTCTTTAAAATAGAATTTCTTGTTATGCTTTTAAAAACTTTGTTCAGCGAAGGGTTCCTTAAGTTTCACCAAACTGCCAATGAGACACAAAAATGCAGAGAACCCCTGGTCTAGCTCTATGACCCTGTGATCCTATCATGACCTCACGAAGTTGTAGAAAATCACAGAAGCAGCAGTTTTAGAGATGGATTGGACCTCAGTCGCCTTAGAGAAATCCCCAATATGTCATGCCTTTCACATGATCATACCACCTTTACTTGAAAGGCAAAAGGAGAGCATCACCAACTCCACCTTTGTCCATTCTGCTTCTGATCAGCTATAATAGTTAATTGACCCTATTTGTAGCCTACACACATTGTTCTTGGCTTTGCCCTTTGGGTCCAAGCAGAACAAGTCTAATAGTTCCTCTAATTGATATGTTC